>NC_053045.1:29566493-30191493 GCF_003473485.1 Medicago truncatula | reverse complement strand
GGATGAAAATTGGGGGTTTGGAGTGAAAGATGGCATATTTGCGTAATGGAATAGGCAGAACAGGGGAACTGTTATGGAGAAAACTCGCTTGAAGCGAGTTGTTCAGTGACAGCACCCCTTGTTTTGGGTGTTCCAGGCTTTAGGGGATCGATCTGGACCATCAAAACTGATTATTTTGATGTAATTAAATGCATTTGAGCCTTCTAAACCTTTTGGAAACATCAATTGAGTTAGATTGAACTTGGTTTTGTGAATCGTACCATAAACTTTTTGAAAATGGTTCAAGAACATGAAATTTTCGAAAATTCGTTTTCTCAAGGAAAAAGGGTATGACTAGGATTGTATAGTATTGTTATGATTTATGAAAATGTTTTGGATGGGAATCATGAACTTTGACTTGGTTTTGCTTTGAAAACTTGAATTCTTTGAAAAACAGCGAAATTCATTTAACTTAGATGAATGAATTTTGGTATTTGTTGGAATTAGCCTATGAAACGTATATGTATATGTGTTATCATGGTTTTTGGGTGCCAAGCCATTAATTGGACTTGAACCTTTTGACCGTTGATATCTCTCTTTTTTCTTGGGAAGGGTAAAAGGAGAAAAACCCTTAAAGAGTTCTAGATTCGGGGGTCGGTTTTACTACGGGAAGGTGTTAGGCACCCGGAGTAACTATAGTCCTCTATAGGAGCCGTTTTCCTAAGTCTATATTCACGCTTATTTTTACTTACTTTTGAAAATGGGAGGTTTATTTAGTTAAGAATGGGGGGAGAGAAGTTGTAAGACTTGATTTTTATTTCGGCTTGGATGAGTTTTGACTCATTGCCTACGTACCGTTTTACGGGATCAAAACCGGCGTAGTTCTTGCTAAAAAGACTTGTTTTTGTTTTAATTGTTTGATTTTAAGTTTTGAAAAAAAAGTTTTGAAGAAGGAGATTGGGAGGCTTCATGAGCATTAGATTTAGCAAAAAAAGCGAGGTTTGATTAGTGATTAGAAAGGAAGTCTAAATGATTAAGATGGATTGAATTTTTCTTAAGAAAAAAAAGAAAGGAAAAAAATGAAGTGTTGACTTCATATTTATTATGAAAATTTTTGAAGTGAAGTTCAATTGTTTTTTTTTTGGAAAAAGGATGGATTTTCTCTAAGTGTTTAAAACCTAAACGCTTGTCTAACCATACAATCCTATGCATACATCTAAGGTGAGTGTGTGCGTGTCGGTGCGCCATAGTGTCCATAGTCCATATTACAACATTTCCTAAATACATTCTATGGCCCCTTTGCCAAGCTACAAACCAATGATAACAAATTACATTACCAAATGAATTAAAACTTGTAAAAAAAATAAAATAAATGCTAAGCTAAAGAAAGTGGAGAGAGTGGTGGAATGCTATGAAAGGTATGGCACATGAGATGAAATGGTTAGTAATCATAAAGCACACAATAGTAGGAAGTAATCAAAAGGAAATGCATAAAAATGGCAAAGAAAAGGTAATAAAGTGGCAATGAACCTAAAAACTTTGATGTGATACCTAAAGGTGCTTGCAACCCATAATCATCACATCATGGCAATTTTGCAAGAAATTTGGTTTCGAGCCATGACATGAAATTAATGGAAACATATGCAAGCAAGGTATCACACCAAATTCATAGAGAAATTTGACACTTTATTCTCTAAAACAAACATTTGTTGCTTGTAAAACAAGAAATCCATAAAATCATATTCAAAACAGCAAAAAAAAGCACATGTCCGAGGCATATTCATCATAAGATATGGTATCATTTATTCATAACACATATCAAAGTATCAAGAACAAAAACATAGCAAAAAGTATACCAAAAGTGTAAAAACACATGGAAATTTGTTCATGCCATTTTGATATTTTTTACATGCAGGAAAACACCATAAAAATGCCAAAAATGTACCAAGAAACAACTAGGATTTTTTTAGAAATTTTGTAAACAAGAATGAGCAGGCCACAGGTGCAAATAGCAAAGAAAATGGTGCAAGCAGCAAAAGAAGCAAAAAAACGTACAACAGAAGGCCCAGCCCAAAACCAGAGGAAACGGATCTCACAGGGATACTCAGGGACCGTTGGATTGATCCAAGGTCCCAAACCCTAGATCTAAGGGCTCACAACGCAGGGGATTGGACCGGTCTTGAACCGGTCCGGTCTAGCGCCCTATATAAAACCCTAACGCGCCGGTTTTTTCATTTGTCACACACCTTTCTCTCTCTAACTCTTCTCTCTTCTCTCATCTCTCTCTAAACCCTCACCGCCGGTGAGGATGAAGCCACGGCGGAGACCTTGAAGGTCCGCCGGAAGCTTCATCTTCTCCGGCGCGCCTAAACCACTCCGGTGACCTAATTTTCCAGAACTTCAAAGTTTCTACATCAAACGATTCGCCTTCTTACCCTAAACACGAATCCGGCATTTGTTTTTTTGAAAACGGCTTGGAACGACGTAGATCTTGAAAAAGCTTTTACGGTTTTGAAATGATTTTTGATTTTTTTGAATGAGATCATTTAGGTCTTTAAAGATCTACATCGTTTCGTCGTTTGATTACCTTTTGACGCCTGTTTTCGCTTTCAAAACGTTGATCCTTACGGATCTAGATTTTGATGTTTACGGTTATGGTTTTCTTTGAATTCTGGAACCTTTGGATCTGTTTTGCTTGCGTGATTTTTAGGTTTAACAGTGATATTGCTTTTGAAAAAGAGTATGAGTTTTACCTAAGGTTTTGGTTGAAACCTTTAATGGAGGAAAACCTTTGGGAAAAACTTGAATGTTCTTGACGGTTTTGATGATTTTGCTTGCTTTTGGACCGAAAATAAATCGGTTTACCGGTTCATCTTCATCTTCTCTGATTCTTTCTCTGCTTCTCTGTGATTACGTGCTTGAGCTTGCTTCAACGTTTTTTGAATCTGCGTGAAAAATCCCTATGATCAGTGCTTGAGCTTGCTTCAATGTGAGCTCGCACTTTGAATTGTAGGGGAAATCTTCAATCCGGTGATGAAGATTCACACGAATCTCTGAGGATTGATGTGAAAATCAATGAATTTGTGTATGAATTTGGTTCTGGAAATCTTAGGGTTCTTGTGTTCTTGGTGATTTCTCTGTGATTTTCTTGGTTTGATCTAACTGACAAGAAAGAGAAAAATTGAATCTGTTTTGGTGAAGTGGCGTGTAATCCATGGCTTTGATTCTGACTCAATGCTTATATAGTTGACATGTGTACACTTGAGCCAATGAAAATGTGACACCTGGATTTGTATGGAAATGGCACGGCCTGGACCTGAAAAATGAACTTTGGACTTTTCTGCAAAAAATAAAACTTCAAGGACTAAACTGCAATTTGACAAAAAAGACTGAAATGAAAATTAAAAAAAGGTGGACTGAACTGCAATTTTGGAACTCTTTGAGGACAAAAATGCAAAAATAATAAAAACACTAAAAATTAAAATAAAATTGGTAATTTGACCAAACGTAAAGCGAAACAAAAAATAAAATTGACAAAACGGACTAAAACGAACCAATGGCCCAAATGAGGTACTTCAAAGTAACCTCCCCATGCCAAAATTTTATGTGAAATGACCAAAATGCCCCTAGGGCTAAAAACGACCTAAACAGATTCAAATTGACCTGACACTGACTCAGACGCGAATTTGAAATGAATTTAAACAGGGTTTACTGATGAAATGTTAAAAATGAATCTGAAAAGACTCAGAGACAGTCACAAGGATGAAAATGGGTCCCACTGCAGGAAATGACCAAAATACCCTTCTGTATGACTTTTGCAAATTTTGAAATAAACTGTAGAAAAAGCAATGTAATGATTCAGAGACACTTTTGAATGACTTATAAGACAAGTAAAGACATTTTGAAAGGTTTTATGCAAGAAAAACATAGGTAAAATTGTGATTAAAAATACTGCGAGGCAGAGACAAATTGAACCGTGCAGTTGAAATTTGATAATTGACAAAGTTTGAAATGAAATTGGGCCCAGTATTTTTAGGTCCAAAAACAGGGTATAACAGCTGCCCCTATTTAAGTTTCTTTGTCTGGAGAGTCAAGAGACGGAGTCTTTGGCTTGACAGGACGAAGATACTTAAATATTAGCATTTGCACTGTGTTTGGACGTAAAAATACGCCTACCCATATTCAAATAATATGCATGCCATGCATCATTTGGATTATGGATGCAAGACCTCATGGGGATTGGAATTAACAAAATATGTCGTATCCATTGCGGGATTGGTAGACATTGACAAAGATAGTGAATAGCAGAGTAACGGGAAACTAGAAACAAGTTGGACAGGTACAAGCTGTTCTTGGATTCGAACTAGCCACTTGACCGGGAATGAAACAAACAGACAACTGCGAGTTGTTCTTATGGATTCGAACTGGTCACTTCACAGGGGATAGAGGTTACTGGACAAACATGAGTTGTTCTTATGGATTCGAACTGGTAACTCACTTGGGTATATTGGAAAGTGCGAGTTGTTCTTATGGATTTGAACTGGTGACCCGACTGGGAAAAAAAGAAAATTGGCAAGTACGAGTTGTTCTTACGGATTCGAACTGGTGACTCGACTGAAAACATGTAAAATTGGCAGGTACGAGTTGTTCTTAAGGATTCGAACTGGTTACTCGACTGAAAGCAAGGCAAAAAGACAGGTGCGAGCTTGTTCTTGGATGCGAACTGGTTACTCCACCGACAGAAACAGATAGCCAGGTACAAGCTGCTCTTGGATTGAGCTAGGCACTCGACCGATAACATTGAAAAGTAAACGGGTACAAGTCGTTCTTGGATGCGAACTAGTAACTTGACCAAACAGAAACACATTCACTGGGGATTGGTTTGTTGACAAAATATAGATTGAGATTGACTTGACGTCGATTTGAATTGAAAGATAAAAATTGACTGATATTATTGGCTCACAAGGTTTTGACAGAGAACCTGACATGAGTATTGAATTGAGACTGATGTTGACATTGGAAATGCAATATGCATGGATGATATAACAATTTCATTAAATGCATGGGCACGTAATATGCATGATTATGCATGTATGAATGCTTGTAATGCATGACTGTTGGCATTTTGTAGGCACGACTTCACGGGGAAGACAAGATATCAGAGTATTGGGCACGTAGTGGCTCGTGCTATATTACACATTCTTGGAAATCCTCTTTGGAGATGACGTCGTTGGGAGACGTGTCGGAACCATAGCTGAGGGCAGGTAGCTATGCATCTTGCTGGGGATAGAATCTTGGAAGACCCGACCGGGGAAAACGCCGTTGTGCTGGGCATTTCAGCGCTGGGTATGTTGTAGACATTGCATCTGTGGTCAATGCTTTTGCATGTTATATTCTCATTTTCATTCATCATTTTTTTCATCCCATTTTTGCCTGGATCGCCCTTTCGGGTTTTCGATCCACCGGGGAAATAAGTTCTTTTCAATGCCCCATTTTTGCCTGAACTGCCCTTTCGGGTTGTCAATCCAGCGGGGTGCTCATTTTTGCCTAAGCCGCCCTTTCGAGTTTTCGACTTAGCGAGCCTTTTCATTTTCATGCATTTTCATTCTGTTTTTTCATTCTTGCCATTGACCACAGACTATCCTGGAGGAGAACCTGCTTGTAGCATATATTGAAATAGACATTCACATACCCTCGCTCATGCATGTTTCATTTGATTGTACCCTGTTGCTCGGGTTTGCTTTTCAAAATAGACAAAAGGTTTTCAATTTTCAAAATGTTTGTTTCAAGCATTGTCATTATCAAAATAGAAAGAAAATGTTTTTGTATATAGCTTTGAAAGTAAAAAGAAAACAGAGTTTCAAACAAAAGCGCAGTCTCAAATTGATGTATAAGAGTGGTGGTCAGCCGAAGGCATGACTCCACGGATTCACAAAGCTTGGAAAATGGTAATTTTATTGGTTGGTGGTACATTGAACACAGCAATCATTACATTTCCTGGGAACTTTGAATCCACAAGTACAGAAGCTTTTTGATGAAGACGGTCATTAACAGCTGCAGATGCCCCCCAAGGGGGACGGTGGTTAGCCAGATATAGTTACTTGCCTTTTGTTTCAATCTCATTTTTGCATGAACCGCCCTTCCGGGTTTTCGGCTCATCGAGACGCTCATTCTTGCCTGAGTTGCGTACAATCTCAGCGAGCTTTTCATATTTGTTTTTTTGTCCCTTATTTTGCCTGGACCGCCCTTTCGGGTTTTCGATCCACCGGGAAGCGCATTTTTGCCTAGGCCGCCCTTTCGGGTTTTCGACCTACCACGCTGTTCTTTTCATATTTCTAGGCAAAGTATTTCTTGACTATATCGGCATTCACTGGATTTGGAAGTTCTACACCATCCATGTGTGTAAGGATTAAAGCACCACCGGAGAAGGCCTTCTTGACAACATAAGGACCTTCATAGTTAGGCGTCCACTTGCCCCTTGGGTCGGGTTGCTGGCTTATCCTCCTTTTCAATACAAGTTCCCCTACCTTGAATTCTCGGGGATGGACTTTCTTATCAAAAGCAGTCTTCATTCTTACTTGATATGACTGTCCACGAGCCATGGCATCCATACGTTTTTCCTCAATCAAATTCAACTGATCATACCGGCTCTGGCACCATTCAGCCTCTGATAACTTTGCTTCCATGATCACACGGAGAGATGGGATCTCCACTTCCAAAGGAAGAACTGCTTCCATACCATATACAAGAGAGAAAGGGGTTGCCCCGGTTGAACTGCGCACGGTAGTACGGTATCCATGCAGAGCATAGGGTAACATCTCATGCCAGTCCTTGTAAGTGGTTACCATCTTCTGGACAATTCTCTTGATATTCTTGTTGGCGGCCTCAACTGCACCATTCATCTGAGGTCTATAGGGAGAAGAGTTATGGTGCTCAATTTTGAATTCTTCACAAAGAGCTTGCACCACATTGTTGTTCAGGTTGGTACCATTGTCAGTAATAATCTTGCTGGGAACACCATATCGACAGATGATGTTGTTCTTGATGAACTTAGCTACCACTTGCTTGGTCACATTGGTATAAGATGCTGCTTCAACCCACTTGGTGAAGTAGTCAATTGCCACTAAGATGAAACGATGACCATTTGAAGCCTTTGGTTCAATTCTTCCAATCATGTCGATACCCCACATTGAGAACGGCCATGGGGATGACATAACGTTGAGAGCGTGCGGAGGCACATGAATCTTATCAGCATAGATTTGACATTTGTGGCATTTCCTGGCGTATTGGTAGCAATCATGCTCCATGGCCATCCAGTAGTAACCTGCCCGTAGCAACTTTCTTGACATAGTATGCCCTGTAGCATGGGTCCCGAAGGTACCGTCATGTACATCATGCATTAACTGCTCTGCTTCGTGTTCATCAACACATCTTAGCAATACCATGTCATAGTTCCTCTTGTACAGAATATCTCCATCTAACAGGAATCTACCGGCCAATCTTCTCAGGGTCTTCTTATCTTGTTTGGAAGCACCCGGCGGATACTCACGGCTCAGCAAGAACTGCTTGATGTCATAGTACCAAGGTCTATAGTCAACCCCATTTTCACCAGCCTGATCGATCACATCCCCAATAGCAAACACATGCGAAGGTCTTTCAAGGCGTTGCACTTTGATTAATGGCACATCATTCCAATGGTTTACTCGAAACATGGAAGATAGAGTAGCAAGAGCATCAGCCATTTGGTTCTCATCACGAGGAATATGGTGCAGCTCAACCTTTGTAAAATATGTCAGAAGACGTCTCGCATAATCACGATAAGGAATCAAATTAGCATGGTGTGTCTCCCATTCACCCTTTATCTGATTGATGACGAGCGCAGAATCTCCATAGATGTCGAGGTGCTTGATTCTCATGTCAATTGCTTCCTCGATCCCGAAGATGCATGCTTCATACTCAGCCATGTTGTTGGTACATTCGAACAGAATTCGAGCGGTGAAAGGAATGTGATGCCCCTGCGGGGATACAATGACTGCCCCAATTCCCTTACCATAAGCATTGACAGCACCATCAAAGACTAAACCCCACTTGCTATTGGGATCTGGACCTTCATTAATCAACGGTTCTTCACAGTCTTTGGATTTCAAATACATGATCTCTTCATCAGGGAAGTCGAATTCAATTGGTTGATAGTCATCAAGAGGTTGATAAGCAAGGTGATCGGCGAGAATGCTACCTTTGATTGCCTTTTGAGTTTTGAACACAATATCATATTCAGACAAAAGCATCTGCCAGCGTGCAATCTTTCCAGTAACAGCAGCTTTCTCAAAGATATACTTGATCGGATCCATTCTGGATATCAACCAAGTTGTATGATTCACCAAATAATGACGCAGGCGTTTGGCAGCCCAAGCTAGAGCACAACAAGTCTTCTCAAGCATTGTATACCGAGTTTCACAATCGGTGAACTTCTTGCTTAGATAGTAGATAGCGTGCTCTTTCTTTCCAGTTTCATCTTGTTGACCAAGCACGCATCCCATGGATTCATCAAATACTGCCAAATACATAATCAAAGGCCTTCCTTCCACGGGTGGGACAAGGATAGGTGGTTCCAGCAGGTAATTCTTGATGCTATCAAAAGCTTCTTGGCATTCATCATTCCATACAACAGGCTGGTTCTTTCTAAGTAGCTTGAAGATCGGCCCGCAGGTTGCAGTCATATGAGATATGAATCGGGAGATGTAATTCAAACGTCCCAAGAAACCTCTGACTTGCTTCTCTGTCTGTGGAGCCGGCATTTCTCGGATGGCCCGGACTTTATCAGGATCGACTTCAATGCCCTTTTGGCTGACAATGAAGCCTAATAACTTTCCAGACCTGACACCGAATGTACATTTGTTGGGATTCAATCGCAGCTTGTATTTTCTCAACCTTTCAAACATCTTTGTTAAATATTCAACATGCTGCTCCTCATCTGCTGACTTCACAATCATGTCATCCACATATACCTCAACTTCTTTGTGAATCATGTCATGAAACAGAGTGGTCATCCCCCTTTGGTAGGTAGCACCAGCATTGATTAGGCCGAACGGCATCACTTTGTAGCAGAAAGTACCCCATGGAGTGATAAAAGACGTCTTTTCTCTGTCTTCAGGAGACATCTTGATCTGATTATAACCGGAAAAACCGTCCATGAAGGAGAACACCTTAGATTGAGCAGTATTATCAACAAGCACATCAATATGAGGTAATGGAAAGTTGTCTTTCGGACTGGCTTTGTTCAAGTCCCTGAAGTCAACACACATCCGGACCTTACCATCCTTCTTTGGCACAGGCACAATATTGGCAACCCATTCGGGATACTCAACTGTCATGAGGAAACCCGCATCAATCTGCTTTTGAACTTCATTCTTGATCTTGAGAGCCATATCAGGATGAGTCCTTCTCAATTTCTGCCTGACGGGAGGACATTCAGGCTTGGTAGGGATCCGATGCTCCACAATCATAGGGTCTAGACCTGGCATATCTTCATAGGACCATGCAAAAATATCCGGATATTCCCGGAGGAGTTGGATGATCTTCTGTTTAACCCCTTCCTCTAGAGTAGCACCAATCTTGATTTCTTGCTTGTTTTCCTCGGTACCTATGTTGATAAGCTCAATCTCTTCTTGGTGAGGCTGAATGGCTTTCTTTTCTTGCTCAAGTAACCGAGTAATCTCATATGGTACGTCATCACCTTCCTCATCTTTGGCTTCATACACAGGGAATTCAAAACTTGGAGGAACCGTATGATTACTGTGTTCAACGGGTTTATTATGGTTCAACCTGCATATAATGATTGGATGATTTTAGAAAGGGTTTTTTTTTCATGCAGATTTTTGAAATTAATAAGAAAATACAGACGTTTTGGTTTTTTCTGGCATTACCATTGTTTCCAAGGGAAAAAACACTAAAAAAAGTAGTCGTGGAAGAAACGACAAAATTTTATTAATCAACGGCAATGCCGAAACAAACATGCCCTTACAGAAAACATTACTCTCGCTTTGGGCAGAGCAAGAGGATTGTTATTTTGAAAACAAAGCATTAAAGCAACAAGACACATTACTCAGAAACATGCATGATTGAAGGAATGTCAATGGCATCCCAATTTGTCGCAATGCCTCCTGGTGTAACAAATACAGGCCTGAGACCAGATCCAGTGGCTTCTTCAGAGATAGCATTAACAAACCCAGCACTGTGGAAGACTCCCGAGGAAGCTCTTGATGACGGGGAGAACCCGAGACCTTCTTTACGCTTGTTCTCACAGAGCTGTATCACCTTGCCCCAGCCGGCAGTCTGACCTTCTTGAATGGCTCTCTGAGCATCCTTCAATGAAGCCATAGCAGCCCCAGCTTCCTTAGACTCTGCACCTTCAATGGTCAAACCCTGGAACGCAGTCCCTTCAGCAGACCCTGCTTCAATACAAGAAAAAGAAGACAATTGGCTGACTAAGTATGCTTCTTCACCATGGATTGTAACGAGTTTTCCATTCTTCACAAATTTCAACTTCTGATGTAAGGTGGAAGTAACCGCACCTGCATCGTGTATCCATGGTCTTCCCAGCAGGCAACTGTAGGATGCATTAATGTCCATCACCTGGAAAGTAACCAAGAAATTCTCAGGGCCAATGGTTATCGGCAAGTCTATCTCTCCCAGCACATTCTTTCGAGATCCATCAAAAGCTTTGACCAAGAAAGTACTTCTCCTCAACGGGGTCCCACGGTAGCTCAACTGATCTAGAGTCGTCTTGGGCATTACATTGAGAGAGGAACCGGTATCCACCAACACATTTGATATCATGTCTGATTTACAATTCACCGAGATGTGTAAAGCCAGATTGTGACTCTTTCCCACTTCCGGCAACTCTTCTTCACTAAACCAGAGGTTGTTGTAAGCAGTAATATTTCCCACTATGCCACCGAAACGATCTACCGTAACTTCGTGGTCAACATATGCCTGCTCCAGCACTTTCAACAAGGTATTCCTGTGAGCCTCGGAGCTCAAGAGCAATGACAATACAGATATCTTTGAAGGAGTCTGCAGCAATTGATCAACGATCTTGTAGTCGCTCCTCTTTATTATTCTCAGAATCTCATCTAAATTCGAATCCTCTATAGATTTGCCTGGCTGATTCATATCTGTAGCAATGGGTGAAACAACGGTTGGAGTTGCTTCTTCAACTTGTGGAGCGATTGGCGTAGCTACCTTCTTCTGAAATAACGGCGGACGGACTTTCCCGCTTCTTAGCGCTGCAGAAGTCCCTTCGGCAATGTTGCTTACTGTGGCAAAGGAGGCTAGAGGCACCTCTACTCCATTTTCTATCATAGTAGCATTGTACTTGTATGGCACTGCTTTGTCCGAAACATAAGGAATTGGTCCTGGCAACCTTATCACCAAAGGCTCAGCATTCTTCTTCAAAGGTACACTCTTGACAGGCGGATCGTGAAAGACCGGCACAATCACGCAAACATCACTGACAGTCAGAAGATTATCATTCATCAAGCTTTGGATGTCGTCTTGAACAGTATAGCAACCCAAAGGATCACGGAGACATCCCAGACACTTGGCATGATCATGATTAAACAGAGAAGCTTTGCACAGCTTGATGTGTAGAGGTACCAGAGGAGTTGCGACGTTGCGGACATCAAGTCTAGGAACTTCCTCACACATTTCAATCATATTCACAGCGGCATGATTTGGAAGAGGATTGTCAAGGACATGTGGAACATTATTCTCAAAAGTCAGCTTTCCCTGATCAATGAGCTTCTTCACGATATACTTCAAAGCATAACACCCCTCGACATCATGACCTAAGGCACCTTGATGAAAATCACATTTAAGATCAGAGCGGAACCTTGGAGGTAAAGGGTCCGGTGGAGGCTTGCCTTGCCTAGTCGTACAATGTCCTCTCTGGAGTAGAGTTGGAAGAAGTTCTGCATACAACATTGGTATAGGAGGAAAAGTAGGCCTAGCTTGCTGATTTTGTTGTTGTTGTTGAACCGGCAACTGTTGTTTCATCTGTTGAGCAATTGCATTGACGGGCACTTGAGGTTGACCCGGTGGCAGAGGGTACTGATGATAAAACGGCGGGAAGAAAGGATGCTGAGAATACGGCATATATGGGTATGGCGGAGGCATTTGAGCTGCATTGATGGGAGCAACAGTAGCCATTGATTGACCGGCTCCAGCTGACACCATCCCCACTTCCGTTTCTTTTTTCTTGTGGTGTCCATTACCATACCTCTTCGATGCACTCGTAGAAGATTCAGCTTTCTCAAACACAATGATTCCATCCCTGACTGCTTCCTCAAGACGGGTTCCCATAGTGACCATCTCCGAAAAGTTGTTCGGGGCAGCGATGATCATCCTCTCAACATAATCTTTCTTCAACGTCTTTAAGAACGTCTGGGTCATTTCTTCCTCATCTAAAGCAGGAGTGATACGGGCAGCCGCCCCTCTCCACCTTTGCGCATATTCACGGAAACTTTCCTCCTTCTTCTGAGATAGGGACCTGAGAAACTCCCTATTTGGCCTCAGTCGAGTGTTAAACCCATAATGGCTCTTGAAAGCGGTGGCTAACTCATCAAAGGTATGGATGTCATTCTTACTCAAACTAGTATACCACTCTGCGGCATCCTCCATCAGACTATCTTGAAAACAGTGGATCATAAGGGAATCATTGTCTTTGTAATTGCCCATCTTCCGGACGTATTTGATGATGTGATTTTGAGGACAAGTTAGCCCGTTGTACCGGTCGAAGTCCGGAATCTTGAACTTTTTAGGGACATCCACTTTTGACACTAAGCAAAGGTCTTGAGTTTTGACAGAGTCTGCACTCCCTCGATTGGCCTGGATTTCGTGACGGAGTTCTTTAGCAAGTTCCTCCATCATCTCTTCCATAGTCTTGGTTACGGGGATGCTTCTGTGCTGTGTGTTGGTGTTAATACCTTGAGGCAGAGTGTGTACCAGAGGCTCAGTGACGGCTACTGTTGTTTGTGGCAAAGTAGCAATGACGGAGGCGGCATTTGTTGCCGGGATCAAAACATTGTTAGCAGTGCCCGAGGTACTTGCTGTAGCGACGGGAGTGAAGAACGGTGGAAGCCCATACGGAAACCCCACTGGCATAGTAAAGCGATTGTCTGCAGAAGTGGTAGGGAGCACGCTTGTAGTTACTGGTGCAGCTGTGGTTGTAGGGATAGCTGTAGCTGATTGCTCTTGAGCAGCTAGTAGAGCAGTCATGACGTCATTAGCTTTAGCCAATTCCTCCTTTAGAGAGGCTACCTCGGTGCGAAGCTGAGCGTTCTCTTCTTCCATAGCCCTTTTCTTTCTTCTGTATTCTCTGGTTCGATCAATTCTATCTGGTTCGTAAACTCTCTGAGCACGAGCCACCTTTCACACTGCGGCAGAGGAACCAGGAGATAGTGAGCACTTGGAAGCCTTTGTGACCAATGCATGATGCATATGATGCATGATATGCAAATGCGAATGCAAAAGACTTATTTTTTTATCGAAGGATTTTAAAACAAATTAGAAATCTTGCAAATAAACAAAATTACACAACATTTTCAACAAGGTAAACAAATAGAGCTCTCAAGCATAGGAAGTAGTCGGAAGATCATCGGACTCGGAATCTGAATCACAGTATCTGTCAAAGAAGTCTCGTCGTCCTCGGGCTCTCTTGGAATCCCTCATAAGCAGCTCGTCTTTCTCTTCTAGTTCCCTCCGGGCCTTAGCTAGCTCTTTCTTCAACATCAGATTCTCATGAGTCTTCTGCTCATCTCTACCATCCAAAGTCATGATT
The DNA here is from genome assembly GCF_003473485.1 of Medicago truncatula. Taxonomy (NCBI): domain Eukaryota; kingdom Viridiplantae; phylum Streptophyta; class Magnoliopsida; order Fabales; family Fabaceae; genus Medicago; species Medicago truncatula. The sequence continues at coordinate 30,177,674 of NC_053045.1, read as the reverse complement.
AGATTCTCGGCTTGATTGTACCGAGCTTTCCACACTTGCTTCTCACGACTCTCCATAGCTAGATGCTCCTGATACATATCCTGAGTCGCGGGGAGTAGAGGTAGAGGCATAGATGGAGTAGACGAAGACACGTATCTCATAGCTGGATAAGGCATACCAATCTCCTCAGCTCGATCTATCACCCACTGAGTATAAGCCTCATGAGCGACACCGGATCTCACACCTAGATGCTTCACACTCTTCCTTCGGACCTTAGACCAAGCATCCATGAAAGCTTTCCTTTGTCCGGTAGGAGCATTCGCGTAGAAGAAGAACTCTGGAGATGTAGCAAGATTAATGGGCTTCGATTTCATAGGGAAACCGAACTGTCTCATAGCAAGCTCGGGGTTGTAGTTGATTCCTCCACGGGTACCAAGAAGAGGTACATTGAGAAAGTCTCCACAACCCATGATGATTTCCTTGGCTTGAGCGGCGGGAGTGATCCAGACCACCTCATTAGGAGTGAGAGCCATAATCCGCTGCGAGTAGGACCAGTTTTCCGAGTTATCATGGAAGGAACTCGGAAGGTGCGAAATAAACCACCTATACAAAAGAGATGTGCAGCAAAGAATATACCCACGGCCCTTGAGAGTCCTATCATGGATGGCGTGGTAGGTATCCGCTAGCAAAGTAGGAACTGGGTTCTTGGAATGAAAGATCTCGATAGCATTCATGTCCACGAAGTTGTCGAGGTTCGGGAAGAGAATGAGCCCGTAGATAAGCAAAGCAAGAATAGCCTCGAGTGTGTCCTGACGAGTAGTACCGAGATTAGCCTGATCAAGAAGATACTTCGAAGTGAAACCCCGGATGTGAGACTTGGTAATAAGATGGTTGGAGACGTCGGAAGTCTTGAGGTAGAGATCCTTAGCAATAACCAGAGGAGTAAGAGAAGCCCCGGGACCGGTGAAAGGCGTCTTCTCGGCTATAGGCAGACCCACTAGATTGGAGTAAGCCTCGAGAGTAGGAACCAACTGGAAGTCCGGGAAAGTGAAGCAACGGAAGCTCGGATCATAAAATTGCACTAGAGTGTGCACTAGCTTCTCATCCACATCGGTTCGGAGCAAAGTAAGCAATCCCCCATACCGGAGTCGGAACCCTGTTTGACTCTTGACCTTGAGAGCTAACTCTCTCACACTAACCAAATCCACTTCCTTGAACTTGTAGCACTTAGTCTTCTTCATACCTGTGATTATTTACAAAAATTTCCATTTGTTTAAAACCCTTCGATGAATGCATGAAAAAAAGTTTATGTATGAATGCATGTATGCATGATTGCGTTGTTCAGTTATAAAGAACAAGGTGGGTTGAGATTCAAAGTAACGGATGGACACGGCGCCCGGTGAACTAAGGCTTTGGATAGTAGTAACCAAGGTTCTAACACAGTTCCCAAACTGCAACCTCTCTCACATATATCATGGTAGTACAGGACGACACCCGTTCCATGATTATTTGTGAGAAGGTCTAGTTTGAGTGTAGTATCGCGTGACGACTAAAGTTTGAGACAACACTCAATTTAGCCACCGCACTACGTCCTAAAAAGGCTAGGATGGGTTTGGTAACTACGGTTCATAGCTTCGTCGAACAATTGAAAGTGAAGTGCCTAAGCATGACAACACACGCCGACAATATCACCTTCAAAATGCCTCAGCTATGTGAGATTGATCGCATAATCCAATACACGAGGCAACCCCCGGATCGAATTGTCGATTATATCTCTACCTAAACATAAGTTCACTCAGCCCGGGTATAGGACTTTTGATATTCTCACCCCACACGTCAAATGAAAGCAAACAAATATTCACATATGTAAGCAATAAAATAAAACATAAATATAAACTAAGGAAAACTAGGCGCGACCCGCTAAAAAGATTCCCCAGTGAAGTCGCCATTTCTGTTATCATGGTTTTTGGGTGCCAAGCCATTAATTGGACTTGAACCTTTTGACCGTTGATATCTCTCTTTTTTCTTGGGAAGGGTAAAAGGAGAAAAACCCTTAAAGAGTTCTAGATTCGGGGGTCGGTTTTACTACGGGAAGGTGTTAGGCACCCGGAGTAACTATAGTCCTCTATAGGAGCCGTTTTCCTAAGTCTATATTCACGCTTATTTTTACTTACTTTTGAAAATGGGAGGTTTATTTAGTTAAGAATGGGGGGAGAGAAGTTGTAAGACTTGATTTTTATTTCGGCTTGGATGAGTTTTGACTCATTGCCTACGTACCGTTTTACGGGATCAAAACCGGCGTAGTTCTTGCTAAAAAGACTTGTTTTTGTTTTAATTGTTTGATTTTAAGTTTTGAAAAAAAAGTTTTGAAGAAGGAGATTGGGAGGCTTCATGAGCATTAGATTTAGCAAAAAAAGCGAGGTTTGATTAGTGATTAGAAAGGAAGTCTAAATGATTAAGATGGATTGAATTTTTCTTAAGAAAAAAAAGAAAGGAAAAAAATGAAGTGTTGACTTCATATTTATTATGAAAATTTTTGAAGTGAAGTTCAATTGTTTTTTTTTTGGAAAAAGGATGGATTTTCTCTAAGTGTTTAAAACCTAAACGCTTGTCTAACCATACAATCCTATGCATACATCTAAGGTGAGTGTGTGCGTGTCGGTGCGCCATAGTGTCCATAGTCCATATTACAACATTTCCTAAATACATTCTATGGCCCCTTTGCCAAGCTACAAACCAATGATAACAAATTACATTACCAAATGAATTAAAACTTGTAAAAAAAAAAAAATAAATGCTAAGCTAAAGAAAGTGGAGAGAGTGGTGGAATGCTATGAAAGGTATGGCACATGAGATGAAATGGTTAGTAATCATAAAGCACACAATAGTAGGAAGTAATCAAAAGGAAATGCATAAAAATGGCAAAGAAAAGGTAATAAAGTGGCAATGAACCTAAAAACTTTGATGTGATACCTAAAGGTGCTTGCAACCCATAATCATCACATCATGGCAATTTTGCAAGAAATTTGGTTTCGAGCCATGACATGAAATTAATGGAAACATATGCAAGCAAGGTATCACACCAAATTCATAGAGAAATTTGACACTTTATTCTCTAAAACAAACATTTGTTGCTTGTAAAACAAGAAATCCATAAAATCATATTCAAAACAGCAAAAAAAAGCACATGTCCCGAGGCATATTCATCATAAGATATGGTATCATTTATTCATAACACATATCAAAGTATCAAGAACAAAAACATAGCAAAAAGTATACCAAAAGTGTAAAAACACATGGAAATTTGTTCATGCCATTTTGATATTTTTTACATGCAGGAAAACACCATAAAAATGCCAAAAATGTACCAAGAAACAACTAGGATTTTTTTAGAAATTTTGTAAACAAGAATGAGCAGGCCACAGGTGCAAATAGCAAAGAAAATGGTGCAAGCAGCAAAAGAAGCAAAAAAACGTACAACAGAAGGCCCAGCCCAAAACCAGAGGAAACGGATCTCACAGGGATACTCAGGGACCGTTGGATTGATCCAAGGTCCCAAACCCTAGATCTAAGGGCTCACAACGCAGGGGATTGGACCGGTCTTGAACCGGTCCGGTCTAGCGCCCTATATAAAACCCTAACGCGCCGGTTTTTTCATTTGTCACACACCTTTCTCTCTCTAACTCTTCTCTCTTCTCTCATCTCTCTCTAAACCCTCACCGCCGGTGAGGATGAAGCCACGGCGGAGACCTTGAAGGTCCGCCGGAAGCTTCATCTTCTCCGGCGCGCCTAAACCACTCCGGTGACCTAATTTTCCAGAACTTCAAAGTTTCTACATCAAACGATTCGCCTTCTTACCCTAAACACGAATCCGGCATTTGTTTTTTTGAAAACGGCTTGGAACGACGTAGATCTTGAAAAAGCTTTTACGGTTTTGAAATGATTTTTGATTTTTTTGAATGAGATCATTTAGGTCTTTAAAGATCTACATCGTTTCGTCGTTTGATTACCTTTTGACGCCTGTTTTCGCTTTCAAAACGTTGATCCTTACGGATCTAGATTTTGATGTTTACGGTTATGGTTTTCTTTGAATTCTGGAACCTTTGGATCTGTTTTGCTTGCGTGATTTTTAGGTTTAACAGTGATATTGCTTTTGAAAAAGAGTATGAGTTTTACCTAAGGTTTTGGTTGAAACCTTTAATGGAGGAAAACCTTTGGGAAAAACTTGAATGTTCTTGACGGTTTTGATGATTTTGCTTGCTTTTGGACCGAAAATAAATCGGTTTACCGGTTCATCTTCATCTTCTCTGATTCTTTCTCTGCTTCTCTGTGATTACGTGCTTGAGCTTGCTTCAACGTTTTTTGAATCTGCGTGAAAAATCCCTATGATCAGTGCTTGAGCTTGCTTCAATGTGAGCTCGCACTTTGAATTGTAGGGGAAATCTTCAATCCGGTGATGAAGATTCACACGAATCTCTGAGGATTGATGTGAAAATCAATGAATTTGTGTATGAATTTGGTTCTGGAAATCTTAGGGTTCTTGTGTTCTTGGTGATTTCTCTGTGATTTTCTTGGTTTGATCTAACTGACAAGAAAGAGAAAAATTGAATCTGTTTTGGTGAAGTGGCGTGTAATCCATGGCTTTGATTCTGACTCAATGCTTATATAGTTGACATGTGTACACTTGAGCCAATGAAAATGTGACACCTGGATTTGTATGGAAATGGCACGGCCTGGACCTGAAAAATGAACTTTGGACTTTTCTGCAAAAAATAAAACTTCAAGGACTAAACTGCAATTTGACAAAAAAGACTGAAATGAAAATTAAAAAAAGGTGGACTGAACTGCAATTTTGGAACTCTTTGAGGACAAAAATGCAAAAATAATAAAAACACTAAAAATTAAAATAAAATTGGTAATTTGACCAAACGTAAAGCGAAACAAAAAATAAAATTGACAAAACGGACTAAAACGAACCAATGGCCCAAATGAGGTACTTCAAAGTAACCTCCCCATGCCAAAATTTTATGTGAAATGACCAAAATGCCCCTAGGGCTAAAAACGACCTAAACAGATTCAAATTGACCTGACACTGACTCAGACGCGAATTTGAAATGAATTTAAACAGGGTTTACTGATGAAATGTTAAAAATGAATCTGAAAAGACTCAGAGACAGTCACAAGGATGAAAATGGGTCCCACTGCAGGAAATGACCAAAATACCCTTCTGTATGACTTTTGCAAATTTTGAAATAAACTGTAGAAAAAGCAATGTAATGATTCAGAGACACTTTTGAATGACTTATAAGACAAGTAAAGACATTTTGAAAGGTTTTATGCAAGAAAAACATAGGTAAAATTGTGATTAAAAATACTGCGAGGCAGAGACAAATTGAACCGTGCAGTTGAAATTTGATAATTGACAAAGTTTGAAATGAAATTGGGCCCAGTATTTTTAGGTCCAAAAACAGGGTATAACAATATGCTAATGCACTCATATGTGATTTGTGTATACACTCGGTTGAGGCGTTTGAATTGGTTTACTTTGGTTTTGGAGAATAATCGAAAAATGCTAGTGTTCATAAACTTAGACGAACTTTGTCAAACTAATGTGTTATTGCCGGATAACTCCTAGGAGACTTTGAATTCATGTTTATATAAGAGATTGAGAGTGAATTGATGATGATTGGGTGTCTAATATGTGCAGCGTTAAGATTTGGATAATAGTCTGTCTTTGGTGTTAAATGTGATTTTGCACTTGTTGATTTTTGAGTTGAATGTTGTTGATGATGATGATGAATTGTGTTGTTGAATTATTACATGCTAATGATGGTGATATTGATGGTGAATGCATGTATGTAAAATGAAGGTGAAAATGATAGTGAATTTGTTGTTGAACATATACATTGTGCGTCATATGTTCATGCATCATAAGTCTTAGGATATTTATATCAAATAAAGGTGATTAGAATACTTTGTATTCAACGACGGTGTTTATGATACATTTGTATCTAAGGTGACGACCTTGAGGTGACTGATACCATGTAACATTCATATTTCTATTAAAGCAATTAAACATGCGAATAATACATTTATTCAAGAAATAGAGGCTACATCATCATACAAAAATTCAAAATCATGCACATGTATATAAACTTCAACAGTTGCAGCAGAATATAAACCAGAGTGCACCAAATATACATGTCATGAATCAATTATTACATCAACATAGATGAATCTCAAATCCCAAAATACGGGTAAATCTCCAATCATAACAATAATCCAAAACAAAAGACCTAGACTAAGACCAAGCCTAGATCAGAGCCACCTAGACTCTATAACACCGATACCGGAGAAAGTTCCCGATATCCACCAAGCACAAAAACTCACCGAGCAACTAATCCTGCACAACGTCTACCCATCCATACAGACAGGTAGGCGGTCAAAACCACTAGGGTTAATTATTACATCATCATAATCCAAATAACAGTTAACATGAATAATTCAATATAAACATCATGTACTTGATCAATAATAATATTCATATATCAATACTTAAATCATACTCCCAATAGCTCACATCAATTAATCACCAATCACATATATCATGAACAATCATTAATTCATAGTTATTCATACACAATCACCAATCACTAAACACATTTCCAAAACAAGACTCATGTCATGATATGCACTTATTGACACATAAATGCATGTGGTACCGGATCACCTCAAGGTCGTCACCTTCGATGCAACAAAAACATCGTATGTAAGATTTCACACCCGTCTTACATAATCTCCGAAGTAAAAGAGTTCAACCCTTTTACAACTACAATCTCAACACGACTATGATGCATGGACATGTAACAAGACTCGATAATGCAACAACAATTCACAATTTTCACCACAATATATAGGACAACTCTTGATTATATTGATCATCTCCACATCATTTGCATTATCAAGAAAACATGCTCATACACAAATAAATCATAGTATTCATCACCACACATTATCATGATTATCAATAATCAACAATGTCATTAAACATCAACTATTACATATAGTTTCACCATTCAAGCATTCCATACATTCTAAGTAAGGTAGCATACACATCTCAAGATAAACATCGTATCCAATACAATCATTCATTCATACAACTTCACTTAGTCATATAAAAATAGTCATGATAGATCACAAGACAATTGGCTCAAGAAACATTTCCGACCAAAAACCATGTCAAGTGGCAAACGACCAACATTGACAATTCTCAAGACAATACAACATACACAAGTTGAAATTTCTCAAACAATCCTAATCAATCATGTATTCATGAACTTGAGTCGTCTCCGGACTATTAGACATTAATCCAAGAACAACTTAAGTTCATACGAAAAACCTAATTTTACAATCTTTCACATTCCCACCCGAAATATCACTTGTTATATGATCAAGATGTTTGACTACTCTTACGAGTCTTACCTAAGTCTATATGAGCTGTATGTTCAACTTGCAAGCTTCATTAGTTTACAAAAGTTTGTTTTCGACAAAAGTCTAGAATTCCCAAAACTTCCAAGTTAAGACTCGATTGAAGAATTTCAAGTTTAGGCCAGCTAATCATGTTCCAGTGGTCTTAGGGGATTAAACAGTAGATAAACATGTTAAAAGAATCATTTTACAAAGCTCGGATTGACCCCCAAAGACCCGGAACAAAAGATTAATGTGGCTGAAACTGGGCTTGTTCGCTTAAGCGACCACCTGGTTCGCTTAAGCGAACGAGTTACAGTAGCCAACCACATTGCACGCTTTTTGGTCGCTCACCAGTTCGCTTAAGCGACCATATGTTCGCTTAAGCGAACGAGTTCCAGTAGCTACCAGAAAGTTCGCTTACCGGTTCGCTCACCGGTCGCTTAAGCGACCTAAACCCAGAAAATCAGTATGAATGCTCGCTTACAGGTCGCTTAAGCGAACCTCTAAGCGAACGTTCACAGTTTTGCAGAAAATGTTATGGGTTTGAACCCCTTTTCACCCAAAATCCTCAATTTTGATCCCTCATTGCCCAAACGTGTTTCCAAATGATGTTTATAGGTCAATATGACTAGAAAGACTCACAAAGACTCAATCAAACTTGAAAACACTTGACATAGGACCAATTCACCAAGTTTCACTCAAACACCAACAACATTTAATTTCTCAACCACAAACTATGAATCATGCAAGCCCAAGCCATGAATTATCATCAACAACATGACTAAACAACAACAACATCAATTGATCATGAAACTTATCACAATTCATCAACAACATAGCATAATTCACCAATTGAGCATATTTTCAACACATACCCATTTTTCATACTTTGAGATGTAATTCAATCAACAACAATTCAAATATCCATAACTTCATACATTTAAACATGTCATCACAATTAGAGCACGAATTTCATCATTTATGAACAATCAATTAATTCACCCAAATAAGCACTTTTCATACAAATAATTGAAAATTGCAATAAATGATTATGATGAATTCTAACCCCCTTACCTTAGTTAGGTTAATCTCTCTAGCTTAGACTTCAATTTTGCTCCTAGCTCTTCTCCCAACTCTTGATTCTTCAAGTCATCTTCTCTCTACCCTTTTCTCCTCTTGCTCCCACTTTCTCTCTCTATTCTCTCAAAATATCTTTGTGAAATGAAAGTGTGAGAAAATTTCTCATAAGACTAGGTTTTTATATCAAGTCCCCTTAATGGGCCTAACTCTCCACTTAATGGACTTAACCCATTTCTATTCAAATAAAAAATGTTTCTACCCACACAACGGTAATTCACTAATAACAGTCGAATAACGGTAAAACATCACCAATGGTCACTAAATGGTAAAATATCACTTATTACTCTAGTAACCCGGTAAAACTAATGGTTCACACTAAAAATAATTCTCATCAAACTTATAATTTACCCGTTCTCACAAAATGACCAAAATACCCCTAAGTCTAAAATGACTAAAATACCCTTCTAACACGGAACTCATGAAAATGCACACAATGAACAATGATCACATACAAACACATATAAACACACAATAAAAGTAATTAAAATAAATCTAGCTAAAAATCGGGTTGTTACATACCACATGCATATAGAGTCGAGTCTAGGCGCATGTCATACATTTGGTAAATGGTGAAATGTGTTATGTCTTGCTTATGTGCTTGGTGAATAGTTGAAATTGGTGAACCTCGGTGACTCGTATATTTGGTAAAATTTGGTGAATTTGTGATTATGTGAATTGGTGTAAATGTGCATTGGTGGACTTTTGTTGATGGTTGTGAATATTTGAACCAAACTCTAATTGTATGTCTTATTTGCTTGTGCTTATACACTTGGTGAATCTATTTGATGATAATTACCTTGGTAATAGTAATGAGGTGAGAATTATATATATATATATATATATATATATATATATATATATATATATATATATATATGATTTGGTGATTCCTTTGATAACGATGATTTCTTTGCCTACATTTTGAAATGATGAATTGTATTTGTTGAGTTGATTAGGCAAGAGTTTATGTGATTTATTTGATTGATTTTGTTAAGTGATGAGCTTACGTTGATGACTTAATTAGAGATTGAAATACTTGTTATGCTATGATAGAAGTGTGATAACATGATGTGTATGGAATGGGGGATAATATTCCTGTGGAGTTAGTATTCTATGAATGCTGGGTATGTATATTTGCTATACATGAATCCTTGAATGCCTATGTTTGATTATGAATTGTGGACTAACCCCAAGCGGTTGTTTGGTTGACCGCCTTCCTTATCCGTATGGATTGGTAGACGGTGTGCATCAATAGTTTTCTTTGCTTTGCTTGGGTGAGTTGCTTGAGGATAACTTGGATGCTACCTCGTTTATCGCTTTTAGTGTCTTAGACTTAGGGCTCCGATTAAGGTTCGGTCTTTGTTGTTACCTTTATTATGTATGTTGGAGATTTTTGAGACTAAGTACTGATGATGATTTGAGTTGTATTATGACATGGCTACTTGGACACTTATGTTATTATGGTTGACTGTTGAGATGATTTATTTAAAGCTTAATAGCAGTTTTAGCCCCCTAACTTTTCCAAAGTTGCGATTTTGGCCTCTAAGAAAAAAAAACTACAAAACCGCCTCCTAAGTTTTGCAACTGTAGCAGTTTTGACCCCACAAGGCAAAAATAAAATAAAAAAAAATAACACGTGGCACCTCACTTAGGGGGCGGTTTTGTAGTTTTTTTTTAGGGGGTCAAAATCGCAACTTTGAGAAAGTTAGGGAGCTAAAACTGATATTAAGCCTTTATTTAAATGTTGACGTGCTGATGTTTTTATTCCGCTGCGATGTTTTGAGAAAATTATTATTTATGCATGCTTGGTGATTTATTGAAGAAGTAACATCTAGATTCTTGATATGCTCGTATCATTAGCGTAATTATCGCTTTTAGAGTTTAGGGTGTTACACTTATCAACTAAAAAAATTACCTCATTCCAATTTTACACCTTCACTTCACTCACGTTTCTTACTAGGCATGTCAATGGGCGGTGGGTAGGGACGAGTTTTACCTTCCTCATCGCACACCTTAATCCCATATACATACCCGTTACCCTACCCGTACTCATTGGGGATAAAAAATTGAATCACATCCTCGTCTTTATTCCCGCAGTAGATAATTTTTTTAAATAAAAATAAAAGTATTTTTCAGCCTCATGTGCAATGTTGTAATGCATTATCCAACAAAGAGATTATGGTGATCGATGACTATGGTGAATGAGAAGAGAGACTGATAGTGTGAGATATGGAAGGAGAAAAGATATAACTATGATAAATGAGTGTCATCTAAAAGACTGACACTCTGACTGTGCGAATGAAATGATTTAGGGTTTGGGTTTTTATTTATATAAAAGGGTAATAAATTGATTTTCTACATTCGTAACGAGTTTGGGTATGGGTTCGGGGTGGGCACCTATATCCCCGTTACTCATTCCGTACCCGTGTTTTAAAATCGGAAAAAACCCAAACTCATACCCAAATCCAATTAAAATGGGAAAAACCTGTCAAATTTGATTTGGTTCGGGCGGGTACCCGTTGGTATGGGTTTTGTTGTCATGCATATTTCTTACCCTCACAGGTAAAACAATTTACTCACACTTTCTTTTTTATTTGTTTAATCATCATTTCATTATGACTTCATCAGTTCATTTTTAAGTTGTTTGACTACAAATTTAGTGTTTCTATTTAATTATTGTTTTGGTATTTTAAGGGTACGATTTGTCACTTATATCTTTTCTCAAATACTCTTATCTTTTTCAATAAAACTAATTAATATTACCTATTTGAAAAACTAAAGTTTGTTATTTTTAGGCCAAATACCTCCCTGAGTCCTTTAAGTTTCATGTTTGTTTCGGATAGGTCCTTTAAGTTTTTAAGGTTTCAGATAGGTCCTTTAAGTTTCGAGTTTGTTTCGGATATGTCCTTTCTGTCAACATCCGTTAGGCCAAAGCTGTTTTGTCCGTTAAGTCAAAACTAATATGCCCGTTAAGTGGGTGAGGTGGTTCTCTGTGACACTTGGCGTCAATTTTCCCCCAACCAGATCAGCTTTGGCTTAACAGACAGATCAACTTTGGCTTAACGGAGGTTGACAAAGAGGACCTATCCGAAACAAACTCGAAACTTAAAGGACCTATCTGAAACCTTAGAAACTTAAAGGACCTATCCGAAAACAAACTCGAAATTTAAAGGACCTATCTGAAACCTTAGAAACTTAAAGGATCTATCTGAAACAAACATGAAACTTAAAGGATCCAGGGAGATATTTGACATTATTTTTAAACAAAATTTGTTTTTTTCAAACATTTTTTTTTTTTTTTATAAAACAAAGTTTGTTTTTTGTTATCTTCAATATTTAAATCTATGTTACATAGTGTGAATCTAGTATTGGATCTATGTTATCATCCTTGCATCTGCCTAAAACACATTTGCTATTTGATCTTCAACATCTAGTTGACAGGCATGGTATGAAGTTGGATTTTCAACCGATTTTGTCTGAAAGTATTGCAAAAGATAACCAACTTTTCCATTTAGCAAACTCTTTTATCTTCTATTTCGAAGATGAATCTTTTGATCAATGTGGGTAAATCCCAAGTTACTTCAACCTCACACTTCTTTATTCATCAAATCAAACGATTTCCTTTGTTGTGTGCAAGCATCATCTATTAAATCAATTTCATTGCAATGAAATTTTGATACTTTTTGTTGAGATGACAACATATGAAGTGTTTGTGATAGATGTAAATCATGGTTATGTTCCTCTGCAAATTCATGCACCACCAATGTTGGAACCACATTTTTAAGTCCTGGTGTTGCTTTACAATTTGTTACAGTCTCTGGTTTTGGATTGATTGTTTTATATTCTCGTTTGTCTGACTTCCAAAAACCTTCTTTACATCAAACAAATCTGGAAGAACTAGCTGAACCATCTTTTTTCTTATGTGTATAATGTTTCCTCGATCCAAATCCAACCTTTCCACCATAATATGCCCAAAAGTTCCAAGCAACCTCAATGCTGTCAAAAACCATACATATCTTCGTCTTCCATTTTTCTTGCATCTTGTAGCAAAAGTTCTGCATATATATTAAGGTGTTATTCCTACACGAATAATTTTTTGATTCAATTTTTTAATGAGATTTTTTTGATTCAATTTATATATGAATAACATATTGACAAAAAAAACATAGTTTGTTACTCTCTTAAAATAAACATAGTTTATTACCATTTAAAAGGCACAAATATTTATACATTTTATTTTAAAGAACAAACATTTATACATTTAATTTTAATCAAAATTTGATAAAAAAAAAAACATTGTTTATAATTTACACGCGCATGAAAAAGCTGATAGATGAGCATATAGTATTATAATACTCCCTCCGTACCATAATAAGTGAGTCATTTGCAAAAAAAATATTGTCCCAAAAAAATTGACCAATTTCACTTTTCAATACATTATTAATTTTTTTTTCTTCCAATTATCTATTAAAGAAAACAACTCATTTCAGTGATTTTTTCTCTTTCCAAAAATGCCATCAATTTTCAATACAAATAACACATGTAACAAATAGATAAGAATAAATTTAAATATTAAAGTAAAAGTGTAACAAACACAATTGTCCAATTTTTCCTTTATCATTTAAAAAGTGTAACAAATTAAATTAATGTATCTATACTTACTTTTTTATTATTTCAATTCAGAAGAAAAAAAAACACCGTTCATAATTTTCAAACATTAACGCAATTAACCAGTAACTATAATTAATACAACTTTCATCATTCACAATTCAGTATATTTTACTTTACATTTATGATAAGAAGAAATGCATCAATACATGACAAAGACACTTAAGACATTTTTTATTTTGTGGTGGTCGAGATTTGAACTCCAAACTTCCATATAATATTATGCATTGTTAAACTATTTTCTCTCTTTCTTCCATTTAAACACTTTTTCTTAATACGTGTTAAATAAACAAAATGTTTAGTTATAATGGGATGGAGAGAATATTTTTTACATTTTAATGTCTATTTTATGTTAATTTTAATGTCTATTTTATGTTGACTATGAAACAACCTTAAAAACGTATATAACCTGGAAAGAGTAGAACAGAGGGGTTGATGCTACTCTCTCCAGTTAGTTCATAATCATTCTCCATCACACACCCCTCTAAATTCATTTTCATTCTTCTTATCAGTTACTTTAATTCTTTTTTTAATATTATCATGCTTTGACTGTAATATTTTTATTACTATCATTCAATTAATTTATACCATTAATCTAGTGTTTCTAGATTCGGTCAAATACAAAAAATTCCGTTTCTACTTTCTAGATTCGGTTTCTCAGTTATAAATTTCTCTACCATTTAGGGTTTTTGCCTCTTTGATTCATCATACTCAATTTCTAGGTTTTTTCTTTCTTTTCTACTGAAGCTGCTGTGTAACAGAACCATCGCAGTTTATCATTCTTGCTCACAAAAACAAGGTAACAAACACTATCTGTCTTCTTTTTTTTTTCTTCTGAATTTTCTTTGTAAATTTGGCATTTTTATTGTCTTCAATGATAACCCATTTGATTTTTTTATTCATGTGTGTTTTGTATTTTTTGATGGAAAAGGTCAATGAATTGTTCTTTTGGGTGTGAATTGTAGGTAATGAATCTATTATAAAGTGTAAAGTGGAGTTGTAGCAATGTTGGGTGTGAATTGTAGCAATGGATTTCTCCACTTAGCTCAATGGCACCCTTTGGAATGTTAGCAGCTTGATTAGGGTTTTGAAGTTCACTTCCTTTCTTTGAAATCAGGTATGAATTTCTTATGTTTCATCCATTTTGATATGTTTAAGGAATTTGGCGATCAGGGTCTGTTTGGATTGACTTATTTGAGCTTATCTAGTAGCATAATCACTTGTGAGTATGAGACTATTGGGAGAGCTTATGGAAAAAACATATGTCATGTCCATAAGTTGCTGTTATTTGTTTATTTTCACAGGCATAGCTTATCAAAATGGCTTATAGCTTATATAAAAAGAGTTTGACTTTATTTTCCCTTTTGTTATAGAAATAGTTTATACATGAGCAATTACTTATCAAGCGCTGAAATAAGTTGTTTATCCAAACAGCCTTTGATGTGTAGTTTGTTCGTCCATTTTGATAAGGTTAACGAATTTGAAGATTTGGGATCTGTTTGGATGAACTTATTTGAACTTGTCTGCTAGCATAATCACTATTGAATCTGGGCCTATTTGGGAGAGCTTATGGAAAGAACTTATGACATGTCCATAACCTGTTTTTAGTTTATTTCCTTAAGCTCTATAGGATAGCTTATAGCTTATATGAAAACAATTTGACTTTATTTTACTTGTTGTTATAGAAATAGCTTATTAAGCTATTTATCTAAATAGGCCTCTGATGTGTATTCTTTTTGACATGATGAAATGTTTCAGTGCAGATTTAGGATACCAAATTTGATGATCAGGGTCTCTTTGGATTGATTTATTTGAACTCATTTAGTAGAATAATCACTTGTATGACTAATTGTGTTAAGCTTATGAAATCATCGTATGACATGTTCATAAACAGTTTTCATTTTGTTTTCATAAGCTATTTATGATAGCTTATGAAAACAGCTTATATCTTATATGTTAAGCTTGTGAATAGTATATGACGTGTTCATAAACTGTTTTTGATTTGTTTCCATAAGCTATTTAGGATAGCTTATACGATAACAGTTTGACTTGATTTTACCTTTTGTTATAGAAATAGCTTATGCATAAACACTTATTTATAAGCGCTTAAATAAATTTTTATCCAAACAGGCCTTTCACGTGTAGTTGTTTCTGACATGATGAAATGTTTTTGTACAGATTTTCAATTTTTATTTTTCCTGGAAGATTTTTCAATCAACTTAAGGTCTAAGTTCAAGATGTTTGATAAGGCTCTTTCTTATATAAAAGCTATTTTGTGCTGTAACTGCTTCGGGTTTATCAACAGACGGAACCCTCAAAGGGGTACGCCTGCCATCTACAATAGTACTCTCTCCCAGGGGCTGTTGTTGGATAGTGATTTCGATGATGAAGATTCCTTCTTTAATGATGAGATTACTAACTACTCTAGTGGAGAGGATAATGAGGAGCAAATTCGTCCCAAACGATCTGAGGATATTTTGGATTTTAGAGTAGAGAATGGTATGATTTGTAGACAGTTTCCTGTTAAAGAGACTCACAAAGTTGTTCGCACAGAGGTAAATTGGGACGAAAAGTTATTCCTATATATATATATATATATATATATATAAGTTTGTGTTTTTGGTTTTGAATGTTATATTTTACATGTCAGTTCTTATCTGAATGGTTATTTTTATAATTTTGTCCAGGATGAAGATGGAAACAAGATGATAAATGAGTATGTTCGTGAGTACAAGATTGGTTCTGGTAGCTATGGGAAAGTGGTAAGCATAGTATTCACTGTACACTGTCCCTCAAGGAAAACAGTTTTCTGAGCCTTTTTCCTTGAATATTTGATAGGCTCTTTATCGAAGCTCTGTTGATGGAAAACATTATGCAATTAAGGTAAGATTTTTTTTTTCAATTTGGAAAGACGTATTACTTTCCTATGGTAGGAAAGATCACCATTACAGGGCTGTTATGAGTAGTGTGTTCTGAATCTTAAATGCATAACGTTGATGAAAAACATTATACATTTAAGGTATTAAAAGAATTTCAATTTGGAAAGACAGATTACTTTATTATGGTATGAAATATGACCATTACAGGGCTGCAATGAGTAGTGTGTTCTGAATCTTTTAATAGATGTCAATGTCTTGATCGTGAAATTGTTCATTTGTTGAGCTTAAAATCTTTTGAATTTAGGCTTTTCATAAGTCTCATTTAATGAAGCTTCGAGTTGGACCTTCAGAAACAGCCATGACTGATGTTCTACGTGAGGTATATTTTGTCATTACATCTTTAATTTTTTTCTGAGTCTGGATCGATAGTGGAAATATGATTCAAATATACATGCCAAACTTTGTTAATTTATTGGATATTCCTTCACATCTGCTACTTTATGAGAACTCGTCCTGTGGCAGGCTACATATAGAAAGTAGATATATTATTTCTTTGCCAAATTTTTACCTTCAAATTTTAAAGGAAATTTGTTTTCCAAGGATTTACATTTTATTTTGCTTCCAATTGTGTGTTTATTTCTTATTTGATCATTCTAGCTGTTGTGCTACTGTCGTTGTAGTTGGTTAAAAGACATACTTTCTTTTCAGGTTTTCATTATGAAAATGCTGCAACATCCTAATATAGTCAACCTGATTGAGGTGATTGATGACCCAGAATCGGATAACTTCTACATGGGTACTGATGGCTAGTTTTTCTTTCTTTCTTGGTTCATTATAAAAATGCTGCCGCATCCTAATTTAGTTTTTCTTTTTTTGTCCAATGCTCGACTATCTGATTTTTCAATACAGTACTTGAATATGTGGAAGACAAATGGGTTTGTGAGGCTTCAGGTCGAGCTTGTGCCTTGCGTGAAGAGACTGCTAGGAGATACTTGCGGGATATAGTTTGTGGATTAATGTATCTCCATGCTCATGTAATATTTCTTTACCAATCTTGTGTGTAATGTTGACTAAATTCTCCATGCTCGCTCTGTACTTGTACGATAACACAACTTTTGCATATCAATGGAAATTTGTGATGTTATAAATTCTGCTTGTAAAATACAAAAAATAAACTTGTGAAACATCATATTATTTATGGGAAATGCTCATAATCTTATTCATTAAATGCTTTGAAATAGTTTGATCATGTTACTATAATGTTTAATTATATTTTTATTTGAAACGCAGAATATAGTACATGGAGATATCAAACCTGATAATCTGTTGATCACCCGTCATGGTACAGTGAAGATAGGGGATTTCAGTGTCAGCCAGGCTTGTGAGGTAATACAACTACTGAGCCTGAATGTTAATTTAAATACTTAAATTATAACAAAGGTACCACTTTACTTGGATGATATTGTATCTTCGACTGCAGCTTAGGATACATCTTTTTCTTTGTGATACTGCAATATGATTGCACACGATGTTTGAAAAATAAGAAATATGATTACTTGGACGATAATATGGTACTATGAAAGCTGATTGGTGTACTCCGATAATACCTGAAACTAAACACTAACTTAATCATTTTGTAATATAATCACCTTTTTTTTCTTTTTCTTTGGTGCATAGCCACCACCCTTTGACATGCTCCATGCAGAGTTTATGATAAAATCTTATGACTTAATATGAAGCCTGTATGGTTTTCATTTTGCAGGATGATAATGATATGCTTCGACGATCACCTGGAACTCCTGTTTTCACTGCACCTGAATGTATTTTAGGTTGGTGTTTTCATTTTATGCTTATTATAAAATGCTTTTGGGGAATGGTGTGTATGAAATGCAGGTTTTCACTACTTTGTATTTGTTAATATGTTTTTAGGTGTTACCTACAGTGGTAAAGCTGCTGACACATGGGCTGTAGGAGTTACTTTATACTGTATGATATTGGGTGAATACCCTTTTCTTGGTGACACACTTCAAGATACATATGATAGAGTAAGAGAATTAGTTTGCTTTCTATTTTTATTTTCAGTGTGTTTTTATTAATTATGCTTTTTTTATGTAATGAATTGTTTTGCTTTTATTCTTTCTTTGAAACCTGTTTTCATGAATTTCTCTACAAAATTTCTGAAATTGGAAACATTTATTTTGTAATAATAATTATAAGGAAAGCTTATCAACTTGAAAAGGAAACTAGACAAACCAAACAACTCTGTGTTTGGTATTATACCAAGCCTTCATGGTACTTGTTTTCTTCCTGATCAGATAGTCAATGATCCGATAGTACTCCCAAAGAATCTGAATCCGAGGTTGAAGAACTTAATTGAAGGACTACTTTCTAAAGGTAAAATGACTTTCAACATTTTGTCATATTACTTGACATTATATTTTGCTAGAGTTTGATCTTATTACTTCGCGGGACAAAGTTCAAATCACCATGGGGACGGTTATAAAATATCCATTAGTGCTATTTTAATTAATAATAATTGAAATTTGAAATGTGCAGACCCAAAACTAAGGATGACGTTGGCTGATGTTGCGGCGGATAGCTGGGTTATTGGAAATGATGGGCCAATTCCTCAGTACCTGTGTTGGTGTAAAAGGAAGAACTTGTTGAAGGAAGACAATGATGAGAGCAACCAACATGCTTCGTTGACCTATACTGACTGAATTTATTCTTAGGTTACATTTGTATATTTACAGTGGAAACCTCAGATATTGTTTTGTTCCTTGCTGTACACCAGAATGGTTTGATGATAGAGGTAGGCTTGAAATAGGGTTAAGATTTGAGAAAATATGCCTCATGTTTGAGCAAAGGGATGTTGTTGTTTTTTTGGTTGTTGAGATGATTTTATGTCTGGAAACATTTGAAGTTTTGTACAAGCATCTGCTTGTAGGCATATATATTACAGAACCTGAATCTATACTCCAATATCCTGCTGGTTGTTTTGTTACATACATTTGTAACCATTCATTACAAAGCTATCAACATTTACATTTGTCAACATTATATTGCCACATTGTAGCATGTCAATGCCGAATGATGTGTTGCGGCATCAGCTCGTAGATGACAATTTAAAGGCTCTTTGAACGCGCTGTGAGAAGAAAAGGAGAAGAGAGAAGTCAGAACTAGTATGATGAGAGAAAGGTCTCTGGTTTCTTTCAGATCCGTTAAGATCTGCATATTTCTTGGCTTCAGATTTGCCGCCATCACATCAACGGACTTGTTCTGTTTGTTTTGTTTGTTTTTGCATTGTGTGTTGTTATATTTCTGTTCGTATTGTTTGTAACTTGGTTTCGTGTTCGTACACGGGTTTGCTGGGTTGCACGTGTGATGAGCAAATGTTTGTTAGGATAAAGGCTCACTTGGTTTGTTTTATCACAATGCATGCCCTTTTAGGTTTTACTCGAGTTAGGTCTAATGCCCGGTCTATGTATCTCTTTTCTTTTTGCTTAAAAAAAAAAAAACTAGCAAGGTACTTTATCTCCTTTGGATAAAATGTTTTTCTCACACACTTTCAAGTGTATGCCTCGGAAGTTTTTATTGAAGGAGCAAAAAAGTACTTCTCCTTTTCTTAATAAATAAAATGATACTTAGAATTTCATACAAGTTTTAAAAAAAGTTGTGAATAAATGAAAGTGTGCACTAATAATTTTATAATGGTTAAGCTTCACTAACATTAGGAGATAAGATGGTCAAAGCATGTATAGTTTGCTTCTTCTTTATGCGTGGTATTTAATTAACACGATTGCGTGTATGTACCATTTCGGGAGTGGTTGTAAGGAAATATTATTGATGTAAACGAGGATATTGTAGTCCATGTATCGGTCATATGTTATGATATATGCCATGCTAACAATAAAAAACATTTGAGGGGATGCCACTATTCGAAAGGCACAACAATCTATTGTTAATTTTAAAAATGTTGTTACGATGACGTTGAAGACACTAAGTAGCGCTCCAAATTTGCCCATATTTGATGGTTATTGGGCACCCGTTTTTAGTCTCTATTACAAGCTTAATTTTTTTTTGAAGAAGGTAATAAGCTTAATGTTGATAAGAGGGTCTCTTAGATGGTGAGAGATAATAAAGATGTTGCCATTCTTGTTAGTTGTTGGCAAGTCATTTTATTACCAGATTTAGAGGTAGTCGAAAAGGGTTTGGAATTTGCAACAAAAAAAAAAAACATGTATTTTCTAAATCTTAAAGTGGAATCAAATGCTTCTAATATAGTTTTGACGTTGAATGCACATCAACAATCTCCCATCTTTATCGGATATACTATTGGAGATTGTATTAATTTTAATATATGTTTATAGTTTAAACTTTTTACATTGTAGGTGTGAGGTCAACCAAACTGACTATTATTTAGTTAAATATGTTCTTTATAATCCGGATTACATATGAATTAAAGACACTCACTCCACCTTGTATTTCTATGGTATTGATTTTTTATTTATTGTAAAACTTTTGTTATTGAAATCATCTTTAACATAAAAAAAAACATTAAGAGATAAGACTCCTTACTATTATTTCTACGGTATTGATTAATGATGATTTGTAACACCTTTTTTGCCAAAAGGAAAAAATTGAACTTTGATGGATGATGAAATGTGCAGGAGATCGTGCGTAGTACATGAATGTTGCCTGATATATAAATAAAACCAGTCCGGCTCGTAAATCCTGTCGTTGATTTACGGTTCGATTTTCGGAATTTCAAGGGGTCTGTAAGTAAATGAAGGGGTCTATGGAGCAATTTTAAAGAGAGAAAAACAAAGAGGTTAATAAGCTCATAATATTGGTGCAAAGTGGAGAACAGTTACCATTACGGTTACCACTCACCAGTCGAAAGCAGAAGAATAATCAGAGCAAAACACAGTGAAGTTAACAATGGCGGCCACTTCCGAACTATCTCCCTCTAAAATCTTAGAAACACCAATCAATGCTCACGATTCCACCTCCGAACCTCATCCAACGCCTCCAAAATCCCCCCAAATCAACGAACCAATCAACGACGTCGTAACCACCGAGAAACGGAAGAGAGACGACGGCGACGGCAACGCCGACGAAGATGACAAACCTTCTCTCCACCCGTTGTGGAAGACGAGTCTCTGTTCCTACTTCAGAAAACATTCCACCTGCAGTCACGGCGATACCTGCCGTTACGCGCATAGCGAAGAAGAGCTCCGGCAACGTCCGGATAATACGTGGGACCCGACGTCGGAACGAGGTAAGAAGATGTTGAAATCTGTGACCGGTGAGAAAATTGCTGTTAAAGATGGTGTGATGATGACAGAGCTTGTTGATGAAGTTGACGGTGACGGCGGCGGTGAAGAAGGTTTTGCATCTAATCAAGCGCTTAGTAAATGTTTAGTGCATTTGCCTATGAAATGGACTTCAGAAAATTTGAGGACTTTTCTCAATGAACAAGTAAGCATTTTTCCGAGTTTCAGTTTTTTCAATTTCACTGCAATTGAAATTAGACATGTAAGAATATAGAATTGATTTTGACATGTTTGATAAGCAAAAATTATTTGTTTTGAATAAGAATTAAGAACATTATTTCAAAAATGCAGAAATCAATTACTAATTCAAAGGGAAAAAAAAAACAATAATATCAAGAGAAAGAAGGAATTCAAAGTTTTCTTCATTCCAAGAACCAGCATTATAAATCTTAATTTGTAAATTAGAACTGGATGCTAGCAGATGGCAATTACACATTGTCAGCCATCCCTAATTTAGTGACAACTTCAATGCAGCAAAAGTAGGAAATATAACAAAGATGGTGGAAAACAGGATTAGGCTTAGGTGGTTTGGACATGTAGAGATTCTGTAGTAAGGAGAGTAGATCAGATGGAGGATAGTCACATCACTAGAGGCTGAGGAAGACCTAGAAAAACTATCATAGAAACTATTAGGAAAGATTTGGAAATTAATGAGTTGGACTGAAATATGGTTTATGATAGAACATGGCGTATTTTGATCCATGTAGCCAACCCCAGTGGGAAAAAGCTTGGTTGTTGTTGTTCTTGTTCAATGCAGCAAAACTCTAAGAAGCATAGACACTCCTCGGATTAGGCGTGTTGCGGTGTCGGACATGTGTCATGTCCGACACCGACACTTGTAATTACACTGAATTATGTCATTTTTTCAAATTATTAGCTGTGTCGGCATGTCAGTGTCTGTGTCATGTCCGGTGTCCGTGCTTCATAGAGCAAAAGTCAAAGAATGCAAATATAACAAACCAACCCAAAATGAAAATCTTTGGCTACTCTACAGATCATCATGCAGTAAAATGCATGAAGCATAGTTCGTTCTACACATTCACATATGAGCAATTAGATATTCAAATAAAAGAGTAACTTCAGGAAACATCGACCTTCTCGAGCATCTGGTGTAAAGGAAAACAAGATTATGAATTAAAAACAATCATCTCATGCTCAACTAGTGCTCTAATTTGAAAGGGTTCTCCAAACCCTGAAACTTTGGGGGTATTTCAGTAATATACTACTATAATTTATTAAGAAAAAAACTTTTATCTTTGGGGATACCATGGCATCTCTCCACTCCAACCTAGACCCACCCCTGGTCTAAAGCTATAGAATTTTTACCTTTTGCTTCTATGATTGATTGTTAGCTTTGAATTTATTGTCTAGTCCTCTTCTACATGAATATATTTAAACATAATTAGTTTTACATTAAACTCATTTTTAGTCGGAATCAATTTTACAAAATCATTTTTTGTCAGTGCAAAACTATACAATCACTGAAGTTTGTGTAAAGAACCGTCTGATGTCTTTGTTCACTTTCTCTAGGGTATACCTTTTAAGCATGCGAAGACAAGGAAAGGCATGTCAATTGGTTTTGTTACTTTTGAAGATGAAGAACAAATGAAGAGTTCGGCTAAGGTAGTTTTGTTATGAATTATGATAATGACTAATAATTCACATGCATATACTCTTTTGATTTGTTAGTCTTAAAATCGAAGTTTGCAATTGATGATTGATAGTTATGGATTTAATAGGATTTACAAGGAAAACAAATTGGCAACAAAACGTTAGAGGTAGCTGATGTTAATCCTCGATCATTTGAGAAGAAAAGTAACTCTAATGTTCCTTCAAGTGGGACATTAGGTGATGAAACAAATGACGATAATTTGGTAATTGATGGTTCCGAGTCAAAGAAAAAAAGCTCGCGTGAAGTCGTGACTCCTCTGGCTCATTTGTCGTATGCTGATCAGCTGGAACAGAAAAAATACTCTCTCATGCAGATTCTCAAAAAACTTGTTAGTCATGATTGTTTATATTTTCTCATTGTAGTTTTGTATATTCCTATATACATTTTTTAGCCTGAACTATTTAATTGTTTTGGCAGCCTAGAAATGCTCGTAAAGCTTGTCCAAATGGCGTTTCAGTTCCTGAATGGATTCTCAAGTCTAGGGAAATAGGTAATGTTTTGTATCTTTGAAGTTTGTTAAAAATCTTCAAGAATAATTTCAATTTAAAATGTTCCGGAGTATAAGACTTGAAGTGCTAGTTTTGAAATATCTGATTTAGATTTTTCTTCATGATTCCACTGTGTTATCATTTCTGTAGTCTGGTTTACTGTAAAAAGTACAGTAAGATATTTAATGGATACAGTTCTTTAGCAACTTCTTTCTCACACTTGTGCAGGTGGCCTTCCGTGCAATCTAGAAGGTATTATTGAATCACCAATTGTAAATGGATATCGTAATAAGTGTGAATTTTCAATTGGAAATTCTTTGGAAGGCAAAGTTACAGTGGGCTTCAGCCTTGGAAATTTCAGGTATTCTGCACCTTCTCTGTTTGTAGAGTGGTTTGCTTATTAGTTCTTAATTATATACTAAAATATTTAAATAGGGAAGGTGTAACAGCAGTTGAGGAACCAGTGGACTGCCCAAATATTTCTACCATCGCTTGCAAATATGCTGCTATCTTTCAAGAATTTCTACAACACACTGAATTACCAGTTTGGAACAGATTCAAGAACTGTGGATTTTGGCGTCAATTGACGGTATACTTGCTGGATTCTGTGTTGAAAATTTTATGGCCACATTGATTATTATTTTTAGATATGTCTGCTAATTTTTTATTTCATTATGTATTTTTATCCCTTTCTGAAGCTAATTGGTTTTTTAAGGTTCGAGAAGGGAGGTCAAATGGGAATGTTGTTGATGCTGAAACTTTTGATGGTATTGCAGAGGTCATGCTTATTGTGCAGGTTATTTTTTAACTTTTGTAGTGAATGTGCTGGTTATTATTATCTTAATCTCATAAAAATAGTGCTGGCAATACCCTTTAAGTGTGTAGGGTCGGTGAGGGAGAGGGTTGTGGTTTGTTGTTTATCATCAATATATTAAAGCTCTATCTTATTCTGAATATTCAGTAGGAAACTGACAAGCCAGATTATTCTGTTAGTATTACTACCCCTGTCCCTAAACATAGGACCCTCTTGAGTAAATTACGAGAATTAGGAAAGTTAGCCGTGATAAAATTTGTTGACAATTGGTACTGCTTTTATAAGTTTATCCTTCGAAAGAGAGAATTAGTTAATGTTTAAATTATACTAGTATTTATTGGAAGAATTTCAGAAAAATAGGTAAATTAATTAGAGGGGTATGTTAGTAAAGAAATAATTAATGCACTTGAAAATTCATAGAGGTTCTCATGAAAAGGGACAAGCAAAAAACTTAAGAGGGTCTTATATTTAGGGTCGGAGGTAGTAGTGTTTTGTGAGAAATTCTATAATATATATTCTTCATTATTATGTAAACAATGTAAACTTCTAGTATCATTAAGATAGGGAGACAAGACCCTAGATTACCTGGAGCTGATTTGTGTATCCCTTCTTTCTTTTATATGTCATTCATAACTTGTCACCTTTGTTCTTGATTTTAGGTTTCTACTGCAAGTTTTGATAATGCACAAGTAGATGCTGAATTTAAGAGGCTTGCTCAGGCATTTGTTACAGGAGCTACCTCTCATTGTCCAACTTTGCCCCTTACAGCTCTGATTGTCCAGGTAGCTGCCTGTTTAATCCAAGTGTCTTTTGTTAGAGATTGTTTCTCAAGTATCAATTATCACACACATGCATATCCATGTAATATAAATCAGAACGATGCTGTGATGTTACTGTTCCAATGTTTGTTACTCTTTCTTTCCTGCTCCAGTCATCAGTTGATTGGGTTCTTTTTTTGAGAAAAAATTTCTTAACATCGCCATCTATATCAAATACCTTAAGTGTTGGCTATTTGATGGTTCCATTATAAATTTGGGGCAGATCTGAAGTGTTACATATTTTATGGTTTCTTTCAGTTTGATTGCATGTTATGGTGTAACTTAATTTTCTGATTGACTTCTGATGTGGAAATTGGTCTTACATGTAGGATCACCAAGGAATATCGAATGTAGCACCATCTGATGCACCACTGCATTCACTTCCCATCACAGCCGGTGATCCTGAGAGGGATGTAAACATTAGTGCTGCAGATGTGAGAATCCATGATTATATCAGCAATCTACGGTTTTCCATATCCCCAACCTCATTTTTTCAGGTATGAATGACAATTATTGTTGTTTTGCAATGGTTTCAACAGCATTAATTTTCTTGGAATATGAATTTTTGAGTCTCCTGCTGCAGGTTAACACACTTGCTGCCGAGAAGTTATACTCCCTTGCTGGAGATTGGGCATGCTTAGGTCCTGATACATTGCTATTCGATATTTGCTGTGGGACCGGAGCAATTGGCCTGACATTAGCACATCGTGTTGGAATGGTAATAATCACCATTTAAGTTTCTTTCTTCTTTTTAGCTGGCAGATATTTAGGAAATTTATTGTTCAATATGCCCCTTTGGTGGTATTATATGATGTAATCATAACTTTTGTAGTGGTTGAAAAAATAATTCAGCTCTATTATTTAAGAGCTTATTGTCGAAAAAATTCCTACTTTTTCTTTTGGAATTTGCTTGTAAGATTTGTTTTGGGCTCTTCCAGGTGATAGGAATTGAAATGAATGCCGCTGCTGTATCTGATGCTCATAAGAATGCTGAGAATAATGGCATTAAAAACTGTAGATTTGTCTGTTCAAAGGTGAGACCAGCCGCCTTGATTTTTCAAATAGTGGTTGAAATATTTTAATGGTTGCTGTCCAGAAATAAGGCTTGAATTTATAGCCAGCATCACATATTGACACTGAATTTTTTCTCTCACGGGAAAATTTTCAACCTATTTTAATTGTTTCCTTGTATTAACATTGCAAAATTTGTATGTTTGCTTATATGAGGAAACAGGCAGAGCAAGTTATAGGATCTCTGTTAAAGGAATACCTTGATGTGCCCAAGGAGCAAGTTGATGTTCCTAGTATCTGTGGAAGTGTTAGTGACATTCCTGAAGATAGTGCCTGCCCAGATCCCGGAAATGGTGAAAATGCGTCTCCCTGTTCTGAAAATAACAATTTAGAAATTGAAAACGAGGTTCCAAAGGAGAGCACTCCTGAAAATGGGAATACACCCGTGCAGCAGTTTAAAAATGTTGTTGCTATTGTTGATCCTCCTCGTGCTGGACTTCATCCAACTGTAAGAAGGGCACTATAGTTTCATCATTATATTTATGCTAGCAATTACCATAACTCTAGTAGCACGTTGTCCAAAACATGATACAGTTTTTATGCATTTTTCTTTTTCTTGTCTAGTTGTCTGCCACGTTCGTAAAACTGCATAGACTTGGGTTTTAGAGAGCATTTTATTTTCCCTTGAGTACAACATATGTCGTTCCAGTGGAACAAAATACAACATATATCAAGTTTCAATTGGAGTGTTGAATCTGAAATCTCGCCTTACCTACGACTGTGCTGAAACTGCTTTAATGGCCCCTTTTGGTCCAAATCTCCCTCCCTAGAACAAAAAATGTCAGGTCCATGCTTTTGTTTAAAGTTCAAGTGTGTAGGGCAGCAGTGAATACTGTGTGTTACATTCAAAATGTAGTCTGTATTTGACCTATCTTGAATAGGATTCCCAATGAATTACAGTAAGGAAGAGAACCAAACATATTATATCTTCATCAATTTGGTTTGTATTAGTGTGACCGTTATCTCTCTTGTCGTTTGCTGTCTGGTTTTTTACGCCGTCTTGTTCCACAATTCCTAGAAATGATTGTTTATAATGACTTTCTTTACACAGTATTGGTTTTACATGTCTTCTATCGGAATATATCTTTTGTTCCATTATAGTCTTCTATTGTAGGGAAGATCCCCCAAGTTTCCTGTTATTTCCTTATTTTAGTTTATGAATTAAATGGTATGTCTTGGGTAGCATCAGCATGTGATGTCTTTTAGCTTGAAAAAAATATTACTGTAGGGCAGATCTATTTAAATTATTTTTTGAATATGTTAGGCTTTCTCTCAAAAGCTGAACTTCTGACTTTTGAATTGTGGGATTACAGGTGATAAAAGCTTTAAGAACTCATACGCGCCTGCGGAGACTCGTGTTAGTTCTTGTTCTGATATACTCTTATTTATGTTATTTTCATTTTTCTAGTTAATCTAATATCATACCTTTAAATGCAGTTATATATCATGTAATCCTGAAAGTTTGGTAGCAAATGCTATTGAGCTTTGTACACCATCCCCCACAGAAATGGAGAGAGGAAATAAAGACAACAGAGGATGGAGAAGGATGAGTAGTGCTGGTCTAGCTCGGCATAGGGCGAAGTCTATGCCCATTTCCGAGGCCTTCAAACCTGTAAAAGCCATGGCTGTCGATCTTTTTCCACATACTCCACATTGTGAATTGGTTATGCTCCTCGAGAGGTAGGTGGACCAGAGTTTAAGTTGAAGTCTGTTTTATTTGGTAGGCTCTCAAATTCAACTGTCCAACAAAATTTTGGCTGTGTCACCAGCTGCGGCGGATGGTAGTTAGTTCTTATGTATTTTGATCTTGTGCTCTTTATATTATGCTTTAGCAACCTTGATAGTCAGCCGTGGTATATTCCTTCTGCTGTATGTATCATGAAGCTTGATTACTGATTTGAAATGCATTTGGGGTTATAGTAAACCACAACATTTAATTTCTAATTTTATGATGACTGTTAGTAAAAAATCATTGTATGCTCTTTGAGCAAGCCGTTAATATTTCAAGATCTCTATAGTTTTTTTATTTATTTTTTTATTTTGAGGAAAGATCTCTATCGTTCTTTGTAGACACGATTAGGAGCCCTTGCTTTTCTGAAAATAAAAACTACCCATGGTATATATTCTTTTTCCAGAACCTATTCTAATCAGACAAGAACACTGAATAAATTCAGTTTTCTTTTTGGGGTTTTTAAAGAATTTTTTTCCAACTATTCCTATCTTGACATTTATTAATTAGAAAGTGGTGGAAATGCTTTTTGTGCATTCAATTATTTTGCTCCACAAATACAGAATATTGTGCTATTTAAGTACAAATAGAAATGAAGTACAACAATTCTTAAAGTACAAACAGAAAAGGAGTACAAATTCGAATGCACTACACTTGTGATGCAAATCTTCAGTTTATGCTACTATATTAAATTTATATAGTACCACTTCATAGGCTCTGCCTTTGTGTATGCTTTAAGTAAATTTTTCTCCTTTTTGGAAGATTTGTTTGTTATTTCATAATTAGTGAAGGTCAAAACAATTGAGACTATCTTAGTTTGAATTCTGATGAGAATAATTTTTTTTCTTTACTTGTTATTGTTATGAAAGTTTTCATCGTTGTTTAGCATTGTTTATAAATGAATTGTTTGTCATTATTCAACGAAGGTCAAAACAATTTAGGCTATCTTAGTTTGAATTTTGATTATAATAATTTTTTCTTGGGTACTATGTTGTTGATACGAAGTTTGTTTAGTAGTGAGTAATTTCCGTCGCAAAATTTGTGGAGCATATATGTGAATTAATTTCTCCGAATAAATTAGTTAGATATTGAACACTTTATAACTGACTTAATAGAAGATCTCTTACCACTTGAATCAATCCATCGTTAAATTCTAATTAAAATCATATTTTATTAAACTTACTTATCTGTTGATTGAGTTTTGAATTACTAGTGTTATTAAAACAGTATTACTCGAATGTGTATAGCCTAGTTTGGTTACATTGTTAACTTCATTGACTGCATAAATTAACGTTGTTTTCGAAGAATCAGTAGACAATAATTGACCAAAGTAGATTGATATACTTGTTCAGTGTTGAATGTTGACTGAGCAGTCACAGAATCAGTGGTTTAAGTTGGAAATTGATAGTAATATCCCACGTGTTCATCACTAAGTAGATTCCAGTTAGGCAGTTCCTCCACATTGTTGGAGAGATGAGTCACGCCAAACACTTATCCCAGAAACAATTAGTGGAGATTCTAATTTTCAATTCAAAATTCATAGACTTTGTTTACCTTGGTTTCATTGGCACCACTTTACTTGGAC
The DNA here is from genome assembly GCF_003473485.1 of Medicago truncatula. Taxonomy (NCBI): domain Eukaryota; kingdom Viridiplantae; phylum Streptophyta; class Magnoliopsida; order Fabales; family Fabaceae; genus Medicago; species Medicago truncatula. The sequence continues at coordinate 30,148,025 of NC_053045.1, read as the reverse complement.
AATTGGATACTAGTTTCTGCCCACTTTGTTATTTTGTGCTTAAATTAAATCAGAATGGGTCAAAGCACTCTCTGACAAGTTACAAAACCTGACAAATGGAGTTTTTTTTTTATAGATGACAAATGGAGATAAAGCTTAGAATATTAGTACTAGTGGGAATGGATTCTCTCAAAAAAAAATAAAAAAAATCATATTTTTGGGTATTTTAAAATTAAATCTCACTTTTAAACTTCTCTATATCCTATTAAAAACTCTTCTACTTCATTTTATTTCAATGACTATATTCCACTCTTCTCTTATGTCAATAGCTAAAATCCATTTTGAATAATATGTTAATATGTTCAATTTATATTTGTAGTAAAAAATTGTATTTGGATTCTCTCAAGTTGGAATCCCAAATCAAAGGGGTTATATTGATACTCTCTCCTTAAAATTCATTAGATACCTCTTAAATATTTTTAAGATGTATAACTCAATTAAATTTAATGTTGAGATCCTCAACATAGACCCCTTATGTTATATTTAAACACGATAGGATTCAAATTTAAGAAGAACAAAAAAATCTCCTTTTCCCCATTGCTTACTAAATTTTAAATTGTAACATAAAATTCTAGAGTTTAAATTACTATTTTAGTAATTGCTATTGAATCTGGTTTGATATGCTAAGAGTGTGGTGTCACTATCAATCAAACGCACCACATTTGTCTTCAATAAGCAAGACCATAGCTCAAACAATTTTTTTTTTTTTTTTGTGGTGGTCGGATTCGAACCTCAGACCTTGTTTAAGTTCATGAGGACCTCAAACAATATTATTTGGACACACGAAACGGGACATATGAGCTAATAAGTCAAATAAATCTATTTTTGTTTTATGAGTTATAAATATGTGTTATAAGCTCGAAAATTAACTTTCTCAAACAACCTCTAAATATATGATGTTGACGTTGTATTGTGTGGAAAAAATATTTTCCTTACTCTAATCTCTTATAACTTAACAAAGATTTTAAATTCAAACTTGAATTTTAAACATGTAGAAACGTTAAAATTGTTAAGAAGAATATGCTCCCATTTAAGTGTCACAATCTTCAAGCGTTCGTATTATTTACACACAAAAGTAGTACGCAAGTGGTTATGAAATCATCTTCACTTGGGAAAATGAATAATGAAAAAAGAGCATTTATGGTACACCATGACATCTCAACAAACATATGAATCCCCCATTTCTTACGGGAAAAATGAATGAATTGAGTCGGTGATAGTGGCAGGCTACATATTATGATCCATAATGCCTTCATTGCTTGTCATCCATAAATTTAAGAGACACATATCATCCATTAATAGTGTATACATTATCAATACAATTATCAAGTTTTAAAGTGGCTTGACTTATAAGCTTCAAATCATGTACATTTAAAGAATGTTGTGTGTTTCTAAAATTATTATTAATAAGTGTACGTAAATTTGTTACTACAATTTTGAATGGCTTTTCTAGGAGGATAAAGCAAACTCTTGACTCTAGGATTGAGTTATTTAACTTAGTCAAATAAAACTACAATATGATAAGGATCTCTCAAGGCAAAAGTAAAAAGTAAAAGGTTTTGATTATACTTTATAGATAATCATATGGACATACTCAATATATGCTTCTCTCCAGCACCTTGTTTGATACTTTAATTTAAAACTATGGGGGAAGCAAGAAAAGGTGAAAGGTATAATAAAAGGAACAATCTGTCTTTATAATAGTAATAATAATGCATAGAGAGAACATAAAAAGTTAAAAACATCAAGAGAATATGATCTATCTTTACCCTACAATGTACATAAGTAAATAATGTATGTGTTGCCTCATTTCTTTTCATTTTGGAGAATCAAAGTAATTAAAGATTTTAATAATTACATATAAAAATACTAATTGATACATCTAAATATATTTACTAAAAAAACATCTAAATTTATTTTACTATGGATAAAACTTATATAACGGTAAACAACAGTATTTATAAGGATATGAAAAAACAACTTTTTTTTTAAGATAAAAAAGTCTATTTGTGAAAAACAGTGAGAACTGAGAACGACACTTATATATACTACATCTAGGTTTAGAATTTTTACTATATTTGAGTCCAAACTATTATTAAATTAAATAAATATTTACAAGACTTTATTTATGGGTGTTGGAGTGTTCACTTTTTTTTTATAGAGGATTATTATAACTTATATAGCTATCTAATAGTGTATGTTGTCTATTATCATTTTTTTTAGCAAATATTATAATTATTATTGTTAGTATAAGAATAGTAAAAAGAGAAATGGAGATCACAGCCAACTTTATTGATAAATAGTGGTGTGCAGTTAAATCCTAACAACAGTTTATTATGTGCTGATCATATCATATATCCACTAATAACTATATGTGGGGGGTTGGACACACCACTTTTCCTAATTTTTCTTTTTCTTAAAAGATCTCAACTTGTTTTTTTGTTCTTCTTTTTCCCTGTTCCTTTAGTTGGCACACAATTGAATTCTTTTTATAAAGCAATGGAAACTTAAAGCAAAGAGGCGGGGTCTGAAATTACTTATAATAATCAAAGACTTTTTTATTTTTTTTTGTCAAGTAGTCTAGTGGCTAAAGCTCACACAATTTAATTGTGGAGAAGTGGGGTGTCCGGGGTTCGAACCCCGGCCCCTGCATATAATATGCAATATCCCTACCAACTGAGCTAAGCTTGCGGGGATCTTTTAATTTAGAAAAATGCTAATAAGTGTTTCTAGAACATTGTTTAAATATCCAAAAGTATTTAACTTTTACATTGAAAATTTTAATTATGATTTTTACATTGTTTAACTTGTATTTTTGAGACAAGATTTCTTTTTTTGAGTTCCTTAAATAATGTTCTTAGAGCACTTGCTAACAAGACCTTTTAGTTTATAAGCAGCCACTGTCACGGGATATATCAAACAAATTATGATTTACATGGATAGATAAAAACAAAATAGAATATGCACTGATGATGTAAAATAGTTTTACACTAATATCCAATGAGGATTTTGTATTCTGTCAAATTGCAAAGATATTTTAAAATTAGTTGAATGACATAACAAATAGATGGTTTCTTATTAAACGACAATGTAAAAATTAGTTGAATTCTGGACCTTACATACATTATGCATTGTCTATACCAACTGAGTTAAACTCACGAGGACATATATTATGTTTAAATATTCTACAAATACCTAAACTATTAATTTTTTTATTTAAAAAAAATATATTTGATTGCTAACCAAAACAAATGTAATCAGATCACTGCAGTAATATATATTTTTTTATAATTAAATCTTATGTTACACCATGATTAGTGATTTTTTTATGGTTGTATACTAATGAAATATATTTGAGTCGAGTGACTGAATTGATTTATATTTTTCAATTAATAATTAAAGAAATTTAATTACTATTTTTGAAAATTTGAAGGACTAATTTGACTCACTGTTACAATTTAAATGAGCAAAATACTTTTTTCTCGAATATTACTATCTTAGTACATTTGGTTTGTTTTTTGAAGTAAATATCTACACGAAATTGCGTGAATACAAAGTGTGTGTAATTCCAAAAACAGGTACAAAGTATGGCAAGTTGCGTGACTAAGGTGCTATCACCAAAATTCATTGGAAAAAAAGTTACTTGTATACTAAGAAAGGCATGAAGTTGATACATATTATCCAACATACTTGCGTAACTTACACTACACTAAATTGGCACCATATTATGTAAAAAATTAACCATATTGATTTGCTCATATAAACTATTGATTTACATTTTAACCTTTTTTCCCTTAACTCTTTGATTTCCAACAGGAAGGGATTTAGTAACATAAAAATATAATGAAGAGATTATAGATTTCGACTCATTTTCTTATCATTAGAGTAGACTCTTCGATGTTCACAAATCCTAACTTAACTGGTAAAAATGTCGAAATTGTTAGATCGCATGTCATAATCGAAGTTCGAACCCTGACACCTCAACTTATTTGTGTGAGGCTTTGACATTTCGTTTATTTAACAGAAAAGAAGAAGTAGACTCTTTTCTTCGATTGTGGTTAATCTAGATAAAATATACCACATTCACTATTTGTATTGTGTGCAACATTTTATCCAAACACCTTCAAGACATAGAAGGAGCTAGTGTGAATGTGATCGAAAGCTTGCATCTTTTATTATTTTTCCTCCTAACTTTCTCTACCCTCTTTTTCCTTTATTCTTTTGACTTTGAGTAAAGCTACATGATTAGTATCATTAACTTTTTTATTTTGACAGATAAGTACTATCATTAAGTTGTACCAATAAATTAATGAAATATGCTAACGAATTTTTCTAAAACACTTCTTAACGAACCAAATATATCTTGAAATTTGTATAATCAACCTTTTAAAAATACACTGTTAACAAACCAAATACAATAATACCATGTTATTATTTCGAACATATTGTTATATCGAACGTCTTCGTCTAAGTCTGAATCGTTGCAGTTGTGTGTACGAGTTTCAAATAAAAAAAACATTATCTGAACAAAGAGCAGCCAAGAGAATGAGGTACAAAGTCCGCGCGCACTGGAGACTCAAAAGAAAGTGGCAACAGGCTACCCCACACACAACAACATCAGTACTGATGAAGTGACCAAATTGTGTTATGTGTCATTTAATGCAAACAAAATAACTTGGTTTGTGTGCTTAAATCTTAATCACATTCTTGTCTCTTTCATTATTATTATTACTACCAATACCATACCATCCACTAGCCAATAACTATTAACTAAGTGGTATGGCTATCATTGGTTTTTGAAATTTACATATTTTTTACTATTACTACTTATTTATGCTTCTTTTTTAAACTTCCAAGTTATTCTATTTTCATTCTTTTGCAAATTATAGCAAAATGAGTTCTGAAGAAAATAAACATGTCACTGAGGATCATGAACATGATGATGATACTTCTTGCAGAAGAACAGTTTCTCTTCCTCCTGTTATTCACAAGGTACTTTGTTTCCACTTTTTTTTCTTCTTCTTAGCTTTGTTTTCATCTTCTCTTTGTTTTGGTTCTTTTGAAGTGATGTTTCTTCATACTAAGCTTTTTTAAGGTTTGTGTTTTTTTGTTGCTATATTAGATATGTTCCATCAACACTCAAACCAATGGTTATGGTGGTGGAGTTTGCTTTTCTGGGATTTTGTTTTATAATAAATAAATAGTACCCTTTTGTTGGTTTTCAAATTTTAATATTATTTTGTAATTTGTTTTCCAAAAAAATTGGAGCTTGATCTTTTTTTGTTTACTCTACTTTGAATTGTGATGTTGAAAACCTGTTCAACTTTGTTTCAGCCACTTATGTTTGATAACATATATCATTAGAAGATCATTTATGTTTGATAACATAAATGATCTCAAGCGGATATCTGTTACCAAACATCAACGGTTTGGTTTTCTGACAATAAATTTGAATTTTTTTTTTTTATTTCTAATTCATTTGGTAAATGTGTCATCATGCAGATATTTAATTTATAAGATTATATTTTTTGCAATGTTCTATTTATTCATTACATAAATATAAAAGTAAAAATAAAATACCATGTCAAAAACTATAGTACTTTGTTTGTGAAGAGGAATGGGAAATCTGCCTATTAAGAAAACAGATAAAATTACTAGGCCACTTTTAATCAGTTCAATTGTATTGTAGTTTTGTGAATTTCGAGTAAATAGTCATTTTAGTCCATGAATGTGAGAGGTGATTATGAAAATTAGACAATCATAATTGAATACGTCTTCTATTAGTCAATTTCATTCTCGTGTGTTTGGTTATAAGATGTCTTTTATTTGTTACATGGCCTGTGAAATTACTAACAAAACATACAATCAGTAATGATATTGTAATTTTGATACATTCAAGAACTATAGCAAAAACGTCTCACATTTAGTGACCAAAATGACGGTTTACTCGGTGAATTTCAAGATAACTCTAGGAAAAAAGACTGCTATGATTTTTTTTATATAGCTCAATTATATATCATTGCTTGCATCACTTATTGTGTCTATTTCATTGTGTATTTATAGGATGATGATGATTCAATGGGAATAACTGAAGAAACATCACATGTTCCTCCCAGGAAGAAACAAAATCTTCTCCTAGAAATACCATCAAGAACACCAGAAGAGTGTTCAGAAGATTTTGTTGCAATCAAAATGCCAATGACACCAAGTCCTACTCCAACTCCTACTCCCAAGAGAGTGAATTTTCTTATGACTTCTCGCTCGGTCGATGCTCCGACAAATAGCTCTCCTGGATCTGCAACATCAAAAGGAAAATCATCCATAAGAAAGATGCTGCCAAAATTGAGTTTCAGGTATAGGACACCGGCAGATATTGAGAAGACGAATACACCAACTCGGGAAGTTTCGTCTTCGGGAACTCGAGAAAAGCCTTTAATATCAAGATCATTGTCGCTTGGTAAAATATTTACTCCTAGGATGAAAAGAACTTCATCATTGCCATTAGGAGAAATTGGACATTCAAACCCTGAATCTACTCATGGTGGAAATGGAAGTGTCGGCGGTCCTCTCAGTGTATGATTTTAAGCATTGCTTTCAACTTCTCTCATCAGAATAATAATGTTACCATCATTTTAACTTGTTAGTTTCTTTTGCAGAAAAAAGAAACTCGGCTAAAGATAGCGCGTTCTCTTTCAATGCCTGCCAACAACAACAAGGACAAAAGTATAAGGAGGATGGATTCGTTTTTTCGTGTTGTTCCTTCTACTCCTCGAGTAAAGGAAGCAAATGAATTGTTGAGCTCGTCCCCGACAAAGGATACTGGTATAGTAGATATCTCATTATCAACACTTGCATCTGCATTCATGAAAAATGCAAGAATTTTATTTTCAATTGTTTTCTTGGTTCAGAAGTCAAAGATGATGATGGTGAAGATATACCTGAAGAAGAGGCGGTGTGTAGAATCTGTCTGGTTGAATTATGTGAAGGAGGTGAGACCTTCAAGTTGGAATGTAGCTGTAAAGGTGAACTTGCTTTGGCTCACAAAGAATGTGCTATTAAATGGTTTAGTATAAAGGGGAACAAGACATGTGATGTCTGCAGAAAGGAGGTTACAAACCTTCCTGTCACTCTACTACGGATCCAAAGTGTTCGAAATCGGAATGGTGGATTAAGTCGAGCTCAGCTTGAAGATGTAAACGGGTACAGGCATGTCGACTTTTGTTTTAGAAAAGTTTATACTAGTTTTGTATGATAAAGATGGATTTGGCTTGTGTTCTGTGTAACTGCACGCAGTCAGCCACATCTGGATCGTCTGATCAGACTTCAAGTTCGGTATTTTAGATTTTTGACTGTCTGATCCAGATGTGGCTGACTGTGTCCAGTCACGGGGTTGTGACTGCACACATCCCAAATCCAATAAAGATTTTTTCTGATTTCGAATGAATGAGTGAGTCATGCATATATTCTTCGATTAGGAGCTTCGTGAATATCATAAAATCTTCAAGAATCATGAACCATTTTATTTGTCTGCTCAATTTTATAGGGTTTGGCAGGAAGTTCCAGTGCTCGTCATTGTTAGCATGTTGGCCTATTTTTGTTTTCTTGAGCAACTGTTGGTAAGAAAAACAATTCTCTAACAATGAACTGTCAAATTTTCTTAATAATTTTCTTAGAAGTCTAGTACAAAAAATAGCTTCTGCTTTTCTTAAAAATCTCTAAATTATTGAATACCAAATAGCTTCTGATTTTCTCTTTTTTATAGGTGACGAAAATGGGAACTGGTGCAATTGCCATATCTCTTCCATTTTCCTGTGTATTAGGTCTGCTCTCCTCCATGACATCTTCAACCATGGGTAGGTTTGCAACGACATTGATAAATATTATCAATATACTTTTTAAGAGAACTCATCATCCATCTTGAATTTATAATAGTGGATCAATCAAAGTCAGTTTGTCACGTGTGTAATGGATTCATCATCCATTATCTTACAATACGTGCAAGTTGTATCTCGATTCAATACTAAATTGAATCCGAGCTAATGCTAAGTTGAGTTTCACTCATTTATGCAACAACCCTGACATTATTTTCTTTAAATTTGTGTCCAGTGATGAGCAGGTTCATATGGATTTATGCATCCTTCCAGTTTGCTCTGGTGGTTCTCTTCGCGCATATATTTTACTCCTTGGTAACCGCTTTCTATGCAAACTATATTCTTATTACTTGTACTTTTCATTTGAGAAAAGGATCGATAATGCTCATCTTGAATCCTAATTCAATCTGACGAATCCCGATTCATTCTAATGAATGAGTATCTAAACTTACATCTACTTTTCACTTGAGAAAAAGCCCTACATAGAGAAGCATTAGCATCCTGATTTCTGATTTTTTATGATGTCTGTCACTTGCAGGTTCATGTGCAAGCAGTTCTGTCAATCCTTCTTGCAACATTTGCTGGTTTTGGCGTAGTAATGAGTGGAAGTTCTATGCTTGTTGAGTTTTTTAGATGGAGAAGGAGATGGCAGGCTTCATTAGAGCAACAACATGGCCCTCTACCGATGACACAAGCAGGACAGCAACCTCGAACAGTAACCACGCCACGCTCAGGCCAATCCAACCACAATCAATCTGTAGTGCAAAATCAACAAGACTCAAATCAAAACTGAATTGATAGTTTTTTGCATCTTATGACAAAGCTAGTGGCTGCAGAACTTTTTGTGTATAGGGTAGGGGGAAGTTAACTTTTATCACACATCTATATGGGACTTCATTGTACAGCTTATGAATATAGCTTCTCTGGCTATGGAATTTCTGTTTGCTTATTTGTACTGATCTATTAAGCACGGATACAGACACGGACATTGGACACGACACGGACACTGACACTGCAAATAATTTGATAAAATCACATAATTCAGTGAAATTATGTGCCGGTATCGTGTTGGTCTCGGACGTGACACGTGTCCGACACCGGGACACGTCTAATCCAAGGAGTGTTTGTGCATAGTTACTGATGAATATTTCAGCACATGAAAACCAGAAGGGTTTTTGGCTTTCTTTTTTGTAGGCTTGGGAGACAAAATGATTTTGCTTTAGGTCAAAGTGAGAGTGAAGGGTTGAGGAAATGTGTTTGTTAAGTTGTGTTAGAGTTTGATCATTGATGAGCATTGCCAAATGCAATATGTAGTTACTTTACTTACATGGAGATGTATTTCGTTCTATTTTCTAGGACTAGAGCAGATTTTCCACATCTTCAATTTGGAGTGCTGCTAATGGAGGAATCACTGAAAATTATAACTCGTTACAATTTAATTATTCGGATGCAATATGTACTTTACTTACAGGAAGGTGTTTCTGTGTTTAATAGCGATAAGTTACCGACAAATGTAATTGCATTAAATCACTTATATTTCTTTAACCTTCGTTTAGTTACACAATGAGATTTTCATTTGAAGCTACAAATACTAGCTTCTCAAAATCACGGCAAAAATGCGGTGAAGAAAAGCAAAACCAAACACACTATTATATTATTATAAGTGTTTGCTTGTCACTTGTCAGTATCGTATTTGGTGTTGTTTTGTGCTGCGTTTCATTGATGACAAGACCATTGCCTAACATATGTGACACATAGTGTTTGCCATATTATATCACAAAGATAAAGAAGATTGCTTTCTATTCAAGCTGACACTGAATTGTGCTGTAAACTTTATCTGCTATGCTTTTCCTTTTACTTTGGGAAGAATAAAATATTCGTGTCTGCAATCCATAGTGACAAATTGGTTTGTTTTTTGTTACACGAATGAATGTGGACCAGAAAAGCAGAATATGATAAGTTTCTTTGAATTAAAATAATTGCTTTAAGCATTTTTCTGCCACTGCTGTAAGCATTTGTTGTGCTTTATGTGTAGTCCTAGTGTATACTATATTTGGAAGATAGGAGAGGGAAAAGGAGGGGATCAAATTCCCTATAAACTGCTCCCCTTCAAAATGGGAGGATTTGGAGGGAAGAGAAGATTGGTTTTATATTTTGATTTAAATGTCTTTTTTTTTTTTTTTTTTGTGGTGGTCGAGATTCGAGCCCGGGACCTTGCATATATTATGCAAGGATATATGCAAGGTCTTTACCAACTGAGTTAAGCACGGGACAAATATCTTTTTATTTAATTGATTGATATTAAATACGATAAAGGTGTAAAATGGCATTTTATCATTTTCTTTTAAAAATTAAAATCATCTTTAAAAAAAAAAAAAATTTAAAACCTCTTCTCTCTATGAACCAAACACAAAACACTTTCAAAATTCATTTTATCCCACTGTTGAACCAAAGATCTATTTCGATATTATTCCAATAAAAAAAAATCATAGTAATGTTCATAAGAATGACTTAGTTTAATGGCGTATATCATCCATTATTTGAGTGAGTTTTACTTTAACCTTGTAAAAAAAACTTCAGATTCAACTTTATAATTTGAAGATTGATTTAGACATTTATGACATCAACTTTCAAAATTAAGGTACCTTCACCTTTTATAATTTGAGCAAATTTTGAACATTTATATCATCTATTTTGCACCATCAAAATTCGTTTAAAATTAAAATAGTTTTTTTTTCTTTTCTTAATAGCAATTTTAGCCCCCTAACTTTTTCAAAGTTGCGATTTTGACCCCCTAAAAAAAACTACAAAACCGCCTCCTAAGTTTTGCATCTTTGGTAGTTTTGGCCCCCAAAATCAATTTTAACTCGGTCTACGCTGACATGACACTCTAAGTGGGGTGTCACGTGTTATTTTTTTATTTTATTTACCAAAAATTGGTTTTGGAGGGCCAAAACTGCTACAGTTGCAAAACTTAGGGACAGTTTTGTAGTTGCAACTTCGTGAAAGTTAGGAGGCGAAAACCGCTATTACCTTTTAAGAGGAAATAAAAACTCCTCCAAATGACACACAAGTAAGCATCAATTTTAAAAAGGCTTAATTGCACTTTTGGCCCCTATCTTTTCAGAAATTGCGATTTTTGACCCCTAATTAATTAAAATACAAAACAGCCTCCTATATATTGAATCTTTGGCAGTTTTGACCCAAAAGATCAATTTTGACTTGGTTTTCTCTGACGTGGCACCTATGTGGGGCCAAGTTTTAAAATCTTCTTAATCCATCCCTGACTTAACTATTTTTCTTCCCTTACTACTTCATATCTTGCATTTGATTTTTGCTTGCATCTTCGGCCTCTATCTTCTCGATTCTATTTGGTATATTCGATTTTTCTTACTTGTTAACTTGAAAAAAAATTACTGAAATCGGAGGAGTTTATACTTTTTTATCCCTCCAATAATAAATAATTTCTAAAACACCGAATTTATCCGAAACATTAAACAACCCAAATCAGGAAAAGCACAAGGCAGCTGTGAACACGGTTGATGATGAACATATCCAATTCCATACAACAAGGACGGTTTCTAGTCAACACTTCCTTCTTACGAGGTGCACTTTAGTCACACAACCACTGTCAGTCTCTTATTCTCTTTCTACTTCTTCTCTTTCTTATCAACATTTTATCAAACACTTGGTGTGTCATTCCAAATTCACCAAATTTGGAATATTCTTACTTTTTTTACGTATGCCCACTTCAATTTCATCGTTAAAAATCCTTCCTTTCATGATATTCAACAATAAAAACGTTGAAATTTGATATGGGTCGTTGTTAATTCTTGATATTATTACTGTTATTGTTGTTTTTTGTTGACTGAACCAATTGTACTTGTATTTCAGGGGTGTGTAAGTTGGCGTGTGTTCGAAGTTTGCCGCAGAATCAAAATCAAAGAATTAGAAGGGGTTTTTCCAAAAACATGGCTTGGAGTATGGAAAGATGTGACTTGGGTCTTGATGTTAAGACTGGTGTGGTTCATCCAGCAACAGATGCTTATGCTGCAGAGGCAGTTGAAACTTTGAAAGCTGGGAAGGTCATTGCAGTTCCCACTGATACATTGTATGGATTTGCTTGTGATGCTTGGTATGTATGCTATTTTAATTTTAATTTGTGCTTAAAATTTATTGCCTATATAGCGTTGGAGTTGTTTATGACTCTTTTAACATGCTTCCTATTATATATGCATTTTATAAACACAATGTGATTTAAATTAATACGAAATCATATACCTATCAAGCACCTAAAATAACTCTATATAATAACTAAATGAACCTTAGCTTAGAATCTGAAACTGAAAACAATTTAGCTTAGAATCTGCAACTGAAATGATAAAATTAAACACTGGTTTGAGAATGAATTAAACAGGTGAAGCGGATATTGCAGTACACTTTCATTTTCCTAGTTAATAACCCATTTTGCATTCTATTGAAAAGTTATTGAAATACTCGATACTCTTCAAACTAAATGCCTATAATGCTTGACCACATTAACCAATTTTGGCATGCAGTTGAAAGGAAAATAAATTGGCAGAGAGAAGAAGAGCCGTGCCTTAAGATGTAGTGTACTATTGATATGGTTGGGAGAACTAAGCAAGTAGGCTGAACTACATCATAGCATTCGATAAAACAATGAGTAGAAAGTTAATTGCATTGTCAAAATGCTTAGTTATTTGGGTGGGAATAGTAGCATGGAAACTTAAATGGCATTAGAGTAATAAAGATATTTGAATAAGCGATATTTGAAATTACTAAAAACTTAAACAAGACAGCAGTGATGTGTGATATAGGGCAGAAGAAAAGCTATGCAAAGTTTCATTACTTACTGTTGGTATAGTTGTGCTGTAGACTGCTATTGGACACCAACAAGCATCAACCTATAGATTTCTCAAATTTAGTTTTTATTTAAAAGCTCTGCGGCACCATGTAGGAAGAGTTGGGGAAATCAATTGTTGAGCCATCTGCCGATTTTGTTAACAAACCTTTCAAAAGCATCAGTGTATACAAGAGAAAATGTTTGCTGCTGAAAGATGATTTTATAGTGTAGTTAAGAATCTCTTTAAACTAATGTTTTTCCTTGATTGAGGTTAGTGAATCCAAACTTAGCCACACATTTTAAGCAACTCTGCTCGATAAACAGGGGCTTTGAAATAATGGCACTAAGACAGTTATATACCGGAACTTTGCGTGTTTCATCCTTTGGGATTTAAGGATATAAAGGTCAATGGAGGCTTTCAAATGATCTTTTTTCCCTGCATTTTTCAAGACTTATCTGAAATTAAATTGTTTATTAAACCATTTAGGATGGTTTAGGATGAATATACTATTTTCCAGCAAACTATCAACCAAGTGATTTGCAAAATAAATTTCAGTAATTGAATATAAAGCGAGTCTCACTTGTATGTGATTAACCAGTACTTTTAAAATCTCATTTGCACTTCATAGTCTCCATATATTTAGACCTATTATGATTCAATTGCTTTCTGAATGATTAATAATTGCTTGTTACCTTTGGAACATGTTGGCAGCTCATTGGAAGCGGTTAACAGGATTTATGAGATTAAAGGTCGTAAACATACAAGCCCACTAGCTATTTGTGTTGGGGATGTATCAGACATAAATCGCTTTGCCCTCACTGATCATTTACCTCATGGTTTGCTTGATTCCCTACTACCAGGGCCTGTCACAGTTGTACTAAGTCGAGGTTTGTATGCCATATGTCGTTTTGTGTGTGAGTGTAATGGAAAATGAATTTATGGAAAAGTATGTGGAAAGCATACATTTAAATCAATTAATTCACAGAACTTGTTTAAAGCAACAATAATCCTATTTCTTCAATCCCTTCGTACAACATTTCTTATGTGAACCTTTGATTTCATTGTAAAGATTCTGTGAAATATATGATTGTATGCTTGAATGTTACAGGTGAGTCAAGTGCTCTTGAACGATCTCTGAACCCAGGATTCGATAGTATAGGAGTTAGAGTGCCAGATTGCAATTTCATTAGGCTCATTGCCCGTGGTTCAGGAACTGCTTTGGCCCTTACCAGTGCAAACCTAAGTGGACAACCAAGTAGTGTTTGCATCAAAGATTTTGAAAAACTATGGGAGCATTGTGCTTCTGTTTATGATGGTGGTTTGCTTCCATCCGGTCGTGCAGGTTCAACTGTAGTGGATCTCAGTACACCATACAAATACAAGATACTTAGACCTGGAAGGTAACCTCTCTACACTTATCTTTGCCGCATTGTTTAAAGAATGGATTGTACTGATATGTCTGATGCAGATGCTAAAATACATTTCTTTTACATGATCTTCATATATCTAATATAGGATGGTGGTAATTGTGAGATTTTGTTCTAATATTTCACCATGGATATCTAAAAATGAATGATACTAGATTCATCTCCCACTTGGGTTACCTTATCTGTGCAAAATGCATATGAAACACGGTTTTGAAGCCTTTGAAATAATTATAAAGAAAACAACCATTTTGGTCCCTGAATGTTTGAGGCGTTGTCACTATGGTCCCTAAACGTATTGAAATTGCAAACACATCCCTAGTTCCTCTTTTGTTAGTAATTTTATGGATTAATCAACGAAAAACACATTCAAGGATTAACTGTGTGATGTGTGAAGGATTAACGTGATAGGATTCCGACTAGAGTTAATCTCTCTAGAAGGAAGGTCTTACCGCCGGATTCTTCGGTTAACTGTGTGATGCGTAAAGGGGTGCCGGAAGCGTCTGATCACTTATTCCTTAATTGTGTTATGGTGAGAGAGGTTTGGGCTGGTATTTTGAGGTGGCTAGGCTTTGTTTATCACACACCACCGGATCTATTTGTGCATTGGAAGTGGTGGAATGAGTTGTCGGGGAATAAGAAGATTCGTAAGGGGTACTGGATTATCTGGCATGCGGCTATTTGGACAATTTGGCGAGTTAGAAATGACTTGATTTTCAATAACTCTTCTTGTGCGATTAAAGAAGTGGTCGAGGCTATCAAGGTGTTAGCTTGGAGGTAGGTGCTGAACCGTTTAAACTTGCCGGCGTGTATGTTCTACGAATGGACTTGGAACCCGCAAGACTGTCTGCTGCGGTAATGGTGCGTTTTTCTGGTTGCTGAAGTGTGGATGGTGATGCTGGTGTATGCTGCTGTTTGCTGTCATGACAGCAGATTTTTCTGCTGTTCTGTTCCACCAGTTCTGCTTGCGGTGCTGGCAGGTTCATAATTGCAAATAGTCTGCGGTTTTTTGGGGTTTTCTGCTGTCATTTTGGGTCTGGTATGTGATTTGGAGGGTGCTGTGCTGCTGTAGTTTCTGGCGCAGTAGTTGTGTTCCTGTTTTTGGTTGTGATGCAGGGGTATTCGCCCCCTAGCAGTTGCCTCTGTCGCGGTTTTCTGCTGGGCGTGACTGTGTTGTTTTGGTCACTTGGCGTATACTCCGGCATCATGATTTGGTGCCTTTGGCGTTTTGGGGTGCCGCATATATACGGTGCGCCTTTTGGTTGTTTTCTTTGTTTTTTCCATGTGTTGTAGGTTTGTCTTACACCTCTCTCGTCGGCGAATAAAATTTGCCGTTTAAATAAAAAAGGATTAAATTGACTACCTAAAAACATACTTGATGACCACAATGACTAGTAAAAGAGATACGCGTGGATGTGTTTGCAATTTGAGTGCATTCAAGGACTATAATGACAACGCTTCATACATTCAGGACCAAAGTGATTGTTTACTTTTATGGGTCCATACGATAGATAACTTAGGTTACTTGTTTGGAAGA
Source organism: Medicago truncatula (assembly GCF_003473485.1). Classification (NCBI taxonomy): domain Eukaryota; kingdom Viridiplantae; phylum Streptophyta; class Magnoliopsida; order Fabales; family Fabaceae; genus Medicago; species Medicago truncatula. The sequence continues at coordinate 30,132,289 of NC_053045.1, read as the reverse complement.
AACAGTTTATGAATTTTCTGTTTCATAAAAATGCATTGATTGTGTCCTTGTTCGCCTTCAATTTGCAGCGCGAAGGAAGAGACAGTTGCCATCTTGGAGAAGCATGCTTTTGTTGAGGAAGTGTGACTACTTATAATATTTGTGATTCTTGTGATCCATTTGCAGTGCCATGTTCTAGGCGTAATTTTTTCGCTTACAAAAATCAATTCTTTCGCTTGGTCATGAGAGATAATATCTCCAAGCTAATTTCTTTCCATGAAATGTGTATAAGTTATGCCACAAGATCTTTGGGGGTGCATGAACCTACATTTGACAATGTTCGAAACAGACACATGTATGAGTTGCACTAAGCTTTGTGTCATGTATTTTAAAAGCTCATTATATTATGTAATAGTGAAATTAGGTTTTTTGAGAACCTAACATGTTACTAAGTGATAATTATCTTATTTATTTATCTTAGTAAATGAAAATTATAGAACTTGTGCTACGGTTGATAAAATACATTTGGTTGGCAAAAGTTCATTATGAATTAGTGGACTACTGCTGTATTTATTGTGACATCTTAGGCACATAAGGAAACCACAGGATTTGGATGCTTTATCATGTTACTTGTACATCATGAATTATGTTACTTGTTTGTCAAAAGTTTACTTTTAATAGAGCCCATCTCATCTCTATATGATTAAAGAAGCATGTTACTTGTTTAATAGTTTGTTAAATATCAGACGTTATTTTCTATTTCTAGAAAGAAACAAAATTATATTCTAACTTTTTGTAAAGCTGATTTGATTATAATGACTTTAAACATTAATTTTGTTTTCAACTAGTGTTTGTTACTCATCTCCTTGTTTGTTTGGTTTTGTTTAAGCTAAAGTATTATTCGCATACAATTGTAAAAATTAATCTCTTGAAGTTATTGAAATCTATATAAATACCTCTCTAAGTATATGTTTTTACATACTCTCTGATTAGAATTGAATTTATGATCAAATAGTTAAGGGATTCTATGTGTCTCTCTAACCATCTTCCTTCGATGTTTTTACATACTCTTTGGATTGATGGTCAATGTTTTTGAAATTATTACAAATACAACCTTAAAATTTAAAAGAAGCTGTTGCAGGAGTAAGTGTCATCTCAATCCCGTGGCAGAACCTAATTTTGTCTTCAAGAAAGTACACAAACACAAGGGAGGGAATAACTTGTTTTCAAAAGGACAGTTCGTTTGATTGGCCAATGATCACTGTCGTGTTATGCTCGATAAGTGCGTGTATATCTTAAGGGTCTTGTTAACCGATGTCTTAAGGTCAATGCTTAAGGATTCCATTAATAGTAATTTTATCTTGGAAATACAAATTTTTACTTTTTCTTAGCAATGATTACACCATTTTTCGATGCAAACTTACTTATTTTAAAACTTTAACCAAGTTAGCATTTCCCCTATCTTAAATGTGGTGGTAAAGTTTGATTTTAAAACAATTTATTTTGTAAAATTGATTTTAGTGAAAAGTGGGTTGAGTTGAAAGAGAAGATTATTTTTAGATACATTCATGTAAAAATGAGTGTTAAATAATAGATTTGAAATTAGAACAAAATTTAAAGGTAAAACCAATTCTTTTTAGAGAATAATTATACATCTTTAAAATAATTATAATCCATCCAAAATTGAAACAAAAAATACACCGTTCTATTCTTGACAATTACCACATGTTTCAGAATGAATTGAATTTCAACACAACTACCAAATAAAGCTGGGTCAGTAGACTCTGCAAGCAACTGCATTATGGATACCGACCAACCAGAGAGGCAGGCAGTAGAGAGTACTTTGCTTTGCCCCTATGTATTAATGACCACGTGTAACTTGAACAATCTCAATCACATGCATGTTTAAATTCAATTTTGTAAGAGATAAAAGTAATTATATAATGGTCCTATTAACCGATGTTCCGGGGCACTGGTTAAGAAATTTAAAAAATGGAAATTTGAATTAAAAGTAACGTTTTTTTACTTTTGAGAAATTGATTACACAATTTCCAATACAAAAACTACTCCTCCGTTTAAAATGAGTGTCGCTTTAGTTAAAATGAATGTTACTTTCAGTTTCCAATGCAATAATAACTTTTTCTTTTCAATTGTATCCTCCAATTAATACTCTGCACACTACTTCCAAAGTATTACTTTTAAAACTAACCAATAATTAATAAGGATAATTTGGTAAAATAATCATTCTCTTTCTTTTAATCATTGTATTTCTTAATACGTATGTGAACACCTAAAACAACACTCATTTTAAAACGGAAAAAATACTATATTTACTTCCTTAACTAGACTCCGGAAGCACCGGTTAACATTCACATTTTTCAATTTTGACAATCACATGCAACCAATGAATTATTTGAGGGAGCATCTAGGTTGAATTCTGCTTAGCACACTATTGGTGGTGTAGTTCATGCATCTATTTTGTGATATTACAACTAATTTATCATTTATGTTGAAATTTTATATTTGAATACTAGTATTAATTTGAATAATGGACGGAAAAAATTAATAAACGCACTTGGTAATTTGAAGGGGTAGGCATTGCAATTATATTTGGAAAAAAATTATTTTTCAAATGCTTGTAAATGGGCAATTAGGTTAAGGGCATGCATTGCATTGGCATCATGAGCTTAGCTTAGTTGGTAGGAATATTGCATAATTTATGCAAAAGCCGTGGTTCGAACATCGGACACCCCACTTCTCCACTTTTAATTGTGTGAGCTACCGCCACTAGGTTACTAGACAAAAAAAATTGAATTACTTCGCAACTTTTTTTATACAATTACTTTTAAATAGAATCAGTTTTTCTTTTTTAGAAAGTTAAATACATGTGAGACTTTTTCTTTTACAAGAATTAATGCAATGAGATTACTATGTGGTAAATCATCTCACATTAAATATAGTTCCCTTCATTGTGTTGCATTTGACTTTTTAGGTATGGATGTGACATTTGACTTCTAATAAAATTCAAAATTAATTTTCCCTTCAAAAAAATAAATTCAATTAATTTCATGTTAATGGTAGAAATATAATCTTGGACGAATGCTCCAAAAATATTCATTAACATTTCCCTAATTAAGAAATTATTATTATTTAAGAAAATAATAATATTTTAATTATCAATTTAATACATTGAATACACAAAATTTTATAAGGGATCCAGAGTAATTTAAGATTCATGACTATAGTTGACTAAAATGGACAAATTTTCAAGATCTTAAAATGATAACAATATCAAATCTTCAAACTCTATCCCAATTATCAAGAGATTATTGCAAAAAAATCATTATCAAATCGAAGAATCAAACAAAAATCTAGAACAGTATACGAATGAATGCTAATTACTTCTAATAAATTGTATAATCTTTGGCATAAACTCATACATTCAAATCGAATCTTTTACAGAAGTTCTCTTCTTGCTGTGTATCCATACTCAGATCTCTGAATATTCTGTCTACGCTTCTTCACCACCATCGCTCCCAATGCAACCACACCTACCGCCGCAATCACTCCAACCGCTATTCCCGCTTTCTTGCCGGAACTCATTCCTCCGCCGGACGATTTCCCGTCTTCGCCGATTCCGGTGTGGCTAATTGCGTTGTTATCCGCCGCTTCATCAGGCGATGGCGCTGGAGATGATGAAGGTGAAGGTGAAGGAGAAGAAGAAGGAGAATTATCTGGTGAAGGTGCTGGTGGTGAATCGGAATGAGGAGACGGAGTTGGAGTTGGAGTTGGCGCTGGAGGTGAATTTGCCGGAGAAGGAGTCGGAATCGGAGTCGGAGAAGGAGAATTTAGCGATGAATTCGTTGCCGGAGTCGGAGCCGGAGAATCAGCGGAAGAAGCAATGTTGACTAAGAAAGAAAGAAGAAGAAAAACAAGAGAGAATCTTGGAATTGCCATTGATAAGATTGAATTTGAAATTTGAATGGTTGGATCTGAAATTGAGTTGAAAAAACAGTTACGAATGAATGAAGTTGGATCTGAAAAAATGGTGGTGATAAGAGAGAAATGAAAGGTGGTGGGGGTTTATATAGGGTGAAGAATTCGATATGAGGATGAAATGGATGGTTGTGATGAATGTGAGATGACGCGGATGTGTGACACGTGGATTGTTTTGTGTGAAATTTGGGGAAAGTAAACGTAGTTGAGGAAAGTTGGAAGTTTCGTGAAGTGTGAGAGAGTGAACGTGAAGTTGGAAATGTAACGCACTTGTGTTGTGTGTGTAGCTTGACACAGCTGTGACTGATTAATTATCGTTTATGGACTATGGTTGATACTTGTACTTGATGATGAGTCAAGCCATGTTCCAATTATGAATATATTCACATTTAAGCTAGTGATCTCAAATACATCAAAAGAAAGAAAATTATATGCTACGTCCCTATTGTTGATGAATATTCACATTTAAGCCAATGATATGATGACATTTATTGATTATGATTCTACCCGTTTAAATTATTTACCTGGAATCTTATTTGAATAAATAGTCAATTTCTCCCCTGAAATTATAAGTTTCATCAATTACCCCTCTGAAATTAACAAAACTTCAATTACCCCTCTGAAATTTCACAACGTTAGTCAATTTACCCCCTCCGTCAAATTTTTCTGTTAGTGAACATGACGTTTTGCAAATACCCCCCCTGAAGTTTTGCACTTATGTGCAAAATGCCCCCCAAACTTAAAAATTTATATTATTTTTTTCTTAAAAACAAACAATTAATAGTTAAATATTAAAGCTGACTATTAATTTTGAAGTTTGGAAAAACTGCATACATATATACATCAAAATAGGAAAAAATGTGTATTTTTAAAGTGACAATAATGGTTATTTCTAATAGACAAATTATTATTTTTAGAAGTTTATAAACAAATTAATAATCAGATTTAAATTTATATTTTCTCCTTCACCATCTTAGTCTTTTAACTCCTCCAACTCCTTCAACAATTTGCTCAAACCATTTAAATTACACAACCCCCAATATTAATCCACAAATCATCCCATTATTGTCACTTTAAAAAAATACATATTTTTCCCCATTTTGGAGCCTATTTTGATGTATATATGCATGTAATTTTTCCAAATTCCAAAATTAATAGTTAGTTTTAATATTTAACTATTAATTGTTTGTTTTTAAGAAAAAAATAATATAAATTTTTAAGTTTGGGGGGCATTTTGCACATAAGTGCAAAACTTCAGGGGGAGTATTTGCAAAACGTCATGTTCACTAACAGAAAATTTTTACGGAGGGGGTAAATTGACTAACGTTGTGAAATTTCAGAGGGGGGTATTTGAAGTTTTGTTAATTTCAGGGGGGTAATTGATGAAACTTACAATTTCAGGGGGAAATTGACTATTTACTCAATCTTATTTCATTGTTGATTACTCCCTCCAGACACATTTTAAATAAAAAAATAATTATTTAGATTCATTAAATAATTAATGTATCTGGTCTATATAAAAGTCAGATACATTAATTATTCAATGTATCTAAAAAATTGTTGTTTACTTGGTAAGAATTGTTCATAGGTATTCGCTTTGATGAAGTGGATTATCTTCAAAATGTTTCTCTTGATTGTTCGTATTGGTTGTTGAATGATGGTTTTGGGTTTGGCACTCCGCTTTTAACAAGGTTGATTGTTTTTTGGATTTAGGTCCTTCTTTATATAAAAAAAATTATTTAGATTTGAAAAAACAAAAATTGTCAAACTATTCAAGTAAATGAACAATATTCCTTAAAAAAAGGTAAATGAAGAATATATAGTTTTAGTTCATGTTCAATTATTTGACTTGTTTAGTTTTCGTCTTGGATTATAAACGCTTAATTCGCAAAGGTTCATAGTCCAAGACTCCAAGTAGGCGAGTACAAAATTTATTATTTTCTCATCACAATTAAATGGTGGTTTGTGACTCGTGTCGAGATCAGAGCAACCTTCTAACCGTCTTTAAACCTCACTAACTTAATGCACCATACTATAGACTATAGTAAAGTCTACACCTCATCTATAAAAAGGTATTCAACCATCAAACCATTGGTTCTCTAAAGTCTCACTAACTTAACGTTGAAGGTCTTATAGGTACATCAACCCCAGTAGAGTAGCAACGCCATCCTCCCTCATATCTAATCAACTCCAACCATCTGATCTGATATGATCAGCAGCCTAATGTAACCCATGAGGCCATTAAGGTTGTGATCTTAGGCCTCATATTTTTCGCAATTTTTTACCATCTAGACTTATTCAATTGGCTGAACAAATCATTAATTACTTAAAAGATGTGAGACAATAGTAATTGTCATGTATTCCTCTAAAAAAATAGTAATTACCATGCAAAATTTTAAATTGTACTACCATTATCAAAAAATATCGGATAAAGAAAGAAGATAGAAATAGATAATGAAATTGTCTCTCACATTACTCACCTCTTTTTCTATGCATTTTATTCAGGATGGAATAAACCCTTGCTCTATTTTTGGAATGTGCAATCATAAAATAACTGTGTATCACAGTTGCCAAATAAAATTATTTGATTCGATTTTCCTACACGGAAGAAAATCATCATCATATTTTATAAAAAGTAGATACAGTAAAAGATGGTATAACATGAGATAGAATATGCTAAGTTAAAATATAATCAATCAATTAAGTTTTTTTTTTATTAATGAGCTCTATGAAAAGATGAATCATTTAAAAAAATACGTGTCCGATTATTGTATGGAACAATTTTTTATCAGAGATTTTACTTATCTTTTAATCGAATTCTCAATTACTGAGACCCTTTTCCCCTAATAACTGAGATTAACAAAAAAAAAAAAAAAAAAACTAGATTTAAATATAAATGTTTTAGTGAAGGAACGAATAACCATGTACAATGAACTCGACCTTATAATAAGGATGTCAATATTTTACTATGCGCCCCTATGCTTATTACTTTAATTCTTTTCATATATAGTATACCCTTCGGTTACTAATATAAATAAAATTTTGATTTTTAGATTCATTCATTAAATAACGTATGTAGACTATAATAAAGACTACATACATCATTTAATGAATGAATCTAAAAATCAAATTTTTGTTTATATTAGTGACCGGAAGATGCAGTTATTTTATTTCTGATCCCAACCTCCCTACTCTAGTGTAGCACAACTTCTCGTGAATAAACAATATATATGTATGTAGTTGTGGATGCATTTCTGTGTCTATGTATGATTGGTCTTTATTGCATAATCAAGACATGCCCATTCCTCCTTAAAACAAAAAAAAAAAAAGACATGCCCATATTTATCTATTTAAAAAACAGTAAATCAACCTTAATATAAGTTTTCTGATAACTTTTCCGGTTTACAAAACGTGCATAGATAATATTGAACCAAGTTATTAAAAAAAAAAGCAAATGTACTCCCTCCGTCCCTAAATAAATAACCTAGTTGACTCTGACACACATACCAATACATATGTTTTATCTTTGATATTTTCAATTCTCTACTAAAAAAAATTATAAAAATTTAATATTTTAAAAATACTCATCGAGACGAATCCAACAACATCTTACATGATATTAAGTATCTATGTGAATTAGTAGAAAAGTATGGTCAAAGTATATCAAGTCAATAATTCATATTGTCAACTAGATCATTTATTAAGGGACGGATGGAGTAATAAGTATTGCCTAGAAACTTGTGTTGTCAACTCCTCAAAAACATAAAAAAAATGTTATTTTCATTTTAAAATTTCCTTTTTTAGATTCCTTAACCAGTGTCTTGGGAGCATAGGTTAATATGACCAAAAGCTTTTTATTATTTACCGGAATGTCATCTGAGGTTAAAGTTGAAAGTGATAGTGAAAAATGTGGTTGTCAATGGTTAATTGATAAAACGGATAATATTCATTATTTTAATGATTTATAGGAGTATTTAAAATCGATGCATTGATTTTGTTAATTGTTTCAAGGGCCTAAAGTATATTGTGTGAATAATTTCCCTTTACAATACTGTTTTGAATAAATAGGCAATTATCCTCTTAAAATTGTAAGTTTCGTCAATTACTCCCTTAAAATTAACAAAACTTCAATTACCCCTTGAAATTGCACAACGTTAATCAATTTACCCCCTCCGTCAAATTCTTCTGTTAGTCAACATGATGTTTTGCAAATACCCCCTTGAAATTTTGCACTTATATGCAAAATGCACCCCAAACTTGAAAATTTATATATTTTTTTTCTTATCTTTGACTCAAAAGATATTAAAGGCAAACAACTAACAATTAACTTAGGCCATTTTCATTGTTAAATGTCAAAATGAAATATGGAACTAGAAACAACACATGAAACATCTTATTATTAGGTCATTTTCATTGCAATGAGAACACCTTTGGAATCCACACTCACCCGCCAACCTCACAATTATCATCTTCTTCATAATCACCTTCATAGTAGATTTTACAACTTACATAACATGTTTCACAAGGAACAAATTTTATATCACCACAACCCTCACATCCACCATCACCTCCTTTAATGTCATTAATCCTTTCACAACTATCAAGCAATTCCTCAAGCTTCTTGTCATCATGAAGTTTCTGAATTTCTTTTAACTCCACCAATGTATTTCTTTTCAATAAACACTTTTGGTAATCCTCTTTTACCATGGAACCCTTCACCAAGTAACTCTTAAAGCTCTTCTTTGAATCCTAAATGCATTTCTCAAGCTTCTTTGTTTGCCTTTAATATCTTTTGAGTCAAGTATAAGAAAAAAAAATATAAATTTTTAAGTTCGGGGGGCATTTTGCACATAAGTGCAAAACTTCAAGGGGGTATTTGCAAAACGTCATGTTGACTAACAGAAGAATTTGACGGAGGGGGTAAATTGATTAACATTGTGTAATTCAGGGGGTAATTGAAGTTTTGTTAATTTCAGAGGAGTGATTGACGAAACTTACAATTTCGGGGAATAATTGCCTATTTACTCATAAGGGTTCATCTTTGCTCCATTTACCTTTCCTCAATTTATCCCATTTTAAGTTATAGATGTCTGACACGTGGAAAAAATACAACCAAAGGCTAGGATTAAATGTTTTAAAAAAGGTTGAAAAGCAGAACATGTTTCCTTCTTCTTTCCTGTTATCATCATTCATCATCACCGCCACCACTCTCCACCATCCACGAGCGGCAACCACAACCCTCTCCCTCTCACCACCGACGTCCTCCTCCCCCTTCTACTCCACACACCTCCTCACACAGCTTAACACTCTCTTCTTCCCACTTTCCACCTCCCGCCGCATCAACAACAACATCGTCCTCTCCGACGCTGCCACTTCTGGCAGCAACATAATCCATTATTTTACTGTAAAATCTCGCCGGAAAATCTCGCAAATAGGGTTAGGCTTAGTGTTCTAAAAGCTACAATAACATCATATCATCCTAGAATCCATGAAAATTGAGAAGTAATCGAACCGGAGATGAATGAATCGGAGAAAAACAGAATCGGAGAAGAGGAGAAGAGTTAGAGTTTGATTCAGATCTGAGAGGATTGGAATGGAAGACAATTACAATTGTAGTGTGTTTGCTTGCTGCACAACAGTGACAAAACTCTGAAGTAGATAAAATAGTCACAAGGAAGGGGGGGTTTGAATTGTGACCCTTTAAAAATTAACCTGAAACTTAAAAGTGATTCTCAAGTTGTTTACTTGGAATAGTTAAGTTAATATTCTGACTTCAGAACGTTCTGAAGTTCATACACATAAACAGTTTAATAAAGTAAATGTGTAAGTGTGTGTTGTGTATACTGTAATTAAAGAGTATAGGGAAGAGAGAAAGAACACACAGAGAATTATAGTGGTTCACCCAATGTGGGCTAGTCCACTCCTCACAATCTTGTGAGAGTTTCCACTATGATGCTTGAGATAACCTCTCAAGTCCTGCACCATACAATCTTTGTTCACCTGAACAATTACAATCCTGTATTCTCTAAGCCTCAGCAGGCTTGCACCTTCTTGCTAAGTTAACCACTTAGACTTTTACAAACTCATCTCAAACTAACACTTTAGTACCCCTAAAGCTAGATGAGATTTGTTTCTTTTCTTCTTGCTAAGTTACCCACTTAGACTTTTACAACCTTTGCTCAACCTAACACTTTAGGACCTCTAAAAGCTAGATGAGACTATGTTTCTTTTCTTCTTGCTAAGTTACCCACTTAGACTTTTACAACCTTTGCTCAACCTAACACTTTAGGACCTCTAAAAGCTAGATGAGACTTTGTTACAATTTGTGTGGAAGTTGGATGTTTGTAAAACAAACAGTGGAAGAAGAAGAAGAGGTTATCCTTCAGATAACAAGAGTATTGATTTGCACTAAGTTGATGAAGGACTTAGAGATTGATCAATTTCAATTTGCAAGAGCTTCAAACAATCTTTGTTGTTTTCTTGTATGCTTTGCAATGGTGCGAGTTTTGCTAAGGCCAAGCCCTCTATTTATGGAGTCTTTGGGCTCATATAGCCGTTGTAGGGTGTCCAATGGTGTTATGCCATGTGTCCTGGGTCCCACAAGCTTTAACTTGAAATTCTGGGCAAACATTCTGATCTCTGATGAACATCAGAATGTTGTTGTGTTCATGATGATCTTCATCTGGGTTCATCATGTTCTTCATCTGGGTTCATCATGTATGAATGAACACATGAAGTTCTGGGCTATGCATATGCTTTCCATATGAATTTCTGGACAATAACCAATGTATGGACTTTTCTTCATACATCAGAATGTTCCTTTCCCAGAATTTGTCTTGGAACCGGTGCAGGAGGATTTAGTGGGATTCTGCATCTTCATGCCCATGCTTTGAGAGATTGTGTTGTCCTTGTTTAGTACCAACTCTCAGACGTGTCTATCTCTTGTTGAAGATGACAGATTTGCTTTGCTTTTGCTTTTTGCTTTTCACCTACTATACTGTTCATAAAGTAAGCATGAGCTGAGCTTGAACATTCTGATCATCAGAATGTTCCATCTGTTTCACTTAGGATGATTTGTAAGACTATCATTTGATGTAATCAAATCCTAATAGTGAAACAATAATGAAGAGCAGTGATGATAACATCTAGGATGATATTCCTTTGTGAAATATTCCTAGTACATCAATGTTCATAGTCTTAAATGAACATTGAATGCCTTCTTTGACATAACTCTTGTATATGCCTTTATTGCTTGATTGATCCATGCAAATGTACTTTCCTGGACATATATTCATGTCACATGTGCCTTGCATGACCTTGATCACAGTTCTTGAGATTCTTGGCTTGTATAAGAACAACCTTCTGAACTTGGTTGCTTCTGAACTAGGTTGCTTCTGAACTGGTTGCTTCTGAACAACCTTCTGAACTAGGTTGCTTCTGAACTTGTTTGCTTCTGAACAACCTTCTGAACTGGGTTGCTTCTGAACAGAGTTGCTTCTGAACAACCTTCTGAACTGGGTTGCTTCTGAACATAGTTGCTTCTGAACAGAGTTGCTTCTGAACAACCTTCTGAACTGGGTTGCTTCTGAACAGAGTTGCTTCTGAACAACCTTCTGAACTGGGTTGCTTCTGAACATAGTTGCTTCTGAACAGAGTTGCTTCTGAACAACCTTCTGAGCTCTCATCAGAACGTTCTGATCAACATTCTGAACTAATTTTCTGAACTTCAGAATTAGTTCATGGATTCAATGTCCTTTGATTTTATGCATCTTGGTATGATTCAAACCTTGTTCCTGTCTTAGTGAAAACACTCAAGAGCACAAGTTAAATACCAAGGAATTAATCAAAGTCCATTTAATCCTTAATCATTAAAGTTTATTATCTTTAAAATTAATTAGGGATTTTGCCTCAACAATCTCCCCCTTTTTGAAGATGATAAACTTATGATTTAGGATTATGGATTTTGATTATAAATGAAGAATTTTTAGAGCTTGAAAATTTTATTTTAATGCTCCCCCTCATTTTTATAATCCATTATGAGTTTTTAGAAGTTTTAAAAAGCTCCCCCTCATTTTTATAATCCATAGCATAAATAAGAATATGCAAATTTGAACCAACATCAATATTCATTCATTAATATCATTCATGAAGTCTAATTGTATGATGAACATGGTTCAAAAACAAAAAAAGCATATAAACTAAGTTTGATCAAACAAAAATGAAGTTTTATAAGACTTCAATAACTATTGATCACTAGCCTACTTAGGGCCTAAACTTAGAGAACTTAAAGACATAAAATCCTAAAGCTTCTCCCCCTTTAGTCATCTGCAAAAAGGTTAGGGAGTAGGACCAGAAATGATTCATGGAGTAGAATCCCTAGAATCTGAGGACGGTTCAGATTCAAAAACTGTTGGATCAACAAAGACAGGCTTGTCCACTGCTAAACCAGGAGCCTGAACATCCCTTGTCCAGTTAGCAAGTGCACACACAATTTTGTGAGTTTTAGTGGCAACTCTTAGAGCCCTTGCAACCATTTTCTCAGCCTTAGAAGGCTTGGCAGGTGCAGCATCACCAGAAACATCAGCTTTTCTTTTGTTTGCTGTGACAAAAGTGTTTAAAGAGTCAAACAAGGAAGACATGTTTGGGAGATTCTGAGTTGTTTTGGTTTGTGGTGGAGGTGGTGTGAATGAAGGAATGGTACTTGGTGTTGGCAGGGAAGACACCAGATACTTGCTTATTCCAGCAGTAGACCCCATTGTTGATGTTGACAAGTTTACAAACTGAGCTTGTTCCATGTTCTGAGCAGATGGAACATTCTGATCTCTCTGAACATTCTGACCAGTTTGAGCAAGAAGCTGAACTTTCTCAGAAGGCAAAGATCCTGAACCCAAAGGATTAGGATCTGCTGACAGCTACTCAACAGGTGCAGTAGGAACATTCTGAGCTACATCCTCCAGAACATTCTGATCAGTGTTGTTTTGAACATTCTGATCATCTTGCTGAATGTTTTCTCCCTGAGCATCTTGAAAAAGCTCTTCATAGAGATCATTTGTAGTGTCTTCAATGTTGAGATCAAAGTCAGGATGAGCTTCAACATTTTCTTGTTCCAACACAACTTCTTCTTCAACATCCATTGGTTGATTTTCACTTCCAAAGGTGTTGGATACTAGAATTTCTGCAGTTTCTCTAGTATCTGTATCAACATTCTGAGCTTGTAGCTCAATATTTTCTTCAACTCTAACATCTTCAGAGGGTGCTTCAACACCTTGATTCAAAGAGTCTTCAACATTCTGATGGTCAGCATCAGATTCTCCAACATTCTCAGCAGCTTTCTTACCCAGCATAGCTTCAAACTGTTATTGGCTTTCTTCAATTAGCTCTCTTGCATGTTCAGCAATATGAGCAAAGACTTCAAGAGCTGGAGTAGCCTTTCCTTTCTCAACATTTTGAGAGCTTGAACCAATTTCCTTCTTGGCAGGCTTGTCAGTTTTCTGCTTCTTCCTCACTTCCTGAACTTTCTGATCAGCAAGTCTCTTAACTGATCCAGTCTTTTGAGGAATAGGCATGTTTGAAGTTGTGATGTGAAGTTGACTAATGGTTTTGGCTGTAAATCTCATAAAGGTATCCTGACCTTTTTCTTTGCCCAGAGAAATTCCAGCAGCTTCAAATATGGGTGTCAAGTGCATCCCATATGGCAACCCAGCAACTTTCTGTTTGAAGGAGTAGCATTGATCCATCATGTGTTGGAGCATGACAAAACACAGATTCCGCTTTGTTTTGGTTATGAGGTGATAAATGATGCAGAGATCAGTATCAGTGATAACCTCAAAGCTTCCACATCTAGGAAGGAGAGTATGCCTGATCATGTTGTGAAGAATCTTGGGTGTGTCTTCAAGATTTGTGGAATTGATATCATGGTTTGGTTTGATATACTCTTCAAAGAGTTGTTCTCGTGTTACTCCTACACTAGAGAACCAGGAATTGTACAGTTCATTACCTTCATTTGGGATTTTCAGAATATTTGAAAGAAGGTTCTGAGAAACTTGGATTCTCACTCCTTTGACTGTGGATTCCAGGAACTTTTCTTCATTGTGTTCCTTTACAGTCATGTTGACATAGAATTCCTTTACCAAGTCTGGAAAAGTCTGACATTGAGTGGAAACAAAACTTGACCAGTCTTGAGGATCTGTGAACTTCTTCATATTCCATCCTTTTGTCTTAAGACTTTCAAAGTCAAAGTACTTAGCTCTGCTGATGGGTCTGTTAGCCATCTTTTCAATACTTTGAATCTTTAAAGTAGAAGCAAGTATGACAATGTCATTGCCTTTTCCTCTTTTCCTAGGAACATATTCCTCTTCCTCTGTTTCCACTTCTTGTTCATCTTCAGAGGAGGTTTTCTCTTCAGGTAGAGGCAAAGCTTCTTTTGCAATTTGCTTCCTTCTTAGGTAAACTATCTTTGCAGCCTTGGCCATTTCAAAGAGAGTTTCCTCAGTTTTCTCAGAGGTTGATCCTTCTTCTGCAACTCCTTTTCCTTTTCCAGAGGATTCTTCTTCAACTTTCTCAAAAACATTTCTCTTTTCAGAAATGGTTTCTTTATCAGAGTCTCCATGCATCTCAGGGATGATTACATCTTGTAGAATTGTATGAAGAGGGGTTTCATTGAGTGGAGAATGATCAGAGGTTTGATCATCAGCAGCGGTTGGTGGTGATTGAGAACGAACGCGTGAGGAAGTTTTGGTTCGTGCAATTTTTCGCAAGAACAGAGTATGAACTTTGTTTTGAGAAAAAAAATTGGTTTGAAAAGAAGAGGTGTGATGGAAATAATCTGAATAGTTGTTGGTTATTATAGGAACCAAAACATGTTCAGTTGAGGGAAGAAAGAGGAAGTGACTCGACAGTTTTGGCATTGGAAAAGATGAAACTGAAAAGTAGTGGCCAGGAGAGAGAAACTAGTCGTTTGAGGAAAAGTGAATGGATGGTTTGATTGATGGTTAAGGTTTTACATGGTGGTTAATCCTAAAACCTATCTTCTTATAACCAAACATTAAATGCTTTAGATTATAGTGAGATTTTTGGTTAAAGTCAACACAAAATCTTTCGTTTGAGATTTCTGACCCAGAATCCAGATCCTGAACATTCTGATAAATAAGAACATTCTGATGAACATTCTGATCTCATGAACATTCTGATGATTTGTTCAGATTAAGATTGATTTAACTGAAGTGAATCAGATAACATCAAGGGGGTAAGTTCAAGGCCCTTAGTGATTAATGATCAATCTTTATTGGGATTTTTCATGATTTGCAATATTTCTTTAAGAAAATTGAATCTATCCTCAACAAGGGGTTTTGTAAAAATATCAGCTAGTTGATTTTCAGTATCAACAAAGCTTAATACAATATCCATTTTCTGAACATGGTCTCTTATGAAATGATGTTTAATTTCAATATGTTTAGACATAGAATGTTGTATAGGATTTTTAGAAAGATTTATAGCACTAGTATTATCACACATAATAGGAATATTTGTGTACCTTAGTGAATAATCTTTCAACTGATTTCTGATCCACAAAATCTGAGAGCAACAACTTGCAGCAGATTCATACTCAGCTTCAGTTGTGGAGAGTGCAATGGTGTTTTGCTTTCTGCAAGACCATCCAGTCAATGCTTGTTCCAAGAATTGACAGGAGCCACTTGTACTCTTCCTCTCAATTTTGTCTCCAGCATAATCAGCATCCAATAAGCTACAAGATCAAAGCTAGAACCTTTTCTATACCAAAGGCCAAGATCAGTAGTACCTACTAGATATCTACAAATCCTTTTAACTGCAGTTAAATATGATTCTTTTGCACATGTTTGACATCTAGCACATATTTACATGCCATTGATGTTTACAACTCTATCTTTGTCTTCAATTTTTGTAATTAAAGTAAGATAATTATTCAACAATGCTTAAAACAAATTTTATGCTCAAAGCAGGGCCAATATAAGTGTAAGAACAAAATATGCAGACCTTAGAGCAATTTTTGAAGATTATAACAAGATCACATACAACATCATAATGAAGATCAAGTATATAAAAATTCTTCTAATGATAAATTCAAACATAAGATTCATTTAAAATCATGTTTGATGAATGATATTTTCTTAAACCATATCAAAGTTAAGTGAAATCTTCACGTTTCAGATTATTCTGAAGTTTGACAAATTAAGACAGTTTTATGTATCATATCAATGAACAATCATGATTTAACATTTATGATCAAACATAAATCTTCCTATGAATCATTTAACAACAATGATGAATTAGTTTCCATCTCATGTCAATAACTCGGATAGAAATGCTTAAGAGTCATTTATTTCAAATGTGAAGAGATAAGTATTACAAAATGATGTAACACATTTAACATTTAACATGATAGTTAAGAAATAATTTTGGGGCAAATAATGAGAGAATATTATGCATGAATTTATACATAACAGAGACAACACATTGTTCAATTATAAGAACATTAATTCATTTTCAATGCACCCTTAATATATCTTGTTAAAGCATAAGACATCATGCAATGATTTCAGTCATTAATTATGATGTGTGCAGTTGTAAATGAGTATAATACCATCATGAAAGGAGTATGAACAAAGTATGAAACACTTATTTGCATTTAAGTTCAAACATTTGATATATGCACATATTAGACATGACAGAATTTGATGCATTCAATCATATATCATATTTATTATAGTGCAAATAAATGTGTACCTTATGCGATGATATCCCTCACTTTTGAGATTCAATGAAGAGAGCATGTTTCTCTTTCTTTGAAATACTTTCTCGTCTGGATGGAGAAGTCCAAGCATCAATAAGAAAAACCTTCTGAAGCAATTTAATCATCAGTAGCTTTCTCTTCTTCTTAGTCTTTTCAGCTTTCTGATATAAGTGTTTTTTAACATATTCAGAAGTTCCAGGATTTGCAGACATATGATCAACATATGGAATGCTTTGTTCATGAAGAATGTTTGCTTGAACATTCTGAACTTGATTTGAAGGAATTGTTCCATCATTTTCATCTGAGAATCCTCAAAGACACTTGCATTGAAGTCTGGGCTGAATTCCTCCACATTCAGTTCAAAACCATCTTGATTTCAAGCTAGCTCAGCTTCATCAGATTCCTTTGTGGTAGTGTTTCCACTAAGCATATGTGTGGCTAGAACTTTAGCAACATCATACATATCATGATCTTTTAATGACAGAGGGTCATTTCCCATATCAGATTCTAAAACAATTTCTTGTTCATCAAACTGGAGTTTACTCATGATGTTTGTAACATCACTTCAGATTTTGAAATTGTTTCAGCAGTAGAAGATTTAAAGGATCCTTCTCCAATAAAAGCTTTCAGCTTTGTTAGCTTTCTGAGGTATTTTCTTAAAAGCTTTTTCAATTTCATTAACCTTCTGAAGTTGTTATGTAGGAACTTCATCAACTTTTTGAGTTCCATCTTTTAGTAGCTGCATCAACTTTTCTGAATTCATGTTTCAGTAGTTGCATCAGCTTCCTGAACCTTATTGGCTGCAATCTCAATATTTGAGGTATTGCTTCAACTTGCTGACTTTCATTCTCAGCAACATCAACTTCCTTTTGAAGTTCTTCAACATTCTGAACTTCATCAGCTTTCTGAACAACTTTGTTAGCAATGTCAGAAGCTTTTTGGAAGGTTTCTCCAGGGATGTCTTGATCCATTGTTGGAGAACCTCATTGTTGTCAAATTCTTTAGTTTAAAGATTTGATACTCCTTCTCATACACTTCATTTTTTCAGAGGCATATTAAAATGCTTGAGTGTGAGTGTGAAAGCCAATTCATATAAAATATGAGAAGTCTTCTTGTTCTTCAATCATATGTTGCAGAATCATGTAGTTGAGATTTGAAAGACAATTTTGTTGAGAACATGATATATGATACATGATCAACATTAATGACATTCTCAAACACTTCCAAAGTTATTTCTGCCTTGCTTGAACACAAAGGAATGAACTTTGAAGCTTTCAACTTTTAGGATTGAGTAGCTTCAGCATCAGGAGCATTTTCCTGAACATTCTGATCTGCAGACACATGAACATTCAGATCTTCAGTTTCAGATGTTTCTTGCACAATCTGAGCTGTTTTTCTGAGCATCTTGAAACACATCAGTGTTGAAGTCTGAGTTTAGATCTTCTATGTTGAGACTAAAACTAGTTTCAAATTCCATTTGCTCATCTTCTAGTGATTGAACATTTTCTCCACATATCATCTTGGAAGCAAATATTTCTGCATCACAGATTGGCAAAGCTTTTGGTACCCATATTACTTTGGGTCCTTGAAGGTTAGTGTTTCTCTTCTTGAGAGATTATTTCTTATGACCACATTCTGATTTAAGATAATCAGCTTTGTTGTAATAAGAACATTATGTTTTACCAATCTCAACCTTTTGAGACCAATCTAATTTAGGATAAAATGTCTTTTTGAAATGAGGATTTTTCTCAAGTTTCTTTTCATACAACAATATACAGGTTAAAAATGTTGAATCCTTTTTCAAAATGATCATTTTTATTTACCTTCTCACTTTTGTTTGGTATAACATATTTTCATGACAATTTTGTTTGTGATAGGTTATGAATCCTAAACCATCCTTTTTGAAAGGTCTTAACAGACTTTATAAAGTTGGTTATGTCCTTTTTCAAAATATTACTTCGCTTTTCAAAATAACATTTTATTTCAAAAATTCAGACTTTGCTAAATCTTACAATTTTTGCTCATTGAGAATCTTATGTTTCTCAAATATTTTAAAATGAGAGTTCTACAATTTTTGAATGGTTTCAAGATATATCATTCAAGATTAGCGGTTTCACGTTTTCTTTCTTTATACAAGAAAAGTTATTATTTTAAAAGTTCATACTTTTAAGATAAAATGCATGAGTCATATGAGATAATAGTAAGCACTTTATATAAAAGATAAGGATCAGATTTCTTACCTCTTTACTTTATCTACTGTCTTTTACTCATGTGTTGACTTCTTCTTCAAACTCATCTCTGAATGCCATCTTTGCATTTTCTTCTTCAGAGGGATTTTACTTTTCAAATATCCCACATTGTTGCATATGTGATATGCACTTTGGCTTGCAGGTTTTGACATTACTTCTTTCTGGATCTTTTCCTCATACACTGTTAAGTGCTCAACCCATAGAGGCAGGCTCTGATACCAATTGAAGTAGATAAAATAGTCACAAGGAAGGGGGGGTTTGAATTGTGACCCTTTAAAAATTAACCTGAAACTTAAAAGTGATTCTCAAGTAGTTTACTTGGAATAGTTAAGTTAATATTCTGACTTCAGAACGTTCTGAAGTTCATACACATAAACAGTTTAATAAAGTAAATGTGTAAGTGTGTGTTGTGTATACTGTAATTAAAGAGTATAGGGAAGAGAGAAAGAACACACAGAGAATTATAGTGGTTCACCCAATGTGGGCTAGTCCACTCCTCACAATCTTGTGAGAGTTTCCACTATGATGCTTGAGATAACCTCTCAAGTCCTGCACCATACAATCTTTGTTCACCTGAACAATTACAATCCTGTATTCTCTAAGCCTCAGCAGGCTTGCACCTTCTTGCTAAGTTAACCACTTAGACTTTTACAAACTCATCTCAAACTAACACTTTAGTACCCCTAAAGCTAGATGAGATTTGTTTCTTTTCTTCTTGCTAAGTTACCCACTTAGACTTTTACAACCTTTGCTCAACCTAACACTTTAGGACCTCTAAAAGCTAGATGAGACTATGTTTCTTTTCTTCTTGCTAAGTTACCCACTTAGACTTTTACAACCTTTGCTCAACCTAACACTTTAGGACCTCTAAAAGCTAGATGAGACTTTGTTACAATTTGTGTGGAAGTTGGATGTTTGTAAAACAAACAGTGGAAGAAGAAGAAGAGGTTATCCTTCAGATAACAAGAGTATTGATTTGCACTAAGTTGATGAAGGACTTAGAGATTGATCAATTTCAATTTGCAAGAGCTTCAAACAATCTTTGTTGTTTTCTTGTATGCTTTGCAATGGTGCGAGTTTTGCTAAGGCCAAGCCCTCTATTTATGGAGTCTTTGGGCTCATATAGCCGTTGTAGGGTGTCCAATGGTGTTATGCCATGTGTCCTGGGTCCCACAAGCTTTAACTTGAAATTCTGGGCAAACATTCTGATCTCTGATGAACATCAGAATGTTGTTGTGTTCATGATGATCTTCATCTGGGTTCATCATGTTCTTCATCTGGGTTCATCATGTATGAATGAACACATGAAGTTCTGGGCTATGCATATGCTTTCCATATGAATTTCTGGACAATAACCAATGTATGGACTTTTCTTCATACATCAGAATGTTCCTTTCCCAGAATTTGTCTTGGAACCGGTGCAGGAGGATTTAGTGGGATTCTGCATCTTCATGCCCATGCTTTGAGAGATTGTGTTGTCCTTGTTCAGTACCAACTCTCAGACGTGTCTATCTCTTGTTGAAGATGACAGATTTGCTTTGCTTTTGCTTTTTGCTTTTCACCTACTATACTGTTCATAAAGTAAGCATGAGCTGAGCTTGAACATTCTGATCATCAGAATGTTCCATCTGTTTCACTTAGGATGATTTGTAAGACTATCATTTGATGTAATCAAATCCTAATAGTGAAACAATAATGAAGAGCAGTGATGATAACATCTAGGATGATATTCCTTTGTGAAATATTCCTAGTACATCAATGTTCATAGTCTTAAATGAACATTGAATGCCTTCTTTGACATAACTCTTGTATATGCCTTTATTGCTTGATTGATCCATGCAAATGTACTTTCCTGGACATATATTCATGTCACATGTGCCTTGCATGACCTTGATCACAGTTCTTGAGATTCTTGGCTTGTATAAGAACAACCTTCTGAACTTGGTTGCTTCTGAACTAGGTTGCTTCTGAACTGGTTGCTTCTGAACAACCTTCTGAACTAGGTTGCTTCTGAACTTGTTTGCTTCTGAACAACCTTCTGAACTGGGTTGCTTCTGAACAGAGTTGCTTCTGAACAACCTTCTGAACTGGGTTGCTTCTGAACATAGTTGCTTCTGAACAGAGTTGCTTCTGAACAACCTTCTGAACTGGGTTGCTTCTGAACAGAGTTGCTTCTGAACAACCTTCTGAACTGGGTTGCTTCTGAACATAGTTGCTTCTGAACAGAGTTGCTTCTGAACAACCTTCTGAGCTCTCATCAGAACGTTCTGATCAACATTCTGAACTAATTTTCTGAACTTCAGAATTAGTTCATGGATTCAATGTCCTTTGATTTTATGCATCTTGGTATGATTCAAACCTTGTTCCTGTCTTAGTGAAAACACTCAAGAGCACAAGTTAAATACCAAGGAATTAATCAAAGTCCATTTAATCCTTAATCATTAAAGTTTATTATCTTTAAAATTAATTAGGGATTTTGCCTCAACAATCTCCCCCTTTTTGAAGATGATAAACTTATGATTTAGGATTATGGATTTTGATTATAAATGAAGAATTTTTAGAGCTTGAAAATTTTATTTTAATGCTCCCCCTCATTTTTATAATCCATTATGAGTTTTTAGAAGTTTTAAAAAGCTCCCCCTCATTTTTATAATCCATAGCATAAATAAGAATATGCAAATTTGAACCAACATCAATATTCATTCATTAATATCATTCATGAAGTCTAATTGTATGATGAACATGGTTCAAAAACAAAAAAAGCATATAAACTAAGTTTGATCAAACAAAAATGAAGTTTTATAAGACTTCAATAACTATTGATCACTAGCCTACTTAGGGCCTAAACTTAGAGAACTTAAAGACATAAAATCCTAAAGCTTCTCCCCCTTTAGTCATCTGCAAAAAGGTTAGGGAGTAGGACCAGAAATGATTCATGGAGTAGAATCCCTAGAATCTGAGGACGGTTCAGATTCAAAAACTGTTGGATCAACAAAGACAGGCTTGTCCACTGCTAAACCAGGAGCCTGAACATCCCTTGTCCAGTTAGCAAGTGCACACACAATTTTGTGAGTTTTAGTGGCAACTCTTAGAGCCCTTGCAACCATTTTCTCAGCCTTAGAAGGCTTGGCAGGTGCAGCATCACCAGAAACATCAGCTTTTCTTTTGTTTGCTGTGACAAAAGTGTTTAAAGAGTCAAACAAGGAAGACATGTTTGGGAGATTCTGAGTTGTTTTGGTTTGTGGTGGAGGTGGTGTGAATGAAGGAATGGTACTTGGTGTTGGCAGGGAAGACACCAGATACTTGCTTATTCCAGCAGTAGACCCCATTGTTGATGTTGACAAGTTTACAAACTGAGCTTGTTCCATGTTCTGAGCAGATGGAACATTCTGATCTCTCTGAACATTCTGACCAGTTTGAGCAAGAAGCTGAACTTTCTCAGAAGGCAAAGATCCTGAACCCAAAGGATTAGGATCTGCTGACAGCTACTCAACAGGTGCAGTAGGAACATTCTGAGCTACATCCTCCAGAACATTCTGATCAGTGTTGTTTTGAACATTCTGATCATCTTGCTGAATGTTTTCTCCCTGAGCATCTTGAAAAAGCTCTTCATAGAGATCATTTGTAGTGTCTTCAATGTTGAGATCAAAGTCAGGATGAGCTTCAACATTTTCTTGTTCCAACACAACTTCTTCTTCAACATCCATTGGTTGATTTTCACTTCCAAAGGTGTTGGATACTAGAATTTCTGCAGTTTCTCTAGTATCTGTATCAACATTCTGAGCTTGTAGCTCAATATTTTCTTCAACTCTAACATCTTCAGAGGGTGCTTCAACACCTTGATTCAAAGAGTCTTCAACATTCTGATGGTCAGCATCAGATTCTCCAACATTCTCAGCAGCTTTCTTACCCAGCATAGCTTCAAACTGTTATTGGCTTTCTTCAATTAGCTCTCTTGCATGTTCAGCAATATGAGCAAAGACTTCAAGAGCTGGAGTAGCCTTTCCTTTCTCAACATTTTGAGAGCTTGAACCAATTTCCTTCTTGGCAGGCTTGTCAGTTTTCTACTTCTTCCTCACTTCCTGAACTTTCTGATCAGCAAGTCTCTTAACTGATCCAGTCTTTTGAGGAATAGGCATGTTTGAAGTTGTGATGTGAAGTTGACTAATGGTTTTGGCTGTAAATCTCATAAAGGTATCCTGACCTTTTTCTTTGCCCAGAGAAATTCCAGCAGCTTCAAATATGGGTGTCAAGTGCATCCCATATGGCAACCCAGCAACTTTCTGTTTGAAGGAGTAGCATTGATCCATCATGTGTTGGAGCATGACAAAACACAGATTCCGCTTTGTTTTGGTTATGAGGTGATAAATGATGCAGAGATCAGTATCAGTGATAACCTCAAAGCTTCCACATCTAGGAAGGAGAGTATGCCTGATCATGTTGTGAAGAATCTTGGGTGTGTCTTCAAGATTTGTGGAATTGATATCATGGTTTGGTTTGATATACTCTTCAAAGAGTTGTTCTCGTGTTACTCCTACACTAGAGAACCAGGAATTGTACAGTTCATTACCTTCATTTGGGATTTTCAGAATATCTGAAAGAAGGTTCTGAGAAACTTGGATTCTCACTCCTTTGACTGTGGATTCCAGGAACTTTTCTTCATTGTGTTCCTTTACAGTCATGTTGACATAGAATTCCTTTACCAAGTCTGGAAAAGTCTGACATTGAGTGGAAACAAAACTTGACCAGTCTTGAGGATCTGTGAACTTCTTCATATTCCATCCTTTTGTCTTAAGACTTTCAAAGTCAAAGTACTTAGCTCTGCTGATGGGTCTGTTAGCCATCTTTTCAATACTTTGAATCTTTAAAGTAGAAGCAAGTATGACAATGTCATTGCCTTTTCCTCTTTTCCTAGGAACATATTCCTCTTCCTCTGTTTCCACTTCTTGTTCATCTTCAGAGGAGGTTTTCTCTTCAGGTAGAGGCAAAGCTTCTTTTGCAATTTGCTTCCTTCTTAGGTAAACTATCTTTGCAGCCTTGGCCATTTCAAAGAGAGTTTCCTCAGTTTTCTCAGAGGTTGATCCTTCTTCTGCAACTCCTTTTCCTTTTCCAGAGGATTCTTCTTCAACTTTCTCAAAAACATTTCTCTTTTCAGAAATGGTTTCTTTATCAGAGTCTCCATGCATCTCAGGGATGATTACATCTTGTAGAATTGTATGAAGAGGGGTTTCATTGAGTGGAGAATGATCAGAGGTTTGATCATCAGCAGCGGTTGGTGGTGATTGAGAACGAACGCGTGAGGAAGTTTTGGTTCGTGCAATTTTTCGCAAGAACAGAGTATGAACTTTGTTTTGAGAAAAAAAATTGGTTTGAAAAGAAGAGGTGTGATGGAAATAATCTGAATAGTTGTTGGTTATTATAGGAACCAAAACATGTTCAGTTGAGGGAAGAAAGAGGAAGTGACTCGACAGTTTTGGCATTGGAAAAGATGAAACTGAAAAGTAGTGGCCAGGAGAGAGAAACTAGTCGTTTGAGGAAAAGTGAATGGATGGTTTGATTGATGGTTAAGGTTTTACATGGTGGTTAATCCTAAAACCTATCTTCTTATAACCAAACATTAAATGCTTTAGATTATAGTGAGATTTTTGGTTAAAGTCAACACAAAATCTTTCGTTTGAGATTTCTGACCCAGAATCCAGATCCTGAACATTCTGATAAATAAGAACATTCTGATGAACATTCTGATCTCATGAACATTCTGATGATTTGTTCAGATTAAGATTGATTTAACTGAAGTGAATCAGATAACATCAAGGGGGTAAGTTCAAGGCCCTTAGTGATTAATGATCAATCTTTATTGGGATTTTTCATGATTTGCAATATTTCTTTAAGAAAATTGAATCTATCCTCAACAAGGGGTTTTGTAAAAATATCAGCTAGTTGATTTTCAGTATCAACAAAGCTTAATACAATATCCATTTTCTGAACATGGTCTCTTATGAAATGATGTTTAATTTCAATATGTTTAGACATAGAATGTTGTATAGGATTTTTAGAAAGATTTATAGCACTAGTATTATCACACATAATAGGAATATTTGTGTACCTTAGTGAATAATCTTTCAACTGATTTCTGATCCACAAAATCTGAGAGCAACAACTTGCAGCAGATTCATACTCAGCTTCAGTTGTGGAGAGTGCAATGGTGTTTTGCTTTCTGCAAGACCATCCAGTCAATGCTTGTTCCAAGAATTGACAGGAGCCACTTGTACTCTTCCTCTCAATTTTGTCTCCAGCATAATCAGCATCCAATAAGCTACAAGATCAAAGCTAGAACCTTTTCTATACCAAAGGCCAAGATCAGTAGTACCTACTAGATATCTACAAATCCTTTTAACTGCAGTTAAATATGATTCTTTTGCACATGTTTGACATCTAGCACATATTTACATGCCATTGATGTTTACAACTCTATCTTTGTCTTCAATTTTTGTAATTAAAGTAAGATAATTATTCAACAATGCTTAAAACAAATTTTATGCTCAAAGCAGGGCCAATATAAGTGTAAGAACAAAATATGCAGACCTTAGAGCAATTTTTGAAGATTATAACAAGATCACATACAACATCATAATGAAGATCAAGTATATAAAAATTCTTCTAATGATAAATTCAAACATAAGATTCATTTAAAATCATGTTTGATGAATGATATTTTCTTAAACCATATCAAAGTTAAGTGAAATCTTCACGTTTCAGATTATTCTGAAGTTTGACAAATTAAGACAGTTTTATGTATCATATCAATGAACAATCATGATTTAACATTTATGATCAAACATAAATCTTCCTATGAATCATTTAACAACAATGATGAATTAGTTTCCATCTCATGTCAATAACTCGGATAGAAATGCTTAAGAGTCATTTATTTCAAATGTGAAGAGATAAGTATTACAAAATGATGTAACACATTTAACATTTAACATGATAGTTAAGAAATAATTTTGGGGCAAATAATGAGAGAATATTATGCATGAATTTATACATAACAGAGACAACACATTGTTCAATTATAAGAACATTAATTCATTTTCAATGCACCCTTAATATATCTTGTTAAAGCATAAGACATCATGCAATGATTTCAGTCATTAATTATGATGTGTGCAGTTGTAAATGAGTATAATACCATCATGAAAGGAGTATGAACAAAGTATGAAACACTTATTTGCATTTAAGTTCAAACATTTGATATATGCACATATTAGACATGACAGAATTTGATGCATTCAATCATATATCATATTTATTATAGTGCAAATAAATGTGTACCTTATGCGATGATATCCCTCACTTTTGAGATTCAATGAAGAGAGCATGTTTCTCTTTCTTTGAAATACTTTCTCGTCTGGATGGAGAAGTCCAAGCATCAATAAGAAAAACCTTCTGAAGCAATTTAATCATCAGTAGCTTTCTCTTCTTCTTAGTCTTTTCAGCTTTCTGATATAAGTGTCTTTTAACATATTCAGAAGTTCCAGGATTTGCAGACATATGATCAACATATGGAATGCTTTGTTCATGAAGAATGTTTGCTTGAACATTCTGAACTTGATTTGAAGGAATTGTTCCATCATTTTCATCTGAGAATCCTCAAAGACACTTGCATTGAAGTCTGGGCTGAATTCCTCCACATTCAGTTCAAAACCATCTTGATTTCAAGCTAGCTCAGCTTCATCAGATTCCTTTGTGGTAGTGTTTCCACTAAGCATATGTGTGGCTAGAACTTTAGCAACATCATACATATCATGATCTTTTAATGACAGAGGGTCATTTCCCATATCAGATTCTAAAACAATTTCTTGTTCATCAAACTGGAGTTTACTCATGATGTTTGTAACATCACTTCAGATTTTGAAATTGTTTCAGCAGTAGAAGATTTAAAGGATCCTTCTCCAATAAAAGCTTTCAGCTTTGTTAGCTTTCTGAGGTATTTTCTTAAAAGCTTTTTCAATTTCATTAACCTTCTGAAGTTGTTATGTAGGAACTTCATCAACTTTTTGAGTTCCATCTTTTAGTAGCTGCATCAACTTTTCTGAATTCATGTTTCAGTAGTTGCATCAGCTTCCTGAACCTTATTGGCTGCAATCTCAATATTTGAGGTATTGCTTCAACTTGCTGACTTTCATTCTCAGCAACATCAACTTCCTTTTGAAGTTCTTCAACATTCTGAACTTCATCAGCTTTCTGAACAACTTTGTTAGCAATGTCAGAAGCTTTTTGGAAGGTTTCTCCAGGGATGTCTTGATCCATTGTTGGAGAACCTCATTGTTGTCAAATTCTTTAGTTTAAAGATTTGATACTCCTTCTCATACACTTCATTTTTTCAGAGGCATATTAAAATGCTTGAGTGTGAGTGTGAAAGCCAATTCATATAAAATATGAGAAGTCTTCTTGTTCTTCAATCATATGTTGCAGAATCATGTAGTTGAGATTTGAAAGACAATTTTGTTGAGAACATGATATATGATACATGATCAACATTAATGACATTCTCAAACACTTCCAAAGTTATTTCTGCCTTGCTTGAACACAAAGGAATGAACTTTGAAGCTTTCAACTTTTAGGATTGAGTAGCTTCAGCATCAGGAGCATTTTCCTGAACATTCTGATCTGCAGACACATGAACATTCAGATCTTCAGTTTCAGATGTTTCTTGCACAATCTGAGCTGTTTTTCTGAGCATCTTGAAACACATCAGTGTTGAAGTCTGAGTTTAGATCTTCTATGTTGAGACTAAAACTAGTTTCAAATTCCATTTGCTCATCTTCTAGTGATTGAACATTTTCTCCACATATCATCTTGGAAGCAAATATTTCTGCATCACAGATTGGCAAAGCTTTTGGTACCCATATTACTTTGGGTCCTTGAAGGTTAGTGTTTCTCTTCTTGAGAGATTATTTCTTATGACCACATTCTGATTTAAGATAATCAGCTTTGTTGTAATAAGAACATTATGTTTTACCAATCTCAACCTTTTGAGACCAATCTAATTTAGGATAAAATGTCTTTTTGAAATGAGGATTTTTCTCAAGTTTCTTTTCATACAACAATATACAGGTTAAAAATGTTGAATCCTTTTTCAAAATGATCATTTTTATTTACCTTCTCACTTTTGTTTGGTATAACATATTTTCATGACAATTTTGTTTGTGATAGGTTATGAATCCTAAACCATCCTTTTTGAAAGGTCTTAACAGACTTTATAAAGTTGGTTATGTCCTTTTTCAAAATATTACTTCGCTTTTCAAAATAACATTTTATTTCAAAAATTCAGACTTTGCTAAATCTTACAATTTTTGCTCATTGAGAATCTTATGTTTCTCAAATATTTTAAAATGAGAGTTCTACAATTTTTGAATGGTTTCAAGATATATCATTCAAGATTAGCGGTTTCACGTTTTCTTTCTTTATACAAGAAAAGTTATTATTTTAAAAGTTCATACTTTTAAGATAAAATGCATGAGTCATATGAGATAATAGTAAGCACTTTATATAAAAGATAAGGATCGGATTTCTTACCTCTTTACTTTATCTACTGTCTTTTACTCATGTGTTGACTTCTTCTTCAAACTCATCTCTGAATGCCATCTTTGCATTTTCTTCTTCAGAGGGATTTTACTTTTCAAATATCCCACATTGTTGCATATGTGATATGCACTTTGGCTTGCAGGTTTTGACATTACTTCTTTCTGGATCTTTTCCTCATACACTGTTAAGTGCTCAACCCATAGAGGCAGGCTCTGATACCAATTGAAGTAGATAAAATAGTCACAAGGAAGGGGGGGTTTGAATTGTGACCCTTTAAAAATTAACCTGAAACTTAAAAGTGATTCTCAAGTAGTTTACTTGGAATAGTTAAGTTAATATTCTGACTTCAGAACGTTCTGAAGTTCATACACATAAACAGTTTAATAAAGTAAATGTGTAAGTGTGTGTTGTGTATACTGTAATTAAAGAGTATAGGGAAGAGAGAAAGAACACACAGAGAATTATAGTGGTTCACCCAATGTGGGCTAGTCCACTCCTCACAATCTTGTGAGAGTTTCCACTATGATGCTTGAGATAACCTCTCAAGTCCTGCACCATACAATCTTTGTTCACCTGAACAATTACAATCCTGTATTCTCTAAGCCTCAGCAGGCTTGCACCTTCTTGCTAAGTTAACCACTTAGACTTTTACAAACTCATCTCAAACTAACACTTTAGTACCCCTAAAGCTAGATGAGATTTGTTTCTTTTCTTCTTGCTAAGTTACCCACTTAGACTTTTACAACCTTTGCTCAACCTAACACTTTAGGACCTCTAAAAGCTAGATGAGACTATGTTTCTTTTCTTCTTGCTAAGTTACCCACTTAGACTTTTACAACCTTTGCTCAACCTAACACTTTAGGACCTCTAAAAGCTAGATGAGACTTTGTTACAATTTGTGTGGAAGTTGGATGTTTGTAAAACAAACAGTGGAAGAAGAAGAAGAGGTTATCCTTCAGATAACAAGAGTATTGATTTGCACTAAGTTGATGAAGGACTTAGAGATTGATCAATTTCAATTTGCAAGAGCTTCAAACAATCTTTGTTGTTTTCTTGTATGCTTTGCAATGGTGCGAGTTTTGCTAAGGCCAAGCCCTCTATTTATAGAGTCTTTGGGCTCATATAGCCGTTGTAGGGTGTCCAATGGTGTTATGCCATGTGTCCTGGGTCCCACAAGCTTTAACTTGAAATTCTGGGCAAACATTCTGATCTCTGATGAACATCAGAATGTTGTTGTGTTCATGATGATCTTCATCTGGGTTCATCATGTTCTTCATCTGGGTTCATCATGTATGAATGAACACATGAAGTTCTGGGCTATGCATATGCTTTCCATATGAATTTCTGGACAATAACCAATGTATGGACTTTTCTTCATACATCAGAATGTTCCTTTCCCAGAATTTGTCTTGGAACCGGTGCAGGAGGATTTAGTGGGATTCTGCATCTTCATGCCCATGCTTTGAGAGATTGTGTTGTCCTTGTTCAATACCAACTCTCAGACGTGTCTATCTCTTGTTGAAGATGACAGATTTGCTTTGCTTTTGCTTTTTGCTTTTCACCTACTATACTGTTCATAAAGTAAGCATGAGCTGAGCTTGAACATTCTGATCATCAGAATGTTCCATCTGTTTCACTTAGGATGATTTGTAAGACTATCATTTGATGTAATCAAATCCTAATAGTGAAACAATAATGAAGAGCAGTGATGATAACATCTAGGATGATATTCCTTTGTGAAATATTCCTAGTACATCAATGTTCATAGTCTTAAATGAACATTGAATGCCTTCTTTGACATAACTCTTGTATATGCCTTTATTGCTTGATTGATCCATGCAAATGTACTTTCCTGGACATATATTCATGTCACATGTGCCTTGCATGACCTTGATCACAGTTCTTGAGATTCTTGGCTTGTATAAGAACAACCTTCTGAACTTGGTTGCTTCTGAACAGAGTTGCTTCTGAACAACCTTCTGAACTGGGTTGCTTCTGAACATAGTTGCTTCTGAACAACCTTCTGAACTGGGTTGCTTCTGAACATAGTTGCTTCTGAACAGAGTTGCTTCTGAACAACCTTCTGAGCTCTCATCAGAACGTTCTGATCAACATTCTGAACTAATTTTCTGAACTTCAGAATTAGTTCATGGATTCAATGTCCTTTGATTTTATGCATCTTGGTATGATTCAAACCTTGTTCCTGTCTTAGTGAAAACACTCAAGAGCACAAGTTAAATACCAAGGAATTAATCAAAGTCCATTTAATCCTTAATCATTAAAGTTTATTATCTTTAAAATTAATTAGGGATTTTGCCTCAACAAACTCTCTCACTGATAATTCCATTGATTATGTGTAATTATTTTAGAAGAGGGAAGAACGCCGCCGCTTGGACGGCCAAGGAAGGATTGCGGTGGTAAAGGAGGCGAGAGGGAAGAGGGAGAGGAGTGGAGGAGATGGTGAGAGAAGATGGACAGTCATATTGTTGTATCAAAGAAGGCTTATTTTAGTCCTTTTAATTACAACCATTGGATTTATTTTATCCACATGTCTGTCATCTATGTATTGAACAGGTGTAAATGGAGCCAAGTTAAATTAAGGTAAGCTGGACTCTACTCATAATGTTTCAATAGTCTATATTAGTAGATCCTATAATTATTCTATAAATCGTGAGCTTTTCCGGTTGAAATCCCTTGCTCTTGACCTATGTGGGGGATTTTCTAAGTCTATTTGTGAGGGATTTTTAGAGGATTTTAGAGGGGGATATTTTAGAGGATCAAATATATAAAGTATAAAACTTCTAAAACTAAATTACGGAACTTTTCAAACAATAAAATAATCAACAAACTTTTATTTCTTTGCTTAAAAAATAAACTTCTACTTCCTTAAAGAATAAATAAATACAAATAAAAAATTATTATTTTGAAGTTTAACAATAATGCTGTCATTTTTAAAATAATATAATTTCTTTATTCTCATTCTCTACCCAATCAAGTAAAAAGATAAGAAAAAGTTTCCGTCTTTTTCATATTTTTCTTATATTTCTCTTTTTGTAATTTAGGATCACATCAAATAGCATTTTATGATTTTTAATGAAGGATTAATCATTATTGCCAGGTCTTGAGTTTAAACTCTTATAAAGACTTCTATCAGATGGAAAGATTTTTGGACCATATTGTGTCATTGTTACGGAATTGGAGGAATAAAGAATATCACAATTAAAATTTTGTGAGACTTGAACTGTGTACACATATTTTAAAGTATGCACATGAGTACAATAAAGTTGTGAAGGCTTCTAAAGTAACAACAAATGTTACTTTGGGTGGAAGCCGCCACCTATAGGGTGGGTAAAGTTGAATACAGATGGTGCATGTATTATGAGCGAGATTGCAGGATGTGGAGGTGTAATCAAAAGTTATTTCTGGGTGATCTCAAAGCCTTTGACTGTTCTCCTTTTAAAAATGAATTTCCGAATTTTTTCCATATAAAGGATTTACTTGTTACTAATATAATACAACCCTCATTTAGTGATGGGGAGTGGATTGGTGGTTTTGCTAAAGGGGTTGGTTCCTGTAGTGCTTATATGGTAGAGTTGAGGGAGGCTTATGAGGGCTTGAAGTATGCTAGAAGACTAGGCTTTTCAGTTGTGGAGTTAGATGTTGATTCGTCAGTGGTGGTGCAAATGATTTATAAAGGAGGATGGGGCAGCCATTGTGGTACGTCATTGGTTATGAAGATTTGTCGTCTCTTGGAGATGGAGTGAGATGTAGTGGTGCATCATTCATACGGAGAAACAAATCAATGTGTTAATGCTCTAGCTAGTATTGAATGTCCTTCGAGGTCCAATATGATGGTTGTTTTAGACATGTATGTCTTAGTTTAGTCATTTGTCAGCAGCTGACGTTTTGGGGATTCTTACTGCTCATTTGGTAGTTTTGTAGTTCTCCATTTCAAGCTTCGATTAACCTAATACATAATCTCTACTGCCTTAACTCAGTTTTTAAGAACATTTCGTAATATATACGGTGGTCGGAGTTCGAATGTCAAACACTCTACTTTTTTAACGGCCTATTGAAAAGAAAAAAAAAAACCTAACTATATAAACAATGTCAATTAAAGAAAATGATTTTTTTACACCAGCACAAATAGAAAATAGAATCAGAGAGCAATTAAGTATCGAGTATCCACTGTCAACCTAAACCCTAAACAATTTTACCAAAAAAAAAAAACCTAAACCCTAAACAATACAATAAACGCATTTTATTTGCAACATCTATATTTCCTCTGCATCTTTTTTCTCTGCTAATTCTTTCTATCCTCTACCAAACGGGGTATAAGGCTATTTCTCAAAGAAAATCAAACAATAGAATAGCGGTGTTCACCGACCAAAAAGAACACAGCCGTCGCACAGAGTAGAATGGCCACGATGAACAAGAAGACCAAAGCCAAAGTGGTGAAAAGCAAAGAAAAAGAGAAGAAGAAAACTACTACTCATGATGATGGAACCAACAAAGGAGACAATAACAACAACGTTTTTGCTTCATGTTCCTTTTCTAGTCTCGGTCTTCACCAAACCTTATGTGACCAACTTCGTGGTAACTCTTTGTTTCCTGAATTTTTGTGTTTTAAATCATATTTCACTTCATGGGCAAGCTTCAGTTATCCAAAGTTTTAATCTTTATTTATTTTGGAACAGAAAGAATGGGTTTTGAAGCTCCAACATTAATTCAAGCTCAAGCTATTCCTGTTGTTCTCTCTGGTCGTCATGCGTATCCTTTTTACAAATACTATAGCCTTAGTGTATTTATACTCTTTTGGATTGAAAAAGTGAAATTTTTTAAAGAGAAGAGGGTATATGCACTGTCAGTGTAAACTAATTTTACACATACGTTCAATGAGAATTGAGTATTTGGTTATATATACTAGGCATATTGATGACAATGTCAGCGCATATCTATTAAACTCGTTTATAAAATAATTAATGATAATGTTAAGGTTTATATTGGAATAAACATACATTTGTTAAATGATTTCTTAATGAGTGTAAAAAAATTAAACTGTCAATGATTTGAAATGGAGGGACTATGATGTTACTTCATGCTATATCTTGTTGGGTTTTTTGTTTTGTTTTTAAGTGGATTCTTTAATGAGAAAATTTAGACTGGTTAATGCTGCTACGGGCACAGGGAAGACTATTGCATACCTGGCTCCGATAATTCATCACTTGCAGAGTTATGATAAGAGAGTTCAGCGCTCCGATGGAACATTTGGTGAGTGTTATTTTTGTTTTCAACACTATTTAGTACCATTGTGTCATTGCTTTTTGTTATGTATGTATTCACCTATTTGTTCAGCTTCTCGTCACTTCTGTTGTTTGAGAGTTGGGATAGATAACAGGTTACACTACTTGGTGTCTGTTTTGTTATGTTACTTTGGATACAGTGACAACCGATGAGATAACCAAAACAAATCTTTACAATGATAACCTTAAATTATCGAATAATTGAAAAGATGAAACTGTTAAGTGAAAATAAATTAATTCTTGTGTTCAACATTCAAGATAATTCATCATCAGAAACCTATTAATTTCACGAAAGTCTCATCGAACTAACCTATTAATTTCACTGTTTTAGTGTGCAAAAATATCTATCAATTTCTTAAATTTAATTGGTTTATTGGCAATAGCGTTGGTTCTTGTACCAACGCGTGAGTTATGTTTGCAGGTTCACGAAATTCTTCAGAAGTTACTGCACCGGTTTCATTGGATTGTTCCAGGATACATTATGGGTGGTGAAAGTAGATCAAAGGAGAAAGCCAGACTGCGCAAAGGTAGAAATTATGTTTATTCATCATCAATACTCATCTGACTTTATATTTGAAAATGAAATATGTTCT
The DNA here is from genome assembly GCF_003473485.1 of Medicago truncatula. Lineage (NCBI taxonomy): Eukaryota > Viridiplantae > Streptophyta > Magnoliopsida > Fabales > Fabaceae > Medicago > Medicago truncatula. Next base: position 30,097,809 of record NC_053045.1, on the reverse strand, counting down.
TTATTAGCTGTTCAAAAATTAAATTAGGAATGTTGTCGAAAACGGGAAATGAAATTATAGTAGAAAAAAAATTAGTGTTATGGTGTCCTTCAAGGTAGTTAAAATTATGATCTTGTAAGATAGTTCAATTTTATGATTTTTGGGTGCGTCCACAGTCCCAATGTCGTGCTAGAACATTTTCTGATTTTTGAGTTCGTCAGCGATCCTTGTGTTGTGTCATAACACATTCTAGTGAAATTTCTTGGGACTTCTGCGCATACTTGTTGAGTTGGTTCGGATTGTGCGAATATACAGAGTCCTGCTTCTGGAACTGTAAACTCTTTTGTTTACTGTCCTTCAACCAAAAGCTCAATTCTGTCATTATTCTCCTCCTCGACCTGCAACTCCTTCCAATGTTCCCGTCTTTGATGCTAGTTCCTTTGTATCCCTCCCATTACACAAGTGGTTGCTGTCTTTGCTCTGCATAAGCTGACGCTGATTGCGTCAGTTTCCGGGTGTTTGTTTGCTGGTGATTTGTTGTGGTGAATGTTGAATTTCATCATGCAGTTGTTTGAGCTGTTTGGTTTATGCCTTGTCGCTTGCCAAAAACTTCTTATTTTGTTTTTAGAGTTCTCAAGTTGATTAAACTTCGGCTTAAGCTGTTAAGCCGCTAATTTGTGAAATTATGGGTATTTAATTAATTGTTTGTAATGATTCCTATTTAGGCTTTTTCTTAATGTATGATCATATATGAAATTTTTAGGATCTTATAATCCTTGTTACGATTCCACGGTTTGTGTACGTTAACATCTGTTACTATGTTTAAAAGAAAATTTATCTATCACTTAAAGGAAATGTCATGACGACAAACATTGATGAATTTTTAACCTCTGTGATTCCTATTTAGGCATATCAATTCTTATTGCAACTCCTGGGCGCCTTTTAGATCACTTGAAGAACACATCATCATTCGTGTACACTAATTTGCGCTGGATAATTTTTGATGAAGCTGATCGGTATGGTTTTCATCTATTGCTGCAATAGAAATTACATTATCTATGCACAATAACTTGATACTGTTTTCTCGGTGCATCTTTGCCTGACATGTTTTCTCTCTCTTTTCTTTTTGCAGTATTTTGGAATTAGGATTTGGAAAAGAGATACAAGAAATACTAAATCTTTTAGGTTCAATGAAGACAGGGCACGATGACCAAGAGAGTGGAGTTCCAAGACCCTCTAAATTTCAAAGACAAAACCTGCTTTTATCAGCAACCTTAAATGAGAAAGTAAACCACCTTGCTAAAATTAGCTTAGAGGATCCAGTTATGATTGGTATTGATGATAAAATAATGGAACCAACGTCAAGAATTAGATTTGATAATTCAGATTGTGATGAAGACAATGAAGACACACATTCCAGTAAAATACCAGCAATTGGAGCTTATAAAGTGCCCGAACAGTTAATTCAGAGATATATGAAGGGTATGTGATAAACTGATGATTTAAATTTCTTCTGCAAGCTTTCTAATTTAGTATAATGTTTTAAGATCATGGATACTTAATTGGATTATCATGCAGTGCCTTGTGGATCACGGCTTGCTATACTTCTTTCTATTCTAAAGCATCTTTTTGAAAGGGAACCTTCACAGAAGGTAAGGATTTGGTGCTTGAAATCGGTAGATTTTGCACTCTGTATATTCTTCAATTGTTTTTAATGCTTAAATTATTGCTTGTCAATCTGGTTTGATTTTGTCAGGGCTATGACATGAATCGTGCTTATATTTTTATCTTAGTCAAAACTACACCAGAGATCTTTTAACATATTTCAAAGTTCCAAGCATATCATTTTTTTTCTTGTCAAATCAGTCCTTAATGTTTAAAAACGTGAACAATGTTGCACCAAATTTATTTTTCATCTACGCTTGCCATTAATTACATTTATTCAACATATTATGCCTTCCTTATAAGTCACATTCACATCATTCATCTATTGACTCCACAGGTTGTGCTATTCTTTTCAACATGTGATGCCGTGGACTTTCATTATTCATTGATAACCGAATTCCTTTTTTCATCATATCCACAAACCGAAGAAGGGAACAGAACAATGTTTCTAGGATGCAAAACTCTTCGGCTACATGGTAATATGGAACAGGAGGACAGGACAACCAGTTTTCAGGCCTTTAAAACTGAGAAATCTGCCCTTCTTTTGTCTACTGATGTTTCTGCCAGAGGCTTAGATTTTCCAAATGTTAGATGCATCATACAATATGATTCTCCCGGAGAAGCCACTGAATATGTGCACAGGTACTTAATTTATCTAATATTTTTCTTTGGTTGGGGTGTATGTTCCAATTATTGATGCTTTCTGTTCTTCCTATTGTAATCCAAAAACACATGCTAGGACCAGTTTATATAATCTTAAAAAAAAAAAATGGTTCATTTACTGTAAATTAATGTAATCCAAAAACACATGCTAAGACCAGTTTATATAATCTTAAAAAAAAAATTGTTTCATTTACTGTAAATTAAATAGGACTAGGAAATTGTCACATAATATTAAAATATTCCTTTCAAATATTCATTTTCACATGTTGAAACATTTGTATATGATATAAACTTCAGATTACACATCCTAGTCAATAATTTAATAGAATTTAGACTTTGACAAATAATTAGTCGTTTATATTTGCTAGAATATTAAAACGTGATGCTGATAAAAAGTAAAGGGTCATGCTAACTTGTGCCCTTACGGCACATGTTAAGGAACCCAATGGTAGAAATATTCTCTCAAGTTTTGTGCATTCTATTTATTACAAATTCAAAAATTAAATTCAATGCACACATTCCAACAAAAAATTACTATATTTGAGTCATGTTAAGTTAGCCTTTCCCAAAAGTAAATTGTATCAAGACTTAACGGCTAAAAGGTAAATGTAAAACATTTCCATCATTATCCCCATTGGTTGCCTTTATGCTGTTTATCCAAACATATTATATTTCTAGAAGCGTAAAGGCACTCTCTTTGATTTTAACAAACTAGAGTAAGTGGGGCTTGTTTCACTAGATATCTCATCTAGTAGATTTAAAAGTGTCTTCGATATCCCAGTTTGTGAAAAATCACAATCTTCCGATATGATTTGAAAGGCTGTCTTATTTATGGTCTATTGTTAAATCATGATGCAGAGTTGGAAGAACTGCTCGACTTGGTGAAAGAGGAGAGTCATTGTTATTTCTGCAACCATCTGAAATAGATTATTTACAAGACTTGGAGAAACATGGTGTCTCACTGGTGGAGTACCCTCTCCTCAAAGTGTTGGATAGTTTCCCACTGTCAGCACACAAGAACAACATAAAGAAATCTGTTTTCATAGACATGCATCCGTGGATCATGTGTCTCCAGAAGGCACTTGAGTCCTGCATCTCGTCCAAGGTGATCCTCATTGCTAACCTTATGGAATTCTACAGTTGTGAAATTCTACCTAACTTTTTATCCTCTTTTAGTCAGATAACATGTCATCAAATTTAAATTTGGAATCATCATTGGAATATTGTGTAGAGTTTATAACTTTTGAAAACTATGAAACATTTCATGTTGGTTTATTGCATCTGCTAAGCAATTTTTTTTTTTTTTTGAAAAGATCTGCTTAGCAGTTGATCTTAAAAACAAGTGATAATAAAACAAAATGCCTAGTTTTCCCTTTCTTCTATGTTTGGAAGTTCTTGAGTGGAGGGAAATGGAAGGTTAGTGAAGAAAGGGAGAGAGATATTCCTTATTCTTAATATATATCAATCATGCATGCACTCAAGTTGAAGAGTTTGATCATTATGATCTGCATATATATATATATATATATCAATGTTTTTTTCCCTTCCATCTCCAGTTTTATTGGCTTGCTTATTCCTTGTGATTTATCACTAATCGTTAATATTTTTCATACTATTTAGATCAGATTATTTGAGCTCATCTACTCGTATGAGCTCTCGTGAAACTGTTAGGAAACAGCTTCTGCCATAAATATTAGCAACTGTTTTCAACATATTTCCATAAGCTCTACAGAATTGCTTACGAAAGCAGCTTATAGCTTATATAAAAATAGTTAACCTTATTTTATCTTTTGTAATAGACTTAGCGCATAAATAAGCACTAAGATGATAAGTGTCTATGCTATACATGTTTAATTAAGCTGTTTATCCAAACAGGTAGATAATAATAGGATCCTATAATGGGTTTTTGTTTCTTCTTTGTATTCACAAACCAATTCTTGCTTTGTCATTTTCAGCCCAAAATGGAAGAACTTGCCAAGAGAGCATTTTGCTCTTGGGTCCGTGCATACACAGCGCATCGTGGGGAGCTGAAAAGAATATTTATGGTTAAGAAACTTCACTTAGGGCACGTAGCAAAAAGCTTTGGACTGAAACAAATACCATCCTTAGTTGGAAAGTCTTTCCAAAATCAAACTAAGAAGAGAAAGAGATTTGAGAAGAAAAATGGGCCATCGAATAAGAGAAAAGTTGCACGGCGTGTGACATAATGCAGACTATAAAATGGCTTATAATGCAAATTTAATGAAGCAAATGGTGTCAAATGATGACTACCAGAATCTACGTCATTGTGTCAACAAAGTAGTCTCTTTAGTGACCTGAGATCAAGTAATAGCATAGCGCTAAAGGCCTTCAAATTCATCGATAGGCAAGAATGACACTAACATACAACATGTTTGTTTCTTTAGGCGTCCTTAAAAACACGGTGGTTTCAATGAAAGAGATTCTTCTCAAAAAAGGATTTCTGAAAGTGTGCCACATCGTGTAGATGACTTATCTAAACACAAGAATGGTATTGTAATTTCATTTAGTTATGGCTTTGGTGTTTTTTTTTCTAGGGTTTGTATATCCCTCATGTTACTTGGAATTTTGTTTTGTTTTGCTAAGTTATTTGCACAATAGTGTTGGAAGTATTATGATGACCATCAAACATGTGTGGTTGAAAATCGGAAAAAGCGAAACAGTTCTACAAATATGTTGGGATTTTAGACCTAATTTTTGTTGTTAGTCTAGAGTAACTTTTATTTTCATCTTAAAAGTACCATTGTTGTTGCTTTGTCTTTAAAGACGTTTATGATTAATTTAGTTTTTCTCTTTCGGTTATGCAAAGTGTCATTGGATTCGTCAATCTGAATAACATCAATCAGTGTAATAGGGTCCTAATGAGTGCGAGTGAATTTAAAGAAAGTGTTGAAAAGTGAGTGTTCATATCATTTTTTAAGTATTAATAAAGAGATATGGTTGTGTTACTACCATATCTTAAGAAAGAATCTTTCCACAAATTTCTTGTGTTATTAGCTCCGGTCTTATTTATGAGAGATATTTTTGTCAACAAAAATTGATGTGTTTAAATTTTAAATCAAATATATCACTTTGTATTGACTCAAATATCTTTTCTAAACAGGAGTAGTGCTAACAACACTATTTTTTACACTATGTTTAACACTCACTCTCTTATGGATTTAAATCAAGTTGAGTCTCACACTTTGGAAATAAGTCTCACAAAGTAGCGGGATATACATTGAATTTATCCAATTACAAAAATGAGATTGAGGGAGTGTTGAAAAAAGAGTATCCCTAACATTTCTCTTATAAATAGACCCTGAGTGAGTATTTCGCAATACTATTGATGATAAAAATTAAAAGAGAGAGAATATTGCATCACACAAACTTACCAAGACTAGAATAAATCAGTACATCTGTATATGATGGCCATATTTAAGGAGAACCTCTTTTAAAAGGACTACTGTACATGATATATATGATGGCCATATTTAAAGTGAGGTGAACCTCTTTTAACATTACTACCTCTGCTCAATGTGTAAATTCTAAACATTACTATCTTACGCCTATCTAACTCACTTCCTCTCTTATTCTCTTGCTCTAATATTTTGGTACCAACGCCTTTCTTCTGAAGTCCCTACACTTTATAGGATTCAAATATCGTGTGCCTTGCTAACTTTATGGGTAAATCTCATCATTGGGCAATGAAGGCCCTCACAGTGGTGGCAGTGGTACTAAAGTCAATCTTATGCGTGGTCTTTGATGTGGTCGGTGACGGTGCGAAATACTTGAGTTGTGTTGTTATTTGCTGGAAGCTTATAGCTTAGATCTCCCGTATAACTATAAGGGTGTTGCTGAGGCAAATAAGAGAGGGATAATAAGGGGCTGCGTGTGCAAAAGGTACATAAAGCCTACCAACATAGATTGACAAATCAAACCAAATCAACAAAAATACTGAAGAGACAGCCAATAACATTGGTGTGCGCATTACATTATATAAGAGTAGTTTGGATATTTTTGACTTGGGATTTAGTTTGTATGCAATTTGACAAGGGATGATGCAGGGGTGAAGAGGAACAAGTCGCATATGAAGTCGGAAGTGGGTTAGGTCATTTTAAATGGGAGACGGCGAGGGTTGGAGAAGCAATGGAGGAAGGAGAAGTTGACAGCATGGGAGTTATTAAGGGGGTAATATTACTGTGTAGTATACTCATTTACCCTTCAATTGATCATAGGACTGTAACATTCACCTGCCAAACATACTTCTCAATGGAAGGAACTTTTAAAAAACGATTATTATTTACCTTACCTACTAAATAAAGTTTTATCAACTACCAAGCTTAAATTAAGAAAAAAAGTACCAATAACTAATACAAAAAAATAAACAAACCGCTGATAAAGTAAAACTTTGGACTCTATTTCATTCAACTCAGTCTCACAAAATTCTAATACAAAAACATTTAAAGCTGAAGAAACTAATACACAGGTAAATATCAATATCATTTTTCCACTACCATTTTCTTATCTGTCTCTTTTGGGCAGGTTAGGGAAAATAGACGATTTTTCTCACTCAGTCATTGTGCTATTTTCTTTGCTGAGCAGCTAGTCACTCTACTCTTGTCATCTGTCGAACCTCTTCATAAATAGAAGTTTCCTTTAGCTCTCATAACTCATCTTTCGCATCTGTGATGCTACTCTGACTTTCCTTGATGTCAGAACTCCCACTATCATTGGTTTTAGAAGTTGTGGTTGGTTTCTGGAGTTGGAATGGAATTGATGCGTGTTTCTTGAGGAACTTGTAAAAAGCCACGACTGTACGATCCACATCAACAGTAATCTGCATACGTAATGAACCGTATACATATTAGATCATCTAAGGATAAAGTTAGGTTAGGTAGAACCGGGTTAGAATAGAGAACTCGTACGGTGTCGTTTAATATTCACTTACAGGGTCAGAACTCTTTTTTCCTGCAGGGTAGAAGAGAAGAGTGGGGAACCCGTCAGACTGCAAAGGGAACAAACAAAACTTGGTGAGCACACATGCATGCACGCATGCAAAAGCCATTGCGGCTTCTGATGTAATGCTTAAATGAAAAATCCAAAACTTAACATGAGTTGGGACCAAATGTCACTTTAATTATAATGGGAATAGATCATATTATATGATATCGAAATCTAGTTTATATTGGGTTTTACCTTTGCCCTAGGATGCTCATTTGTTGTTCCATCCATCTTGGCTACTACAATAGATTCAATGCTATGAAGATGTTTTGCGAGCTTGTTGAATGTTGGTTCCAAGGCTTGGCAATGGCCACACCAAGGAGCATAAACCTAATATTATGACAACAATTACTTAACACACAATCGAACAAGCTTCACACAAGAAAATACGACTTGAAACTGGTGGGCGAAAATTATACCTCAAGTAGAACATCCTTCGACTCATCCAAGACAATTTCGTCGAAGTTATTGCCAACAACTATTTTCACATCACCATCATTCTGCCATCGAGTTAGAAAATGGGTTAGAGATGAAAAAGATGGCAAGATATACACCAAAAATAGAATGACTCACACTTTCAGGAATTGGATCCGACTTGATAAAAGGTTTTAGCTTGTCTGCAAGGAAATCTTCCCCAAATGCCTGAATAAAAACATAAAGACTTGAAATTCTTAGCCACAATCTCTTTTTGCTTAAAGCAGAGAAGAAGACATTCTTACATATTCCATAGCATGATAAAAGAATGAAGAGAGCCTCGGCAGAAAGGGAGAAAAGAGTACCTTAATATTGTCAATGGTCACTTCTCCATCAAGCAAAAATTTTCTGCCATCCTCATTTCCTGTGAATGCAAGTACCTATATTCAAAGTTTCATCTTTTACTTGATTTTCTTGAAATTTAAATTATATAATATGTAAAGAATCTCAAGACTCAACCACAAAAGAAAAGAAAAGGAAAGGGACATGATTACTTTGGGAGTATTTCCAGAAAGACCAAAATAATCTGCAACAGGCTTTCCAACATCTTCATTATCCATTTCCACATGAACAAAGATCAGCTGCAAAGGATCATTGTACAGTAGAAATAAGTCATTGTCGGCAAATCAAGATTCTTTGGGGCAGTATTGTTCAGAAAAATAAGATTCTTTGGGGAAGTGTGGAAACTAAAATTTATTCTTAAATTTTAAATGATGCCTAGGAGTTTTTTTTACAGACTGATGCATAGGATTATTATGAGCAAATTGTACGACAACAGAAATTTATCAAATTTGAAATATCCAAATATTTAGCACAGGCAATTATCAAATGCTATATTCTGATGATTTACAAATAAGGATATTGTTGCTAATCGTAGAGTGAGGCGTACAACAAGGGAAATTTTGGTAAAATTCAAAACTATTTCATAAGTCACAACTCCTCAGATTCAAAGCAAATTCACAAAGAGATTACATTATATACACTAACAGTGCAAAATGTTTTTAGACATCATCCATCCAATCAAACCACACCATGATGCCACTTTGTTGTTTTATTCCTAAACATCTCCACAAATAACTAAATGGTATGATATGATTAGATGAATGTGTAAAATATTTACACTAACACTGTATACAAATTAAATTCATTCACAAATCTATATAATTTAAGCTGGTTTCAGATACTTCCTTAAAAAAAAACACTGGTTTCAGATACTGTCCTTGAATCTGAATATTTCTCTCTTACTAATAACAAAGTTTGTACAAGTATTTATATGCATGAGGGGAATAATCTAAATAGTTTATAGTACTGAGATCCTATCATGATCCTTAACTGTGGAATCAAATCGAATATCCCTATAAATATTAAAGCTAATAACAGAGAGGATAATAAGAAATATGATTACAATCAATAACAATATCTCGCCAAAAAGAGAAAAAATTGAACCAGCATTATACCAAATAGTGCATCCATTTTAAGAATATTAAATAACAAAGAGACAGAAAAACAGGAAACAGGAAACTTAATATTAAATTAAAAAGTGGTTAGTTTAAGAACCAACTCTATGATGTACTATCCGTTGAACTCCTTAGGACTTAAAATCTAATAAACCTATAACTAGTCTCAATAAATCCCAGTGACTACAAACACAAGATTTTAACTTACTCCATTGGATCTGGTTACGAAAAAAACAGTATCTTTGTCAACAAGCGTAGTCAGCTATATGAAGCAAATGACACAATTATGTTATTTAACCTACTCAGCTGCAAACGACACTGCTGGACATATCCATACTAGTTTGGGAAACACTATAATAGGAAAGTACATATAACAATGCATCATGTCAATTGCATGCCTTGCAAACTAAAATTTGTCTATGCTTACTCTTCCCATTCTATCTATCATCATGATCCACTCAGTCACGCACTGCACCAGAATTATAATAAACTGAAAAGTTTTCCACTTTATTTGCATTTTTTTGTGAAACAAAAGGCAAATACAAATTTGTCTAGAGTCTAGAGAACGAATGCAATGAAAGAATATTAAACAGTGGCTTGTAAGGAAAATACCTTCCCCTTGAAAAGCTTTGCTGCTTCTTGAAATACTGTGATGAACTTCGCTGTATCATTTGAAGTCACAAACAGCAACAACTGAAAGCCAAGTTTAAAACACAACAATGTTAGAGGTTTATTAAGATCACATTTTCAAGGAAAGTTTCTTATTAGATTAACAATATAAAACAATAAGAGATATAACCAATTACCTGTTTCTTGATTGGACTTTCAAAAATCACGGGAGCACTTTCCCTTGTAAAAATGTTGACCAACGGAAGCTTGTTGGATGATACAAAGTTGGCTATTTCTGCTTTTACAAATTGGCCATCTGCAGAGACGATGATATATATTAAATTAACATTAAAATCCAATTGATGTTTTTTCGCTATTCTGGAGAGGGAAGAGAGTGGAACAAGAAAACAAACCAAAATGGTTAAGTTTCTCCTCCTCTTTCTTGAGCAAGACCAAAGCAGGGCGCTTGACATCTGGGTCAATATGGAAAAGCTTAGCCACATTAGGAATCACGGTTTGGTAAAAATTGACACCATCCTCAAGTTTTGATGCTGCAGCTAGCTCGTCACTTTCAGCACCCTGCACATTATGACAGAAAAAGAAGGCATCAGACTTATCAACCAACCAACACTTTCATAGACTGAATCATCAAACTTCAGATTCATTACATTAGTCCAGAGAATCAACACGGAAAATGGTCTCTATATAGTGGATTAATTAAAAAGGAAACAAAACCTTTATTACTATATACGACAAAACTACTTTTGTACGATCCATATAAACAAAGCAACGAATTCATCAAACCATACTAAATAGGCATTTAAATCACAAAAAGTGGAATACATTATACACCTAAATTGCATTTGATAAAAAATGGGAAACAAGAATCCAAAAACTTACAACTAAGGAGTCAAGGAATCCCAAAACAACTTTAGTTTCAGAAGTCAATATGCGTTCAGCATCATCCAATGTAGTTATGTTGTATACACCAGGTCCTGTCTTCTTCTTGATCCATGTCACTATAGCATCTCTACATAAAGCAAAATTGCAACTCATAAGCCGGTTTCAAAATCAATGCCCCACCATTTAAAAAGCAAAACTCTGATTATAACCTATATAGCACCGACACTTCAAATTGAAACTGCATGTCCTGTGTCCACCGAAACCAGACATATATAATTACATTCAATCACTATCATTTTCTCAAATTATTACCGGTATCAGTGTCGTGTTTCCGGTGTCCAGCAACACCAGACAAATATAGTTACATTTAATCACTGTCATTTACTCAAATTATTACCGGTATCAGTATCATAAATTATAACACTATCATTTATGATCAGAGTTGAAATAACAGAAAAGATTAAAATCTGGATTGGAGTATAGAAAATTACTTAGTTCTTTGGCCATTGTAAGGCTTATGAACTCCATCGATGAAAAAGTACACAGTAGGAAAACCCTGAACATTATACTCATAAGCCAATTCATTTTCCACCGAAGCATCCACCTTAGCCAAAACAACACCATCTTTCTTCAATTCCGTCGCCGCCGCAGCATACTCTGGCGCCAAAGCTTGACAATGTCCACACCACGGAGCATAAAATTCAACCATCACGAATTGGTTGTTTTCAATTACGGTAGTGAAGTTTCGCTCAATCAAAACGACAACATCTTTCTCATCCACTTCTGGTTCCTTGAAGTCTTCATCGGAGTGAGGATCGTAACCGGAGAAATCGCCGAATTCGTCGCCGTCATCGCCTTCGTCGTCGTCGTCGAAGTTATCGGGATCTGGGAAATCAGCGTGGTCGTGGTGGGTGGTGGTGGTGTCTTCTGGTTCTTCGAGGAAGCTGAGATCTTCATCGTCGTCGTCGTTGTTTTGGGTTTTTTCTGAAAGAGTGAAAGAGAATGAAGAAATGAGAAGGAGAGTGGTGAGGAAGAGGAAAACGACGAGTCGTTTATTATGGTATAGCATTGTGATCTGAAATGGAATTTGGGTTCAGATTGTTTGGGTTTTGACTAAAGTTAGTGACAGAAGTAGTAACTAGTCACTATATGTTGATTGCAGATCTGTACTTGTACTTAATAATAATGTGATATTGTTGTGATACACACACATCATCACACAGCCAGAAAAGTCCTTAAAAAGGTGAGTTTTTAAATTAAATTAAATCTATAAATTTCAACAAAATATCTTAATCATGCATGTTGGTGTTTATCTCAGTTGGTTGAAACAATGAGTAATATATGCAAGGTTTGAGGTTTAAATCCTGATCACCATAAAAAAAAATTCAATATCTTCAATTGAGTTTGAAATATAGTTGTTGTGCATGGATGGAAATTTTGATGGTGTTTGTCACTTCCTATAATAGACAAAAATAAAATCATGGACATTATTACAATTGTTGATATCAAATGCTACAGTTGAGTTCGAAAATTGATTTTGTTTAAAGTAAGGGTGCGTTTGTTTCAATTTTAAAAAAGAGATTTTGGGTAAAAGAGAATCTAGAGATCTAAAAAAAATTCAAAGTTATTTTTGTTTGTTTACCAACATAAAAAATAGTAGATAGTATCGCTTTGGTCACTTAATTAAAATTTGATTTATTTTGGTCCCTTAATTTCTATCCGTTAAACATTTTGGTCCTTTCCGTTACTTTTAATTCAAAAACATTTGATTTTCTTCATTTTCTTATGAAATTTTTCAGAGATTCTTGTTGTTGAAGGTTGATGGAGATGATATGATTCCAACAATGCAAAAGACGAGGTTTCTCAACCTCTAGTTGACAATCCTTCCGGCGATGCGAAAGTGGAGATTTAACCTCCAGGTGTTACCCCTCAAATTGTTGCACACAAACCGCTAGTTGAAAATCCTTTCGAAAATGTTAAATTTGAGGTCCTCCACCTCTAGTTGATATTCCTTTTGGTGATGCCAAAGTGGAGGTTGCATCTAAAGTTGAGATTCCTTTTGTCAATTACAACATCGAGGTGCCATCACTAGTTGTTAATCTTTCAATTAATCATCATACAATTTACTACTACAAGAAAGTTTCCATCATTGGACGAGTTCTTAGGGTGGGTTTGAGAAGATGCAAGGAAGCTAGGATTTTCTATTGTTGTCAAAAAATCAGATAATGATGGAAATGGTAGAAATGCATTTGCTATAGAGACATGTGAAAAAGGAGGTTCATATACAGAATACAAGAAGTTGTCCAAGCATAAGATATATGGTTCAGTAAAACGTGAGTGTTTGTTTCGTGTGAGAGATGATTTGTTGATTGTAGGTGATTGAAGCATTAAGTTTGATGACGGAACATACAACCATGAGAAGGCTGAAATGTTGAAAGGTAATAAAATTGTTGGACATCTAAACCCAAATGACAATAGACTCCTTCGTGAGTTGACAAGCTCAATGGTTTCCCCCGACACATATTCTGACTAAATTAAGAAATAGAAACAGTTGAATTGCAACAACTATCAAGCATATTTATAATGCATGTCACAAGTATAGACAAAACTATTAGGGGTCTGAGATCATGAATGCATAATCTCATGTCATCATTGGTTGAGAATAAGTATGTACACCCTCCGGTCATTAATATAAGCAAAAAACTATATTTTAGGTTCATTCATTTAATGATGCACATGGTCTTTATTATAGACCACATACATCATTAAATGAATGAACCTAAAATGTAGTTTTTTTGCTTATATTAGTGACCGGAGGGTGTATATCATAATAGAAAGTATGTTGATTCTGATGATGTCAGAGATATTTTCTGGCCACATCTGGATTACATCAATTTGTTTAACACGTTTTCTACCGTGCTTGTGTTGGATTCCACTAAGAAGACCGACAAATATTGTCTTTCGTTGCTTGAGTTTGTTGGTGTAACTTATACCGAGTTGACGTTCTCTATTGCATTTGCTTATATGATGTATGAGAAGGAAGATAACGTCACTTGGACTCTAGAGAGGTTTCATGATGTATTGAAATCTAGAGATATTTCACCCAAATTTATTATCACTGGCCGAGACAATGCTTTGAATGTTGTTGATACTATTTCACCCAAATTTATTGTGTAAGTATCACATCGAAAAATATATTAGAGAAAAATATAACACAAACTGCAGAGTTAAAGATCTCAAATCTAAAGATGGGAAAGATATCAAATCCAAATATGTAGTGAATACGGTCATGGATGCTTGTGATGCTATTATGAATTCTGATATAGAGCAGGTGTATCTTGATAATTACAATGGATTCAAAATTGTATGCGACAAGTTTCCTATGTTTTCGAAATATGTTGAAACTATAATTTTGGGACTTGTGAAGGAGAAAATTGTGAGACCAACCAAGTCATTTATCTTGAAAATACAACGAAAAACATATATTGAAATAATATTTGTATAGTAGTATGAGTGATTTATGTACAAACTGGGTTTTCTCATTGCACATAGATATAAAGCATGTTGTGGTTCTACTATCCATCGATAAAGGGCAATCGAAAACCTTTTTCCCTTTACGCAGTGCACCTTCACATAGAAAACCGAATGATGTGTCTAGCACATGTGAATGACAACCATATTATGATAGTATATTTGAAAGATGATATGTCGGTTGATGATTATCAAATTCTAAAAGAGCTGACCGATGATGGTAGTGAGCATTTTGTCTAATTAATTAGGTCAGACAAATGATTCAACGAGGTCAGACACGTTATGATCAGTGATGGTATTGACCCAACTCCAGTAGATAAATGGATGATTATGCCCCATGTGGATTTTCTCATTGCAGATAGATATAAGCATGTTGTGGTTCTACTATCCATCAACAAAGGGCAATCGAAAACCTTTTTCTCTTTACACAATGCACCTTGTAACGCTCTAATCGTTGTGTTATTTATTTTTTATTTATGTGGAGTCTAATATATGATTTTTGGTGATTTATGTGGTGTGTTTATTTTATTATATAGTTATTTTAATAATAATTAGAATAAGTGAGAAATATTAATTATTTTGGAGTTTGGGGAGTTATTTAATATTTAATAGAATTAAAGGGAGTTAAATGAAAAGAAGGGAGTTAAGTAAGTGGGAAGTTAGGAAAGTAGAGGTCAGAAGCTTTTTACGTGGAACTGTCAAAGTTGGGAGAAAGGGAGAGAAGAGCAAGTTAGGCCAAGGAACCATTTTTGTTGTGCATTTTCTGCAATTTCTAAGGTAAGGGTGAGGTTTGCTTCAGTAGTATAGCTATTAATTTCTGATTTTGAGTTTAACAGGTTTTGTTGAGAATTGGGAAATTTGGGTTTTGTGAGGAAATGATGATTTTGGGGTAGAGATTGTTGTTCTAGTGTTAGAATTATGTTCTGGTTGCATAGAACACTTCATTGCTTATCTGTAAACTAATTTGGGGAGTGAATTGAAGAAAAATGGGATTTTGGGGAAAAACCTGTTTTCTGCCCGTACAGAAGTTCATCGCTCGCCTCGCGAGTAGCTTGTGCTCGCCACGCGAGTGAGCAACTTCATAGCTCGCCTCGCGAGCAGACCAACTTGCCATGGTGAGCAACCCAGTTCAAAACTTGATTTTCAAATTGTTGTTATAAGATGTTTTGGGGATAGTTTAATGTACCTAAATGATTTTAAAGATGACTCGAGCAAGTTTTAGATTAAAAAGATGAATTGAGAGCTTAGAATTGAGGTTTGAGTGAGAAAATGTCAAAACTCCCGAGAGCACCTATTTTTCACTCGCCTCGAGTTCGCCTTGAACTCGCCATGGCGAGTAACCTATTTTGTGAACTCACCATAGCGAGCAGATGTGCTCGCGAGGCGAGCTACCCAATTTTTGAGTGCTGATTTTAATTGTATGAATGGTGATGATGGATGTTGTTGTTTTGAACATAGTTATATTTAATTATGCATTATTCTGGATTGCTGGATCATTGGTTGATGTTGTTGCTGATGGCTGTAATGTATGCTATAATTATTGAATCATACATGTTGTATAAGTGGAGTCATATGAAGGATGTATGCATGGTCTAGTTGTATGTAGATATACACGAGTAGGTCCATTGCATATGCATAAACAGCGGAGATGCCTCATGTCCTGGAGCACTAGTTGTTCACAGCGGTGAGGGCTTCGGTCCTGATGAATGCTTTAACCATTCAAAAGCGGTGAGGGCTTCGGTCCTGTTTGGTACCACATGCATAATTGCATATTTGAGGAGTCTTAGTGGTGTCGTCATGTCATGCATGAATCTTTATTGTTGATTGTGGTTGTTATATTGATGATGATGATGTTGTTTGATGGTTACATATTTATACATATGTTATGATGGATTGATTGATGGTGATGTAGTTGTTGCTTTGTAAATTATATAATTATAATTGCAAGATGATTTGATGTCATAGGGTGTTAGATTCAATTGATGATTTTAATATCTATATTTTATTGTTGTGAATCTCACCCCTTCTGCTTGAAAATGTTGCCCTTCCTATGGGTAACTTGCAGGTGATCCTGAGTAGTCGGTGGTGGCTCAAGTGTCGTGTCTAGGGCTCTGATACGTGGGATGAGAAATATTCTTATTATTGTTTTCTTTCCTATGTATCTTATTTTGGAACTTGATGTTGTGGCCCTATAATGGATGAACTATGTTGTTAAGGCTTTATGCCAAGATATTGTTTTGGAGAATTTAACCGTTGTTGTTGTTGTTGTTATTTAGAATGCAAATATTCCGCTGCATGATTATTGAAGTTATGATTGATGTTTAATTAAATAGTTTCATATGCTATTTAAGAAATTTTGAAATGTAGTGTAGCATGCCCGTTTGGTGAATTACTCTGATGTATATTTTATATTTAATTACTTTTGGGTAACGGGGTGTTACACACCTTCACATGGAAATCCGAATGATGTGTCTAGCACATGTGAATGACAACCATTTTATGATAATATATTTAAAAGATGATTGTCCAATTGCTGCCACTTCCATGCTACGGGGACAACACCAACGAGATGACTCAAAGTCATCAAATGCTAGATATTTCCATAGGATGATTTATAATGAACTAAGTTGGGCGGTGGATAATGAGATAATAAGATATGATGATTTATTCATTGTTGAAAACATTGAGCCTCAAGAATAGGTTGCTGATGATAAGAAGGTTGGAGATACATTTGAGATTAAAGATGAAAAAACCTTTGACTTAATGATTCTATCATAGATCTTATGGCAGATTAGTTGAAATGTATATCACAATTATTTTTTTATATAAATATTTATAATGTTTTTTTTTGATATAATTATATATGTGTATGTTAGTTAGTATAAATTCACTTTCTTTGATATAATCATATATAACAAAGTTTTGTTAAATGTATAAAGACTCAAAATCATTTCAAACAAAAACAATCCATAATATTTTTTATTTTATTTTATATAATTTGAATAAATAATATTTTCGGAGAAAAATAGGCGCGTGAAATGATAATAGAGTGGAAAAGAAATGGAGTAATATTTTCTAGGGTCAAGAGGGTAATTCTAGGATCGGAGTCCAACAATAGCCCAAGTCTGTAGAAGCGCCTTTGTGAGATACGACGTCGTGGAAGAGCGAAGCGTTTTCCAGAAGCAAATAGGGAACATTCATTGTTCCGAAAAAATCAACACGAAACGATGATTAGCATTCTCACACAGGTAATTTCAATTTACGATTCTCTTTCAGTGATTTGTGAATTTTGATTTGTTGAAATGGTTTCAGGAGCGGTTATTGGGAGCTTCATTGGGTGTGATATTGACGAGTGCCGTTGTTTGGGATCAACGTAGATACATCTATGGTTCTATTTCCGATTCTCAATCTCACTCTCAGGTTCAACCTTTTTTTTTTTTTTTTCTGGCTTTCTAATGTTGTTTTTTTCTATATTATTTTTGAAAAATAGAAGAATTTGTTGTTTTGGTATTTGGTAATACGTTGATTGGGAATGATTTTGAGTGTGAGAGGGAAATTAAGTTGTTCGTGTTTGGATTCTCTTATTTGATTTGAGCTTGTATCTACTAGTACAAGTTCTTGTGACATGTTGATAAGCTGTTTTGTTTTCAGCTTATTTTCATAAGTTCTCAACTGTAGTTTATTAAAACAAATTTTATTGGTTTGTAGATAAAGTGACAAATACCACATGAAACACATACACAAATGGAAGATTTCGGGTATGAGCCCACGACACTACGGATATCCCCAACCTAACAAATTCTGCATTTTTCCAGTTGAGCTAGGATTTATGGATTTATGAAAACAGATTTAGCTTAAATGAAAATAATTTGACTTTATTTTAGAAAAGATGGTGGAAACTCGGCTTAGGTAGTTTGGACATGCATAGAGAAGACATGTAGATTCTTTAGTAAGGAGAATAGATTAGATGGAGGGTAGTGAAATCACCAGAGGTCGAGGAAGACCCGTAAAACTATAAGAGAAACTATTCAAGAAAGATCTAGAGATGAATGAGTTGGATAGAGATATGATATATGATAGATCCCACTTTATTTCATCATTTGGTCCATGTCGCCGACTCCACTTAGTGGGATAAGGCTTTTGATTGTTGTTGTATTTTGTCGCATGTTATAGATTAGTTTATACATATGCACTTGTATGGTAAACTTTTATACTATTAACATTTAGTTAAGTTGTTTATCCAAACAAAGCTTTTGTCTTTGTGCACGATCTAAAGTTTTCTAAGGCTGGATTATAATGAATTGTAAGGTGAAGGGCAGATAATTGAGTTTGTTCTTGAATGAAGCTGCCACTTATGTTATATGCATTGAAAAATAGCATAATTTGTTTTTATAGGTGGCTGAACATACAATTATACTGGAAATAGATGAATGCCAAATATGGATTTGTTTCTAACTTATAGGAGTTTTAAAACTGAAATAAGCATTTAGTTGTCTTGTGCGTGCAGCTCAGTTGGTAGGTGATAAAGACACTAATAGTCGGTGTGCGGGTTCGGACCTGCATTCACTGCATTCCTGATACTCATTTCCCCATATGTGGCCATTGAGTCAGCCTTTGACTAATAATAGAAGAAATAAGCATTTAGCATCTAAATAAGTTGATAAGTGTTAATGAAGAAGCCAAATGAGAGACCGTTTTAAAACTTGAGGTGCAGAAGTGTTATGGAAAAGTTTATCCTAACTAGCACAAAGCCACAAACCTTTGAAGCACTGACGCTGACACAAACATGAAGAGTGTGTGGGGCTGTGGGCACAACATGTGACACATAGGCACCTATAATTTGCAAATGTAGAAGTGATTGAATGTAACCACATGCGTTAGAGTTGTGTTGGTCACTGAAACATGTCAAACACCGAATGCACCTTGAAGAGTGCCGAAGTTGCATAGGCTCAACACCTAACTTAATACTCCTTTCTTTCAATAACTTTGAATGTCAATGTGTTCCATTGATATTATATTTTCGGAGTCCACAGGCTTGAGTAACTTTGCATTTGAAATACTGGGCATTCATTCTATCAGCATCATCACTCACCACTGTCTTACGAATTTCATGTTTAATTGTTACTTTTAGATTCTGACCTTTCGCTGTCATGTTTCACCAGGTTAGAGAACCCATATTTGGGAAGAAATCACGCTCTGAATTTGCACATTCATGGAACAAAACTGTGGATCAGACATTTGGACCTTTGATAAAGTCTCTCAGCTCTCGTGGATGGTAGAAATGTTGTTATGAATTTTTGTGTGATTGTGATATCAGAACATGCAGTAATTTTCATTTTTAATTAACTTCACATGCTAAATTGTTTGTCGAACGGTTGTGTGCACCAGCCGTGCTTACAGATGTAATGTTGTCTGCACCACTCATATGTACTTTCAATATATGCATCAAAATACCTGATTTTTCTTCCTTAAAGCTCTACCGAACTCTGAATGTTAGTACTATTGTTACTTGTTGTCAATAAAAACCAATAAATGATTCACTCGTCAGCATTGTACTAATATATGATTCTTTAGCTTTGGAGTTTTAGCAGTTCCGAGGTTCAAGTTGTAGAGGGAAAGCTACGTTATGAATAAAGCATTATTTTTGAAATTGCGTAGAAATTGACCACTTAGGAGAATAGATAAAATATAGGGCACTTCAATATTGTCTTACGTTTTGTTTCAAATAACTATCAATTAGAAACAATTTCCTTTTACCAACGAGAGTTTGGTATAGTGGAAGGGACTAGACTTCCACAGCGTGGCAAATCAAAGTCGAATCCCAACTAAAAGTGGTGTCTGCATTTAGTGTCTGACATTGTCTCGAATAGGATTATCTGCGGTTAAGGAACCTACGGGAAACAAAGAAAAAGAAACATTTCTCTTTTGAAATTCAATTATTGAAAGGCAAATTCTACAATACGTAAACTTATAGGTGGTGTACGGTGTGCCACAAGATTTTATCATTGTATCTACAAGCTCTTCCTTTTGAACAAGCAGAAATAGAGTTCAGATCCCTTTGAGTTGCAGATTTTCTGCATTCTAAATGTCAGCCACATCGATAAACATTGGGTCGAGACTCGAGATTGAAAAGTGCAATTTTAAACTTAGTTTCTTTAGTTTTTAAACAAAACACAACTGTTTGAAATCTATACCGTCCAATATCAATCCAATGGCCACTGGTATGGCTGGCTGCGTTATTGCTAGAACCTGTGACTGCATCGAATCCAAATTCACAGATAGCAAATGACCAGGAGTTTTTTACACCCATGCGCTATGGTAACTCCCTCTTTCTGATCTGGAACCTTAATTGGGCTTGTGTACTTGGGGATGAACCCTTAGCGCTTTCCCCGTGTGTAGATCAGCCAACATTGCAAGCAAGGCTGACAAGTAGTTTCTTCTCCAGAAACTACCTGTGAATGTGCTTAATGCATGGATTCAACTGATTCCCTTGAAATTTCATCTGTGTCAAAATTATTAATTTGATACACGAATATGTGTGCGTGCGTAACAGTGTCTCAAGTAGGCTGTCATAAAACAATCTAAAGTGAGGCTCTGATGTTTTTTATTTTTTGTATTCTTTTTTGCAGCAAAATACAAGGTAAGATTAAACATGTTATGAATTCCTCAATCAAAATCAATTCCGACTACCACAAAATCGAACACAGATTATAACGATAAATACATTACAATCAGTCAATAAAGGACTGATTTTCAGACACAATAATATCTAACACATCCTATCCAATTACTTAAAAAGGAAAAAATAAAAACTCTTAAAGCTAATCAAGTCTTTAGCAAACTTTATTTTCCAATGGCAATGAGTGGACAAAGTGTTTGTTTAGTATCACAGTGGGTTTGACGAAATCATAGTGACATTTTGATTTTGTTAAATGCATTAAAGCATAGTTTTTGTCAAAATCACAATGACATACATGATTCTACCATATTCACCATCATTCCCAACGTTCACTAAGCCAAAGACTTCAACCGCGCAATCAGATCTGTGATGAATTTGTTCTGAATTTTCTTATCCAATAGAAACTCCCTCCATTTCATATGATTTTCTCTTATCTGTTTCCCTGGCTCTTTATCAACTTCCACCATAACAGTTTTCACAGCCTCAAACAATCCCTCTTTCTCAAAAAATCCATCTTCATCTTTCCTATTCACCTCTACCCCAGCCTTCAAATCATCAGCAATGAGTTTAGAATTTAAAAACTGATCACCCTTGAAAGGTAGCAACACCAACTGACAATCATTAACTATAGCTTCTATCACAGAACTAAAACCAGCATGACACACATAACACCCAACACTTGAGTGCTTCAATACAAGTTGTTGTTGCAGCTAACCACTATGCACAATTCCCCTATTCTTCACTCTTTCTAAGAACCCTTTTGGTAATGCTCTCTCCAACTCAGATTCAGCATTGAGATTTGATGGAAAATTTAAGACTAAAATGAAGGGTAAATTTGTTAGTTCTAACCCAATTGCTAGTTCATTGATTTGATCGTCACTTAGAAATGTTTCACTACCGAAGGAACACAATATCACTGACTTGGTTGGGAAATTATCTAACCATTTTGTCCATTTTTCCTCAAGCACGTCCATTGATGGCTCTGGAACAAGTACTCCAGAAAAAAGAATCGGTTTTTCAAATTGGTTTTGTAAATAATCTAGATAAGGACCTTCCATTTCCTTACAACTTTTGAACACTATTAGTGAGCTTTCACTAAAGTTTTGCATGACTTTATGAAAGTTAAATCTTTGGAAGAGTGCTATGAAGATATTTTTGGCTTGGAAGGTTTGAAGGGAAAGCTTGGAATTTGGAAAATACCCAAGTGGGGGATTTTTAAAGTCCTCATAAGTGATGTCTCTTCCTTTAGTATCATCAAGTCTTGAAGATGGACATAAGTAAGAAGCTGAAATGGCTGAGTAGACCGAGAAGTAAACAGATTTTATGCCAAGTTCAGAAGCTATTTCTGGGATCCAACTTGTTGCAATGTCAAAGAAAATAAAATTAGGTTTAAGTTCAAACAAAATGGTTTTTACATGATCTTGCATTGAGTCTATTGCTTGAATGAGTGTGCCAAACATGCCTGAGTGCAAATTAGAAGTGTTACTTGGTAAGTTATCTGAGACGTGAAGGGGAATGATATGGATTGAAGGGTTGAGATTGAAAGTTGATTTGATTTTTGGAATGTTAGCTGAAGGTGACAAGAATGAGATGTGAATTCCATGAGAGAATAACTTGTTGGATAATTGCACAAATGGACTAATGTGACCAAATGCTAGGAAGGGAAACATAGCTACATGAATCTCACTGTTGATTATCCTTTCACCACTCATCTTTGCCTAATTTATTATCACTTTGTGTTGTTTCTAAGAATGGTCTTACCAAGATGGTGGCCAACGGTTCTCTTATAAACATAAAAATGCACCGTTGTTGGTTAAGTATTCTTCGTAACGCTTATATTTTAAGTTATTTAATTGTAGTTTTTAGATCTTAAATAACTTACATTTTTAAGATCTAAAATACTTTAAATTGTTATGGTTAAATAACTTAAATGCTTAATTGATACGGAAAAAACTTAAGGATCGACTTCTTACAATTAACTAACACAAAAGATTTAAGTGGTACGAAAAAAACTTAAATGATCAATTTATTACGATTAAATAACTTAAAGGACCTTGTAAAAAAAATAAAAAATAACCTAAAAGGACCTTGTGTAATTTAGCGTAAACATTAATATTTGTTTTTTTATTGATTTTTATTTGTACCTATTTGTTTTGACCCCTCACTGATTGATTTTTATTTGTACGTATTTGTTTTGACCCCTCACACCTCACCGATGTTGGTAGATGTAGATACAACATTCATGAATGGCCTACTTGGCTGTTGTTGATGTGATGCATTAGAGCAATGTGTATTTGTTAATATCGAATAAAGAATCTACCGTGGGTTTGCAAGCTACCACGTGAATCACATTTATTTTTATGTGGCTGCAAGAAAGAGGAGAAGAGATAGAGTGAAGATGCTGCTGTGCGTGAAGATCTTAGGCTAAAATTGTAATTTTTCGAAGTTGAAATAAAGAAGGATTTCATCTAAGATGGACAATGAGCCGAACCAATTTGAATTGAGTTTAATATTCTGTTTGACAATTAATTTGTTGAATTGGATTAATGATTCAAATAAGTTAAAATCAAGTTCATTAACATGAGTTGAACTTGAACTAAAATTGTAATTTTTCGAAGTTGAAATAAAGAAGGATTTCATCTAAGACGGACAATGAGCCGAACCAATTTGAATTGAGTTTAATATTCTGTTTGACAATTAATTTGTTGAATTGGATTAATGATTCAAATAAGTTAAAATCAAGTTCATTAACATGAGTTGAACTTGAACTATATTTTTCAACTCATATCTTTGAATTGACTCGTTTATCTTTATATAACTACATGCCCCGCCTATTTACATTTAAAAAAAAATGAAATGTATTAACCAAACAAGTACTTCCAATATAAGAAGTGTCACAAAAAGATTTGGCAAGATGACCTGTAATAGCACATGAAATTACTGTTACAAAACTTAACCGATTTGTAACAAATGACCAAATTTCCCTAAAAAATACACATTTGATAAATAAGTGATCCACATCTTCATTTACTCTACAACCTCCCATGCATATTTGATCATTATCTTCAAGCACCCCTTGCCTATACAAATTATCTTTAGTCGGAATATGGTTGAGAAGCAAACGGCAAGCGAAAAGTTGAACTTTTAGAGGAACCTCTTTAAACCTAAGAATGTTAGTAGTAAGTGGTAAATTATTGTAATTTCTTGTTGCCAATAATTGATAAGCATTACTTACAGTGAAGGAGTTTGACAGATGTATTTGGCAAACCCACCTATCCTCCAAACCATTCTAGATAACAAATCCTTAGACTCCCTTATCTGTTCTTCCTCCAGAGCCAACAAACCTCCTCCTTCTCCATTTTCAAGCCCCACCTACACCCCAACCTAACCAAAACATTTCTGCCACTATTGCCAATTTGTTCTCAGATAACTCATACAACCTTCTAAATACATCAAACGACTCTCCTTCCATCCAAAGATTCCTCCAAAATAGAGTGGAAGATCCATATGTCATCAACTAACTAGCTTCCCACCCCCAAACCTACTCCCTCTTGAATCAAATTTAAGTTTTGCCACCAGACTGAACATACTCCCTATCTATAATAAACCCACCCCTCCTCACCATAACGAGTTGCTAACACTATACACTATCTCCCTCCTCCAAAACTATTTACCAATTATAGACAAATTAAACTCCTTCGATCTCCTAACCTCCAATCATAGTCTTGACAGTTCGTTCCATTTCAAAGTCAAATAATGAGGTACCTGAATTTGCACTTCACATAAAACAAACTAACTACTTTTCAACAACACTGCACACAATAGATAGATAAAAGAGACATCTATTAAATATTTTTTTATTTTTAATTATAATAAAAATAAAGCAAAAATAGAAACAAAAATTAAAGTAACAAGTAAATATTTTTTATTTTCTTAATTATTTGACACGAAAATAAATGACAAGAATAAAATAAAATTAAAACTTTTTTTAGAATTTTTAGAATATGTGAATCAAAAATAAATAAAAACAAACAAGAAAAAAATAAGTAAAGTGAATTGCCTTTTTTTTAAAAGATCAACAATCTCTTGAAACGACACTAAAACTTTGTGACAAATTCGGCAAGTGCTCCAAACTATTCCAAACAATAAAGTAGTAAGTTATGTGTCCATATAAATTGTTGTTTTCTACTTTGACAATTGACTAAATTTATGAATAAAAACAGTAAATGGGGGGATTTGCAAGAGTAGTTTGTTGAACAATTAAATTAAATTAACGGTTAAACAATATGACGATGGCGGTTAGGATTCTTTAAATCCGCTCTTTCTTCACAATGTGTTAATTAAGTTCCTAATACCAATTATTATCAGAGGTTTATGTTTACGACACTTAGCTAAGTAACTCCCTAAGTCTCATTGAATTATAGTTGCACTTGTTATCATTTAGATCCCGCTATTCGACCTAAAGCTAATATGACGATGGGGATTTCTGGAAATATGATAGTAGGAAAAATATATTCCTATGTTTGTTTCAAATTTTTAAAATTTTATTCCGGAGAATAGAAGTTTCCTAGGAATGTTGTTTTATTCCTAAGAAAATTGCGAGGAATACAGTTCCAATAAAGGTGGGAATAAAATCATTAATTACTATCCATAAATATCATTTTATTAGTCATTCCTAAGAATACTTTAGATACTGACCAAACACATTTTTCGGAAAACCCGGAAATAAAATTTCCATCTTGTAGGAAAATTATTCCAAGGATTATATTTTGTAAACTTGAAACAAACGTCCCCTTAACATTTGGAATATTCCATTCAAAGTTGAATTATGAAAAACATTAAGAACAAAAGAAAGGAGGTTGAAGAACGCTCATCTGAGTTACTCCCCTTTATTCTCTGAAGCGTCCTCTTCTGAGTGAATGATTTTGGATGAAGAGAGGCTCTTAAATAGACTTTTTTCAGACTGGGTTTTCCCTGGGCGCATGGACATTTCCCCCGGCAGCACAACATAAAATCAACAACATCTGTTTTTTCAAGGATCAGATTGCGCGGCACGGCTGGCCCTAATGCGCTGAATTCATGGAGTAGGGAGCTGGGTGTTGGAAAAGGATTATAGTGAGAAGGATAGTTTTTCTCTTTCTTACAAATTTCGAACTGAAGAAGGCATTTGTGAAGGAATTCTATTATTCCAATATGAAATTTGTACTCACATTGAATTAATAGTAATTTTATTTTCTAGTAATGTTAATCACACAGACACAGTTGCTGCTATATATGTGTCTGTCTGTCTTGGATGCTTAGTTATATATGCATCAAAAATACCTGATTTTCCTTCCTTAGAACTCAACTGATCCCTAAATGTTAGAAATTACTATTGTTACATGTTGTCAGCATTATACTAATACATGATGATTCTTTAGCTTTGGAGTTTTAGCAGTTCTGAGGTTCTCGTTGTAGAGGGAAAAGCTACGTTATGAATAAAGCATTAGTTTAGAATTTGCATAGAAATTGACCACTTTGGAGAATGGATAAAATATAAGGCACTTCAATACTGTCTTATGTTTTGGTTCAAATATAGGAACAAGAAGACTTCCATAGCGTGATGAATCAAAGTTGAATCATTCTAAAAGTGATGTCCACATTTAATGTTTGACATTGTCTCGAATAGGATTATCTCCGGTTAAGGAACCTATGAGAAACAAAGAAAAATACACATTTCTCTTTTGAAATTCAATTATCGAAAGGTGTATACATTAATATGCCAACTTTATAGGTGGTGTACTGTGTACCGCAAGATTTTATCGTTGTATATACAAGTTCTTCCTTTTGGACAGGCAGATAGAGAATTCAGATCCCTTTGAGTTGCAAGTTTTCTGCATTCACAATGTCCGCCACATCGATAAACATTGGGTCGGAGGTTGAAAAGTGCAGTATTAAACTTAGTTTTTAAACAATATCACAACCGTTTGAAATCTACACCGTCCAATATCGATCCAATAGCCACTGATGTTACTGGCTACGTTAATGCTATAACTATCTGGAACCTTAATAGGGCTTGCTCCTTCTTGTGTACTTTGGAATGAAGCCTTACCTTTCACCATATGTAAATCAGCCAACATGCAAGCAAGGCTGACAAGTAGTTTCTTCTCCAGAGATAGATACCTCTGAAATCCATGCTAAGCAAGCTCGTAAATGTGCTCAATGCATGGATTCAACTAATTCCCTTGAAATTCCATCCGTGTCAAAATTAATAATTTGATACACGAATATGTGTGTGTGCGTAACACAGTGTCTCAAGTAGGCAGTCAAAAAACAATCTAAAGTGAGGCTCTGATGATTTTTACATTCTGTATTTTCTTTCGCAGCAAAATACAAGGTAAAATTAAACAACATGTTATGAATTCCTCAATCAAAATCAATTCCAACTGCCATAAAAACAAACAGACATTATAATCAGTCAATGACGGACTGATTTTCAAACACGATAATATCTAACACATCCAATTACTTAAAAGGGAAAAATAAAAACTAGTAAAAGCTAATCAAGTCTTCAGCATACTTTATTTTCCAAGGGCGGGGAGTGGATAAAGTGTATGTTTAGTATCACAGCGAGTTTGGCAAAATCATAATGACATTTTGATTTTGTTAAAAGAGCGTAGTTTTTATCAAAATCACAATGACATACATGATTCTACCAAATTCACCGTCATTACTAAACCAAAGACTTCAACTGGGCAACCAAATCTGTGATGAATTTGTTCTGAATTTCCTTATCCAATAGAAATTCCCTCCATTTCATATGATTTTCTCTTATCTGTTTCCCCGGCTCTTTATCAACTTCCACCATAACCCCTTTCACAGCCTCCAATATTCCCTCTTTCTCAAAAAATCCATCTTCATCATTCCTTTTCACCTCTATCCCTGCTTTCAAATCATCAGCAATGAGCATAGAATTGTAAAACTGGTCACCCTTTAAAGGTAACAACACTAACTGACAATCATTAACTATAGCTTCTATCACAGAACTTAAACCAGCATGACACACATAACACCCAACACTTGAGTGCTTCAAAACAAGTTGCTGTTGGAACCAACCACTATGCACAATTCCTGTATTCTTCACTCTTTCTAAGAACCCTTTCGGTAATGCTCTTTCTAACTCAGATTCAGCATTGAGATTTGATGGAAAATTTAAGACAAAAATGAAGGGTAAATTTGTTAGTTCCAACCCAATTGCTAGTTCATTGATTTGATCATCACTTAGAAATGTTTCACTACCAAAGGAACACAATATCACTGACTTGGTTGGGAAGTTATCTAACCATTTTGTCCATTTGTCCTCAAGCACGTCCATTGATGGCTCTGGAACAAGTACACCAGAAAAAACGATCGCTTTTTCAAATTGGTTTTGTAAATAATCTAGATAAGAACCTTCTATTTCCTTGCAACTCTTGAACAATATTAGTGAGCATTCACTAAGGCTCTGTATGAATCTATCAGAAACCGTAGGACTGTCACCAGATTTTGTGTAGAGCATCATGAAGTTTATTCTGGCTTGGAAGGTTTGAAGGGTACGTTTGGAATTATGAATAATCCCAACTGGAGGATTTTTAAAGTCCTCATAAGTGACGTCTCTTCCTTTTGAAATTCGAGAAATGTAAGAATGACAAATGGCAGAATAGACAGAAAAGTGAACAGATTTTATGCCAAGTTCAGAAGCTATTTTTGGGAGCCAATTTTGTGCAAAGTCAAAGAAAACAAAATGTGGTTTAAGCTTCAATAAAATGGTTTTTACTTGATCTTGCATTAAGTCTAGTGTCTCAAAGAATGCGCCAACCATGTCAGGGTGCAATTCGGCAGTGTTACTTGGTAAGTTATCCGAGAAGTGAAGGGGAATGATTTGGATTGCAGGGTTGAGATTGAAAGTTGATTTGATTTTTGGAATATTAGATGAAGGTGACAAGAATGAAATGTGAATTCCATGAGAGAATAACTTGTTGGATAGTTGCACAAACGGACTAATGTGACCGAATGCAAGGAAGGGAAACATAACTACATGAATCTCACTGTTGATTATCCTTTCACTACTCATCTTTGCCTAATTTATTATGAGTTTGTGTTGTTTCTAAGAATGGTCTAACAAGAATGGTGGCCAAGGATGCTGTTATAAACATAAAAATTACCTTTTTTACAATAGTAATAGTAGATATAGAAATATATGATTGCATTTAAACAATGTGGGTCTACACATTAATGGACTTGCTTCTGAGTTCTGTCACTCTCAAAGCCTTTATTTCCTTTATCTAGAAAACGATAAAATTAGAACAAAATATAATATAAAACTAACTTGAGTTATATTTTTAACGCCATTTTATTATGTAAAAATAAAATATATGATCTTTCATTAAAATTTTATAGCTCTTATATAAACTCTCTTCTCTTTTCTTTTTATTTTTATTTGTATGTATTTGTTTTGGCCCCTCACTTATGTTGGTAGATATAGATCTGCATATATTCATAAATGTGATGCATTGTGTATTTTGTTAATATCGAACAAGGAACCTACCGTGTGTTTGCAAGCTACCACGTGAATCACATTTATTTTTATGTGGCTGCAACTGCTAGACAAAGAAAGTGGAGAAGAGATAGAGTAAGGATGCTTGAGCCATCTATTTTTAATACTTTCCATTGAATTTTAAATATAAAGCTACAAATTTTTACTTAGAAAAGTAATATGAACATATGTAATATCTAGGAAATGTTGAGAGAGAGTACTGTAAAAATTTCGAAATTTTGAAGACGCTGCGCGAAAGAAGAGACGGAGAAATTTGATAGACAAAGAAGTTCAAGCCAATGGCAAGTGGATGTACAAGACAAAGAAGAACATCAAAGGAAAATTTGAAGGATACAAGGAGAGACTAGTTGTAAATGGCTACAACAAAAGGTCGATTACGATAAAGTGTTTATCCCAAGTCACTCGTTTGGATACCATAAAGCTCAAAATTTGTCTAGCATCTCAACACAAGCTAAGAATTCATCAGATAAACGGATTAATTTTCAAACCGCGTCTCGAACTATGGTCGAGTTGACTCGATTTATTGTCGGTCCTAAGATCTTCACAAACAGTATGTGCTTATTTCATATGTGCAAATAAGATTCACATAATTCAGCTACTTTTCAGCAAGCTAAGATCTTGTTAACACAAGAAACAAAAAAATGTATGATGTTATTAGATTTGGGACACATTTGGCATGACAAGTACACTTGATTTAAACAAGTTCAATGCGATAGTATAAAGTCTCCCATTCCCAACACAAACAACAAGCTTCATAAAAACTTTAAACGATCACATACTACAATTTCTTATGAACTTGTCATTCATAGATCATTTACAAAGTTCTCTCATGAAGGGGAGCATCATATATACATATTAAACAAATAGTAGTGTTTAAGATGTAACAGTGGACCAAATGTATATATTGCATTTCGATATATATTCCATTCGGCATGAAATGAGTTCAGTGACTATGGCTTGACCAATTTATTGGACAGTTTCATCGGTCCCTTGTTTATTCGTTGCATCAGTTTTGAAGCCACAAAGCCATAACACAGCAAGCTGTTTTTTTGTTTTGTTTTGAGATATCATGTTTGATGCTAATTTGACTTTTATGAGCTATTTATTTTTATTTTTAAGCTTTTATGATTATCTTATTTACATTGCATAAATGACATTTGAAGCCAGTGTCATCAAATAGCAACTATATTACTTTTAAAAATGGTTTAGATATTTGCTTGGTTAGAGTTTCTAGTACTAAATTGATTTGTGGTCATTGATTTTTGCTTAGCTATACCAATGCTTCTGGAATTGGTTTTGATTGAATTTATTTTAAGATTTTTCTTAGGTGAATAGGGGATCATAAGGCTGGTTGTGACAGTCCCTGATTTTTTTTTCATCTATTGTGTTCATTCGATTTGAAAATTTTCAATTGTTTCATCACCTTATGCATAGTTCTAAATTTGTAAGTTCTTCATCTTCTTGTTATTTGAAAAGTTACAGGTATTTAGTGAAAAAGTTGAAGCTGATGCTTGTTAAGTGTTTGAGGGGTAACCTTGGCGCAACTGGTAAAGTTGTTGTCATGTGACCGGGTTCAAGTCCTGGAAACAGCCTCTTGTATAAAAAATAAGTTAAATCTTTGGAAGAGTGCTATGAAGATATTTTTGGCTTGGAAGGTTTGAAGGGAAAGCTTGGAATTTGGAAAATACCCAAGTGGGGGATTTTTAAAGTCCTCATAAGTGATGTCTCTTCCTTTAGTATCATCAAGTCTTGAAGATGGACATAAGTAAGAAGCTGAAATGGCTGAGTAGACCGAGAAGTAAACAGATTTTATGCCAAGTTCAGAAGCTATTTCTGGGATCCAACTTGTTGCAATGTCAAAGAAAATAAAATTAGGTTTAAGTTCAAACAAAATGGTTTTTACATGATCTTGCATTGAGTCTATTGCTTGAATGAGTGTGCCAAACATGCCTGAGTGCAAATTAGAAGTGTTACTTGGTAAGTTATCTGAGACGTGAAGGGGAATGATATGGATTGAAGGGTTGAGATTGAAAGTTGATTTGATTTTTGGAATGTTAGCTGAAGGTGACAAGAATGAGATGTGAATTCCATGAGAGAATAACTTGTTGGATAATTGCACAAATGGACTAATGTGACCAAATGCTAGGAAGGGAAACATAGCTACATGAATCTCACTGTTGATTATCCTTTCACCACTCATCTTTGCCTAATTTATTATCACTTTGTGTTGTTTCTAAGAATGGTCTTACCAAGATGGTGGCCAACGGTTCTCTTATAAACATAAAAATGCACCGTTGTTGGTTAAGTATTCTTCGTAACGCTTATATTTTAAGTTATTTAATTGTAGTTTTTAGATCTTAAATAACTTACATTTTTAAGATCTAAAATACTTTAAATTGTTATGGTTAAATAACTTAAATGCTTAATTGATACGGAAAAAACTTAAGGATCGACTTCTTACAATTAACTAACACAAAAGATTTAAGTGGTACGAAAAAAACTTAAATGATCAATTTATTACGATTAAATAACTTAAAGGACCTTGTAAAAAAAATAAAAAATAACCTAAAAGGACCTTGTGTAATTTAGCGTAAACATTAATATTTGTTTTTTTATTGATTTTTATTTGTACCTATTTGTTTTGACCCCTCACTGATTGATTTTTATTTGTACGTATTTGTTTTGACCCCTCACACCTCACCGATGTTGGTAGATGTAGATACAACATTCATGAATGGCCTACTTGGCTGTTGTTGATGTGATGCATTAGAGCAATGTGTATTTGTTAATATCGAATAAAGAATCTACCGTGGGTTTGCAAGCTACCACGTGAATCACATTTATTTTTATGTGGCTGCAAGAAAGAGGAGAAGAGATAGAGTGAAGATGCTGCTGTGCGTGAAGATCTTAGGCTAAAATTGTAATTTTTCGAAGTTGAAATAAAGAAGGATTTCATCTAAGATGGACAATGAGCCGAACCAATTTGAATTGAGTTTAATATTCTGTTTGACAATTAATTTGTTGAATTGGATTAATGATTCAAATAAGTTAAAATCAAGTTCATTAACATGAGTTGAACTTGAACTATATTTTTCAACTCATATCTTTGAATTGACTCGTTTATCTTTATATAACTACATGCCCCGCCTATTTGACTTTATTTTAGAAAAGATGGTGGAAACTCGGCTTAGGTAGTTTGGACATGCACAAAGAAGACATGTAGATTCTTTAGTAAGGAGAATAGATTAGATGGAGGTAGTGAAATCACCAGAGGTCGAGGAAGACCCGTAAAACTATAAGAGAAACTATTCAAGAAAGATCTAGAGATGAATGAGTTGGATAGAGATATGATATATGATAGATCCCACTTTATTTCATCATTTGGTCCATGTCGCCGACTCCACTTAGTGGGATAAGGCTTTTGATTGTTGTTGTATTTTGTCGCATGTTATAGATTAGTTTATACATATGCACTTGTATGGTAAACTTTTATACTATTAACATTTAGTTAAGTTGTTTATCCAAACAAAGCTTTTGTCTTTGTGCACGATCTAAAGTTTTCTAAGGCTGGATTATAATGAATTGTAAGGTGAAGGGCAGATAATTGAGTTTGTTCTTGAATGAAGCTGCCACTTATGTTATATGCATTGAAAAATAGCATAATTTGTTTTTATAGGTGGCTGAACATACAATTATACTGGAAATAGATGAATGCCAAATATGGATTTGTTTCTAACTTATAGGAGTTTTAAAACTGAAATAAGCATTTAGTTGTCTTGTGCGTGCAGCTCAGTTGGTAGGTGATAAAGACACTAATAGTCGGTGTGCGGGTTCGGACCTGCATTCACTGCATTCCTGATACTCATTTCCCCATATGTGGCCATTGAGTCAGCCTTTGACTAATAATAGAAGAAATAAGCATTTAGCATCTAAATAAGTTGATAAGTGTTAATGAAGAAGCCAAATGAGAGACCGTTTTAAAACTTGAGGTGCAGAAGTGTTATGGAAAAGTTTATCCTAACTAGCACAAAGCCACAAACCTTTGAAGCACTGACGCTGACACAAACATGAAGAGTGTGTGGGGCTGTGGGCACAACATGTGACACATAGGCACCTATAATTTGCAAATGTAGAAGTGATTGAATGTAACCACATGCGTTAGAGTTGTGTTGGTCACTGAAACATGTCAAACACCGAATGCACCTTGAAGAGTGCCGAAGTTGCATAGGCTCAACACCTAACTTAATACTCCTTTCTTTCAATAACTTTGAATGTCAATGTGTTCCATTGATATTATATTTTCGGAGTCCACAGGCTTGAGTAACTTTGCATTTGAAATACTGGGCATTCATTCTATCAGCATCATCACTCACCACTGTCTTACGAATTTCATGTTTAATTGTTACTTTTAGATTCTGACCTTTCGCTGTCATGTTTCACCAGGTTAGAGAACCCATATTTGGGAAGAAATCACGCTCTGAATTTGCACATTCATGGAACAAAACTGTGGATCAGACATTTGGACCTTTGATAAAGTCTCTCAGCTCTCGTGGATGGTAGAAATGTTGTTATGAATTTTTGTGTGATTGTGATATCAGAACATGCAGTAATTTTCATTTTTAATTAACTTCACATGCTAAATTGTTTGTCGAACGGTTGTGTGCACCAGCCGTGCTTACAGATGTAATGTTGTCTGCACCACTCATATGTACTTTCAATATATGCATCAAAATACCTGATTTTTCTTCCTTAAAGCTCTACCGAACTCTGAATGTTAGTACTATTGTTACTTGTTGTCAATAAAAACCAATAAATGATTCACTCGTCAGCATTGTACTAATATATGATTCTTTAGCTTTGGAGTTTTAGCAGTTCCGAGGTTCAAGTTGTAGAGGGAAAGCTACGTTATGAATAAAGCATTATTTTTGAAATTGCGTAGAAATTGACCACTTAGGAGAATAGATAAAATATAGGGCACTTCAATATTGTCTTACGTTTTGTTTCAAATAACTATCAATTAGAAACAATTTCCTTTTACCAACGAGAGTTTGGTATAGTGGAAGGGACTAGACTTCCACAGCGTGGCAAATCAAAGTCGAATCCCAACTAAAAGTGGTGTCTGCATTTAGTGTCTGACATTGTCTCGAATAGGATTATCTGCGGTTAAGGAACCTACGGGAAACAAAGAAAAAGAAACATTTCTCTTTTGAAATTCAATTATTGAAAGGCAAATTCTACAATACGTAAACTTATAGGTGGTGTACGGTGTGCCACAAGATTTTATCATTGTATCTACAAGCTCTTCCTTTTGAACAAGCAGAAATAGAGTTCAGATCCCTTTGAGTTGCAGATTTTCTGCATTCTAAATGTCAGCCACATCGATAAACATTGGGTCGAGACTCGAGATTGAAAAGTGCAATTTTAAACTTAGTTTCTTTAGTTTTTAAACAAAACACAACTGTTTGAAATCTATACCGTCCAATATCAATCCAATGGCCACTGGTATGGCTGGCTGCGTTATTGCTAGAACCTGTGACTGCATCGAATCCAAATTCACAGATAGCAAATGACCAGGAGTTTTTTACACCCATGCGCTATGGTAACTCCCTCTTTCTGATCTGGAACCTTAATTGGGCTTGTGTACTTGGGGATGAACCCTTAGCGCTTTCCCCGTGTGTAGATCAGCCAACATTGCAAGCAAGGCTGACAAGTAGTTTCTTCTCCAGAAACTACCTGTGAATGTGCTTAATGCATGGATTCAACTGATTCCCTTGAAATTTCATCTGTGTCAAAATTATTAATTTGATACACGAATATGTGTGCGTGCGTAACAGTGTCTCAAGTAGGCTGTCATAAAACAATCTAAAGTGAGGCTCTGATGTTTTTTATTTTTTGTATTCTTTTTTGCAGCAAAATACAAGGTAAGATTAAACATGTTATGAATTCCTCAATCAAAATCAATTCCGACTACCACAAAATCGAACACAGATTATAACGATAAATACATTACAATCAGTCAATAAAGGACTGATTTTCAGACACAATAATATCTAACACATCCTATCCAATTACTTAAAAAGGAAAAATAAAAACTCTAAAAACTAATCAAGTCTTTAGCAAACTTTATTTTCCAATGGCAATGAGTGGACAAAGTGTATGTTCAATATCACAGTGGGTTTGACGAAATCATAGTGACATTTTGATTTTGTTAAATGCATTAAAGCATAGTTTTTATCAAAATCACAATGACATACATGATTCTACCATATTCACCATCATTCCCAACGTTCACTAAGCCAAAGACTTCAACCGCGCAATCAGATCTGTGATGAATTTGTTCTGAATTTTCTTATCCAATAGAAACTCCCTCCATTTCATATGATTTTCTCTTATCTGTTTCCCTGGCTCTTTATCAACTTCCACCATAACAGTTTTCACAGCCTCAAACAATCCCTCTTTCTCAAAAAATCCATCTTCATCTTTCCTATTCACCTCTACCCCAGCCTTCAAATCATCAGCAATGAGTTTAGAATTTAAAAACTGATCACCCTTGAAAGGTAGCAACACCAACTGACAATCATTAACTATAGCTTCTATCACAGAACTAAAACCAGCATGACACACATAACACCCAACACTTGAGTGCTTCAATACAAGTTGTTGTTGCAGCCAACCACTATGCACAATTCCCCTATTCTTCACTCTTTCTAAGAACCCTTTTGGTAATGCTCTCTCCAACTCAGATTCAGCATTGAGATTTGATGGAAAATTTAAGACTAAAATGAAGGGTAAATTTGTTAGTTCTAACCCAATTGCTAGTTCATTGATTTGATCGTCACTTAGAAATGTTTCACTACCGAAGGAACACAATATCACTGACTTGGTTGGGAAATTATCTAACCATTTTGTCCATTTTTCCTCAAGCACGTCCATTGATGGCTCTGGAACAAGTACTCCAGAAAAAAGAATCGGTTTTTCAAATTGGTTTTGTAAATAATCTAGATAAGGACCTTCCATTTCCTTACAACTCTTGAACACTATTAGTGAGCTTTCACTAAAGTTTTGCATGACTTTATGAAAGTTAAATCTTTGGAAGAGTGCTATGAAGATATTTTTGGCTTGGAAGGTTTGAAGGGAAAGCTTGGAATTTGGAAAATACCCAAGTGGGGGATTTTTAAAGTCCTCATAAGTGATGTCTCTTCCTTTAGTATCATCAAGTCTTGAAGATGGACATAAGTAAGAAGCTGAAATGGCTGAGTAGACCGAGAAGTAAACAGATTTTATGCCAAGTTCAGAAGCTATTTCTGGGATCCAACTTGTTGCAATGTCAAAGAAAATAAAATTAGGTTTAAGTTCAAACAAAATGGTTTTTACATGATCTTGCATTGAGTCTATTGCTTGAATGAGTGTGCCAAACATGCCTGAGTGCAAATTAGAAGTGTTACTTGGTAAGTTATCTGAGACGTGAAGGGGAATGATATGGATTGAAGGGTTGAGATTGAAAGTTGATTTGATTTTTGGAATGTTAGCTGAAGGTGACAAGAATGAGATGTGAATTCCATGAGAGAATAACTTGTTGGATAATTGCACAAATGGACTAATGTGACCAAATGCTAGGAAGGGAAACATAGCTACATGAATCTCACTGTTGATTATCCTTTCACCACTCATCTTTGCCTAATTTATTATCACTTTGTGTTGTTTCTAAGAATGGTCTTACCAAGATGGTGGCCAACGGTTCTCTTATAAACATAAAAATTACCTTTTTTACAATAGTAATAGTAGATATAGAAATAAATGATTGCATTTAAACAATGGGGGTCTACACATTAATGGACTTGCTTCTGAGTTCTTTCACTCTCAAAGCCTTTATTTCCTTTATCTAGAAAACGATAAAATTAGATACATAATTTAAAAAAAAAAGGACAAATTGGTCCCAACCCAAAATATATTTTAAAACAAGCCGAGCAGAACAAAATATAATATAAAACTAACTTGAGTTATATTTTTAACGCCATTTTATTATGTAAAAATTAAATATATGATCTTTCATTAAAATTTTATAGCGCTTATATAAACTCTCTTCTCTTTTCTTTTTATTGTATTTTCACTTACTAATAAACATTAATATTCGTTTTTTGTTATTTATTTTTATTTGTATGTATTTGTTTTGGCCCCTCACTTATGTTGGTAGATATAGATCTGCATATATTCATAAATGTGATGCATTGTGTATTTTGTTAATATCGAACAAGGAATCTACTGTGTGTTTGCAAGCTACCACGTGAATCACATTTATTTTTATGTGGCTGCAACTGTCAGACAAAGAAAGAGAAGAAGAGGAGATAGAGTGAGGATGCTGCTGTGTGTGAGGATGTTAGGCTAAAATTGTAGTTTTACGATTATAAAGTTGAAATAACAAAGGATTTCATCTAGGACCGACAATAAATCGAGTCAACTCGACCATAGTTCGAAACTCGGTTCTTTTATATTTTTCTTAACCTACTTACATTGAATCTCAGTTTTGTTCTAGAGAAGCCCCATTAGCTAGCTGCTGGTTAATGCTACACATTTTTTTTTTTTTTTTTTTTATGTTGCACTTTGTGTAATGAAAAAAAATTGATTTGCGAAATCCTTTTCACAAATTCAGCACATTGTAAAACATTTCCTAAAAACAACTAACGCAATAAGGAAAGATTACAATTATAAACGTGAGTTGATACAGAATACAATACTGAGGAAAACAATTATATGCGAATAGACTACATGTGGTCAGTAGGTATAAGTGCATTTGAGCAGACTCTAAGAACAATAATGCAGGGTAAACCGGGGTTTCACTTGTAAGAAAAATCATGCTGTTACACGATTTCGACTGTTAATTTGAAATTGAACGGTTAAAATCAAATATGCATAAACTCGGTTTTGTATTTCCTTTGGCAGCTAGAGTTCTGATAAAAAATATGGAAATTTTTACAATCCTATCTCTCAACATTTCCTAGATATTACATATGTTCATATCACTCTTCTAAGTTAAAATTTGTAGCTTTATATTTAAAATTCAATGAAAAGTATTAAAATAGATGGCTCAATGGAGCTTTTATGTGCTTATAATATATCATGTGCAAATAAGATTCACATAATATTCAGCTACTTTTCAGCAAGCTAAGATCTTGTTAACACAACACACACAAAAATGTATAATGTTATTTGATTTGGGACACATTTTGCTTGATAGGTACACTTAATATAAACAAGTTCATTGCGATAGTATCAAGTCTCCCAACATCAAACAATAAACTTCATAAAAAACTTTAAACAATCACATACTATAATTTCTGTTGGATTCTAGGATGAACCATCAATTAAGTGGTTCATCGGTGGACCACTTTTATATACCATCAAGATATATTTAAAGGTTTAGATGAGTTAAAAAAGTAAAGAGAATACGTGCATCTTTACTCACACAATAACTTTCCTCACCTTCTGTTTTTTTTTTCTTTCTCTCCTCCTATCTCTCTCAATTTTATCATCAGATTCAAATCTGTCAACCCTAATTCGAGCCATCACTGGAACTTCCCTAACCCACCGAGTCTGAATCCTCTAATAAGATATTTTTTTTCTTCCTTTCTTCAATAGCCACAACCTTTGGTAGATAAAACACTTAAGGGAAAAAGGATTTTCAATTAGGTCTCTTTTGCTAAAATAATGGCTGGGATTTAATTCCTTCAAATAAAATGACTGAGATTCAAGCATTGTTTCATTCTTTTTACGGAAATTTTCATATTCTTTGTGACAAATATAATTTGATGTTTATCATCAAATACATGTGATTCAATATAAAGCAACAATGAATCATAATAAATCAAACAATTATATGAACAATATAACTAGTTGACAAATGGAAATTGAATGATTACTATATGAACAGCATGTGACCGTTTTGCTCTCTCAGTTACGAAACTTAGTTCTCATGTTTTTCTTTTAAAAAAACTATTCAACTAGGTTTGGTAAATCTCAACTTGCAAACAATGCGAAAAACACGTTACAGACAAAACTCCCATTTTGGATTGCAGAAATGCAGCCATGAACATTTGAGAGAGAAGAAATTTGGTAGAGTGCAGATGCAACGTGCAAAGATCCAGTGCGGTGATGAATAATTAAATCGTGTGGGTCTATTTAATCTAAAGGTTAAAATTAGTGGTAAACCGGTGAGGGACTTAGTTGGACCCTCACCCTAGAATCCACCATAATTTCTTATGAATTGTGAGTCAAAAATCGTTTAGAAGACCACGAAATTACCCATCTGGTTTCAAGTTTCAATATCCTTTCACAAATGTTGATATACAATCGTCAACCTTAAAAGTGGCTTGCAGGTATCACATATATTTGAGGCGGCTCAAAGATCCTTTACAAAGTTCTCTCATGAAGGTGAGCATCATATATACGTATTAAACAAATAGTAGTGTCTAGAATGTAATAGTAGACACTATTTCGATATAAATATTCTGAGTTTCTTCTTTTCTTTTGTGTTCAAATTGACCATGGATTTGTTATGCAATGTATATATTGCATTTCGATATATATTCCATTGGGCATGAAATGAATTCAGCGACTATGGCTTGACCAATTTATTAGACAGTTTCATCAGTTCCTTTTTAATCTGTTGCATCAGTTTTGAAGCCACAAAACCATAACATAGCAAGCGGTTTGCTAATAGAAAATGTTGATATATAGGATCTAACCGAAATGGATGCAGCACAAATTGATCCTGTGACTGAATCATGTAAAAGTATCTTACAAATATGAGCAATTAATTCATAAGTAGAAAAAGAAGAAAATATTGGTCTGCATAAAAAATGCTTTGGTATTAATGGTTTTAATGTGTTTTGACTTAAATTTAAGTAAATTAGTTTTTCTCTTTCTTACAAATTTGGGGTGCAAATCCAATGCTAAAGCTTTCAAGTTCAAACTAAAAAGACATTTGTGAAGGAATTCTATTATTCGAATCATTACCTTTTTACACTTACTTGATTTCCTCTAAAATTTGTACTCACATTGCATTAATAGCAATGGTAATCACAGACACGGTTGCTACTTGCTGCTATATATATATATATGCATTCGATAAGCTTGTCCCGACTTTTATCCTAATGGTTCTATACTAATGTTATATAGATATTCAAGCAAGTGACTCGTATGCAAGAAGATAAATTATGATTTTGTCACTATCATGTATAATTTGTAGAAAATTTGAAAGGAGGCAAGTAGTTTACTCTGGTAGAGTTAGATTTGTGGCCTAAATTCACTCATGGAAACATATGTCAGTATCTCAAACTGATAGAAACCATTATGATAGCATTCACAAACATATATATTGCTTTTGGTTTCAACAGCCAAATGTGAGTCACATTGGTTTAGTGTTCTACATGAGTCAGTACGAATAAACTCTTCGAACAAGTTGAAATGATTTTGCAATGACCGAGTCTTTTAATTAACTATTTTCACAAGTTGAATCTGTCTAAATACCTCAACATTTTTAGAAGCTCCTTGATCAAAGTTTTTTTTATAGATAAACTTATAAAGGCCTCTTTTCAAGTAAAAGAAACAGATAATTGTCTCATTTGAGAAGCTCTCATAAGATAGAATCTATTTTAACCTAGACCTAACCTAAGATTGATACAATTCATCACATTCGTTAGCAAACAAAGCATAGGTAACCTCAGCAATTAGAATAAAGAGTAACAATGAGGTTAATAAGATTTGCCAATCAACATATGATTTTGGAAAACTACACATTAATCCAACAGTAATAAAACAATGAATGAGAAAGTGGACAAAATAGACAAAATTCTTAGGTACTCAAATGAGCTTTGGAATCTTTCCAGTTCTAGCTATTTCTTTAATTCCAAACTTGCTTAAATTTCTTTGAACTGCAACCATCTTTCCTGGATCTCCTCCTGTAGTACACAAAATGAATCAACAATGAAAATTTCTCATTTTTTAAATGTCACTCAATTAATTGTGAAGCCCACACCCAACTAACAATCACAACTGCAAAAATATAGATCCAGCGGCTAGATACTACCAGAACTTTGGGCTAGATCCTTTTATTACGGGTCTCTTTTCACTTTCAGAACCGAGTCTCCGAAAACTTAGGAACGGCCCTGCTATTCATATATACCTAAATAAATGTGTTATTAAGACACAAGTACATATAGAGTTTTTGTCATTCGTATTGAAGCTCATATATGCTATAACAGCCATGGAAATGCAGTAAATCACCCTGCAAAAGCACTATGAAGCTCAACAGATATAAAGAAAAGTTTTAAGACCCTAATAACAAGGATTGCCATATACACAACTTTTATGAATTAAAGGTTCAGTTATTGTTTGATATAAGTAAGGCTTTTATGTCAGACATGTGTAATGAGTAGTTAGGCATGCCTTTATTTAAGCCAACAAATATAATTAAGTCAAATTTGCTCGTATAATGAGTAGTCTGACATTTTTGACAGATTTACGACAAGTGAGAAAGTGTTAAGACACCGATGAGATCAAACTTCAGCAAGCAAAGTAAATCAAACTCAAGCTAATAATTCCAACAACAACAAACAAATGAAACAGTAATAACAAATCGAACCAGAATTGCTAGTGAAGACAGATGAGATTCATAAACTACAAAAGATGGTGTCTAGCAATCGTTCACTGAGAGGGTTTGAAGGGCATGGTCTTGCACAGCTGAATGATGTTTAAGGTTAATTTGAAGGGCGTTGAATTCGTGTAGTAGCGTTTGAATTTAAAATGATGGATGAAGTAATGTTTGAGAGTACAGCAAAGGTGGAAGCGGCGTTTTGAGTACAAAAATGGTGGAGGTGCTATTTGGGAGTACAACGATGGATAAAAAAAAAAAAAAAACATAAAACTATGAACACACACATTTAACAACACGACATTCAACCGCTTGCATTACATTGTACATTATATATACTTTGGAAATTATCAAGCAATGAGTAAATGCACATTTGTAAGTTGACATAAAATCTTAAAACAAAAACACTTACAGGATACTAGCAAAGAAGGCATCCACGACGCGAGAAGAATTTCCTCTTTTCGTCACTTAAATGCAAATCCCCCAAATTAATTTCTCTCAGTTGTGTACATCTTTCTACCATATGTTTCATTCCCTTCTCTGTGACATAACGTCCAACACCTGACAAGTCCAACACCTCCAGCTTGGGAACTACAAAGTTGATACTATGTAGCTTCACTTTATAACAACCTGATAAGTTCAAATGCTTAATCTTACAACATTTCCTTAAAACTTCGCAAATACCTTCTGATATCTGTGTGGAAGAAGTCAAATCAAGCAGCTGTAAATTGGGGAAAATTGAAGCAAACATTATGATTCTTTCATCATTTAACCATGAATTGCGGCCCAAAAAGAGAGACTTTAATTGAGGGTACACACCAAAATCCACCAAAGATTCAGAATTCCCTCGACTCTTACTCCCAATAT
This sequence comes from Medicago truncatula, assembly GCF_003473485.1. Taxonomy (NCBI): domain Eukaryota; kingdom Viridiplantae; phylum Streptophyta; class Magnoliopsida; order Fabales; family Fabaceae; genus Medicago; species Medicago truncatula. The sequence goes on along the minus strand of NC_053045.1, from coordinate 30,054,757 downwards.
GTTCCATTTTGATCTCACTAAGCGAATGACAGTTCTTAACAAGTGTAAACAAAGCACGTTCAGTGAGCTTATCACAACCACTAAGGTTTATGGAAATCAAATCACCAAGAAATGAATACAACTGGACAACATGTTGATCATTCAGAAACATGTTATCTTCAAGATCCAAATGTTGGACACCATGACCTTTGGATAACAAACAAAAGATTCCATCATAACTATAGCCGGTGCATTTTCGAAGGACAAGCCTCGTTAAAGGAAGACCTTCCCTTGCAATAGAGTAGAGTAACTCATCCAAGATATACAAAGAACGCAAACTAAGACAAGTCAAACCCTTCAAACTCACTAATGAGCCAATAAAATATGAAGCAGTGAAGCCAATAAAACATAAAGCAGTGATGTCTGGCATGCCATAACTGCTACTACCAGAAAAGGATAAAGAACTCAATGTTGGTCTCTCACGGAGAGCTGAAGCAATGCCTTCTCTGCTTATTTGATCACAATCAAACATGATGACCTCTTCAAGAAGCTTACAATTCTTTAGCAAGTGGAAAAGAGATTGATTGTTTATGGGAAAGCCAGAAAGATTAACCTTGCGGAGTTTGATAAGTGCAAGTGAAAGAGCTTTTACCCCTTCAACATAGAGAATGTACTTTTCACCATATAAGGGGTATCTAAGAATGTACTTTTGACTATATAAGGGGTAGCTAACGTCGAGTTCTTCGTGCAAGGGGAAACATTCGACGATGAGGAACAGGTCAGTGGTATTGAAATTAGCAATTTTGGAACAAGTGAGAGAGGTCAAAGTAGTAATGTTTTGTGCAAAAACTCGCAACCCATCTGCGGGAATGGTGGGTTTGTTGGAGATATTGAGTGACTTGATGTTCAATGATGGGAAACGAGAGATTTGACGGAGAAGGTTGTTGAGGTCACCGTGGAAGCGAGAGAGGTTAAGGGAGGTAAGGTTGGTGAATCTTTTGAAGAGGGGACGGATGAGAGGGCGTGTTGGATTGAGGACAGTCAGTGATAATCGAAGAGGATCGATGATGGAGAGGAATTGTTTGGAGACAGCGGAGAGAGGATACAAGTAGCGACGATTGTTGTCGTCCTCGTCGATGATGAATTTGAAGATGCATTTCCAACAGTCATCAGGTAAGTATGAATTTGAATGTGTTGTTGTAACCATGGTTTTGCGAAGTCGTGAAAACTGCAGAAACCGTGAACACAAAAAGACGGTAACGTTAGTGCAAAAATGGTGCTGGCGGTGACACAAAAATATTAGGGTTTGGAGTTAGGTTATGTTTTTATTGTTACGGGTTTGGAGTTAGGTTTATATTTATGCTTTTAGCCCTTTTTATTTGTTGGAGCCCTTCATTTTTTTGGTCAAGTAGCGTAACATTTTAAAATTTGGGAGAAATTAAGTTCGAACTTCGACCCCTACATATAATATGTAATATTTCTACCAACTAGACATGACAATGGGGCGGGTCGGGGACGAGTTTTAGGATAACTACCCGCACCCTCGCCACCAAATCCATCGGGGATAGAAAATTCACACCCAAACCTGCCCCCTAGCGGGGACGGGTTTCCGAGCCCCACCCTAACTGTGAACACAAAGACGGTAACAGATGGTGAAACAAATGTTAGGGTTTGTAGTTAGGTTATGGTTGTACTGTTGCGTTACTGAATGATCCTTGGAGTTAGGTTATATTTACGCTTTTAGTCCTTCCTTTTTTTATTCATAGAGAAGTTTTTTTTTTCCTTTTTTTCACATAAAATTCAACTTCATTCAATTGGGAAATGGATTATCGGCAACACTTATTTCTCCACACTGCCCTTTTATGACCCATAAAAAGAAGTTAACGATGATACACATAAAAAGTGCAAAGATTATTGGAAAATTAACAAGGCAAAACTTTAATTCTAAAAGTTTAACAAATTTCTTCCGTATATGGAAGATGATCATGAAAATTGCAAGATTCACAATTTTTAAAATCATCCATCTTATTAAATAAAATATATATTTGTCGGTGTTTGCTCATATCGATTATATGTAGTGTTTGGTGTGACTAATCCAACCATATGTTAACATGTTCTAAATGATACTAATAGGATGCATAATTTCATGATAATCAGCATTCGTCTCTTACACCAAATATGGTATCAACAAAACAAGTTCATCTTATAGAGATCTCATCAACCACATGGAGTTCGAACTTGAAATAACCTGAAAATACATTTAAAATAAGCAAAAAAAAAAAAACTTTGTAGACCGATAAAAACATCAATGAGGACATTAGATCTCAAACATGGTATTAATGGAGTGATCAAATACCACGATGGCTTTCGAGGAGGGCACTTGGATACCAAGGTCATCCCAATCAAGTTGAAGACATAAAGTCGAGAGAAATAACCTCGAGGTTGAATTTTTTCATGATTTTTTACATGCATGTTTAAGATGTTAAAATATAACTTTTCACATAAAATTGGAATTTTGCGTCAAGGGACAAATTAATTATGAATTTTTAAAATGCCAAAAACTCAAAAAACAAAAAACAGAAATCTTAACCTAGAAATCAATTTCGAGATGATTGTTTAGATAGATATATATAAAAATACATAGAATGAAGATGCAAAGTTTTATAGAATTTTAAAGAAGCCTCAATTTATTTTGATTATTCAACCAAAACGTACAAAATTACAATTTTATTCCGAGTAAACATATACACATAAATCAAAATTTGTTTCTTGATATAGCTAGCATGTTTATAACATCATATAACTTTTAACAATCATATGTCTTAATTTTCATATCATACCATGTTGATTCACCAAACACTGAATTGAAATATAATATGATTTAGTTATTATGTCCCATCTTTATCATACACATCAAACGAGTTGTAAAATAATTTTGATGAAAATAAATACTTTTTTAAAAACTAATTTAATATATTGACGGAAAAAAATACAAATTTATTTTGAAATTGATTATGAAACATAATTCTAAATCGACAAGTTTTAGATTTTAATTGAATTCAAAAATGTGTGTATCTAATTGTGAAAACAAAATTATGTAAGTGTAGCTCGGTAACTACGTAAATATTGGTATGTAGGGCTCAAACCCATGTTTCCTTGCTTCTCCAACTATAATACTTGACAAAAAAAAGAAATTGCGAAAACATTTAAATTGGATATTAATCACTATATATCATAGCTCTAGATGCATTATCTAACCATAAAAAAACGGAAATTAAAGAAAAGTATAATGAAGAACTTGTACACACACTAGATACAACATAGACACATACAAATAAAAATTTGAGAAATTAGAAGCGATTGAATGTTATAGCATACATGAGTATCAAAACCTTACCTAGAATGGAACAAATGACTAAGAAATAAGAAAGTGAGATATTACTTCAATACATATTAAGCATGAGATTGAGCATTATTAATGGTTCTATTCATGTTAACTTGACGAATGACCTTAACATAATAGACTCCAGCAACTAAAAGAACAACAAAAGCAGCAGCAAAGATAATGCCAGCCACAGCACCAGCTCCAATTTGTTTCCCACTTTTCTGTGATGCTTTGTTTTCATATTTCTGATTAGCTTCTACTTGAGCTGCCATAGGAAGTGATGAACATTTTGATGTAGTACAAGAGTTTTTGGTCTCGTAAGTTCGTGCATTGGGATGAAAGAAGAGATATGCTGATGGTGGAAAAGCTATAGGGTTTTCATAAACAAGTCCATGAGGTGCTCTTTCTTGAGATGTTGCTATAGAGAGAAGTGATAAGGAAGTGAGGAAGAAGAAGAAGAAGTTAAAGGGACTCATGTTTGTTATTTTGGGTTTTTATATATAACTTAGAAGAAGAAAATGTGTAGCTTTTGGGTGAGAAGTTGTGGTGTTTGCCTTGCCCTTTTATAATGTTTTCAGGTCTTGAGGAAGTATTTATTGGTCCTTCAACTTGAATTTATTATATCTTGTGAAAAGGGTAACTTGATTCTGTCTGTCTTTAGAATTATTCAACATTTACAGTGTCACACAATCTACATTGTCTAATTAAGATTCGACTACTCCAATTTTAATTTTGCAAAATTAAAATAAAATATGCAATTAAAATATGGTTTGTCCAATCAAGATCGGATCAATATTTACAACAATGTAAATATATGTGACTTTATCCAATTTATTCCTTAGTAAATGTCGCCAATGAAATTTGGAGAACAAATTATGAATTTATGTAAACTTTAAGTTTAAAGAAGAGTAATATATCCAATCCAAATCCAAATAAGTTAAAAGGAAAACTACTAACATCAATTCTTATTTTATGAGGACTACTAACATAATTTTTATTTTATTTTAGAAATTACATACTCCTATTTGAGACATTGTACGTTGGTCACTAATTATGGAAACATCTTTTAATTAAGATTTAAACTTTAGATCGTTATGTTGTTGCGGAAGTCTAACATATTCTACTAGATCCAACTCTGTCTTAACCGATTGTGCAATCAAATGAAATGAGTCAAATCTATTGGTAAACTTATGCTTATAATTGTGTTTTTTCCAATGAAAAAATAAGGAGTGTTTAATCATGTTTATCTGTTCTTGAATAAAATCATTGGATCATTAATTGACATCCATCCGATTTTAAAACATTAATCATGAAAAATTATATTTATGTCCATAGCACTCCTCACTATACTATGATTCTCGAAAAAGATATATATTTTTGTTAACCCTCCAGTTTTTAGAGAAATGAAACTCTGGTAGTCTAGAGTTTGGCTGTGAAATAAGTATAGTCTGGTAAAAAATTGTGGCATCCAAAAATCAAATTCAAATTTTTTCGAACGATTCGTCGTTTGATGAAGGTCATTAACCACTTTACTACCAGAAAAATCATGAATACTGACGGAATTTAGAGACGGATTTTATTCTGTCTCTATTAGAGACGGAATCAGAGATGGAATATAATTGGCTGAGACGGAAGTTTAGATTTTACCTTTAGAGACAGAATTTAGAGACGGTTGTTTCCGTCAGCAACATTTTCCGTCTCGAAATCCGTCTCTGACAAATATATTTTATTATTTTATAATTTATACCCAGATAAAAATGCCCAGAGACTGAATTAATCCGTCTCTACAAAAAAATTATAATTTAAAAAAAAAAAAGTCCCAGCTCCCAAAATTAAGCGTTCACTACCAAATTAAACAGTTCTTCTGTCCACATATTGTCCCCCATCGATGAAGATTGAAAGCTCTCCCTCCATCCCCAAATGAACCCTAACCCTAAGTTCTTCTCTATTGCAAAATCCACCAACAACACGATACTCTCCGGAATCATACCTCTACGAGCGGGTCTTTTGCGAATATTGGCGAGAGGTCTTTTGTGACTGCGTTTTTTCTTATCTAACTCATTTCTTCTTGTCATTTAGCATCAGATCTGCTTAGTGGGTACGTTTTTCTTTCTTCTTTCTTAATTTTTCAAAGATTACGGTTTTGTGTTTTGATTTTGTTTCTCGAATCATTCGATTTCATTGCTTGTAGAATGGCCAAAGGGGAATTCAAAGCAGCGGTTCCTGCATCCATTTTGAAGAGGCAAAAAGGAACGGGGAATGTCCATTGATGAAGAAATTGGAACTTGAATCATTGAAGAGGAAGAAGAAGAAGAGATCTGAAACAAGGGAACTCATTTGGAGTTGAGCCAAAAGAGTAGCTAAAGAATACGATGTGGGGTATTAAAATTTTAATAAGTTAATTTAATTTGATCAAACCATTTATTTGTTTACTTATTTACTCAATTTACTTAACTTGTGTTGTGTTAAACAAAAGGAGTTGATTAGGTTGAAATGTGAAGCTAAACTTAAAGGTGGATTTTATGTTGACCCTGAAGCTATATTCTTGGTAATTATCATTGTTATCAACCCAAAATCAAGGATTATTTTGCAACTATTATGTTTGAGACCAATAATGTACAGATTGATGTTTATGTTTTTTTATAACTGAATGAATTGGTTTTATTTTTTATGGGTGTTGATTAGTAACTTCATTGGCTGATTGAGAAATTTGTCAAGGTCTGTTTGTGTTTAATTTTTAATGTTAAATAAAATTAAAATAGTATGTTGATTTATAGAAGAACATATATATACTTGTGACTGTATGTACAAGTGACTGTTGCACTTGCATCTCTTTGTTTTTGCATGAGTTTTTGAGGTGCTGATTTTTTGCTACACAAAATATATGTATAGGATCGATGTGTGTTTGTGTCTACATTTTCTTTATGTCTATTGTATGAACTGTAAATTGTAGCTTTGAAACCTATGTATGGAACAAGAATTTTAAGGTGATTGACAACAATCATGATTGAAACAGTTATCAAGTTTAAGGTGATTGAAACAATCATGATTTGGATCTTACTTATTTGATTTTATTTTGTAGATATGGAGTCTTCATGTTGTCCACAATCCAAGTTGCCATTTCCAACTTTATCTGCTACCTCTAAGGGAGAACCAAAGGTTTCACTAGTTAATGACGGAATGATGAATATACAAGAAATAGCGGATGAGAGAAAGCTTGTCTGCTACCCAACAGGTATCTTAGCAAGTAATGATCCTTAGAGTTGCTGATGGAACATTTAGTTTACATGGAAAATACATGGGGGATTATGTGAGTAAGTCAAGATGGGGATTATGTGAAGTTTGTTGAAACTTCACTAGTTATTTTATATGCATTACAACTTACAAGTGATTTGAAATTACCAACCAACTCTCTCTCTGTCTGTGTTTAGTTGCAGCAGCAGGGTAGGTGATTAAAATTCCGCTTACAAGTTACAAGTAATTAGAAAACACCAAGGCAAGTGATTAGTTTGTTTTTTTGCTGCTCATTCATAAGAGATTTTGTTTTGTTTGTTTTCTTGACAGCTTTGTAGTTTATTAGCGTGTTTTCGAATCCAAACATGAAGATTTATGTATTTTGTGAAGTTGAGACTTACGAGTGAATCCCTCATGACCAGTTATTCAATATACTAAATTTAAACTTTTTAGATAATAACAATTAACACCTTTTCTTTGTTTTATGCAGCATCTTTACCTAATTGAAGTTTTCTATCTTTGATTGATTTAATAGCATTCCATATCATCTAGTACAATTGTCTCTAAAAAGGTGAGATATTAGTTCTAAATTTTAATCCATGTTATTTATTTTTTCAATAAGTTTATTGTTTAGTGTTTGATTTAGAACATGATTTGAAGGTTGTCTTTGTTATGTAGGATATTGTGTTTTGAAGGCTGACTGACTTTAGTTGGTATGCAAGGATAATAGGATATCACACCTAGGTATTCAATATGAACTACTTATTTAAGGTTTGGTTATTTGAGCATGAAATCGTATTAGTAGAATAACATTAGTTTAATGTCTAAACAAGGATATGAGTGATTGTGAATTTTTTACTTACTCTGCATTCATGTCACTACATATATTGTTTTTGAATATGACTTCAAGTTTTGGCAATAATGCATCTTAAATGTGATTAACTTACTAGAACAATGGCTGGGTTACTTGGGGGAAGATTGAGAAAACAGAACGTAAGGTGATTTTCCGCCTCCTAATCCATGCTACACATGTAAGTTTTCTCTTCAGTTGTGTAAGTCATTTCGTAACCCTAATTGTTTATTGTTCTATATATAAAGCACTATTAAAGAAAATTGTTGACTAGCTTGATTGACATTGCTTTGTTTCCTTGGCAAAATTATTGAAAATAACAAAAACTATGCTTGAGACCCACATATTTTAAATTTTGCAGGCTGATGGAAGTTACCTATTTAGCTCAGACATTATTCCGAAGCTTTGTTAATTAGCTCAAGAACATGTCAAGAGCATGAGAGAATGATAATGTCAATGAAGGAGGGGATAGTAACAACAATTTAGAGATTTGGAAAGTTTTAGATTCATTATCATCTTATTATTTTTAGGTACCGGATAGTTTTACTTTGATTTGTTCAGTTATTTGCAAAGTATATTTATGTATTTTTAAGAGTACTTTTCTATTGAATGAGACATTATTATGTTGATCAAAATTTGCAAATTATATTTATCTATTTTTAAGAGCACTTTAGGTTGATTTTTTTTTTAAAAAAAAAAAAAATTGAAGTTAGAGACAGAATTTATTTTATGTAGAGACAGATTTGGTTTCTTTGTATGCACGGAAATATATGATTCAGAGACGGAATTTTTCCGTGTCTGGTAGAGACGGAATCTGTAAATCCGTCTCCAATAAGCTTAGAGACGAGCAAATTAACCACGGACTCAATTCCGTCTCCAATTCCGTCTCCAACTTGTTTAGAGACGGATTTTTTGCATTTTAGAGACTGATTTCGCCCGTCTCTAATTTGGATTTTTCTAGTAGTGTTATCGTTAACCATTTGTTTTAGACAAACACTTTCTTTAATATTAGACAACATTTGAGGCATTGCGGTGGATTAAAATGTTGTAGTGAAATGAAATAATCATGGTAAATCACCACGATTTGACAAAAGCTACACTTTTCAACTCCTTTAAACCCATAGTTTATTAAAACATACACTTAACAAAATTAGTTTGTAAAAATTTAGAGGCTCCATAGTGCCCTATACATAATAATGTGCTCATTAAAGCGTGGGGTTGGCTTAGCTTAGAAGAGTAGCTAAGGTAACAAATGCTCTGGCTGCAAGCATGCTTTGCCACATTATTGCGAAGGCACAAATCGCATGCAATAGTTTTATATATACTTCCCACTCAGTCACTCCGTATATGTGAATATATGATGTGACCTTAATTTAAATCATGTCATTCTTCATGCTTTCTTTAGTTCTTCTTTTTTGAGCAAACTTTCTTTACATACATACATATATATATATATATATATATATGGATAGGATCAAATGACACCATGGTGTCAAATTAAATTTGACACCAAATCATAACCATTAATTCAACTTTAATCCAACGTCTATCATCAATTCATTAAATGCTCACATGCTTGATCAAATGATCCAAATTTTAATTTTAGAAACAATTTTTCTTTCTTCTCTTGATTAATTATTTACCAAAAATTCTCTATGGTATTATTATGATTTATTTGCACTATTCCCCGTCATCCTTGTTTTTTTTAGAAACCTTTTTTATTTTTATTTTTCTTAGATGAACCTAAAGAAATTGATTTATAAAGAGCACCACAGATAATTATTGAACGACTGCACCAAAAAATTAAAAAGAACATATGCTATTAAGCGAAAGCAAAACACAAATGCTAGAACACCCGATACAAAGATTAGTAAAAAATAGAATCTCCAAAAAAAATTAGTATGAGAAATCAAATGGCAAAATATAATGAAAACAGTAAGTAATTAATCAAGAAAAGAAGGAATAAATTATTTCTAAAATTAAAATTTGGATTATTTGTTCAAGCATGTGAGCATTTAATGATTTGATGAGAGACGTCAGATTAAAGTGGATTAATGGTTAGAATTTGGTGTCAAATTTAATTTGACACCTTGATGTCATTTGATCATATCCCATATATATATATATATATATATTCATGCTTTCACTTCCATTGCATGCCCTTGTGTTTAGAAAAAGTGGATAGTTACTATGTCTCTCATAAATCCTTCTTACCTCCTGATGAGAAACAATTTTTTTCCCCCTACATAATTACCACATCTCAAATTTATTATATTTCAATGTCGCTTGAAGAAACTTTTGTCCAATTAAGAAAGAGTCATTAAAAACAAAGGAAAAAAATGACACTTTTTGCTTACACCCACATTATCGCAGGGGAAGAAATCTCTGGACTATTATGTTTTGGATTTTGTTAACGAGTGTTCTTAAGACACTCATTAAACATTTTAAATTAAAAAACTATTTTTTAAAATAGTTAAATATTGTCGTTTTCAATGCATCGAATACACAAACTTTCATAAAGACTTATCTTTTATAAGATTCTTTACTGTGTCGGGAACACTCGTTAGCATTTTTTTTATGTTTTTAGTTTATTTTATCTTGTGCATTTCGATAGAAAGAAAAAGGTTTAAAGCTGCGGAAACCTTCTAAGCCCATGTTTGAAGTTGATGAGTTCGACGGAGTTTTGGAGTGCTTTCGACAAAAGATGGTGATTCGACAGGGTTTGAGTTCAGGAGAAGCAAATTTGAAAGTCAAGACATGTGGAAAAGCATACAGTTCTGATCGAAGTCATTCAGTTTATAATTGTTTAGATCTCTGCAGTTATCTTTTCTATATATATATATATATATATATATAGTAGTTTTTCATAGGAAAAACGTGTCACAAATCTCATTTAATTTATAGAATTCATACACTCAAAGTACCAACGTAGAGAAAAGAGTCAGAATGTATGTAATGATTTGTTGAACCACCTTTACTTTAGTGCAATGCAATTTACTTTTCTTTAAGTGTCTTTACTTTCTACATTCTTAAGCTTTTTCTTGCATTTCTTTTCATTAATTTCTATCGAAAAGCAGTTATCTTTATACAAAAATAATTTCATTCATCTTGTTCATAAAACAAATCATGAATATGATGAACATTCAACCATTTTCTGAAAAAAAGATTGCACAACATTCGATTTCTAGTTTGATCCTGCAAGTTATTATTTAAAACTAGTCTTATTTTTTTTGAATAAATTTAAAACTAGTCTTATTGTTTACCAAAAACACCGGTATGTAAATAAATTATAATCACAACGACTGCAAAAATGTGAACACAGTAACACGTGTTGTTCATTAGTTTTAACTCAATTGTTAAAAATGTCGAAATCTTTAGGCAGGACGTCGTGATCGGGGTTCGAACTTCGGTCCATCCACTTGTGTGAGTTTCATTAATTATTTACCATTTCGTTTATCTACAAAAAAAAATGTTCTTAGTACATTGTTTAAGCAATTAAAGTAGTGACTTTACCTAAAAAATTATATTATTATGATTTTTACATGTGTTTGACTTGTAGTTTTAAAACAAAGTTTCTTTTAATGGTTTTAAAAAAGAAATTATGAGTCATTTTACTAAAATATCCTTCATTATTAATATGAAAAACATAAACTAAAAAAATTGGGAAAAAAAAATAAAGTACTTCCTCCATTTCAAGCTAAGTATTGTCAAAAGCACTAAATTATATTCACATAAAAATTGCTTGACAATCCATTTCAATGATCAATTTTTTAAACCCTATAGTTTTTGCGAGTTATATGGTGAGGATAATAATAGCGTGCACTTCATCAATCATGGCATTTTCATAACCTTTCTGTTGTGGTTCTATGTGTAACACGAACCAAGAATATCATACTTCTGATAGGTTAACAGTATTATTAAGAGTTAATAGTGCTTTTCATCCCTGTAATATATGCTATTTTCAATTTTCGTCTCTATAAAATTTTCGGTTTGATTTGCACCCTCGTAAAAAATTTATTTTCCGGAAAACACCCTTAATAGGCCATTCAAAAATCAAAATTTCTTGAAATTTTTTTTTGAAAATGGCCTATTAGGGGTGTTTTCCAGAAAGAAAAAAAAATTATGAAGGTGCAAATCAAACCGAAAATTTTATAGGAGCAAAAACTAGAAATAACATATATTACAAGGGTGAAAAACATTATTAACCCTACTATTAACTTGTAGTAGTTTAAGGGAAGTGGTTGAAATTAGGATTTGGTTTAGATATTGTTTTGACTTCTTTAATCTAATTATGGTTACTTATATAATAATCTTCATAGTTAATGTGCAGTATAACATGTCTCCATAGCAATAATGTTTATAATCACATTCTTTATGGTCTGCTGGGCTGAATTTCAATCCACTCAAAAACTCTCTTATCTCTTCAAAACCTATTGTAATACAATTTATAATAAACTCAAAGACTTATAATTTCTAAGATACAAACTTTGATAAGAAATTCTTAAGTGTTCTTATGCGCTTTTTTATTTGATAGAGTAAGGGCACAATTAAAATAAAATATTCTTGTTTTCTTTCTTCAAGTCTTCAGCTCCTTATATAGGTCCCTCAAGATCTTCTATACTTCAAAGTCTGGAGGTCTTTAGAGTCTGATGGTCTTCAGAGTCTAATGAAGATCATCAGCTTCTGAGTAGCATCCTTTCTTCTGATCCAAGTCGTTGACTTCTGGTTGACCTTTCTTCATATTTTCTACCATAGTCTTCGAGCTTCTCTTATGCTTCAAATTCTCTTATACATGTTCAGACCTTATTAAATTTTGATTTATGGTTCGGCATGTAACACCCCAATTTTTTTAAATATTTATATGTATGTGTATGTATAAATATCTTAGTATTTAAGTGATTAAATTTTAATTTATGGTCCTGCATGTGACACCCCAAATTTCCTTAACCCTGTCATAGAAGTTCTGTTGTGACTGCCTTTTCAGAATCAGCTGGTTGTTCTGTCACAACAGTAGGAGTGGCACAGGTATTGTTGGATGCATTAAGAGTGGGTGAATTAATTTCAGTGGATGGAAGTACAAGAGATGGTGGTGGTTGTGTGTTAGTGATTTCATGGAAGCTAACTTACTTTTTTAATACCACCAATGATAAATTCTTCAAGAGCATTATCGAATTTTGTCAATGTTCTATCAATTTTCTTGATGTTTAAAAATTGATATTTCTCCAAAATTTCATTTCTCGTTATAAGATTTTAATTTTGATTTGACAGACTCTTGTTTTGGTGTTTCAAGAACTTGGATTCTTCTGTCAGCAAATCAAATTGTTTTTGTAAAGTTTTTAACACGTTTGATTTGTCCAAATAACATCTTACACGTTCTTTGATGGTACTAATATATTGTTCTTGAGTTAGTTTTGAAAGTACTTCATCATCATCATCAAAGTATGAGTCAGATTCTTCATCAGAAGTTGTAGTGGTCGCCAGTTCTAGATTAGCTTCTTATCTTCATCTTTTTTAGGTTCTGACTCTTGCTCATGTAACTTTATTTCTTGGAGCTTTTCTTATTTGATTTGTCCTTCTGTAACTCTGGAAAGCCAGCAATGAAATGGCCAAGTTTCTTGCTGCAGTTGAAGCAACCCTTCTGATCTTCTTTCTTGTTCTTGAAACTTGATCCTTTTGACCAACTCCTTCTACCTAGAACCATTATCTTTTTTGTCAGGTAGTGAAATATTTTGATTAAATAACCCATCTTTTCAAAACTTGAATCATCTTCAGGATTCTTCTGACTCAGAAGTTTTTAAAGCTTTATCAGATTTTCCCTTAGATGCCAAAGCAATAGACTTGGACTTCTTATCTGGTCATCTCTAGCAAGCTCAATCTCTTGAATTTTGAGAGAGCTTAGCATATTCTCCAAGCTCAGTGTGTTCAAGTCCCATGCTTCTTGAATGGTTGTTACCTTTGGTTTGAACTTGGCAGGAAGACTCCTAAGAATCTTGATATAATCAGGTACTGTATATCTTTTACTCAAAACTTGAAGGTCTGATACAAGAGTTTGAAACCTTGAATGCATGGTTTCAATATCTTAATTTTCCTTCATTTTGAAAAGCTCATATTGGTGAACCAACTGGTTGGCATTAACCTCTTTTACCTGTTGATTTCCTTCATAGGTAGAACACGATGACTCGAAAAAGGCTTTTGTAGTATAATTATCCACAATCTTATATACTCTAAGTGAGGAAGTGTGTAACACCCCGTTTTCCCAACATAAAAATTTCATAAAAATAATCAGAGTATTCATATAAACGGAATGTCACATTCTTTTCTTAAAATCATAAACTGAATAAATAACTATTTATCCTTTAAAATTCAATAACAAAATATTTAATACTTCGCAGCGGAATTTATTCAATAACTAAAACAGTATTTGGCACGAAGGCCTCTTCATAAATGTCTCATAAAAATCCAATATAAAACATAGTCATAAATCTTCAAAAACAATACGTAAGGAATAGAAAAGCAATAACAAAGTTCCCATCCCGTTACGTATCAGAGCACCTAAGACACACGAGAGAGAAAGCTCACACGACATCAACTATTCTTGGTTACCTGCAAGTTACTCATACGAAGAGCAACATTTCCAAGCAGAAGGGGTGAGATTTCACAAAACAATAATATTAAGCATATAATTCAGCAATTATATTTAACAACATCATAAACTAATCATAGATGGTAATATAATCATATAGCACTGCATTAACAATTCAAATCAATTTCGAATCATTATTAACTCCTTATTCATCACGTTTTATACATCAACATTTAACACATAATAATCAAATCATAACCATCATCATATAACAACATAAACAGTACAGCATAATCATCATCTCATATTAATATAAACAACACAACATAAACAACACATCATAGGGATCATCTTATAACAACATAACATCACATCATAAGAATTATCGCATAACAATATCATAATCAATATCATAATCTTCATAAGCGCTTCATTAACGACACGTGGGTAAATAACAACTTAACAACAACGACACGACTTCAACTCGACAATGCAACTTAGACATCTTATACATCTTGAACCATCTAGACAAAATGCGACTACGACCTCTTAATCATGCATGTGGTACCATTTAGGACATCAAGCCCCCATCGTATTGAGCGTAAATAGGCTCTCATAGCATCAAGCCCTCTCCCATCGTGTGTTATGTATAAATATACATTACAGAGCATCAAGCTCTCTCCCATCTCGTGTTATGTATAAATATACATTACAGAGCATCAAGCTCTCTCCCATCTCGTATTATGCGTATGTAATGGACTCAACTTCTTAACATTTTAGAACATCGACTTCTTAATACAAATCCAATAAATTGGAACATCATCCTTCATCTTAGACCGACTCGTGCAGCTTAGTTAAATAACGACAGCAACACAACTGTATACAAAAACAGCATGACATAATAATATAAAATGCAAGTCAACAACGTCTCAATTATTCACATATAATTCAAGTAATGCATATACAATTATATCATAATATAACAACATCAAATCACCATAAATCAGCTTCACATATCATCATTAATATTATATACAGTATTCATAACTACCCAAGGTTCAACTCTCAACGACTCGTGCGATGAAGATCGCAAAATCCTAAACAAGGCTTCTGTAATTGGGCAACTCGCGAGGCGAGAGCCTCTACTCGCCATGGCGAGTTCAGGTCAGCTTCCAAAAAGTTCATTCTTAATTAATCCAGGTTCATTATCATTCTAAATTATTTCCTAATCATTATTAAACATGTTCAGACACTCAAAAGCATCTAAGGATCAACTCAAAAGTCAAAATCACGAAATTTGGATAGCTCTCTGGTCATGCTCGCGATGGCGAGTTCATCTGCTCGCTATGGCGAGCTACGACGTGCAACTCGTGAGGCGGGTAATTGGGCAACTCTCAACGACTCGTGCGATGAAGATCGCAAAATCCTAAACAAGGCTTCTGTAATTGGGCAACTCGCGAGGCGAGAGCCTCTACTCGCCATGGCGAGTTCAAGTCAGCTTCCAAAAAGTTCATTCTTAATTAATCCAGGTTCATTATCATTCTAAATTCTTTCCTAATCATTATTAAACATGTTCAGACACTCAAAAGCATCTAAGGATCAACTCAAAAGTCAAAATCACGAAATTTGGATAGCTCTCTGGTCATGATCGCGATGGCGAGTTCATCTGCTCGCTATGGCGAGCTACGACGTGCAACTCGTGAGGCGGGTAAGGTTGCTCGCGTGGCGAGCGATGAAGTTCATCACTCGCCGTGGCGAGGATCATAGCTCGGGAGGCGAGCGATGAATGTCGCTACGGGCAGAAAAGCAGTTTCACCTAAAAATCATCAACTCTCATGGTTTTAAGTCTAATCTCAATTCCAGAATTCATCATCATAAACATTATCTAAGGTCTAGGAACAATCTCTACATCAATCTAACAATTTTTCACCGTTTAATCATCAATTATATCAATTTGACCTAATTTCCGATTCTTCTTAAACTCATCCTAATTCATGTTAAATGTAACCGTTGATTCATAGACTTAATAGAATTGCAAAGTTAGTCTCACCCTTACCTTAACAATGAAAATCGCAGCTCTCTAGGTGTTTCTCCCTTCTCTTGGCTTTTTTTCCATTTTCTCCAAAATTGGTCGTACGTTATGTTTTTCCTAAACAAGGTCTCTCCTATTTATAAAAATCTTTAACCTACTTATTTTTCTCTTATATCCAAATCTTAATATTCTATTCTAATATATATATATATATATATATATATATATAACAAGTAACAAATATATCTCTATAACATATATTTCTACAACAAATTATATACACACTTCTACAACAAATAACATATATTTCTACAACAAATTATATATATATACTTCTACAACAAATAACATATATTTCTACAACAAATTATATATATTTCTACAACAAATCATATATATTTCTATAAAAAATCATATATATTTCTACAACAATTAATATATATATATATATATATATATATATATATTATACTAATAAATACCAACATATAACATAACAAAATACCACTCATCAAAATAAATCATATAAATCATATAAGTATATTCTAAACTCATTAAAATAATCAAATAATTAAAGAGGGCGTTACATAGTGCATCCACCAAAATTCCTCTTACTCTATGATGCTTTTTGTATACTTTCGAGTAGCAGTCAGACTTTTCGTGTCTGTCACTATTCCATATGTATCAACAATAAATATGATATCATCTTCAATTATGTTTCGCATTTCATCATCAACATCATTGATGTAACTGTACATCTTGCTTTTCCATCATGAAAATTGAGTAGCATCTCCACTAAAATATGGAGGTTTTACTAAGAAATTGTGCTTATCATTTGTGGAGGTGTTGTAATCATAAAGAATAGCAAAATTATGGTTTCTGTCTGAACTAGTAGGACCAGAATCACTTTCAGAAGACATGATTTTTGTCATACCCCAATTTTGGACCGTTTAAAATCTCTTGTCCGTATTTTAAAATGGTTCACGTTCCCTTTTATTCGTTTTTTTTTTTTTTTTTTCACCATTTAAAATTCGGGTTTCTTGTCTTTAGTCATTCAAAAAGTTTTTATTTTTACATTTAAATCAACGTTCGCATTTCACAACAATTAAAACCGTCTCACTTTCATTTTTATGACGCATTTTTGTTATATAGTCTTTTTAGTCGTAACGATCATGTCTAAAAAAAAAAAGAAGGCCTAATCGCATTTTAAAAGGCGTTTTTTAAAAATCATTTCAACCGAAATTCCGGCAGGGAGGATACTTTGAAGTACCTCATGTCAGATTCCGAAGGGACTTTTTATTTTTTTTTAATTTTTTTTTATTTGTCTTTTTTAGTTTGTTTATTATTATTTTTTTTATTATTATTATTTTTTTTATAAAAAAAAAAACAAAGAAAGAAAGAAGACTCACGTCTTCCTCTCTTCTTTTCTTTTTTCTTTTCTTTTTCTTTTCTTTTTATTTTATTTATTTATTTATTTATTTATTTGTTAAGCCTTTGTCCCCAAGTCTCAGCTGCAGGGGCATTTTGGTCATTGTTTTGTACCAGAGTCAACCCTAGTTTGTCACTATAAAAACCCTGTCCAATCATTGGGAAAGGGGTCCGAAATTACTGTTCACGTCAGAAAAAAATCAGCATCAATTCACAAACCCTATTTTTCCATTTTTCCAACCAGTTTTCAGATCAAACACTAAAATTACAAAGAAATAACATGAACTCATGAAGAACATTCATAGATTCATCAAAATCCAGCAACACAAAACTTAAACAAAAACATCAAATCAGCCCATACAACCACACAAATCATCATCATCCAAACTGTACAAACAGATCCAAACCGAACCGGAAAAAGGAGAGGAGCAAACCGAACCGGAAAAAGGGGAGGAGAACCGGACCGGATTCAAACAAAGAGAGAGAGATCGGAAAAAGAGGTAATGGTTTTCTTTCAACTTTATGTTGTGTTTTGTATGAAGTTTTTTTTGAAACTAAATTTGTAGATCTAGCTCAAATTTCTCTACCCTTTTTAAAACTAATACCGGATTCGAGTAGAGGAAGGGAAGAGGAGTGGTTTGATGTAAAAAATTTTCGAAAAAAAGCAAAAAAAAAACTCCGGCGCGGCGGCGCTCCGGCCGACCACCGCGCCGGAGCAGCTCCGGCCGCCCCTCCCCCACCTTCTTCTCCGGCGAGATTCCTAGAGAGAAGTGGGAGCTTCTCTCTCTAGGTTTTTAGAAAGAGGTTTTTTTGAATTGTGTTATGTTTTTTTGTTAAAACTCTTTTATAATGCTTTCTTTTTTGTTGGATCTTGTGCACATGCGCATACTGCAATTCAGTGCTCCATCGCGTTACAGCCCTTGGATCTGGATCATTCCTTGATCTGAGGGCTCCTGTGTATCTTGATTTTGGATCAGGTGGATTTTTTTTTCTGCGTGAGTATGGTGTGGTTTCTGTTTGGACCATCAGATCGTTGATCTGACGGTCACTGTGTTTTCAGTATAATCCCTTTGTTTCTATGTTGTTCTTGTGACCCTTGGATCGTTGGATCCAATGGCTGTGATGAATCCAGTGAATGAATCTGGACTATTGATTTAATCCAATGGTCCAGAATTAATCCTGTTGAGCCAATGTTTTATTATTTTTTATTTTTAATTATCTTTATTTTTTAAATACTGTTTTTACACTTTGTTGACATTTTTGTGGTTAGAAAAATTCCAAAAAAATATTTTTTTTCTCACTATTTTAATTTTCCCTAATTTTAAAAATCCTTTCTATTTGTTTTCTTTTGTGTTTTTTGTTTATCTCTTATATGATGACCTTAATTTTTATTTGTCTTAATTCTTGCTTATTATTTCTTATGTCTCATTCATCATAATATTTCTTGTAATTACTAACTATTTAATTTTTGTCTTGAATCATAGCATGCACATTTAATTTTCTCATTATATTATTTTGTCATTGACTTAGTATGTATAAATAGGGAATTGATGTAATTTTATTTCTTGCATTTTATTTTGGCATAAAGGCATTAGGGTTGTATCTAGGAATTGATGTAATAATGTAGGTAACACAAGCACCGACACATGCACCGACACTACCACATTTTATTTACCGCTTTCCGTTAGTTTTTACGATGTTACGTTAGTTATCACCGTTAGTTTAGAAAAAAACCTTTTTATCAAAAAAATCAAATATGTCAAATTCAAAAAAAAAAATCATTTTCTTAGCAACATTTTCTCTTTATTTTCTTAATCAAATTCTCAATCAAACTTAATTCAACTTCAACCATTTCTTTTCAAAAATCAATCAACCTCACTCATTTCTTTTATCTCATGCCTTGAGGCCTCTTTCTCTTCTTAAAACCCATTTTCAAAAAAATCTTAAAATCAACCTAACCCACCAAAGAAATTCTTGAGTGGAACTACGTCGGTTTTGATCCCTTCCCAAAAGGGTACGTAGGCAGAGGACTCGTCCTTCCAAATCAAATAAAAATAACCAAAAACATACTTCTTCTCCCTCCATTCTTTCACTTAGATTTTAGGTAATAATTTTTCAAGTAAGCCAAGTGAATTTAGCACAAGATAATTTAGGTAAGCGGTTCCTTCGGAGTACCGAAGTCGTTTAGGGTGCTTAACACCTTCCCTATTCGAAACCAACCCCCGAATCCAAAGTCTCGAAAAGGGTTTTTACTCATTTTTTCCCTTCCCAAGAATAAAAATCGAGAGTTCAAAGATCGACGATTCAAATCAATTAATGGTTTGACATCCGAAAATCGCGAGCACAATTTTCTCTCTAGATCTTTAATTATGGCATGGTTAAGTAGTTGATCACAAACCGTGCTCAAATACCAACTGAAGGTGAGAAAAACATAAGAAGGGGGGTTGAATTGTGTTGACTTTTTCAAATCTTTTCTAACTATTTTTTAACTGGACAAAGTCTAATGAGCTCAGAGTCTGACTTGCACTGGATATAACAAACAAACAGAAAGATATATATATATATATATATATATATATAGAAGCATACACAAGGCAATTTATACAGGTTCCTCCTACAAACCAGGAGTAGTAAAGTCCTCTTGCACTTTCAAGGTATTTCACTATAAGCACACTAGAGTACAATTGCTCAAGGATACTTCTAAGACACTTCCAAATGCTTAAGCACACAAGCAAGAGACTTCCATTGTGCGATCACAACTGAAAGACACTTCTAGTGCTCAAGCACACAAGCAAGAGACTTCTAAATGTTTAGAAATAAATAAGATTTGTTCTTACACTTCAAATGCTATCAGAGGTGTAAACAATACAATTCAAAACAAACTCTAAGACTTAGAATTTCAAAGATACAAACTTTGATAAGAAATTCTTATGTGCTTTTTGATTTGACAAAGTAACGATGCAGGTAAAATAAAAAAAGTCTTGTTGTCTTTCTTCAAATCTTCATCTCCTTATATATGCAAGGATTTGAGAGAAATTTAAGAAGAGTGTTAGCGCATTTAGAGTCTTTGAGAAGCTTTCAAATAAAGGGCATGGGTTTTTGCCTGATATGGATAATGTTGTTGATTAGACATTCAAAATTCATTTATTCAAACTAGAATTATCTGTTCATTCTCTTTGTCCTTGAAGTTATTTGTTTGTTTTTACACGTGATCTAAATAAGACAGATTGTACTATCAGACTTTGATTAAGACAACTACAGAAGAGGACAAATCTTACGTGGTGTCTGGATCCCTCAAGATCTTATGTACTTCAGAGTCTGGAGGTCATTAAAGTCTGATGGTCTATAGAGTGTGATGAAGATCTTCAGCTTCTATGTAGCATTCTTTCTTCTGATCCAATGCGTTGACGTCCGGATGACCTTTCTTCAGATTTTCTACCATAGTCTTTGAGCTTCTTTTGTGCTTCAGATGCTCTTACATGTTCAGACCTTGTTAAGTTTTAATTAATTGTCTTACACACTTAAACATATATTAGCATATCCAATTGTTTTTTAATATTTTGTTATCATCAAAATCTTATAGGAATTGTACAAACCACTTTTATTCCAACATACCGGATTTACCCTTAGGGTGTGTTAACCAGGCAATCGTTGGATCAATTAGCAGATTATGAGGATTCTTGAATGTACGGTCTTGTGCGACACGACTCTTCACTATTACATGTGTACTACTTAATGGGTCTCTATTGTGGTATTTAATTACCTAAGTCTAGAGAATTGAATCTTGGCCTAATTCGAAACAACTAGGCAAAACTAGACTATGGGTCCTTTATCTTATTTATCTATAACACTTTAGTCTTTTATATTTTTATTACATTTAGGTCTTTTATCTTTTAAAGCATGGACAGGTTAACCCTTTTTTGTATTTTCTATTCAAAAAATAAAAGACGAGTTGATTTGCCACGTAGGATTATTAATAATAGTTTTATTCTACAAAATATTTTCTTTTATAAAAAAAAAAAAAAAAAACCCGGAAAATGACAATATTCATAACTTGTTTCATCATCTTTATAACACTAATCATAATTTTTTTGTTGTTGGAATTTCTTGAAAAAAAGATGAAGATTCTTGATTTTTATAGGTTTAATTTTTAAAGAAAAAGATGATGAATATTCAAGATGATGATGAATATACGAATAAATAATGAATTATTTTTTTTGGGTTTTTTTTAAAATAGTTAAGAATAAAATTATTATTAATAATCATATGTGGCAAGCCAACACAAAAAAATTTTAATTAACAAATTAACATGTATACACTTAAAAAGATAAAGGACCAAAATGTTAAAAAAAAAAAAAACTAAATATTACAAATAAATAAGATAAATGATTCTCAGTATAATTTTACCAAACAACTTACGTATGTTATTAATGGCAGTAAAAAAACATATAAGTTAATATTTTATTGAAAAACTATTGACGTTATTCAACAAATTGTTTTGACTAAATATTCAATAAGTTAAATTCAAAGAGATTTCATACTTTTTTAATTGAATTAATTGTTTTGATTGAATTTCATAATTTTTAAATTGAATTAATTGTTTTGATTGAATTAATATTTTATCTATTACTTTAATAAATCAGATACTTATACATTTAAAATCCTCTATATATACATTTGAGAATCTTTAAAATGAACAATACACATGGCATATCAAAATCAAATTCAAAGGAAAAGTTACATGTGGCAATCTGTAAGCTTGAATCATAAAAGTCACTAGTAGAGCTGTCAAAACGGGCGGCCCGGCCCTAAACGGGCCGGCCCTTGCGGGCTTCGGGCTTTAGCGGGCCGGGCCAAAAAGCCCGGTTGACAAAACGGGCTTGAAATATACTACCCGAGCCCGGCCCTACACGGGCCGCGGGCTAAACGGGCCGGCCCGTATTAAAAATTATATATTTTTTTTATTTTAAAAAATACTATAAAACACTACTATAATTTTTTTATAAATAATATTTTTAATATGTTTAAATAATGTCTGGCACAAAAGTAAATTGTAAACATTTTCGTACAAACGTCGTAAACTAAAACGACGAGAAAAATGATTTTAAATAAATTAGATATGTTATGGTTATAGATATTTATATATTCGATCTTTAAAATTATAAATAACGAAATGAATAAATATAACTTTATATTACATTTATATTTGTGTTAATTCATTGAATTTTCACTTTTGTTTTTTACTTTGATAATCAACTAAGTAAATAATTATTTGAAAAATATATATAATTTATAGAATTTTTTTTGTTATGCGGGCTAACGGGCTACCCGCGGCCCATTCGGGCTAGCCCTAACGGGTACCGGGCTTTTAAGGGCCGGGCTAAAAAGCCCTATTAAAATTCGGGCTCAATATTTTAGGCCCAAGCCCTATATTTATTCGGGCTAAACGGGCCGGGCCGGCCCGTTTTGACAGCTCTAGTCACTAGGTATATAACCCGTGCGTTGCATGGGTTTGATTAAAATATTACTTGCAATTTGCTCAAGAACCATACCCAAGCAATATTTTTAATTTGATCCACCAGTTTTCCCACATTATCCATCCTACCTTAAAATATAATATTGTTTCCAATATTTTAAATGCATCATATTGTTGTCAGTCAAACCAATTGCTTAAATATCTTTATGTGACTTTGCGATAACAAAGCTCTAAAATGTTCTCTCTAATTGCTATGAATAGAACCTGAAAACAAAATTAAAAGAAAAACAACATCAATCTTGTTAAAAAATAATGTACTCTCTCTAAAAATAAAACACAACATCAATCTTGTTAAGAAAATAATGTGCTCTTTCAATATATAATGATACAAAATTGAAGAGTATCATCCAAGAGTTGATTGAAGAAAGTTGATTGAAGAGTATCATCCAAGAGTTTATAGAAGGCATGGTGGAAACATCCCGGATTGAGTGAAAATGAATGTGGCATAAGATGTGGTTATAAAGGGTGAGTGGGAATTCAAAAAAAAAAAAGTACACTTTAAAATTTTCCATTTTGTAGGTTATAATTGAAGGAATGTTAAAAGATACATCCAATGATGATGTTGTAAGAAATTATGGAATGTTTTAATAGTTTGTTAGGTGCATAAACCGTTACTATTAGATTCTTAAAACATGGCTATAGAAAAACAATGATGTTTCTATTCATTAACGTAACTTCTTTGTTATTTTTGTCTAGAGTGAGATCATAACCCATTGTATTCTAATGTATTGTATGATTGAGTTAGCATTATTGTGATAAAAAATATGTGATAAGTTACATATTAGATTAGTTTATTAGATAGAATAATTAGAGAATAGAAATTAAGCCTTTTTTAGAGGTGCCACATAGGCACAATCCTTGCATTAGAGTGAGTCAAGTTTAGTTTACATAGAGAAGAAGATATAGATAGATAGATAGATGCCCCAAAGATGCGACACCCAACTTGTTCCTCAGCTCCTCAAACTTGTCATGCTTCACAAATTATGTTGGAAAGTCTGCTTCCATATATAGCAGTAGGACAATGTAGCGGTTTCAGTCTCCCTTTATTTACTTGATCTCTAATACAGTGATTCATTGTCTCAATGTGTCTACGCTAAAATGTCACAATATTTTTTTAGATAGTTAAAGTTTCATAGTGTTTAATTTAAGTTTAACAATTAGATTGGAGAAAAATATGACAACTTATAATTTTTTTCTTGATTTAAATTGTATTTCGAATAATTCAAGTAAAAAATAATAATTTATTTAATATGGTTCCTAATATTCACATACTCTTTTTCCATAACTTATAATATATTAAAATAGACCCCTAAAATTATTTGTTTACAACTCATCAATTATACGCTATATAATTACACATAATTACCTCACATCCTCCTCTAATCCAACAATGCACTCCAAAATAATCATTCCCAAATCTTCTTTTAATTCATTTCTCATTCTCATTTTCTTTCTTTTTTACTAACTCTTTCTCACATTTTCTACCTCTACGCCTTTTTGAATGGAGGATAAATAATAACTACAAATATATTAAGAAAGGATGATAAGTTTTGTAACTTAAAATTACTTGCATTGTTATAATTATTAGATTAGATAGAATGAGAAAGGGCAAGAAGTTATACTATATAGGAGAATGTTTTTTTTAGAAGTGACACATATGAATAATCATAGCTTGAGAATAATGAGTCAAATTTAATCTATGAGAAGATCTTTAAGGTACCATATCATCACAATGCTAGATCAAGAGTAACTCAAACTTACTTTACAGTATAAATATACAAGACTTATATATAATGGATATAAACACTTATACATTCAACCTTAACCTCATACTTTCATATATATAAAATCCATATAAACTTTATGAAATTAAATCTAAAAATATTGCTAATAAATTTATTAAACTTTAATTAAAAGAAAACAACTAAATGGCAATAAAGTCATTTAATTATCCTTAAAATAATGTAATAATAAAACTTCCTCAAAAGAATGTGAGTATAGTTAGACAATTTCATCAGATGCATCCAAATTTACTCTTAGTTGTAGGAAACTCAATTAATGGAAAGTATTAAGGTCAGCCAATTCCATGTTAAATTTCCATGTAAATCATCAAAACATGATTTTGACTCTTCAATTTCACGAAGATCTAGAACATTCCATTAGAATTTTGAAAAGATGTGTGCTTCTACAATTATTTACGTAGGATACTTGATCTTATAAGAAATTATTCAATTAAAAATATAATAAGAGTATTTTTTTCGTATTACAAAGACACGGATACTTGATCAAATTAAACTAACACCTATGGATAAAGATTCTTACTTTCTCTTGTTCGACCCTTTAGGAATTTTGGTGTTGAGAGTTTTGAGTTTCTTGTAAGATCCATCCTAATCCTCCTCCATCTTATGGCAATTAGTTGAGAAGGAAAAATCTCTAATAGTTATAGCAACAACGCATGTTAGCTTGAAATAAAAATGAATAAAAAAATATTCATTTTTTTTTTATGGATTTTTAATATGTTTCCTTCCACATGTTTAGTGAACTCTTTATCTCATAATAATGTTAAATAAAAAATAATAATGAAAAAAATACTTTAATTTCAATGAAAAAAATACAACTACCATTTCATATATGAAGTGTCCTTTCAACAAAACTCTCCTTTTTCCCAAAACATGTGTATTTGAAATCAAAGAAAAATATTCATTAGAGAATACGAAATATATTATAGAAATAGAAACACACACACAAAGCTTGAAGAGAAAAGCAAAACTATCAAAAAATAAAATGGAAGAAGAGATGAAAAGGATAACATAAGCAACACATAATAAGCTTAGAAAAAAATGAGGAGCTTTATAGTAAACTTGTGTGTGTAAGAGGATTGATTAAGAATATGAACAATTTTAAAACGTAACCCCTCAATATTAATAAAATGGATTATAATGCATTCATTGTGTAACTTGCAAGAAGTGAAGTAAATGAAATGTTTTTGCAACTGATAGGAAATGAAAGATAGATAGTAATGAATGGCTAGTAAAGAATCAAGAACAAAAGAGAGCCACTTGGCATAAGTATGAGAGATTAGTTAGAAAGGGGGGCATTGGTAAGGTGACACATAGGCGAAATGTAGCTTAGAATACATGTATATAGAGATAGAGATAGAGATAGAGATTGTTCAATTACACCATTTATAACAAACTTTTTTTTATTGATATCATTTATGACATAATAAAGTAACAAAGTATAACCAACAATCAAATAAAAATCTTCATTAAAAATTTTGAAAAACAATTTAAATAAATAAGTATATAAAATGACATAATTTCAAAATTAAAAAAACTAGAATTATAATTTATTAAATCTGCAAAAATAGATGTTTTTTTAATTTATGGTATAATATTTATTTATTTTTAAGATATATTTTGCATTGATTGAAAAATCACAATCTCAAATGACTATTGCTTCTTACATATGAATTTTTTTGTCAAAAAAAAAAAAAAAAAAAAAAAAACTAAATGGTCTTATCAAAAAGAGCAATGCTATATATCAAGAAATATTTTATCAAGAAAATTTCAAGAATGACATGGCAGAATAATCACCCTTAGATTTTATCAAGAAATTGTCCTGAAATTAATGTTAGCCAATAAAATCTCAGTCTGGCCGGAAATCATGGGGTGGTGGTGGGTGTTATGTATTTTTTTTTATGAAAGATTAATAAATGAGACTGAAATCTAAGGGTGATTATTGTGTCATGTCATTCTTGAATCTTTCTTATAAAATCATTCTTGATATCTAGCATTTTCCTATCAAAAATACATTAAAAAAAGTACAAACAAA
This sequence comes from Medicago truncatula, assembly GCF_003473485.1. Lineage (NCBI taxonomy): Eukaryota > Viridiplantae > Streptophyta > Magnoliopsida > Fabales > Fabaceae > Medicago > Medicago truncatula. The sequence continues at coordinate 30,027,896 of NC_053045.1, read as the reverse complement.
AACAATATGAGAAGTACAAGTGACAGTGTATAATATTGATTATTCACATATGTCACACACTACCTCATTTACATTGATCCACAATCATGAAAAAGAACCTTGAAAAGAAAATATATTTACCGTATTAAATGATAATAATGAGGTTAAAAATGAAAAACATAACATTGATTACATTTCCCCAATTCATATTAACAAATGCATAACACAAATATTCATCATTGGTACAAAAACACATGACATATGGTTTTCATTGACGAATGGAAAAATGCGAAATAAATATTTATCAATAAAACATAAAAAAAAAATACGAGATAAATATCATCACTGATAAATATTAAAAAAAATATTGAGGGAAAACATTTTTCAATAATAATAAATATCTTTGAAATAAACAAGAGATGATTATTTTTCAATAAAAATATAAGTTTGTCATTAATAAATAAATAAAAAATATGGGACAAGTTTTTATCAAGAAAATGAAATAAAAAACTATCATTGTCCACCAAGGAATGAACAAACGACATAAATCTATCAATATCCACCAACGATGCAAGAAGCAACCATAGAGGATAATATCTTTTAGGTATGATGAACAACTAATATTGTCAACACGGAGCATCTACGCACCTAGCTCATTCGAGCAACATCAGGATAAAACCAGTCATGTTAAATCGAGATATGCATCCAATAGAACAACACCAGAACTAAAGAACCTGTGTCTTCAATCCAGAAAACAAGATTCAAGATTTTCAGACAAAATCACAGAGCCGAAATAAAGTCATCACCCATCTTCATCACCACGGAACAAAACGAAAACAAACGCCAATAATCAAAAATAAAATAAAAACATAGCAAAAACCAGATCGAGACTACCACATAATCACGTCAACACCAGATCTCTACAAGACAACGACGGCGTTGAACAAAACCAGTGACCACAATAGAATCAACACACACCAAGACTTTGAAAGGACAGCTGTTGCGGCGCTTAATCAACGGTGATCTGAAACCCATAAATATATTTTCATTTATACATAAAAACACGTAACATATATTTACCACTAATAAACATAAAAAAGAAACATGTGACACATATTTATCATCATTGTGGCAATAAAAAAATTCTAAAATATTATTTTTGACAAAAAATACTGACATATTTAAAAATTCACAGGATAAATAATTTTCTTCAATAAATAAAAAAATAAAACAATTTGAGATTGAAAAATAATAGTCTATCACCCGTGCATTGCACGGGTTAACACACTAGTATAGTACATGCAAGTAATAAATATATTATTCAATAAGTTGTTAATTAAAAAAAATTGTACACTCCAAGTTCGAGGTGAATATTATTCGGCATCAAGCGAACATGATTGTTTTTTTGAACAAGAAAGCGAACATGATTGTTGATTCTTTATCTAGGGCGGTTCATTGGCTAGTCACCATAGTTTTTAGCTTTCTCCTTTTTATATTGAACATTTCCTTATTAATGATGAGTAAATTTTGCTTGTAAAAAAAAATGTACAATTGAAAAGAAAAAAAAAATAATATTGAATTTAAAATGAAATATTTTTATCTAAATGAATGTATTCAATTTTTGAATTAATACTATTTAATTTTTCCGATTGCATCCCTGATTTAATATTATATATTTAACTTCACAATCATTAATTTTAAAGTGATAGATAAAATATATCTTTAGTCAATAGTTTCTTGAATTAATATTATTTAATTTCTTGAACGTGTTTTAGTCAATAGTTTCTTCAGTCAAACATTATATTTAAATGTTTTTTTAACTGATTATTTTGACTAACATTAATGACATATATTATTAATATTTAAAACAATTTTACATGATTGAATTATTTATGTATTTCTTTCTTTAACATCTCCCTATAAATATATGTTTTTATTTTTCATATATCAAACATCATTCTCTTTAAAGTAAAAGATTATTGAAGGTACAATGTCTTTATTTATTCAAAAGGTCGTCTTCTTATTTGTGTTAACATTGTTATCGGTGCACATTGTTCTTGGAGGAGTTACGATAAATCTTGTTAACTCTCTGAAAGACAATTTAGATTTAACCTTACGTTGTCAATCTAAAGATGATGATCTCGGATCTCATCTTCTACATCATGGTAATAACTATAGCTTTCATTTTGTTCCAAAACTTCCTCTTTTTGGAGAAACATTGTTCTTTTTGTTCCTTTGCATGGAATGGTGGGTATCATCATTTTGATGTTTGGGTACAAGGTGATGACGATTGCAATTATTGCAATTATAATATATTCAAATCAGGACCGTGTTTATCTCAAGAACCGAAGGCACCTACATGCTTTACATGGAAGGATTAAATAATATAATACATGTTTTTTATTTTAATAAATTTTGTGCTCGGGTTATTGAAAAATTGATGTATTGTCTTAAATCTTATTAGTGGAGAAACTTATATGAATCTATTGTAGTCCTATTCTTACTATTCTCAAATAAAACATAAGATTTGTAGAATACATTTAACACATCATTCGATTTGAATTATCAGTAAAAATAACTAACTAAACGTATAATAAGACTAATGGTTAATCTCGTTTCATTTTTTGGTTCATTTGTATTTTTGGTCCCAGACAATTAGGCGAGTTTTGGTTTGAGATTCCTTTAATTTATTCCGTAAAGCCACAATGTCTCTTTCACAAATCTATCATGAACATACTTTCGTTGAATGTTAATTTCCACATGGATACTAGAAATATCAAGGATGTTGTATGTAGGTTTAGCTGTTTCTCCAATGCAAAGAGACGGATGGGGACTAGGGTTGTATCGTAGTCACATCGTACATATATTGTCTAAGTTATAGTATAAAAAGATATCGATCTCAAAAGGATTGAGGAGTTATAGCTTCATATAGCTCTCTTGTAGAAAGCTTGTGTACGAGAAAATAAAATAAATCATTTGTCACAATAGTAAATATAAAAAGTTAAAGGTTGGGGAAAAACAGTGAAAAAGATTAGAAATTCTCAAGATGAAAAGTGTGGTTTAAACTACGTTCAGCTTTAACAAAGCTTTACTATAATTTACAGAGCTATAGCTTTCTATGACTTCCTGACAACCTGGTGATCTTAGGGAGTGTTACCTCAACCATCGTGTTAAGGTCATAACGTCACACCGTTAATGATACGATTACGCAGAATTTAACACGCAACATTGCTAGCTTAGGTGCTCACTTTTTCTCACGAAGAGTACTCCATGCATGGTCATGTATTTTTACAGACATGTTCCACCAACAGGCCTAACAATATTTCTCAATGTATGTAGGAGAGACAAATCTCATCTAGGTCACTCATGTTCCTTAGCAAGATTTGTCAACTACCCATTAACCAACTTGATATTTATCCAATAACAAACAATGTTTGAATGGTAATAAAGCATTTGAGTCCATAGGGATCATAATGGTTTGGGTTAATAGGTCTTTATCCCCTGTAATATAGGTCATTTTCAGTTTCCCCCCTGTAAAAAATTTATTTTGATTCACCCCCTGTAAAATATTTTTGTTTTGATTACCCCCCTAATAGGCCAAACAAAAACGAAAATTTCTTGAAAAAATAAAATAAAATTGGTTTTTGTTTGGCCTATTAGGGGGTAAATCAAAACAAAAATATTTTACAGGGGATGAATCAAAATAAAAATTCTACAGGGGGTAAAACCAGAAATGACCTATATTACAGGGGGGTAAAGACCTATTAACCCTAATGGTTTTAGGTCTAACGGTGATATACACAATTATCAATGTGAGAATAACTTATGACGCATTTATAACCTACTATGTAGTATTCTGATCGTGGGTAAATTCAGTATAAATGTTACTTCCTAATATGTATACGCATGTATAGAATTGATATCTCATATCCATAACATATGAGATGTAGTCATCAGTCTACATACATAACAGTCCATACGATATATTATTATTCTAATTTATAGTAAAACTTCATTATTGATACTGTAAGAATAGTTTTTTGTATGTTAATATAATCTTACGATTAAGTCTCCCTTAATGTTTTATTACTCGATCTATATATTTTAGGAACTTTATTAATCTTATAGAAAATAATAAAGAACACCTCATATTATTTAATAATAAAAGTTATGATACATAATGTTTGACATAAAATCAATATTGGTCTCTAGGCTTACACTAACAGTTCATCACTACTACAAACATTCCATAAGATTAGATTAACTTAGTACTGGGATCATAGAATGTAGTCATAATGTTTGAAAATCATGTTTAGCCATATATTTTCGAGCAACCTACCTTCACAGTTAGCTCATCTGTAGATTGCCTATATTTTGATAAATCACAATAAGGTTAGATTAACTTATTGAATTCTCTTAGCAAACGAAAATAATAGGATTATACAAATTTGTCATATGACTGCATTCTATGATCCCAGTACTAAGAAAGACTGCTCATTCATCATACGGATATATGAGTTACCTAAATAAAATAATTAAAACAATTCAAATAAAAACAAGAAACTTTATTGAACAAAATGCAAAGTTACAAAGTTCTATGATAAATAGTGGTATCAAACCAAATAAAATTAAGCTTATTTATAATCTTCTTTAAAAATAAAAATAAAAATAAAAACTTATTTATAATCTAAGCACTACTGAACTTATACATTAGTCGATTATTACAAGACTTATGAATGGTATTTACACATGATCATCTAAGTTCTCAAATAAAAAACAACAAAGTTGAAGTCCATAAGATGTTACGGTTGTAGCCAAGAATTATGATTGGTTGTAATAGCTCCCGGTCTTTAAAGCTTAATCTTATGTTTACCTTGCTTGAGTGATAACTCTTTTGGGGCTTATGGCCATGAATTCTAAAGTCTTGATGAACTTCCACTCCTTTATCAATAGGAAAATGCTCTTATCCCATCACGTTTTGCTCACTCCCAACAACACTTATAAAAATACCTCGCTTGGGTTAACTCACACACAGATATTAACACAGTGTGAGTTAACTCACGCTACGTGACTTAAGTTACGAGAAAAACACACATTAAACCTCAATGTGAGTTAATTTACGCTGGTTTTCTTTCACGCTAGTTGCCTTTTTTATTAAAGTTTATAAGTCCCATCAATTGCTAACCATGATTATTTAATTTCTTAAGATACTTAACTTATGGACATAAAACGATTTTGATTGTTTCACTAAAATAATCATGAATGTTCCATCATTTTCTAGTTCTTCAACCATGAATATCCGCTTCATAATAGAATATGCGTCAAAATTTCATCTTCTATTTTCTTTTCTTTTTTGCTTTCGTTTGCTTTTTAAAATTCTTTGCTTCTTTTGTAACACTATAGATAAGAACAATGGAGATAATGAACCCAAGTGTCTTTTTCATCAATTTCCTTCAACTTTTACAACTGTATTATTTTTGCTAACGCAACTTACATCTTATCATAATTTTTTCTTTGAGAAATTATTATATTCCTAAAATTATTTATACTAGCGAAAAGACGAACACGTTTCCGCTCTTTTTATTATATTAAAGTTTGAAAATTATGAACGGTGTATTTTTTATGAAATTTTGATTAAGACTAAAAATATAAATGCTTATTGCTTTCAAGTTATAACAAACCAAACAAATCATGATTATCTTATTTTAATGACACCAATAATATAAAAAAAAATATAATCTAAATTCTTTTTTTAATGACCCAACAATAATTTTATTATAGAAAAAAGTTGTTTAAGGGTATAATTGGAATGATAAAAAAGTAAGTATAAATATACTCATCTAGTTTGTTACACTTTTTAAATGATAAAGGAAAAAAAACAAAAAAAACATATATATATATATCGTGTTTGTTACATTTGTTTTAATATTTAAATTTATTCTTATATATTTGTTACATATGTTATTTGTATTGAAAGTTGAGGGTATTTTTGGAAGAAAAAAATAATTCAACCCAAAAATGCTGAAAGGGGTAGTTTTCTTTATACATAATATAGATAAATAACCTTTTAAACCTTAAGGTGTGAAATAATCATTATTTTGTTTGTTTCATTGTTCCAATAATATTATGAGTTTTTTTTTTCGACAGAAATAATATTATGAGTTATGGCAATGAGTTATGCTCGTTATTAAATAATCAAAAAGAGATTGTTTACGCTAATCGAATACAAAGGCAAAACGTTACAAAATTATTAGGGCATAAAATATGGTGAAGATAAGGTGTTACCTCACCAATCTATATTATCTATTTATATGAAATAATAAATGGATCGATGCACATGTAAGGAATCCAAAGTCATCCACCTAACATGTTTATTTTTTTTTCATTTCTTACCTTTTTCTCTATTGTATATTAAGAAACCAAAGTTTCATGTCACGTTCAATAACCACCACCACCACAAATATAGCCAATCTACTATATAGTGCTAGCTAGCTTCTAGTGAGGCTCACTATTTTGCAATAGTTTAATGCATTAGGATAAGTATCCCAACAGAAATATATTATCAAATTTATTGTGACAGTTGTCAAGATTAATTAGGCCCCAATTATAATCACAAAGCTAAGTGCATGTAAAGAGTTATGTTTTGTTATTTTTGGGGACAACGTACAAATTTGAAGGTCCATGAAGCTAATAAAGCATATTTAGTAAAGAGTAATGGCACATCAAATTTTTCCTAATAATTCTAAGATGATACTTCACCTTTTTTTGTCACTGTCCATTTTCAAGATTACGATACGTACCTAATTGTAATTAAGAGAGAAATACAAAGGAAAGTTAAAAATTATGCCGTTCATTACTTCTAAGTAAAAAAATAAAAAATAGGTTTCTTCTTAACCTCAGTTTTTAAGGGAAAGAGATCTTAGTAGTTTATTTAGAGATAGGTCAAGAGTTAAATAAAGATTGCTTAGAATGTTATAGTTAGGGTTTAAATTCAAATGCTCGTGATCAATTTATCCTCTCTAAAATTTATTAACTATTTGAGTTCAACGATTTAGGTTTTTCGAAAAGTATTTTAACAATTGAACGACCACTTTAAAAAACAAGAGTAACATAATGGCATGCAAGTGTTGAAAGAATATGATGATAATTTATAAAACTTTAAGAAACAAACAAATTTTGATACGAAATTCACAACAAGGATGGATGATAAATATGGCACTTAATTATCAAGAGAAATTTGAAAAAGGACAAAGGATTCACAAAACAGAAAATAAAGGGAACACATAGGAATTGAATACATACATTGAAAATAAAAATGAAAAAAAGACACAAAAGGGATACAAAATACACCCTTGAAACACAAGCAAGGTTATCTACAATTGCATGGCCCCATGTTATTGGTTTTTTTTTTCCTCCAAACCCCAATACAGCTGCAGCTGAAAAGGAAAAGACGAAAAGGCCAAGATAGGACCACTTAATTTGCACTCTTCAACATTATTCTTTTGGAGAAATTAACATCATAGCTTGGTTGGCAAATAAAGCAATTGAGCTAGCTTAATTTAATTAAGCGTTACTCCTGAAGGATCCAAGAGCTTTAATGGCTGATCCTCTTAGAATGTATTGGTGGTAAATTGCAGCCACTGCAGCTCCAATAAATGGACCGACCCAGAAAATCCACTGTTCATCACAAAAACAATTCAACAAAAGTTAATTATCTATTAGAATATTATTATCAACATATTTAAAAATAAATTCAAGACTATTGTAAAATTAAAGAAAACAATTGTTTTAGCACTAAACAAAAGTTTAATTAATGGACAAAAAACTAAAAACTGAAAAATATAAAGTTTGTCTGGCTAATATAAGGAGAGACTTAAACCTAATCAAAGTCTCCTCAAATAAACGGTTGTAAAATAGTTATCAGTGTCACTTTAATAATTTAATGATATGGATGTTTACCTGATCATCCCAAATTTTGCCGTCGTTGTAGATCACGGCTGATCCGAAACTTCTTGCCGGGTTAATACCGGTGCCGGTAACGGGGATAGTAGCCAAGTGAACCATGAAAACAGCAAATCCAATGGGAAGTGGTGCCAAAACCTTTTCATCATTTCACCAAACACATAGTTAGTTATGCTTAAAGTACTTATTATGAAGAAAAAGGTGATGAGTGTGTGTGAATTGAGTTTATAATTAAATGCTTACAGGAACATGGGAGTCCCTAGCGTTCCTCTTAGGATCAGTGGCAGAGAAGACAGTGTAGACAAGAACAAAGGTACCAATGATTTCAGCACCTAAAGCTGTGCCTTTGTTGTAGCCATCATGTACAAAGTTGGCACCACCTCCATACCTGTCAAAGTATGCTTTTTGGAAACCTTTGGCAAGTCCGGTACCACAGATTGCACCGGCACTCTGTGCTGCCATGTAAAATACAGCCCTAATCAAGGACACCTTTCGTCCCACGAATAGCCCGAATGTCACGGCAGGGTTGATGTGTCCTCCTGCAATCACAATTTCACACATAAACTCATTAACATAACATACTACCAACTAACATTTAGGGTTTCGAAGCTGGTGCATAGACCTATAAAACTTTCACACATTATTTGTTTAGAGAATAGGGTATTGCAGGTTCAAACTCGCGCTCCATATATTAAATGTCCAAACCTTACTATATGACTTGCACTTATATTTTACCTATATTCTTCAAATTAAGTTATTTTATGCAAACCTATATCCAAATTTAATAGCAAATTTTATAAAGTCTTTGCATGTGTAAGAGAGTGAGAGGAAACTATAGCATACCAGAGATACCGGCGGTGCAGTAAACAAGAATGAAAATCATGCCACCAAAAGCCCAAGCAATACCCAAAATTCCAACACCATCACAGTCGGTACCACCAGCTTTAGGATCAGACTGGTGGCTATAACCAATAATGGTCAAAACAGTGACATAAAGGAAGAGAAGTGTTGCAACAAACTCAGCTATAAGAGCTCTATAAAATGACCACTTTGTTAGCTCCTCAACATCTATCAATGGTGCTGGAGGTGGGTCTTGGTAATCTTTTGCTGAGTATTCTCCTTGTTCTTGAACCTCAACATCTTTAGCCATATTTGCTTAGTTCTCTTAACTTTGTTTTCAAAAGTGGGAGAGTAGTGGATTGAATTGAGTATGGTTTGAGTAGAATGAGGTGGTATTTATGTAACAAAAGAAATGAAAATTAATCAAATAATTAAATGTGTAATTTTGTTTGGTTATAGACAATGACATGATTAAAGTTTTAACACAATATTTTTTGCCGTCCTACTTAGCTTGATTTCGCTTGCATGGACCCACTTTTAAGGCCCACATTCCAACGGGACTTGTTGATTTTTGGAATATGATATGCATGTGGTAGGTCCAATGTGACCTAAAAAGGTTGTTGTAGACCAACGGCTACATGTGAGTATGGTCATGTATGGATTTTGAAAAGGGATTGTGTGTAGATAGATATAGAATTCTGTGGCAAATTAAGCATCAGCAACAGGGTGTACTGGTTTTGCTTCTCTGTCTGTCACTAGTTTAGCAATGTCCAGTTAATGATTATGGTCCCATTTGTTTTTTTGGTTTGAATTTTAACAGATTTAGACTAATATAGAGAGTTTTGGATGAATCTAGATTCCTTTACTAGTCAAATAGTCATATTCAGACCCTCGTCACATCAATGACCTTCAATGGAGATCGGATGGTCTGGATTTTAAAATCGAGATTTCAAATTTAAAAATAAAAATCAAAAATTTATTTGAAATTTACATCATCTAATCTCGATCCAACGATCATTTATATGATAACGAGATAGAAAAGTTAATTTGAATATAGATATAAAGTAAATCTTTATATACTTCGTATACTTAGATTTTCAACCTTTTACTATAGTTTTTTTTTTCTAAAGACTTTTTATTATAGTTAAACAACTCATATTTTGCGTATATATTTTTGTGTCTCTCAAATTATGAGCCCATGTGTGGTCGCACACGCCAAAATACATTGTTCCTCAATGTCGTCACTATACCTAATGTTTCATTTGCTCCTCTTTCATGCATTCAACCCCATTTTCATGTGAAAAATCCATTGATGCTGCAACAACCTGTCCAACGTAATTTCCAACACAAAAATTGACACCAACGTATCCCTGACCTTGAACATTGTTGCACTTCACATACTCATAAAGCGGAGAGGTTGTCAAACGACATTAAACTAGCCAGCGGCGAAGCTAGTAAAAAAATTATGCAGGGGCCAGGCTCGTCTTGGGGGAGTGCAATGTGTTCAATCAAGCCAGATCTCTAAAAACTATGGGCCTTAAAAAAAGGTCAGTCTAATACCCACCCCCACTTAAATTAAAAAATATATATATATATGTTACTTCTTTTTCTTTCATCAGTACATGTTTGAGTTTTTTCTAGACTCTAGTTCTCCTTTCTGAACATAAATTTGATGCCATCAAACCACCTTCAATGTGTATAATCACTTAATCAGTCAATTTGAAAAGTTATTTCATTGAAAGAATCACAACAATCATTTCTTTTTCGCATAAACCATTTGTTTCCCCTTTCCCACGACGAATGAGTGACAATCCAAACGACATTGTTAGGTAAATTTCACCTCTCTTTAAATTTATTTTATTTTATTTCATTTCATGTTTAGAAGTTCTTCTGATTCTAATTTTTAATAAAGTTTAGCTGCACAGAAAAATTGCATTTCTATTTTACTGGAGCCTATTTTAAAAAGAGAGTCGAGCCTCATATTTCATAGGAACGGACTTGAAAAGGGGCCAATTATAAAGAAACAATAAAATATTTTTAAAGCCAATATATTAAATTTAAGGGAAAAAAATATGTTTTTAATCTTATAGATTATAATTTTTTTAGTTTAGTCCTTACATAAAATTTATTCAATTTTTGTCTAGATTTTTTAAATTTTACAAAAAGAAAAAGGTGTTTAATTCTTGTATTTAATCTCTAGAAAAATATTGTTACTAAAATCAAACAAAAATTTAGAAACTTAAGTTAAAAATCGTAAGTGTTGTAGAGACTACAAACAAATTTAATCCGAAAATTAACCAATACATAAAAAAATCACAATAGTTTTTACTTATATGAAATGTAAATTAAAGCAACAACAAAGGATAAAAATTTACCGTAGGTATTTAGAAAAGTTGGGTAAAATGCATTTTAAGAAGTCAATTTTGTCCATAATTGATTGTTTACTAACTAGATTAATAATGTCTTTTCCAAGTAAATAAATAGGTTATTTGCAAAAAAAACTCATTGTCCATTTTATTTGTTTATGACTATAGTCTTAATAATTTTTACCGTTTAAAAAGTTTTCTCTATAATTGCTATTGAGACCGGAAGTATCAAACCAATATAAATAAATTAATCAATCATGTAGTAATATTTTAAATTTCTTATTTATGTTAATTTTCGGCAACTGAATTTATTTATGGTGGCTCAATATTTATTATTTAGGGTAGTTGAATATAAATTTATAACAACTATTTGAAGAATAATATATTTTTTGGGATAACCAGGCTACCCCAGCTTGTCTATGAAAAGATAGACCTCTGAAACTACTCCTCCCGCCCCGTGGTAATTAAGTGGTTTCATTTCAAACGGTGAAATATGTACTTTTTAACCATGGATTAATGATGTTAAAATATAAATTGCAATAAAAATTTGTCGTATTTTTTTTTTGACAAAAAACTGTTTTAACTATTCCCATTAGTAACAGGTGGTCAGGTGCTACTAACAATAGAGGAGAACTTTCTAATACAACACTAAATAAATATTTTATATGGATATATTTTTGATTATACTTCCTCCGGACACTATTATAAGCAAAAAAACTATTTTTAGGTTTATCGAATAAATGATGTATGTGGTTATATTAATGACCACATTCATCACTCATTCAATAAACTTAAAAAAATATTTTTTTCTTATAATAATGACCCGAGGGAGTATAATATTATATTTAAAATTAGGGTTTTGTTAACCAGTGTTCCAAAATATTGGTTAAGGAATTCATAAGTAAAATATTTGTCATAGAAATTCAAGATATTACTACTAATGGACATATATAAGATGTAATTACTTTACGTGAACAAATTGGAATTCTCTAGAGCTGTTGGAATTGATTAACATTTAACTGAAGTATGTCGTGTTACAAGTAAACATTTAACTGAAGTATACAAGTAAAATATGTTTGAACCCTGGTGGTTGTACTTCGGTTTGAAGTGAAACACTTCTCTTTTTGTTTTTATTTATTTATGTGTGGAGTCTGAATTGAAACACTAAACACCAAAGTTAGTGGCTAATAAATATTCCCATGATAAAATAACAAGAGATTAAGATATATTATCCTAAAAAATAAAGTTATCACAATGATTTTCAATACTACAATTATGATTAAGTTTATTAGAATAGTTTGTCTTCGTTGGATGACGAAGCTGTGCCAGAACAACTTATCTGGACGCACCTAAAATCAAATGGATTTTGGACACACTGCGGGTTCAAATTGGTTTATCCTTCACCACTCATTCTAATCAACTATGGCCCTCATAAATAATTTAATTAAGCAATTTTTTTATAGTAGTAAGTGTTTATGTGATATATGTAATAGATTTTTCTTTTTAAAAGGGACATAGATGTAATAGATGTTGGTGTGGAAATATGAATTAGAAGTCTCATATTCAATTAAAAAAAATTAACGTTTTTCTTTTAGGAAAAACATAAAAATAACGTTGTTAAGCATGTAAATGACATGATCTATGTAGATAATATTTAAGAGTTTCAGATGAAGATGTCGCGTCAAATTCTCTATATATAGTTATTTTTGACCCAATTTGATAATCTTCGGACTCTCCTCATAACTCAACTCTAGTATCAAGTATGATGGTTTATCTAATGGTGTTTTTTTTTCTGCAAGAGCTTGTCTAATGGTGTTGGTAATTGGTATCACATAATCACATTTGATAGAAAATGTTATTTTCTACACTATTTATTTACACTTCGACTCACACCAGCCACGAAATATAAACAAATCATTGTATCAAAGAAAATCAGAAATACAAACAAATAAACTAGAAACATTTAAACAAAAAGAATGTCCAACATCTTTGTCTTATCTAATAAGCTGTTAGAAAAGTCATCCCACTCTATAAAGAAGTTCTGGATCTTACTTTTCCTTTTAAATAATTCCACCTAAGGGTGTTTTGATTGGATGTTACGTGTTTTTTTTTAGTATAACAAGTGATTTCGAGTCTTAAATTTCAGTCTTGCTAAAATTCTTTAGTTTTGTTGTCTATGTGATTTTATCCTATAGGTAGAGCAACACCTATTTTCTATAGGGACAAAAAGTTAATTTTAAGTCTATTAAAAAATAATAATATTTGTACAACTGTTTTATAATTTATAATATGATGAAATTCACGTAATTTTTATCCAATAAATAAATATATACTAAACGTAAAGTATTAGAATGTGACTTGCTAGTACTTGTAAAAAAAATAAAAAATAGCTAGAGTGACAAGGCTGGCCCAAATCAATTAGAATGGCCAATAATTATGAGAAACCTCTATTCATCACGATTAATTATATATATGTATAGTGATGCATATGCCAGGGTGACTAATTGTATGAGACCAAAATAGTTGGTCCTCTTTACAGGTCAGTAGCTTGATTAGAAATTTAAAATACGAAATGGCCTTAATTTTCCAACAACTCTCTTAACATGGATTGGCAAATAATAATATTTATTCTATGTTTGTTAATAGAAAGTGAGGGTAAAATTTAAATGAATGGAGGAATTTCCATCACTTCCATAAGCATCAAGATCTCAGCATGAAGTTATAATGTCTATAAAAATTATTCTATGTTCTATAATGAGTATAATGACAGATTTGTGATCGTCATAAAAATTTGGACTTCATTTTTGGAACACAAAGTATGATGTTATGGCTGAGAGTGCACCACGTTTTAATCATATACTAATAATTAAAGTGATGATATATAATTATTTTTGTTTTAGCCGGTGTAATATGAGAGTGACTGTTTCACTGGACGGTGGCTGCCTTGATTTTATATTGAATAGTACAACTTCATGATCTTCACTTTGCACTTTAGCGGTGATAGATAGTGCTCATTCAAAGAAAAATAAATTATCTGAATTTGAGTTTATATATTCAAATACGGTCCTTTTAGAATCAAAATTAAACTTTGAGGTTGAGTTTTTAATTTGATATTGATGGCAGCATTGATGACCTTTGTATCGTCTATGCATACACTATAACCTTATATTAGGGTATTTGGTTATGTTGGATTTTGGAATCTAGGTTAGACTTTAGAGGAGTGTGGTTTGTTATACAGATTTTCTTCATGCTATTCAAATATGGTCCTTTGATTCAAATGTATGGACTATGGTACTTTGATTGCTGCTATTAAGATGCTGTTGCATCAAGATTGAGAGTGTGTTTTTCAAGATTGAGATGTTGCTTGTGTATGTCATAGGAGTGTCTCTTGTTAGAAGTTAGTTTGCCTCTTTTCTTTGCTTTGTTTCCTTTTCTATCTCTTTTAAATACTCTTTTGTTATGATAGCTATATATTTTTATAGTCTCTTTTTTTTTTTTTTTACAATAGGAAATCAAGTCATTTCATCCAAATAGGAATCTCAATATTACAAAGTAGAATAAGATTAAAAAGAAAATTTGGAGACTAGGCATGGATAATGTTGCTCTTGCAAAACAATGAACAATTGTGTTTGTTTGTCTCCTAACCAAACTTACACCACACAATTTGGATAATTATTTAATATGGTGGAATAAGTTCTAATAATATCCCTAATTAGTAAGGATGCCTAGTTTAAATTTGATTCACCACACTACCGAAGTTACAAAATGCTTATATTTCAAACACCCACTATATCTTGTATAAGCACTATAATTATAATCCGCACAACAACAAAAAAAAAACACTATAATTATAAGTATAATCAATTCAAAGTACACAATTAATTTAAAATACAATAAAAGTTTTCTTAAAAAAAAATAGTCGGTTGAAAATGTAGATTCATGGAGCACTGATTATCCCACTTAGTTTCTTTGGACAAATCAAAATATGACTAGCAACTTAGAATGCAAGAAATCAATATGATAAATTGACGAGAGATTAATGGCGCACTTGCACAATGGTATTGTTTCACTTATCAACATTGGACAATAAAATACTACACATTATAACAATTCCCAGAGACATGAATAGATTATGAATAGATTGTTAGATAACGTTAGACTTATTGGATATACCGAGGCTGAGGGTATGCGTTAACATTCTTGGGTGCAAAGATATGTAAATTGTACAAGACAGATTAGATTGATTGAAACCTACTTTAATTGTGTTTTCTTTTTACAGAAGTAATTTAATTGGTTGATGACAGTTGTTTTGTTCTACCAAAAAAAACAGTTGTTTTGCAAGTATAATTATAAATTATAGATTGATCAATAATTAATATGTTCCTTTAAGAGATGGATGCTGCGATTTTAAACTCCAGGCATGGCAAGAGTTAATATATGATAAATTTAATTTATTCGTGTGGAGCTGATTAACGGATTTAACTATACTTTGTGATCATTGGAGTGTCAACCGATGGAGTGTTTGCGTGAAATGTGGAGGCCTGTTCGGTAGACAGAAAATCACAATCAACATCTGCAATGAGTGTTGTGACTTGTGATGAGTAGTTATGGAGGAGATTGGATGGTACAAGGTTCACTGCACATGCATAATGTTGAGGATTGCAAATTTTGTGCAAAATGATGTATGTGAAGAGGTATAAGGTTACCACATGATTTATAAAAATGTGGTGCAGTAATAGGCAGTTAGCATCAGATGCTTACAATCAGGGTGTTATGAACATTCTCTAAAACGTGGCTGGATGGACAAATTTAATCACGGAAGATGTGTTATTGTTACCAGAAAGGTGTAGAGGGCATTTTGCAGATGGTTATATGGTACAGCTTGAACATTAGGGTAAAAAATCAACGTAATGGAACGATGATATGTTTAATCTGAGTTCGGATATATCCCATTTAGGCTAAGCTCCATTTACTCCATTTAGAGTTTGGATGCATTACATGTGGCAAAAAAACATCTAACAATTGAGATTTTAAATTAAAAAAGGTTGTTGCGATATGAGAGAAGAAGGGAACCTAATATGTTTGTTATTATTATGTATTTATTAAACAAATATTTATTTTTTAATTTAAAATCTCAACTGTTAGATACTGTTTTGTCATGTCTTGCATCCAAACCCTAAATGAAGCTTAGCCTAAATAGAGCATACCCGAACTCATAATCTAGGTTCTTTAACAAATCTTTATCTTTTGAATGGAACAAAGTTCAATCAAATTTTGCATGCTTCAAAATAAACTATTTCAAATACCAACACATCCAACCAAATGATTTGACTCAAGTACCCAAGTTCAAATTTGGAGTGAAAAAATTATTGGACATACTATAATTATCTTGTAGCCGCACTCCAAATTACTCAGGAATATTTTCCGCTAGGAAAAGGAGGGTTGACATCAAGACAAATAATCTAAAACATCGAGGAAAGTGTAAACCAAACAGTGCTGTAATAGACAAAATCAATCTACTAGACTGAAACATTGGTTTAGAAAGTCAAATTAATCGCATTTCATTCGCACACAAAAAAAAAAACAGAATAATTATGAATGTGTTTCTGCATATAGCATTTATATGCATTAGAGACTAAAGGTCTGCCTCAATGTGTTATCTTAACCATCGATCCTTTTCCTGTGAATGAGACGGGTACTTCAAATAAAAGAGGTTGTCATAAGGAGTTACAAGAAGTTAGAAATGATATCATGAGCATGGGATGTTATATGCCAAGAATGAGAGATGGCAGATATATAGTAGGAGAGATGGCCTAGTAGGGGAGTAGGCTGAGATACTAGGACAATGAACAAAAGATATGTACAAGTTTATGGAGGTATCAATCCAGTCCAGGCATATTCACGACAATACAGAATGCAAACTACTTTGACACTAAAATAACAAAACTGAACTTACTAAACCACGTAGATGAAGATAAAATTGAGGATAATCACTTACTTTATCTATCAATCAGTAACCAAATAAATTGACACATCTAGCTAGTAGCAAACAATTAATAGCATTATATAAGTTGATGAGGAAACAGAAAACACCCATCATTGTTACTATTAGCAAAAAGAGTAGTTTCAATATGGATAACAGAAACTTCTAAAAATAGACAGAAACAACAATGTTCAAAAAATTGCACAATCACAAATTAAAACCATCCAACAACCTAGCACTTGGATGATAACAATGAGACATGATTGACACATCAAAGAAAAACTTTTTTGAAACTGATTGTTAATCAGTATGCATCTGTATAATTAATTACAAAATCAATTTCTCAATAACAAATCCAAGAATAGTTAATTCCAGAGATAATGGCATTGATTCTAAAGAGGATGACATTGGCAGTGTGTCCTAAAAACTTAAACTCTATCCCTCCTTACATGTTTCTAACAAAGAACCACAATAGACAAAGCATAAAAACTCAAACTCAATCCCTGCATAAAATGTCTAACAAGAACAGGATAAACAAAACATGAAATCTAGACAACCAATAACACAGGAATATGTATAGAATCAACAGTTTAGGAGCCAACCGACATATTCACATCTTGCAAACAATTACAGCAGTAACTTATAAGAGAATGCAGTACAGCAGCTAACACTTAATAGTGATGACAATTATAAAACAAGGCCACACTCAACTAATTGTGTCAACCAATTGTGTCAAGGGAGACTTTCCTAGAATTGATTATTCATTGGTATAGTCTATTCAATTTAATTCAAATTCAAACTTTAACTCCATAAGCAATAGGACCTTTAAACCTAACTCAATGCATACTTACAATCACGACACAATCTCCAGAATAACAACACTGAGAACTGCACAAACATATTATCAAACAAATCACCCGATAACAAAAACACAAGAACTACACAAACAACAACGCCCCACAAAAAGGGTAATTTTCATAAATAACTATCTGGATTAATCTGAGACACAGAACATTAAATATGAAATTACAGCAAAATTCAAGCAACCACGCATTAAACAGAGAATACCCATAGCAAAATTCCATTGCCGAAATTATATGGAAACACCATTAAACAGAGTGGCCATAATAATATAGGCATAACGATTAAAATTCATTGCCAAAATTATATCGAAACACCATAGACATAATTAAACTAAACTGATAAAATTCGTCAAAATGGTCTAAATTATCCAAAACAGTAAAATTCAACAACAAAATTCTCAAACTTATATTAAAAAAACACATTAACGATAATAGTGAAAAAATCAACAACCACCTCAATCCTGAGGAATCTCAACATCACCATCATTAATCTCCTGCTGCAAATCCTTTGGATCTTTCCCATCAACAGTACACCCAACAGAAACACAGGTCCCCAAAATCTCCTTCACAGTTCCGGCAAGCTCTTTCGCCATCGACCTCGGCTTCATAATCTTTGCAATCTCAATAACATCATCAAGAGAGATATTCCCATTATGCTTGATGTTCTTAGTCTTCTTGCGATCCCTTTCTGGTTCCTTCAAAGCCTTGATAACCAGCGCAGCCGCAGACGGAACAACAGCGACCTTAGCCTGACGATTCTGAACGGTGAGCTTGACTGTCACCCTCAGACCCTTCCAATCCTTTGCGGTTTCTTTGGCGATGTCTTCTCCGATCTTCTTTGGTGAGAGACCGAGAGGACCGATCTTGGGAGCGAGGGAACTGGCGGCTCCGACTTCACCGCCGGTGACGCGGACGTAAACTTCGACGATTTGGGATGGATCGAGCTTTGGCGGCATTTTGGAGGGTTTGGGTGAGATTAGGGTTTCGTAGAGGAGATGAAATGAGGAGAAGAAGCCGCAGCAGCTACTGAGAAGAGTGTGAGAAATGGTTTGTGAGATGGATTTATATGTAGGGTTTTGGGGTAAGGACTGTTTTAGCCTTATCGTTATTGGGCTTTTAGTTCATTTTACGCAAACGAAATATTTTGTGTTTTGGTAGGTAAAAGATGGTTAGGGAGTTTCTTTTCCCACCCTCTGCGTCTGCTTCGGATTATAAAATCCGAAAAGTTATAGGGTGATTTTAGCGTGTATTTAGGATTTTCAGATTATATAATTTGTATTTCATCACGTGCGTAAGAAACTAAGAATGTTGAAAAAAAAAAACATTAAAATGTTAATGGATCTTTTGCTTAAAATAAGGAAATCGGACACAAACCATAAGGATTGTTAGGCATGGCAACATAATATGTAACCTGACACATAGGGTTGTCGTAAACAATTCGGAGACCTTGTTGTAATTTTAAAAGAATAATATTATTTTTGGGAGGCTAAATTGGAGGAGAGTTGGGCCTGAAATCGAGAACAAATTGGGCTCCAGATTCAAATCTCTTCCCTTGTTGAACAAATAAGAGTGTGTTTGGATGAGGTAATTGTGAAATTTTAAAGAATTTAGAATTCTAGACAATTCAAATGATTCCATTAAAATACTTTCATTTCTTAATACTTTTGTTTGGATGTAGTAATAAAAAATTTCATTGTCATAATTTTTGGCAACTTTTATAAATTTAAATTTTTTTGGACCATATTTGAAAATTGAAATCAGGGGTCAATTTGTAAATTTGATAAAAACATAAACTATTTTGAAATATTGTCAAAAGTTTCTCAATTAAACTCATGTTTCCATGTTTCTTTCACATGATGAGGGACTTAATTGAAAAACTTTTGATAAAGAGAGTGACTATTTTGAAATATTAATATAGTCGTAGACTAATTTTTGTATCACTTACAAAGAAATGGACCAAATTGATGGTTTACTCAATTATGGAGGCTAAATCTTATTTTCTGTTTAACTACAGTTATTTAGCTTCGTTTGCTTGTTTATCATATTTTTCTCATATTGTGTAGTACTTTGTTTTTGGTCAAGCTCTCTTCAATACACCTTTTGCGATGGCTTGTTTCAGTTTCTTAATATATCGGTATCTTTTGGCCTTTTCAAAAGAAAAAAAAGTAAATATTAGAGTGTGAGAGTGAGAATGAACGAATGTTTAATGTTAAGGTGGAGGAGGAAGAAAGAGGATTGAATGAAGTAGTCATGAGATATCTTCTTATTCTTCTTTATTTTTTTCTTCAATTTTCATGTTGACAAATACAGAGAGATGTCACGTAAAAAAAAAAATTGACAGTGAAACAACTTCATTCAATAGATAAAGCAACAAGCATTACAAAAAGATTGAGACACTTGAATTGGGGCATTCCCCATCCATTGTCGAAAATCAAAGTTGAGAGAAAAACTAACACAAACATAGTTAATCATACACATAGATCCTTCAAAAGTCAAAAGGACATAACCAAACCAAGAACAACAAACTAGCATTAGTTCATACAACCTCTTACAAACCCGAAACCTAGCAATATAAGAATGAGAATCCAAAGTCTTTTTTCCAATCCAGTTACGGATAATATCTTTGACTTGTGTTCGCATATTTCGACTATCATTGGTCTCAACATTGTCCAAATTTTCCAGATGTTTGATGGTTGGTGGATGATTAAAGAGGTTGTTGCAATGGAAGTCAGCCTCGTAAGTTTCCCTAGTCACTATGGATTGCCAACATACACTGGCTACTTTGTTCCAAAAGACATAACTCTTTTGGGGCTTTTTGTCAAACAACAAGAGTGCAGCCTTAAACCAGACAAAACAAAGACATAAACTATAAAATAAACAAACAGCAGAAGCCATATCTGAAGGGCCCAAGGACAACAAACCATGGACACTCCATGGTGGCTTTGGAATTGGTGGAATGAGTACCAAGAAAGAAGGTGTAGCAACAGCAATGGATTCATCAATTATGTCAAGCTTCTCATAGTTCGGTGGCGGTGGCTCGGGTGGAGGTCGTGTAGTCAGGAGAAGATCACGTCTTGGGGTCGACACCACCAACAGATCTGGACTTTTGTTGTGGTTGTCTCAAGCAGGAAAGATGGAGGTCGTGGATGATTTTGGTGGAAGGGTCATGGTGGTATGTGATGGTATACGGCTGAGGCATGATGGCAGTGAGGTGGTTATTGAGCAAACCGGCCTTGAAAGTAGAGGGGAGGGACTAGGAACACCTAGGTGCGGCGACCCATATGGTCGGGAAAGGCAGATCACGAAGATATGGGTTGATTTGCCGCCGCTGAACCAAGGTGAAACCCTAGTTTGGGTGAACGAAAGCATGTTAAGTTCAGAGAGAGAAGGTCCTCCTTCTCTCTAAAAACACATGGGTCTTATTGTCACGTAATTAAAATTAGCTACATAGGTGATTGATTTTTAGTCAAAATTGGTCAAAACATGCATGAAAGACTAGTAAGTGTAAAACAAGGTAAAATTGAGGGTCAAAATCACTCATTTTAGTCTATATTATAGGTTACGTGTTGATAAACATTGAAGACACGATTGAACACACGATCCAACTGCTCAAACACAATTTTGTCATGTTTTGTTGTCATTCACCTCACCATCACGATCATACATTTCTTGTTGGGTTAATAGGTCTTTACCTCCCTGTAATATAGGTCATTTCTGGTTTTTCCCCCTATAAAATTTTTATTTTGATTCACCCCCTGTAAAATATTTTGGTTTTGATTTACCCCCTAATAGGCCAAACAAAAACGAAAATTTCTTGAAAAATAAAATAAAATTGGTTTTTGTTTAGCCTATTAGGGGGGGTAAATTAAAACCAAAATATTTTACATGGGGTGAATCAAAATAAAAATTTTACAGGGGGAAAACCGAAAATGACCTATATTACAGGGGGTAAAGACCTATTAACCCTTTCTTGTTCATAATCAATTCTTTGTGAAGTTGGAAATTGTAGCTTCACACATGCTTTGTTCAAGAAGTCAAATTAAGCAACCAAAATTCTCGCTCGAGAGAATGTAACTTGACTCTTTAAGAGGAGCATACTCCGAGATCAATTGCACACATGTTAAAACAAGTTATGGTCATTTATACACCTAAAATCAATTTTGATACAAAGTATCCAAATAATATTTTCATACAAATCATTTTTATTGTAAAGATATCCAAACATAAATCTCTTATTTTAACTCACTTTTAATCGAAATTAATTTTACAAAAATCAATTTTAACCACATAACTAAACACATACTTAAACTTAGCGGCCAATACATCAAACCAAAAAAACTTAGTGGCCAAAATATTGTTAAATTTGAACACGAAAATGCAATTAAACCTATTATATACAATCTCCCGAACTTATATCTAGCATCAAACGAGACATTCCCTCAAAAAAAAAAAAAAAAAGCATCAAACGAGACTGTTAAAAAAAAGTAAATAGTTTATAGTTTTTTTTTAGGGAAGTAAATAGTTTATAGTTAAAATCCAATGAAAGTACGTGGTCTTAAATATTACACTAACTTTCCGAAAAAGATTCAATAATGGATGAACCGTAAAATTGGTGAATGAAGCCAGAATTGGATTTTCTTATTTTCTTATAAAATTGGTGGGTGATTTGGCATTCACATACACAAACTGACGAAATGAAAGAAAGAAAGGACAGAGAAAGAATATTGAACCTTATCCACAATGCCACCCAATATTATTATTTTTTCTTCTTTTTTTAACAACAAGAATAAAGAAAAGCTTCATATGAAGCTCTTTATAAAAGCATGACAAAGGCATGTCATTGTGGAACCACCATTAACAACGTAGGAGAAAGAAAAAATAAACCATTGATCATATGCAACTAAACACACACATATACTATATATATTAGTGATAAAAAAACATTGTATTTTAACTTCCAAAACCAACATGGCAAACAATAAGGGTTACTTTGCAAGAAGAAACCACCTCTTTCTTTCTGGTGATAGAGACTCTTCTCTAACGGATTCAGATACCATGTTTGAATTTGAAGAATCAGACATTTACAATTCCAATCATGCTAACTCCATAGAGTTTCGCAAATCTATTCATGGCTCTCGCTTGGCCAAGAAACCATCTTCACCGAAGCAGAAGCAAATGGACGCTGGAGTAGCTCCAGCGTCCATGCCAGTAAAGATCCCCGACTGGTCTAAGATCCTCGGGGATGAGTACAAAAATAACTATACCAAGAGAAATTACGTGGAAGAAGAGGATGAAGACGACGATGAGTGGTTACCACCACATGAATTTTTGGCGAGGACAAGAGTGGCTTCTTTCTCTGTACACGAAGGTGTTGGAAGGACTCTCAAGGGAAGAGATCTTAGCAGGCTTAGAAATGCAATATGGGCAAAAACTGGGTTCCAATAATTTTACCATTTTTCTGTGTTTTTTTGCTTTTATTTTTGGTGGGTGAGCACATTACGTTCGTATAATATATAGTATGTGTTTACTATAAGTGAAATATATCTATCATTTACTCAAAAAATAAGTGAAATCTATTATTTACGTTTGTATTGAGATTGAGATGATTAACATGTATGAGGTTGCGGATATTGATTTGAAACCTGGTGTTTGTATTGATGTCCATATCCTCATGAAGAATTAAGGATTTTTTCATCAACATTAATGTTTTTATTTTTTGAAGTCTTTATTGCTTTCATTAATCTAATAGTCTAAATTCTAAAGTTATTTATATATTAAGAAAATTAATAAATTTTTGCTACTTTTCATGAATTTATTTAGTCGTTTACTTCTTCAATTTTTTTTTTTGTCTTTTGCTTATATAATGTTTCGAATTCTCAAAACATTGAGCAATCTAACTCTCACAAGTAATATCTTTAATTATATATTTATCATATTTTAATTTTTTACTCAAAGTAATAATGATAATGATGCATAATTTTGAGTTTTTTTACAAAATAATAATTGATAGAACCCTCACCCGTCTCACAGTAACTTGTGAATGCACATTTGACCACATTTGATATAGATTAAAAAAAAAAAATATTGCTTAGTACGAGAGGACCAATAAAAACAAATAAATCACACTACCACTATCCATAATTCTCACTAAAAAAACAAAATTATATAATTTTAATTTTATTTTAGAAATAAAAAACTGTAACTATCAGTAAAAAAAAAACTATAAGTGCTAGTTTCTCTGTATTATAAATTTTCGTCGTTTTTCCAACCCCTACTAAATACATCATTGTACAAAATTAGAAAATGATGATAAAATCTAAACAAATTGAAAACGACAAATAATAAAGAATAAACAAACCCAACATCGAGTCAGTATTTATTTTGATAGAGAGAGTGATGAGACGATACCTATGATGAGGTTATGCTCAATTATTGAAGTGTGTCTCTTTTGATGAAAAGAAGAAAAGAAAATGCTAATAAATGTCTTTAAATTGTTGTTTAAATATACGAAATAATACAACTTTTATATTAAAAATTAGAGTTGTGTTATTTAAACAATTATTTATATGATAATTTTTTAGATAATCAAGATTTTATAAAGAAAAAGATGTATTGATACAAAAATCAAAATAATAAAAAATAAATAAAAACATAATATAAGTATAAGTGATAAGTTTACCATAAAAATTGTTAAGAGATGGTTATATAAATATTAATTTTTTAAAAAAACTGTATAGTCATTGTTAGCAAAACATAAAAAATCAAAACGATTGTTGGAGATTTGAGGAAGGAAAGGGAGTAGGGTCATTGTAAGAGCAGAAATTGAAAATAGTCTTGGTTGCTCAATAAATTGGTGCATATCGCATGGTGGGTGGGGTTTCGATGTGATTTTTGGCAGGTTAGGTCTTGGGAGTTAATAAAATGGCCACATGGCAGGTCATCCTCTACCACAAATAGCCTAAAAATATCCAATCATCGACATAGTGGATGATAATAGTTAGATATTAGTGTTTTCCTTAAAAAAAAAAGGTTAGATATTAGTGTTTATTTATTAAAACAAAAGAAATGCTAATAAATTCTCTTTTGGACACTCTCTCTAACATTCACTCTTTTATTGGATAAAATCAATGTATGTCCTACCACTTTATGTGGATTTTATTTCCAAAATGTATGACCCATATCGATTTAATTCGATGAGAGAATGAGTGTTAGAGAGAGTGTCAAAAAGAGAGTGTTGCTAATACTGATCTTAAAACAATAGTTATAGATAGTGATTTTTGAATTACAAGTGATATTAGTTTAACTTGAATCTATCGAAAGTAGTATAAAAGGATTTTATACATATATTTTTCTTTAAAGAGGATTTTATTTTATACATATATCTAATTAAGAAGAGTGTTATGTACATTCTCTTTTTAACATTATCTCTAACAATAATTTTTTATTGGATGAAATACATGTGAGTATCACATATTAGAAATGAATTAAACTCTCACATAAAGTGGTGAGACTCACATGAATTTCACCCAATAAAAGAGTGGGTATTAGAGATAACTAAAAATAGAGTGTTCTTAACATTTCTCAGCTACTCAATTTGTTAATCGAGAACAACAATCAATCGAATGAAGGTTAGTCAAACAAAAAACGATCAATAAAAAACAATTAAGTCTTTCTCAAATCCAAATAAGTTCACGAAGATCGTTGAAGCATTAAGACCAATTAGAGCTAAATGGAGTGTGACAACTTGATGTTTACTCTATTACACCCAAAATTTGAATAACATTACGAGACAAATAGCAAGTCAAAGTCAAGTGACTATGTGAAATGCTAAAGTATTTCAAAACAAAGTCATTTTTTTTTACTACAGATACAAATATTCAAAACAGGTTGTATCACAAAACAAGCATATATACTCGAAGAAGGTTTTCCTCAAATTTTAGATAAATGCAATTTGTAAAAAGGCACTACCAACCAATATGAATATAAACCCTCGATTTAGTTCTTAAACTGTCACTCTCTCGTCAATTTAGTGCATATCCAATTAAAATCCCATCCAACAATTTAGTTCCGTTATCAACAAAATTGATTTAACCCGCTTAGGTTGGTTTGGTGGTATTAGTTTAGGATCTGAAAGTGTGCTCCTCCTCAAGGTCTCAAGTTCGATTATCTGTGGATACTCGAATTATAAAATTCGCCCCTATACACTTTCTTGTGCCATGAATTCATGGAAAAAACATATTGTATACAATTCAAACTGTATCAGCGCAAAGACTTGAACCTGTTTGTGACAGGGATGTCCGGTTTAATAACCTTACTAACCATAGTAACCCCCGCCCTGTGTTTTAGGTCATTGTTAGTGATTTCTGCTATGTCCAGTCGAAAATCCGATTTTCAGACTATTTGATATAATTGCTCCAAAACTTGCCGAGAAAATTAGGAAAAAAATCATTGAACAAACTCCTTTAGAAAGGATTTTCTTACCAGACTCCGCTCCTCAAAATTCAAATTCTCAAGAAAATCCTAAAAAAAATTACTTTAGCATTATTTGATTTTTAAAATCTTTTTGGTGGTATTTATTTATTTGACGAATTTTATCATTTTTTACTATTTTTTAGTTGACTTTAAAAGTAAAATTCACAACTGCTGAAATGGAAAGAGTTCTAATTGTTGCTTACATATAACATAAAAAACTGATATTTGTACAATCTTTTTTTGACAACTTTCCTTCTTATACTCACATTATGTGTTTACTTTCTTTCTCTATTGCTTTGGTTTCTGTGTCAATATTTCATTTTCCTTATAAATTTATGATTGTCACAAAAATTGTCATCCAAATAATTATTCTAATAACACAACGCTTTCAAATTATATAATTTAAAGCATGTTTTATCTTCGTTCGAATTATATAATCCGAACAACAGAAATATTTAAGGAATAAGTCAGAGGGCGCGCGAGAAGAGAGTACGTTGGGAAAAGTAATTGCCAAAAATATTTGAGCATTGGTTGGGCCAGTTTAGGCCTTGAAAAGCAATGAACTAGCCCAGCCCGGAAGCATGAGGACACGATCGTTGCCTTGTCTGAACGCAAGCACGAACCAACCGGTCAGACTTCACCACGGCAATCAACGACCGACTGGCAGCAGCGTAAATAACAAACTAACAAAACAAATTTCAAAACTCCAAAAAATTTCTCTCACTTCACTTCCTCACTATGTCATCATCATCTCAATCCACCGAACCGGTAACAGAAGAAAGAGATATAGATATTCGAACTTCAACCGAACCCGGTTCAAATACTGTCTGGGTTCGAACCGGTTCCGAGCAAGAAATGGATCTCCCTTCAAGCCCTAGTAGTAGCGGTTACGCCGGAGAAGGTGGAGGTAGCACTAGTGCCACCACCGGTTCCGCAATTGAGATCGAACATGATGATGAAATTGAAGAAGAAGAAGAACAATCGAGGATTCGGAATCAAATCGATGAAATTTCGATCACTGATTCTAATACTGATTGGATTCCTGGAAAACGACATCAAGATGAGGTACTTACATTGAATTCACCTCTATGTAGTGCATGCATTACTATAATCGTCTCATCCATTTGTAGCACCAAATGCATGTGTCAGTAGTATTCGGTGATTACATTGAACTATGTCATTTTCGCAAGTGTCAATTATTACTGGTATCGGTGTCTGTTTAGTTGTTTCATGGACTATATCTATCTATAAGTATCGTATTATGTGCAGGACGATGGTTCTATATCATGGAGAAAAAGGAAGAAGCATTTCTTTATTCTTAGCAATTCTGGCAAACCTATATATTCTAGGTTAGTTCATTCACTCATAGATTGCAAAAAACAGCGGATTATTAAAATTCCGCTATGAAAT
Organism: Medicago truncatula; assembly: GCF_003473485.1. Classification (NCBI taxonomy): domain Eukaryota; kingdom Viridiplantae; phylum Streptophyta; class Magnoliopsida; order Fabales; family Fabaceae; genus Medicago; species Medicago truncatula. The sequence continues at coordinate 30,000,021 of NC_053045.1, read as the reverse complement.
AGTGTTATAGCAGCTATTTGAAAACTTTAACACTAGGTAGTGTATCACAGAACAATAGCAATTTGTCGAAATCTGCTACGCTATAGCCGTATAGGGCCAATATAGCTGTTATTTAACAACACTGTTCACAGTCACATGGTCTTATTCTTGATTTTCTTTTGTTGCATTTTTTTTGTTTCCTTGTAGGTATGGAGATGAACACAAGCTTGCAGGGTTTTCAGCTACTTTGCAAGCAATCGTTTCTTTTGTCGAGAATGGGTATTAATACAATCTCTCTTTCTGTTTCTTGTTAATTAATTGAATAATAACACTAATGTACGTATTTTAATTTGATTTTGCATTGGACTCTTTGTTAGGGGTGACTCTATCAAATTGGTGAGAGCTGGAAAACATCAGGTCTGATCAACTGATCACATGCTTATTATTATTTATTGATGTTTTTATTATGCTTGGATTTTATATGCTTCATTATTATTAACATTATAGTTTGAAAATATGGTGTAGGTGGTTTTTCTTGTGAAAGGACCAATTTACTTGGTTTGCATCAGCTCCACGGAAGAACCTTATGAGTCGTTAAGGGGGCAGTTGGAACTAATTTATGGACAGGTATAATTGAGTTGTACTGTGGAAATTACTGAATTCGATTACTTCTCAAATTGACAATGCTTCATTAGGACGTTCTAATGACATTTCCTTGTTGTCCACATATGTGCAGATCCTTGTTATATTAACAAAATCAATAAACAAATGTTTTGAGAAGAATTCGAAGTTTGATATGACACCCTTACTTGGTGGAACAGACACCGTCTTCTCTTCTTTGATTCACTCTTTCAGTTGGTTTGTTTCTCTGCTCTTAGCATGCCCTATTTCCCAACTTTCTTCTTTATATCTTGGTAGTAAATATTGTTATTTGTGTGTCTATTTTAGGAACCCGGCTACATTTCTTCATGCCTATACTTGCCTTCCTCTTTCTTATGCAACGAGGCAAGCTGCTGGCGCTGTCTTACAAGACATTGCTGATTCTGGTGTTCTGTTTGCAACACTGATGTGCAGGCACAAGGTTTGACTCTGGTAACTTTTTTCTTTTTATTTATCTTTTGACTTAGAATAATAACACATTGAAGGTTGAATGCAGGTGATTAGTCTTGTTGGCGCTCAGAAAGCTTCCCTTCATCCAGATGATATGTTGCTGCTGGCCAATTTTGTCATGTCATCAGAATCCTTCAGGCAAGTAAAATTCATAATATTTTTGAGATAGCACTCACAATAGCCGATGGTTTAATTTGACTGTATAACTTACTCCACGTTTCTTAAAGATTTAGTTAATTGTTTATTTTGGTTATGGAAGTTATAAGCATTCTAGTGTTTTCTTTTAGAGGTAATTATGGCAACTATGATTTATGAAAACTTGATGTATTAAGTTTTCCTATCTAGGATTGAGATGATCTTAATCCTCCAGTTCTTATGAATCTTATTTTTATTGCAAAGTAATTTAAGTTAACATGTAGATCTTTGCTTAAAGTTTCCACAACTAAGTACTAGTATGTTTTGGATATCTTCCATTATACGGTGATCAGTTTTTTAGATGGGGAGACCATGTTGATTCTTTACAGCTAGGGTTGCTCAAGCTTGGATTGTCGATATAACTAATCCACAACCACTTGTTATAACATATAACCGGATATCATAACCAATACATACAACCGGTTTTATTTTCACAAAACCAGTTATTGGTTTAATTACCGGTTTTAGATTTTAAACCAGTTTTAGATTCTACTAAATTTTTATATATAAATGTAACCATCTTTTCTTTTACTCGATATAAACAATTTTTTATTCATGATATAACCGATTTTAGATATTAAATGAACCATGAAATTCACATTTTTTTTGGGTACTTTTTTAGTTCCAACTTTCAGACCAAGAATCATTATCCAAATTTACGTTTCCCAAAAACTAAACAACCAGAAAATAAATTGAAATAAAAAAAAAAAAGAAAATTAATTGGCGAATAAAAATGAAGAATCTGAACCTTGAGCAAAGAACATGATGAATTGTGGAGGACTGTGCATGACAGACCGGCATGGGGAGAGAAGCGCCGTGGACAACGTTGTATTGGATTAGCAGTTAGACATGGACAACGGTGGCACCATCACAGAGGTTGATGACGGTGACAATGATGACAAAATCAACGACGGTTGTGGGGTTTTCTTGATTTGATTAAGCCGAATCGCAGATCTATTCTCTTGTTTTACTGGATGCCAATCCTCTCTTAGATATAATTATAATTGCAATTATTATTAGTTCTTCATACTAGCAGAATACAAAACACAGGAATCCAATGAGGGAGAGAGTCAATAGGTGGGAATTAAGCGAGAAGCAAAACAGAATTTGGTTGGAGATGTGAGATAGTGAGACTGAGAGAGACCAAAGCAGAATTTGGTTTTGCCTTTGATTATGGGTATCCAACTAATTGGATATGGTTATCCACCAATATCAATTTATATAGGCGAGTAAAAAAAATCCAAATCAATTTATCCAGTTTTGCTTAACCGGATCTGGATCCGAACCTGGTTGTGGTTAAACCATTTATCTGGTTAAAATGAGCAACTCTATTTACAGCTTTATTCTCATTTAGCTTTAACATTTTAAATATTCGGTCTAGCGTATTTACTGTTGCTATTACTTATTGAACATTCATACATTAAAGGAGCTTAATTCTTGGCTATAGTATATGGATTTCTTATTAAGCATTCTTTCTGCACGTCCTTATTCTATTTCAATGGGCAATAATTGTGCAGGACGTCGGAATCATTTTCTCCAGTTTGCTTGCCAAGATACAATCCTTCAGCATTTTTGTATGCATATATCCACTATTTTGATGTGAGTTAGATTTTAATACATGTGCACTGGCCAATGTTTTTATTTTTCTTAACATTAGGAAAGAAGTGACAGTGCTTTGTATATATGTGGCAGGCGGACACATACTTGATGTTGCTAACCACTAATTCAGATGCATTTTATCATCTTAAGGATTGCCGGTAAATGACGAGTTATAATCCAATCTTACTATTGTTGGTGGTGGTGCAAACCTTAACTTTACAAAGCGATCACATGTCTCTGTTTAGCAACTATCTTTCTATGGAAATTTGTAGGATTTGTATTGAAACGGTCCTTTTGAAGTCCAATGTCCTCAGTGAAGTTCAGAGATCCTTGCTAGACGGAGGAATGCATGTTGAAGATCTACCACCAATACCTCAGTCTGGAGCAGCTCATTTGGGTCAGCACATGCATCCATCAGATTCTCCTGAAAGATTTAAAGACCCTCATCATGGCATTGGGGGTCCTGCTGGGTTGTGGCATTTCATATACCGCAGTATATACCTGGATCAGTATGTCTCTTCAGAGTTTTCATCATCAATTAGTACTCGTCAACAGCAGAAAAGGTGCTATTTTTTTTTTTTTTTTTTTTTTTACGTTATCTCAACTTTTTATGTCTTTAGGTGCTATGGCCTTTTTAAATTTTTCACCGCCGTTGTGTATTTTTCTGTCAGAAATATAACCTACTTAATTATTGCAGATTGTATAGAGCTTACCAGAAACTTTTTGCATCAATGCATGATAAAGGAATCGGACCACACAGAACTCAGTTTAGAAGAGATGAAAACTATGGTAATAAATATTGTGGCTCTTACCGCATATTTTTGGGGATTCTGTCTCAAGTAAAATGGATATCTGCATTGTGCGTCTTCATTTTGACTATTTGTTAATTGGGTGGAGAATATGCATGTGTAAGGACATGGCATAATACATTTTTTACATTGGTTTTTCGTGAAACGGCATTTAGCAGGATGTTAAATTATTTTTTTCCTATGTCTGTTATGTCTAAATGCATTGACGCACACTGATCATACTTTTACAAATTTTTCCTCGTAATATTTAACTTTTGTATCTTTCTTGGTAATTTTACTTACCAATACACAAACAGAATTAATTTGAGCAAATTTACATTTGCTGAATATTCTTGAAAAGTTGATTCTTTCCAAATACAATCTTTTATGGAAAATTGAAGCGGTTGGGTACAAGTTCATGTCTTTTTATTTATTGCTTTGTTCTCAATTTTAAGCTTTTATGGTTATTTTAGAAAGAAACTTTATTCTATGGAGAAATTAGCTGGTTCACCACGAGGACAGTTTTTAGATTTATACCAATAAAAGATAACCACTTAAACTTCGATGAAACTCATATCACCTTTTTCGTGGCAGTTCTTTTATGTTGGGTGACACAGGATTTTGAGCTTTATGCTGCCTTTGATCCCCTTGCAGACAAGGTACAATTTTTTCTTTTTTTCTTGAATGTCCCTTCCCTTATGTTATCCATCAGTGTCTAGGCATAGATTCATAATTAACTGTCGATGAAGACCTGTTTGAAAACAAAGTATTAGAAGTTTGAATCGATCATTATGGATGTTTTGCATACCGTTCTTCTCTTTAAAAAAATAAAATAAGGATTTGGTGTAGTTTTTATTAGGCCAAATGCAATCTATGGTCCTTTAAGTTAGAGGTTTGTAAAATATTAGTCCTTTATATTTTTTTTTTGTTAAATATTTATCCTGAGTCGTAAATTGTGTACGCCATTGCCCTTTTTTAATTTTTGCGTCAAACTGTTAAAAGATGGTGACATGGCAAGTCCACATAGGATTACAATCAATATTTTATAAAATACATTCTAAATATGAAAGCCTAAATTAAAATAATTAGGGTTCTTAAAACCTTTAATCAAACCCAGAAATTACCAGCTCTCTTTCAATCTCTTCATGGTAGAACATCAAGCTTGGTCCCAGCAATTTCCAGCCTAAACCATTTCCATCCGTAACATTGTCGTTCAAATCCATTCATCAGGGAAGCAATCTGAGGGAACAAAGCATGCATTCTCTGTCCCTCAACAACGCAAATGCAAGAACAACACACACTCCGCACTCTCACTCCTGCACCTTCATCCAGTCCAAACATGTCCCTTCCTTCCTTTTCCTCAAAACAAAACCCCCAACCCGTATCCGATGCCTGTAACAACAACAGCAATATCATTGACATTGACATGGAAACTAGTAACCTACATTTGAAGGCACAAATCAACAATAAAAACCCAATATACTTCATTGAATGAACCCCAATCTTCTAAGTGTTGTAGACATTTGAAATTAAAAAAGGACAGATCCACAAAAAAATCACTGTAATTGCATTGTTTATGATATGGTTAATTATGAATTATTACCTAAGAAACAAGGGATTCCCTCTTATTGAGTTTGCGTGAAATTGAAATTGTACGGTTGGGTTGAACCAAAGGTGGGATGAATTCAAATTTAAATGGAAGAGAAGTAACAGTTTTAATAAAAAAAACGGTTCTGAGATTGACATAGAGATGAATAATAAGGGTTTTGATCTCACTTGATGTGAGAGATGGAGAAGAGAAAATTCCATAGAGAAAACACTTGATGATGATGATGATGATGATGATGATGATGAAGAGGTCGTGTTGAGATTTGAAAGAGGGTTGGTAATTTCTGGGTTTGATTAGAGAGTCTTAAGAACCCTAATTATTTAATTTGGATTTTATATTTTTAATAAAATAAATTATTTTACACAATAAAATATTGATTGTAATCCTACCTGTACTTGCCACGTCACCATTACAACGTCCATGTTAGTGTTTTTTATCTGAGTTTGAAGGAAAATTTAAAAAAGGGTAATGGTGTACACCCTCCTCCGGTCACTATTATAAAAAAAAAAAATCTTTTCAGATTCGTTGAATAATTGATGTATCTGGTCTATATATATCAAAGGGTGTACATATTTTATGACTTAAACAATCAATTTGTTACAAAAATAATAATTTAAAAGACTAATATGTTGTAACCTCTAACTTAAAGGACCACGGATTGCATTTGGTCTTTTTATTAAAAAGCAAAGCTGTTTTGTCTACTTGTTTGTAAAAAGTAGGGAAAGCTATATTAAATAAGCAAATGGTCAAATTTTACAAATTACTGTACATGTATTTCTTTGCAACTCTAGTTTGATAAATTCTCAAATGTTTGTACACTGTTGAATATATGCAGGCCTTGGCAATAAAGACATGCAACCGTGTTTGTCAATGGATAAAAGATGTGGAAAATGAAATATTTTTGCTAGGAGCTAGCCCCTTTTCATGGTGATTTATTTGCAAATTCTGTAAACATGTACTATAATTTTTTTATTAAATAAAATTCCTCTAGCATTTATTTCTTTTACAATTTCTATTAGTTTTTTTTTTCTTCTTTTTATTTGAAAAAGAAACTATCCATTGTGAAAATTATTATCACCTGTTTCCGACAACATCATTTTTAATGGTGGTAGAATTAATGATATACAAAAATAAGATTACAATGTCCAGGCTCTGTTTGGATGGATGGAATGGAACGAGTGGAATGATACAAAAATAAGATTACAGTGTCAAGTGTGATATGGTGAGCCTTATCGATCTAAAAGTGAAGAAAATTACTTGTGCATCAGTGAATTGGCTGGTGTTTGAATGGTGAAGATTAATCCAACAGATAAAACATGAGAGATTCTTAATGGAGACAACTAATTTCCACAAACACCTGCATGCAATCTAGTGCTATGTTAGTATAACCAAGAGAATGTAAAAAGACTCATCCTCACATGATGGGTTCTTTCTTTTTTGTTCTTTTGGTTCATTTATCTGAGTTTATATTTCCTCCATTAAACTTGCCAAGACTCGGTAAAAAAAAGTAGATGTACCTACATCATAAATTGTACAAAACAGACTACAGACACATGCCTACTTTCCCGCTTTTTCCATGAAGTCCAATTCAAGTTCAACCGTGCACTTGTTTTGACGAAATTGTGATAGAAGTTCTAACTTCTAACCAATGATTCTTGCAAGACCCTATAGTTTCCAAGTACAATCAATGCAAAAATCAAAACATCACCAATTAAAAGCTTCAAATATGTTGTATCTTGAAATTTATTTGATTTTGTCTTTAGTCATTGTACTCATACTAAAACTGCTAAAAATAAGGTATTAATGTCGAAAATCTAACCAATTAGGAGTAATTGCTAAAGAGGATATGATAATGTATATTTTAACATGGGATGGGTGAGTCGTGTAATCTAAAATATCTCTTAAGAAAAGAGAGTGTACTTTACTAAAAAGAACACATGAAAAAGGAAATAAACTATGTGAACATGGAATGAAATCAAATCACTTCAAAACAAATCCTGAATTTGAACTTGACGAGATCACAATAGCACTAAATCGACCAGTTGAACAAGAAATCGATTAGTTTGTCTATTGATTTAACCATGGTTATTTGTTAATTGTTTAGAATCGAATCAAATTGAACTAACTTAACTATGAATTATTCAATCGAGTATTTCTTTTATATAAAACTTACTTTTCATATAGTTTTTAAACAAGGAGCAGTGATATTTGAACAACTCTTTTGGTATAACTTTTGGGACAACCTTGTTGTGTTCTCTTCTTATTGGTTAAAAACAATAGAGAGAGAAAAAGAAAGAGAGAGAATAAGAAGATAATGTGAGTATGAGAGAGAAGGTTGTACAAAAATGATTATACAAATATCATTTCTCTTAATTAAGAGAAATATCAGCATGTGTCCTTAAGATAATTTCTTTTAAGTTCGCTATCTATATCAGATAAAGAATCCAAAATCCAAAAGATATCCAAATTAAAGAGCCGTTTACTTTAATCAATAGTAAGTTGTAATTGCTTGATCATCATCTCCAAAAGTTGAATACAGGAATGAAGCCTACCACTAAAATTCAAGAAATGTGAAAATAGTTAGGGATATTTTAGTAAAAAAATAAGCAATACAATAAAAGTTAAAGAGAATTCTATATAAAGGAAGACAATAAAAGTAAAAATTCTAAATAAAAGTAGTAATAGTAGTATAGACAGTGTTCCATAGAATGACATATGTACCAAAATGTCATAGTATAGAGATCTTTACACCAACCCGTCAATAACAAAGCTCACAAAAAAAAAAAATGGATATAACAATTAAATATAATTTTGATATTAGAAAATATATTCTCGTATATGAGTGAGTGACATATACGGTTCTTCCATGGAATGTCATGTGTACCAAAATAATGTGATGGTCCATTAAATGCATGGATGACGATGATGATAAGGTGGTGACTGTGTTCATTAGTTAGGTGGGGAAGAAATAATAAATAAGAATAAACTTTTTTCTTCACAAAGCCTCTTTCATCATTTACGTTGGTCTTCTTCATTGTGGATTCGGTGGCTCCATTTTTGTCAAATGCTCTATTCAGCAATTTCGGAGATTACAAAAAGTTATGTTCCCCACTTAGTCATATTGAATGAACATAAAAAAAAACTTTTAAGGAAAATATTAAGTGTCCTTTTTTTTTTACACAAGAAAAATATTAAGTGTCTTAAGAAATATAATAAAATTATCTCAGAAACAGTAGTTAGCACGACCCAAATATTAATACCATCTTTTAGACCAATTCTATGACACGCAAGTGAAACAAGTCTTGCATTATGCACAAGTTAGTTTACATTATTGCAGTGTTAATATAATCCATTTTTGTTTGTTCAAAAAAAAGTTTACATTATTGAATCAATAAATTTCATCATTAGATTAAATGAAATATGATATAATTTATTAATCAAATGATAAAAGATGGCATATATGCAGGGGCCAAGGTTCGAACCTCGGACACCCCACTTATTCACCTTTGAGGTAAATTGACCAAAAAAATTGAATAGTAAAAGATACATTTGTGTATGATGCAATATCATTTTAAAAATACACCTCAGATGCAATTAAAAAAATATTTGTATACACTGTTTATGTGTTTTTTTATCTGCATATTATTAACATATTAAGAAATCATCTCTATTTTCATCAATGATATAAAATAAAAATAGTTTGATATAAATACATTTTGCTAAAATAATCTTAGTTAAAATGGGTATAAAATAAAATACTTTAAACATTAAAAAAAAAATTAGGATATACTAAGTATTAGAAAACTCCTTAAAGCATATAAAATGGTAGTCCTTCATCTATCTAACATCAAACTAAATAAACACCCTCATTATAGAATGAATAGATTTTGATATTTGTAGATAAAAATTGTTATAGATACACTCTCTTTTTTCACTATCTTGTTGTGAGTCCTAAACTTTCAATATACTCCCTCCGTCCCACCCTTTTATTACAGATGAAGGGTGCCAACATACAAAGAACGAAGGAAGTATAAACTGTGTTAATGAGATTGATTGATTATTAAGTATTATCACTAAAAAAATTATAAAATAGATGATCTTATCACCTTGCTCGATATTGAATAAGGCAACATAACTTTTCCTTTTTTATAATTGGCAAGATAACTATCCTATCACCTTTTATTATCCCCCTACCTATGTCGTCGTCTGTCATTTACAAAAAGAGAAGCCACCATAGTATGCATTCATATTGAAGAAAAAAAACACAAATATTTAGGGTTAAGTTAACGAATGTTATAAGAGTAACGTTTAAAGATTTTAGTAAAGAGAATATTGTCCTAATATAAACATATTATATTTAGTATTTCAAATAATATTTTAAGGGCACTAATTAACATTCTAATTTTCAAATATATTTGCGTAATCTCACAACTAGTACTAATTTTCAACTAATATTATATACTTGTTACTTAGTTGATGTTAACTAGTACTATCTTATTTTCTAAGGTATATTTGGAGATTTTTTTTTAGTGAATATGGAATCGAAAAGTAGGGAGTAATCTCACAAATTCAAGTCACGTGACATCATGTTATTGGTCCTTCAACTTGAGTGGCTCTTGCATTATTAACGACATTATGAAAAAGCAAGTGCATCTGTTTTACTTTTACCATCATGACCACCATGTTTGGAGCCATTACCTATTTGCGTAAATCTTTTCATAATTATTCTCAATGTTCCAACTTACTTTTACATAATCATTAAAAAATCAACAATTAATAACAATTTACTTAAAGAATAGTTGGATGAAATAACATTTTCCCTTTTCATGAGTTTAATCAAAGGTCTCTAGTTGATTTTTCATAAAGAACTAAAGTGTTTTTTTGACAAAAATAAAGAACCATAGTTGATATTCAATGAAAGCAACTATTAATAAAGAACCATGTTGTGAGAAAGTTTTGTCTTTCATATTTATGGTCTAATTTATACCTAAAAAATCAACAATTTTTACATATCAAGGTAATATAACAATTTATTTTTTTAGAAATAGGCCTCAATTATAAAAAAAATAAAAATCAATGATGTGTCATTTTCTTTTTTTAATGCAAAAATAGTCAATGCTGTGTCATATTTATAAAAGAATAAATATATTCTTTTCCAATAAAAAATTCTCTTAATCCATCAAAAATATATTTTATTAATAGTTTATTTATGTTTAATGTAAATATATTTTTGAAAGGTTTATGTAACTACTTTAAATAATGGTAATTTTTTTTTAATGAAAATGAAAAATTATAGGCTAAATTACATTTTTGGTCCTCTAACTATTTAATTGGTATAAGATTAGTCCTCTAACTAAAAATTGATTTATTTCGGTCCTCTAAGTTTCTCACTGTTACTACATTTAATCCTTTCTGTTAGTTTTATTCAAATAAACGTTAGAGTTTGTGTTATGTGGGTCCTCTAACTTTATTTATTAGTATCATTTTGTTCCTATGTCTTGTTAAGGTATTATGATTAAATAGTGACTGATATTATTGGTAACTGTTATGGTTCATATCTATGTGTGAAACAGGAGGTCAGGTACCCACATAACACAAACTCTAACGTTTATTTGAATAAAAACAAACAGAAATGACTAAATGTAGTAACGGTGAAAAACCTGGAGGACCGAAATAAATCAATTTTTAGTTGGAGGACCAATCCGATACCAATTAAATAATTAGAGGACCAAAAAGATAATTAAGCCAAAATTATATCATTAAAATATACTCTTATACGTACTAGGATGATTCCTTCCTCTTTTTTTTTTTTTTTTTTTTTTTTTTTTTTTGTGTGCCTAACTTCTTTTTACAATAACGTAGAGAGGCCCGTAAGATGCTTTACAAACACAACAATATGGAAAGAGGGGCACTGTTCTACAAATATGGTCGTCGAATTGTGGTTAGTGTATAATTGTGTTCATATTCTATGTTTAATAACATTACAAACTTTAATTAAAGTGCATTCGGAAAAAGTTAAATTCTAAATAAAATACAATATAAAAGAAGTGGTCCAAAGTGATTGAATACCCCAATTTTTAGGTGAGTTTTACGAATTTGTCAATATATTACTTTGCTCGTGTTTAATGGTTGAATTTTAGCTTGAGAACGCATTTTTTATGCTAAATTTTTATTGAAGTTTATCAACTAATAAATTATGTGTTTGCAAGAAAATTTGCATCATAATGTCATGAAAATTTTAATATAAAAGAAATTATCTAAACCAAATGAGATTGAATATAGCAAAAGAGGCTAATCTCCATACAATATACGGTTTCAATTATATGATATGCAACTAAAATTTTGCATTTTTATTTGTGTTGTTTGTCACGTATCTGCCACGCAAGCAAAATTTAACATACTGTAGTTAGTAGTAATTGACTAAATGATTAACTTAAATTAATTTTGTTAAACTAAATAACCAAACTACTACTAGTACATTTAAAAATTAAAGGATCAACTTGTACCCCTAAAGTTAAGTCAATCAAAAGTGGACAAAAAAGTACTACATTTAAACCAAAGTTCAATTAATATGATTAAAGTGAAATCAAGAAGAAAAAAAAACCAGGACCTTGGTGCTAGCTAGCTAGTACGTACCACTAAAACAAAAAGGCCTAAACACGCTATTAATTTCAATTACGCGGTTCATTAACTGTCTCTCAACATCAAACCTTTTGTATTATTGGGTTTTGCCAAACCATGTTTCGGAACAATGGTTAAAGAAATTATAAATAAAAAATTTGTCTTAAATATAAATTTTAACTTTTGATTAAATAATAATTATATCATTTTTAACAATAAGTTATTTGTAACACTCACCTGTTTTATTTTGAGACGGAGAAAAATGTAAAAATGACAATTCCTATGAGACAGATGAAGTGTCGTATGACACGTCATTTAAAATATATCACATCATAATTTTTTAATTAAAAATATAAGAAATGAACCATCACTAGGTAATTTTTAAAACAAGGTGACCAAAGGAGTTTATTTATTTTTTATTGACTTTTAGATAGTTAAACTGGTCCTCAAATTTCTTTCCACAAAAACAAAGAATCTTCACACAGAAAAATAAGAGCGAAAACTAAACAACACCAGAAAACCATCTAAATTCCTATCATGAACACCCAACAACAACCTAACAAAAGGAAAACTAGGAACATAACCCCATCAATCAATCAACCCCAATACAAATCTGCCACAAGACATTATCGAAGGCAACACAGAACGGGTTCACGATGACACTCATAGAAGGAACATGTTTGACCATAGTGTTTTTCCATAAATCACTTCCATGATATAAATTTAACCATATCCACTAACTAGAGTACAAATATCTTATTACTCGAAAAGATGTGAGCATTTCGGAATTTTCACAAGGACCACACATCAAATTGCCAGATAAATAAGAAACATAACCTCTCAATTCTCTCCCCTAATTCAAACATAAAATTAAGAAGACTCGATAAATTTGAAGGTAAAACACACTCTTATCCCAACCACCTAAATCAGTTCTCAACTATGTTTTTTGTTGATCAATTTTGTACATTAAATTCTAATAAAAATGTATTAGAAATGTGTATAATATACATACACCCTCTGTCTCGAATTAAATATATTTTTTACCATTTTTTCTTGTCTCAATTTTTTTATGGTGGTGATTTCTTGTCTCAAATTATTTGTCTTCACTCTTTCTCTTTTAAGAAGATTATTTGTCCATTTTACAATACTAACACAATATTTATTATTCTTTTCCATTAACATATATTTTTTATTGCATTTTAATCATCTAACTACATCATTAACTATAATTTATAAAAGTATTTTAATAAATGAAATTCATTTTACCATTAAAATTAGTATTACTAATCATTTTTTAATAAACACATAAAACTCAATAAGAACATATTCCCCACAAAACCAATGAGTTAACAAAAAGGGTCATGCTAAAAAGTAAATAGTTTTGCATTGCAAACAACATCTTTTAAACACTTAAAAAGTTAAATTCAACACATTTTACTTCTATTCAACGTATTATTACTTCTATTCAATGTATTATTTTTATTTTTGTTCTCTTAATCAATACGATAATGATACTCTTTAAACATTTTTCATACTTTTTACTCGAGGACTCATCTCATTTGCTTTTTTCCGACTCTTAATAATACGAATATTTATATAAAGGAAAATGTTAAAGAATGTCCTTAAGACATTGATTAAGAAGACAAATTTAAAAATATTGTATTAAAAAATAGTAAAAAATGATAGATTTAACTTTTGAAAAATTAAAAAATTATTAAATTCAATGTAAATTTACCACTTTTAATTTCTTTAACTAGTGTATTAAGGACACAACTTAAAATATCCCTTATATAAATAAAAACTTAGTTAGTGTACGTTACATAGAGAAAAACAGATTCCAACAAAAACAAAAAGAAAAAAAAATCTAAAGAAAGATCACATCCATGCAACCAAACACTTCAGTTGACTCCCCATCAAACAAAGCAATAAATAACTTTCTCATTTTTCAATATACTAACATTATAATAATATAACATTAAATCTCATATACTATAATATTCTTATTATTAAATCAAAATCAAAACATTTCTAATTCTCATTTTCTTCCTCTTCATCTTCTTCCTTTCTTTCTTCACTTTCTCTTTCTACTTTCTCTCTTCTCTAAACCCTTAACAGAAAACAACCCATGATTTCTCTGAAGCTAATTCACCTACACAGCAACCAAAGCTTCCACCTTTAAACCATTTCAACCCGACCCGTCTCCCAAAACGGATCGGATCTGTACTGGGTACGGTACAGCACTGGAACATTCAACGTTAACTCACTTTCTAAGAAAGTGAGGAGAGAGAAAATGTACAAGAACCAGCTACAAGAGCTGGCACAAAGAAGCTGTTTCAACCTACCTTCATACACGTGCATAAGAGAAGGTCCTGATCACGCGCCGCGGTTTAAAGCTACCGTTAACTTTAACGGCGAGATCTTTGAAAGTCCTCAGTACTGTACAACACTTCGTCAAGCTGAACATTCAGCTGCTGAGGTGGCACTTAGTTCTTTGTCTCATCGTGGTCCTTCTCATTCTCTTGCTGCAAAAATCCTTGTGAGTTTGTTTCTCTTTCAGTTTTGCTTTTTGTTTTTCTTCTGTCGGTGTGCTTCTGTTTCAGTTTGTTTTTTGTTTCTGTTGTTGAATTACATAATTGCCCTTGTCCTTTTTTATTTTCAAAGAGTCTAGCGGCGAAACTCAAACACATTAACTACTTATAAATAGATAATTGTGGGTTTGAACTTCCGCCCCTGTATATATCTGTAGTCTTTTATCGTCTGAGTTGTACTTACGAGACAAATGTACTTGTCCTTTGTTTAGGATTTATTTATGCAATACTTATATGAGTTGATTTTGTTATTGTGTAATGTTTTATTCTTTGATGATTTTGATTTATTTTTGTTTTACTGGTTTAATGAAGGTGATGATGTACTTGATGATGATTGTCATTGAATAGTATTTTTTTTAATGGGGGTAAAATTGGCAATTTGTAAATAGTTCATAGTTTCTTGAGTGAGGATGTAAGGGCGTCTTTTGAATTCCGTTGAGTTTGACATGATCAGTAGAACTGTGATTTTGTTGAAGATCCAAAGAGTATCTTTTACTGAAATCGTGATATTGTGACAAACTCGAAGTGAATCAAACATATATGCACTAAGATTTTGCTTCTTAAGAGGGGATTGGGCTTTCCACTGATTTGTTGTATATAATTTGCAAAGAAGCTTTTTTCCTTTATGCTGGCTAACCGCCTTTTTGTTGTGTCTGTCATATATATATACACTCATATATTCAAGAATGTTATGTAATGTACAAAAAAATTGTTGAAATATAAAATAGATTCTGTCCTTTTAGTTGTCTTCTAAAGTGGAATTTGTAGGATCCTACCATGTAGTTCAGGTTCCAATTTTCTCCTGTATTTACAGTTACCTCACATTTTCCCTCAGCCATGGTTCTAAATTGCAGTTGTGGTTACATTGTGAATGTCGACATTGCGGCAAAATGTGGTTGCAATTGCAGTTGCAATGCTATTGTGGAGACTTCTAAAATCTTAATATCGTGGACCGAAATTTTGAACTATGCTTTCATTATATATTTTATGCATATTCTATGAGCATTTTCTTCAAAGTATCTTTTGTCAGTGTTTAAATGTTTATCAATTCACATTGCATGGCATGTCTTCATTGTGTCATTGGTAATTTTTCTGTTTGAATACTTATCACTTACAAAATTTCAGGATGAGACGGGAGTGTACAAGAATCTCTTACAAGAAATTGCACAAAGGGTAGGGGCTCCATTGCCGCAGTACACAACTTTCCGGTCAGGCTTAGGACATCTACCTGTTTTTACCGGGACGGTGGAATTAGCTGGAATTACATTCACTGGCGAACATGCCAAGAATAAGAAACAAGCAGAGAAAAATGCAGCTATGGCAGCTTGGTCGTCTCTAAAGCAATGTAAGTGGCTACCCAGCTTTTCTATGTAGACGATTTTCTTCGCTGAAAGAAATATGAAACTTTTGCATCAATTGTCCCATGAACTATGGTGTTGAAACCCTAGCAATAATTGCGGTCACAGAACTTGCATACTTGTTTTTGAAACCCTAGCAATACCCAACCTAGTACAGTTTCCCTTATTCCAGTCATTCGTATAAATTTCATTTTTGCTCTTCTTTTTATCTGTTTTTAATAGTAGCGAATCACAGCACTACAGTAGCAGTGCAGAATGGAACAGCTTCTGGCTGTTTTAAGAAGTGCTGTCAATCATGGATTGCTATTAATGGTGGTTTGTTCAAATTGCGCTACACTACAGTCTATAGCGCTGTGATTTGGCAACACTTTGCACTAAATGGCATATTGCAGAACCATAGTGATTTGTTTAAATTCTGCCACACTATAACTTCTATTTGACAATATCAGTTTTGAGTTCTTTGTTGCATCATTTTTTGATTTGGAATATCATGGCTGAGCAGGAACAATGGATCTAGGGATTGGATTCTCGTCATCCATTAAAAAATCACCTGAAGCCTCACCCTCTGTTAGCATACCGTGTTTTTCTATTTGTTTTCCAACTACAACCCTGCAATTCATGGCCCGTTTGTTTTAGATTTTTTTTCAAAAGAAATCTATTATTTTTCTTAAAAAAATCACTTTTTTCATTTTTAAGTGTTTGTTTAGGATTTTAAGAAAAATCATTTAATCAAAACAATCTATTTTGATCCTAAAATGAAAAGCTATTAGAATTAGCTGTTTGATTGTTTACTTGATCACAATGCCTTAGATTGGTGGTTGTACGTTACACTAAGACTTTCAACTATAAACGATAAATGTCTTTAATTTAAGTGAACTTTCATTTTAAAGAATTCATGTGAACTTAATTTATATTATATCCTTAATATTTGGTAGAGTAGTAGCCATTATATTAGCAACGGAGTTAACAACTATAGTTTATATATCCAAATATGATTAAATCTAAAATTGATAATAATTTTGTTCATTGACAGTGGCGAAAGAAACTGCAAGCTCTTCAACTGAACCGGAGAACAATGACGAACTAGAACAGATCACCATAGCACGAGCCTTACTGAATTACCGTCTGAAGGAAAAGATGGCAATGTCAAATCCAAATGCTATGATTTCATTTCCAATGAAGTTTCAGTTTCAAAATCCAAGGCCAACCAGCCCTCAACCTCGGCCAGCAACATCAAAGATTCTTCCTCTAATTTGCCAAAAGACAGCACCTCGAAGCAGGCATCCCGCAACGGCGTCAGCCAGCAGTGATCACAGTTCCATTATGTCACCGTTTTCTTCTACACCAGAAAGCCGATGGACCCGTCGCCCGAAATTCCCTGCGGCAGGAGCAGCACCTTATGTTCCCATTCGACATATGCGATCATCATGCCAGGGAGTTGCACCTCCAGTTACCGTAAGGAATGCAATACCTGTATTCTCCCCGCCACCAGCCGCCGTGTCCCCTCAAGTAATGCGGCCACTTCCTGTACGAGTTGCTCCCCCGATCAATATTCGGCAAGTAGTTCCAGTATATGCTTCTGCTCCACCGGTTCGAAAAGATGAACCTATTCCCATCAGCAAAAATGATCTGGCACAAGTACTAAATGCTGCTACACCGCTTCGAGTAGATGAACCTGTTCCCATCAGTAAAGTCGATCCAGCACCTGTAGTTTATGCCGCTCCACCAGTTATAATAGATGAACCTGTTACCGTCAGCAAAGTTGATCCATCACCAGCAGAAAATGCTGCCCTACCAATTCCAGTAGATGAACCTGTTCCTATCAGCAAAGATGATCCAGCAGCTTCAGCAGTTAAAATAGATGAAACTGTTCTTGTCAGCAAAGATGACCCAGCACCAACCAGTGATTCAGATAAAACCGACACCAAAACTGAGAATATTCCAGCAGGATCTGAAACAGTGCAGAGGTTGGAGCAGCTGAAAATTTGATTGTGAGAATCTAGAGTTTGTTTCTGATCTCGTATAATGAGTGATGTAATAGTTGAAGGTTAGCATGAGCAATGGAATGAATATATATGAAATTGAAGAGCAGCTTAGCACATAATTTGCTCATATTTTTGATATTACTATTATGTATGTTGGTCGTATCATATCTTAGTATAGCTGTTCTGCCGGCTATTCATTGCTCCTCTCTCATGAGATTCTTGCATAGTTCCAGAGAGAACTTCTTTTCCCACCCCAAAGTCTCTTTGAAGCATACTTATGGGGAAAAACATTTTTTGACATTGGAGAGTATACTTTAGACACAAATGTGGTTTTACGTTGGGGGTGGGAAAAGAAAGTCTCTAGTTTCATATATACAGACATTGGTTAAGGAACTCATAAATAGAAATTTTGTCTCGAAAATATAAAATATTATTTTTTATTAAATAATGATTACACCATTTTTTTTAATGAAAATTTACTTGTTTTGCATGTTTAATTAATGTTTTTGGGGCACTCTTTAACATTCTCCATACTTGATAATTGCTGCGCTATCTACTTTCCTTAACATTTTTCATAGTGTTACACTGGGGTTGCATAATGCACCCTTTGTGTTTTTGCTCATACATCCCATAAGCCGGTTTTAATTCCTTCTATCAATTATTCAAACTTGATTTACATTTTGGAGGTTAACTTCTTTAGCAATATAGTATAATTCCAGTATGTGTAGAACTTACCTTTTGGATGATATAGGTGATTGAATGTTTTTAAACCTACCGGATATACTAACTTTGGAAACCCAATTTTATGGGATCCAGCTCCTATAAAGTGAGCAACTCAGTGTAGAGTAGGTAATAACAACCCATTGCGCAACAACGACGATGATGAGCTCTTCGACGGAAGCCATGGGTTGAAAATGAGAAAGAGGAAAAAGAATGGATGTGATTATTGTGATTATGGATCTTGAAAAAGAAGGAAGATTGAAACGAAATTTTTGGTGTGAGATTCATTTGCAATGTTCGACGCAATGTTGATGATTGTTTTGTGTTCTTTGAACTTAGGATAAAAATTGAAAGGATTGATTATGACTGCTTCTTGTTGATGATAGTTGTGTGTAAGGGGTTGTAGATCCAGATCTGATCAAAATTTAAATTTAGGCATGAAGATGAATGGGTTGATATTGTTTATGCCTAGAAAAATTTATCTCCTTTCCTTTTTTAATATAGATGAAGAAAGTTTTTCGAATAGGATGTAGAAAAAGAAAGAGAAAAAGAATGAAGTTTTGTAGAATAAAGGGAAAAAAATGAAGAATGAAATTTAGGCATGAAGTTCTTACAAATTGAGCTAAGTTTACAATGACTGATTAAGCTATATTTTAAAATTAAGAAATTGAAATAAAAATAAACAAAATAGAATTTTGGATTCATTAATTTATTTTATATTTTTTTTTGTTCCAATTAAAATCTACGTGTGACATTCATACACAGTCATCAAGTGTCACATAAGCAAAAATACGTCAAATTAGCAAGAAAGTGGGTACATGGACTATTTTAAAAAAGTTTTTTTTTGCAAGGATGGATTTCAAAAGTTTTTCTTTTTGCAGGGACCAAAACCATACCAACCCATATTTGTAGGGTTCAAATGCATATTTTAGGCTTTTTTTTTTTAAAGGAGGGCATACTATCTCAAGAATTGATTTAAATTACTTTTGTCCTTAGTGCCTCAGCAATTATAGATAGATCGTTGGATTCATCAAACGATCAGGAGCATTGATCTCTTATCCATTATATCAATCTAACAATCAACCTCAATATCATGTAGAGACAACAAAGGAATGAGAGAGAGAGTTTGATCTCCTTAAGTATAAGTATAACTTTATAATCTTCTTTATCTTCATCTTTTTTTTTTTTTTTTTTTTTTTTTCTTTTCTAAATCTATTATTTGTTTTTGTTTAATTTTTCTCTCAACAACATTTGCGTAATATACTTACAAACATTCAGAAATAATAACAAAAGAGTTAATTTATATACAAGAATGATGAATTCCTTTTGGTGGGATCATTCGAAAGGTCAAAGTAGAGGACTAGAGGTATTGACTGGCTTTTTTGGGATAAAATGTCTATACACAAGAATGATGGAGGTATGAGTTAAAAAAATTTACCTACCTTTAATCTAGTTATGTTAGGAAAATAGGATTGGAGACTTATGACAACCCATGATTAATTGGTAGCTAGACTTTACAAGGCAAAATATTATACCAGGTGCAATTTCTTTGAGTCGACTTTAGGACATAAGCCTAGCTTTGTATGGCGAAGCATATGTAATTCTAAATTTATTCTCAAAGCTGAAAGCAGAAGGAGGATAGGCGATGCTGATGATATCTCTGTTTGGTGTAACAAGTGGATTGCAAATGATGTTACACTTATCTCACTTGTTGATGGGGATTTCCCTCTAGCTGATCTAAGAGTCTTAAATTGCATGCTACACGACCTCAAGGAATGTAATCTACCTTTCATGCAATCAATTTTGTATCACCAGGTAGTTGAACATATAGTGAACACACCGCTCTATCCATTAGTGATAGAAGATCGACTCATCTAAAAAAAAGAAAATCATGATGAATACTCTATTCGTAGTGCATACCATTTTTATTAGTCACTCATTGTTCTTTCATCAAACTGTTTGATTTATATTACATATTATTTTGGCACGCCCAACAAATTATTTTGACAGGTTATGTTTCATCTCTCTTGTTTTAAATTGTACTTTTATTGACAAAATGACGAGCCTATTTTATTTCGATTTATAATTATTTATATATTATGTCATATGTGAATTTACAGTCAAAATTTTACTCAGGCTCGATAAAATTTCTCGCTCTGACGCTGGTACACACGAGTATCTCACTAGTGTGGATTAAATTTTTAACCACGTATATTGATCTTTCAACTACTATTTTTGCTTATATTTTATTTTGAAGGATAAAACATTATGAAAATATTCATCCCCCAAAGGAATCTTCTTTCATCTAGGCACATCATTAAAAGCTTCATTAGTGTGTAAATCTACTCCCTTCTCAAGGTGTCTCCCTCCCTGTTTCTAAATCTCTCTTCTTCTTTTTTTCCTTTACTAAAACTGAGTGATGAGACAATAATCTAAGTTTCTCCCTTCATTCTTATTTTTGTCTTGATTTTGCATTTACGGTCTCGGTGTTTATGATGTTTTAAATTTTGAGCTTGCATTGGAATCAAATGCACAATAACATGAAGGTTATAATTTTGAATAATTGTTTGATCATATATATATATATATATATATAGGATATATTTGGTAGTGTTGAAAATGATAAGATATGCAACACTATTTTTTTTTTTTTTTAAGGAAAGGACATGCAACACTTTAAAATTTGAAGATACGTGGTAAGTAATTATATACTCCTCCCGTCTTTTTGTTTTTTTGTCAAGCAGTTTAGTGGTTAGAAATCAATTTTTTTAAGGTAAATAAGTGGAGTGTTTGGGGTTCAAACCCCAGCCCCTGCATATAATAATACATGTCCTTGCCAACTGAATTATACTCACGGAGACCCTCCTATCTCGTTTTAATTATCACTAGCATTATTTTTCTGTCTTAAAATAATAGAGGATATATTTGATAGTGTTGAAAATGATAACATATGCAACACTTTAAAATTTTAAGTTACATGGTGAGCAATTTTTTTTTTAAAGAACATGGTGTGCAATTATATACTCCCTCCGTCTCGTTTTAATTGTCACTTTAGCATTATTTTTTTGTTTTAAAATAATTGTTACTACTTTAAAATATCAATATAATATTTATTAATTAATATACCTTTCTTGACCAAAAAAATAAAAATAAAAAAATATACCTTTATTTATTAAATTTCTTTCCACTTAACTACTTAATTAATATGGGTGTTTTAGTAATAGTAACTAGCCAGTGACACTTAAGTTTTCTCAAAGAAACTTAATCCTCACTCATAATATTCCTCTCAACTACTTACATATATTACGCATTGTTCATCTCAAGTTAATAACCTTGTTTGTGTTAATAAGCTTGGAATGTTAAACCAGCAGAGGCTGAGACTAATCATCTGTAACACAGTCTTAAATGGAAGTACAGAGTGAGTGATGGGGGTGGTAGTTGGTGTTTGATTAATGCTAGTTTAAATCTGGACATAGTTAAGCTGGTCCAAGTTAATGATTTTAAGAGGCAGGTCCTCTTTTCTAGAAAAATAACAATCAGAAACTGCAACTATATGTAATAATTGAGTCCACAAATACCCAAAACCGTATAACTGCTTGTTCTTATTCATTTATTGCTCTGGAAAACTTGTTTTACTACTGTGTACTGTGTACTGTGTTATATTGTTACCTAACTTGTCTTTGTGCTTGATATTCAAATGCATGAGGCATATTACCAATATTAGAACTAATTTCCATCTCTCAAATCGGGACACATGAGAAGAATCCTATGGCTACTATAGAAATCAATACTTTTGGATTTCCCACATTTACAGCAGCCTCTAGGCCGTCTGATTTCAAATAGGTGGTTGAGATCACTTTACAGTGTAAAACTGTGTTTAAAATATGGACCGTTATTGTTGAGAATCCAAACCTGTGTGCAGGCACATCAAAACTAGTTTTCTATAAGGAAAACACTATTAATTTTGAGTTTGATGTCAAAAAAGTTATGGATAATTTTTCATCTCTTCATCATGATAGAATGATATTCATAATTGTAAAAGAAAATGTTAACCGGTACCTCCGGATACTAGCTAAGGTATTATAAAAGAAAATGTTTATCTTAAAAATTGTGCATTTTACCTTTTTAAACTTGAAAAAGTGTTTTTTTAAAAGCTAACTTTGTCGTTTCTTTTTGTTTTTAATTATTTAACTAATGTCTCGGGAACACGGATTAACATAACATATTGTAAAATTATGTTTTCTCACTTACTTTAGATATTTTGGCCAGCTCACGAGATTCACCTCGGATCATTGTTATCATTCAGAAGAAAAGTAATTATAATTTACTTATATTTCATTAAAAAAATATTAATTAAAATGCACTTCAAACGCATTCAAGATGAATTACTAATTATTTCTACACTTTTTTTAATGATTTCATTCTTAAAAATTGCCTCTAAAAAGGAAAATCATCCTTAAAATTGACACGCAATAATGCCTAACTAATGGCTGACTTTAGAATTTGGATGTATTAGAGAAATTTTCTTTCTCAAACTTGATTGGTTTCAATGAAGACAAAGAAGTTAAGGTTGTTACTTAAAGTGATACGACGTTATCCCACTTTGCATATTTAACAAGTTCAATAAAATGATTGGAAGGCACTACTTAGGAAGAGATTATGTTACTTGTATAAGGAGCCAACATTAATGTCTACGTTATTAAGAAAAAAATAATACTACTCATTGAGCCAAGAAAGATAGAGTATTAAGAAAGATTAGCATATTAAAATCTCACAAATGATTCTTTAGATTTCCTTCATTCCAATTTGTTTGAACTTTTTTAATGATAAAGGTCAATAATCAATTTTTAGAAATGTTAGTCCTAAAATTCAAACTCACAATCCAACCAAACTTTACCTACATTGGTTGGTTTAATATGACATACTTCCTAGTTCCTAAGAACAAAGCATTCAATAGGGTATGCAGGATTGGATTGTAAGTCAATTATCAACAAGGTCTCAAATATTAATCAATGGTGCAAAAAGGTGTGGAAGGATAAGACAACCCATACAATGAGTGACCATGCCAAACATTGGTGATCAGTGATCACATTTATTTGAAGTGACTAATGGGTCCATTGTTCTTTCCCTTTGGCCTAATTATAGTCCTCTTTATGACAAGCCAGGTGCTTGGAATCAGGTAGTTAAACAATAGTAACAATTAATTTGCTTGTGGTACTAATTGTTCTAAAAGTCTTGTATGATATTCAATAAAAAAATTTAAGAGTCTCACATCAGAGATAAAAGATAACCTAATCATATGTTTATAAATTGGATAATTCTCACCTCACAAACCAGTTTTGTGAGGTTGTGTTAGACCCAATCACGAATTTTAAGATGGTATCAGAGCCTCTTTAAAATTCATTGGATCACATGCTATCTGATTTCCGCAAATGGGTCATCCACCGTTTATGTCCACGAACCAAATCCAATAATACTGGTCGTGAGGGGGTGTGTTAAAAGTCTCACATCGGATAAGAGATGATATGACAATATCTTTATAAGTGGGAGCATTCCTCACCTCACAAGCCGGTTTTGTGGGGTTATGTTAGACTCAACCACAATTTTTTTAAAAAGTTTGAAAATACGATTATAAGTCGGATGTAATTATCACTCGAGTTATGTTTTAGGTGGTGAGTGGGGTCATCATCTTACAAACTAATTTTTGTAACGTTTGATTAGATCCAACTCAAATTATACGAATGATAAAAGGATGCCAAGTCAATCAATGATTTTTTTTCCTGGTGGAAGGGTAGAGTGTGTATATATGTATGTGCTCAATTCAAACCAAGTACATAGTTTTGCATAGGCAACACCCTTAACCACCAAGACACTGCAGTGTCATCTTTTATCCATTTGTGGGTTAAAGCTTTATGGTGAAAAGAACAAGGCATGGGGGGTGAAATGATGTGAGAAAACAAATTTTGAAAAGAAAAGAAAAAAAAATAGGGTAAGATAATGACAATAAATAATAAGTGTGCCAAACAAGCAATAGTAAATGAGAGTTGAAAAGAAAAAAAAAGTGTGAAGATCCACTGTGTGTCAAAGTGGCTGACTTATGTGGGACCTAGTCTCCACTTCAAAGACACCAACCCCTCAAAGCAAAGGCCACCTCATTATTCTATTCATTTACGCAACAAACTATATTTTATTTTAAGAAAAGGGAAAATTTAATTCAATGAGGGGGTGTGTAAGTGTATGGAGGTGGCTCAGACAGGAAGGCCCCACTTTTGATTGGACCACAAATTGGGGCCCAAAGGGTGCACACTGGTATTATATTCCTTTCCTATGAAAAAAGCAATGAAAGAATGAAAAAGGAGATGGGAACCCTCCACCCATTAGGAAGAAGGAATTTAATCATATAAAGAAAACAAATAAAAGATGGAACAATCAGAGAATAAGAGGGGGACAAAGTGGAAGAATGTTAATTCCATCACTGTAAAGTTTATAAAAGAAAAATATTCTCAATTTGACTTTGTTATATCTCATCATACACCATTGATTGTACTATATATTTAGGGGCAAAATTTTTCACATTCATTCTTTATGTAACCACTATTGTGCCTCATGTTGTTACCTTTGTTGACAAAAGAATGAAATCAAACTTGTTTTCAACCATGCTTTGTCTTTCAATTTTCAAGTCCAATGATTTAGTGAATAAATCACTTTTTTTTAATTAAGTTGTATTTTAGATCTGCTCACTAGTTATCTATTAAAAAAAAGTTCAGTAAAAAAAATATTTTAAAATAATTAAATATTTAATTTGGTTCTTCACAATTTTCTCGCGATTCAATTTAGTCACTTACAAAAATAAAACAAATTAATTATTGATATTTTTATACGGATGACAAATTAGACCATGACTTGTTATAACAAAGAGACTAATTTATTCTCAATATGAAAATATGATGGCCTACTTAGGGTTTTATGGTTGTTAGAGACTAAATTGGATCACGAGAAAATTGTGAAGGATTGCATTGACTCTTCACTCAAAAAAAAAGGGAAATTGATTTTTCTTTTTTGTGGAGTTTTTCACAGATTCCATCTACCAAACATAATCATATTCAAGATATTGTCGAACACAAAATGCACTTTCGACATGAATTTGAGTTTGTGAATCCAGGAAGCGTTAGTAACAATAATGGATCAATGCTCCATAATCACAAGAGAATGATATGCCTTATCTCCACCTAAAATCTTAAGGTTTGTCAAACGAAACTCTTCAGACATGAATTTGTGTTGGTGAGTTCGTGGAGCGTCCTAAGCAACATCGGGTCAATGATCACTGAAGAGAGAAATGTCACGTCTCCATCCAAAATTTTAAGACATTAGGCATATGAGTCACGTCTTTTATATATTCAACATTAAAATTATTCATAGTCGATGCAAGTCAAACCATTCACACGTAAGTTAAACAATCTTCCCATCAAGTGTAAGTCTTCCACATCCTATACCAGAATCCAACACTAGGATCCTACTCACCCTCTTCCACCAAACCAAAATAAGACTTTGATACCACTTGTTAGAGAGTCGAAGGGAGCGCGAGGAGAAACAACCGATTAATATTCTATGACCATAAGAGAAGGAGACGTCACATTTCATCTAAAATTTGAAGACCTTAAATAGATACGTCCAAATACAATAACGATGGAAATGCATATTGATTCTATAAAATTCTAAAACATGAATAAATCAATTGTTATGTTGCTGTCCATATAGTGTAATGCATTTTTTCACTTTCTCACAAGGAAATAAAGAGAGAATGGGAGAGAGGATTGTTGTCCGGTGTGAGCTGATTGCACCCAAATAATGCCGACAACACTATGGAAGCAAAAAGGACTTTTTTCAATGTTGGAAGTCAATTTCGTATAACTTGTGCTTCCCATTGTCCACATGGTTATTTGCTATTGGCTTGCTTGGAATGTAATTAACGCAAAGTCGTATATATAGTGGAAAATCTTTCTTTTTTCAATTTCAACATCCCTTATCAAATCCAAACAAAGATCTTGACTTTTTTTTTACGTGTATTTTAATCTATTTTTAGATGTCAAAATTTCTCTGTTTATGTCATCATTTTCTAGATTTTCAAATGCCTTTTGCCATTCATATTTGTTGCTTAGTGTTGTTTCAATATACTAATATTTTTGTATTTCATGTGAATTCATTCATTCACCACAATCGAAGTGGATGGTTCGAAAACGGAAATCTAATAGTCGATGATCAAATTGATCATAGAGGAGAATCTAATAGTATATTAGAAAATGGTTAATAAAATGGACATTGTCTCATTCATAAACACATGTTAAAGTTATTTTTTATCCGATGTGCGACTTTTTCACAAATGATACTATTGTAGAGATGTGCAAACCATTGTATTCCACCAAAGATAGTCAACGACGTACATCCCATGAATCACAATAATTTTGATTA
Organism: Medicago truncatula; assembly: GCF_003473485.1. NCBI lineage: Eukaryota > Viridiplantae > Streptophyta > Magnoliopsida > Fabales > Fabaceae > Medicago > Medicago truncatula. The sequence continues at coordinate 29,973,000 of NC_053045.1, read as the reverse complement.
GGTCTATCTGATTTTATTAATTAATCTTTATCGTGTTATTTTGATAGTGTGTTAAGTTCGTCAAAATCACGGTGAACTACCATTATGATCATATAAAATATTAGATTTTTAAGCTTCGACAAAATTATAATACCAAAGTATCATCGTAGCTTTTCGTAATCCACCCGAATATCAAATAATATACTCATCGTTATATTCAAAATTATCGCATATATATATATATATATATATATATTTATAATATAAAAGTAATTGTGTGTGTTTTAAATGTATTTGCAGGTTACAGCTGCAAGAGTTCTTTCACGTAGATCATATATTCGCACAACCATGAATGAGGTACACAAAATACAAATGATGCATCAAAAAGATCAATTTTGACCTCCAGCGTTAGAAAGAAAATTTTATAATATCTATTTCTTGCTTGTGATGCAATAATAGAAAAGTTGGACTAATTATTGAGTATAATGACAAACAACAAATAATATGTAAGGATAAATTAATATACCTTTTGTCAATAAATCCATAAATAAATTAATATACCTATCACTATGTGCTGTGTAAGAATTTTTATTTATGGGAAGCACGTGACACTGCTTTTCGCGCATGCCAAAAGCAACCAAAACATGGGAATGACTTCATAATTTAATTTTATAATTCCTTTCAATACTATATGTGGGTCGATATTCAACTTTTATTTTTTCTTTGAAAGAAGGATCAGTCCTCTAGAAATATTTTTTTTTTATAATAAATTTTGAAGTCTAATACAAATTTCTTTTCCTTCTGTGTCTATTTAATGTAAATTGTTGAAGACAAACAATTAAGAGCAAGAAAGAGATTTTCTTACAAAATAGAAGAAAAGAAATAAATACTATTACGATGTACACTTTAAAAGTATCATATCGCTTAAAAGTTGAGGACAATAGTAATTTATATACAACACTCACGCTCCTCCACCTATGAAATGTCTTTTTATAAAGGACAAAATCATAAAAGGTTTACACCCAAAACAAACAATAACCTGGAAAGCGGTGTGCATGTCAATTGATCTAAAGTGGACCTTGATCTACAATTTGCGAGATGGAGGTTGAGCGTTGATAATGACAGTTTCTCAACAAAGAGGTGGTATACCAGTAAACACTTTGGTGATCAAATTAGTGGTGAATCATATGAGACTTTAGGGTTTAGAGAACATGTACTCTAACCCGAGTCATAAGTTAACTTTAATAGGTTTTAAATTAGGTTTTTTTCAAGACAAAATCCTTATAGGACAACTATCCTCAAAGACAACCACGGACAAGTCATGGTGTGATGAAGATCACACGACCCTAGTCATACCTTTGGACTTGCTTGGGTGTGCCTTTGTGCCATGTTCATAATGCATTATGTAGTGAGTTGCTACCTTGGTAGACTTGTTCTTGTTGTTGGATTGGACTTGACTCACTTCAGAACACCAATCTTTCGCAAGAGTTACACTCATATATAAAAATAAGTTAAGATAAACTACATGTCGGATTTAAACCTTAAATCTTTTTATTAGATTAAATTTTGACATGTACACTTTGATTTTGTTGAAGCTATAAATAATAACTCAATGTGAATCCAAGCATACACAAAATAAAGCTTATTTTGCCATTATCTCATAAGTAGGTAGAAGCGGTTTGGACAAAACCTATGAACTCGGAAAAATAAACCAAGCCAAGAATTACCTGTTCTTTTTTTGTTAGGGTAAATTTTTTATCTAAACCAAAGAAAACCAAATTGGATTGGTTCGATTCTCGTGTTTCAATTTCGAAATCCAATAATCAATGACGTTGATTACGAAGCTAATTACTAAACTCGCATTGACTTAGTTTACATACAACATTTTACTAACATCATCACCCAAAAGAAATAAATAAATATATGAAAAATAAAAGAAAAAAACTAAATTCCTCTCCACTTACTTGAATGAGTATAAAGAATTAACTAAAAATAACAAATGACAAATTTATTCTTTCTAACTGAAATTTAAATATTAAAAACTTGATATTATTTTTTGGTTCAATTTCACTTCTAAAAATTATTAAAATCTGAATAAATCGAATCGATGTAAATTTGATCGATTCTAATATTATCATTTTGGGTTAATATATGTTTACCCCATGTAATATTAGTAATTTTCGTTTTACCTCCTTGTAAAAAAATGTGTTTAGATTCCAACCATGTAATTTGAATATTCTTTGGTTTTGGATTTTCATGACGTGAAATTACAAAATTTTAGGTGCTTTCGCTTCTTGTAATTTGAGAGAATTTCGGTTTATTATCTGCCATATCATCGATTTTGTACGGTCAAAATTGAAGAAGGTCCAAAACCAAATAATCTTTAAATTATATGGTTGGAATCTAATTTTTTTTTTACAAGAGATAAATCAGAAATCACTAATATTACAAAGATAAACATATATTAACTCTATCATTTTTTACTGAAAACCGACCAAACCGAACCGATACACCCTATTGACAAGACAAATTTAACATTGAAAATGTGGGGTTGACAAGAGTTGGTGAAATGTGGGGTGGATGATGTAAATAAGAAGGAACAAGACAAGAAGAAGGACAGAGACGTAAGTGCACCGAAAATGTTTTATAAACAAAGAAAACATCAATCTCATGCCATGTTTCTTGATATCTGAGCTTACTCTTACTCTTACTCTATTCTCTTCTATTCTGATTCCTTCTTCTTCATTCCTTTCTTTTCCTTTCCTCCATCACCAACATGCTTATTAAGGTTTTTCCTTTTTCTTTCTCTTGATTGATACACTGATTCTAATACTTCCAAAAAAACAGCAACAAAGACAAGACAATATTCCTTCTTAGGACAAAGACAACTTCACTTTCTATTATCTATCTTCTTCTTAACTCTTCTTATTCCTTCCTTCTAACTCAAGCTCCATTTCATTCAAACTTATCTTGTTCAAAAGAAAAAAGCTCTTAAATCTTCATTTTTTTTTTCAAACCACCCTTCTCTTTTATTGATTCCATTAACCTTTAAACCATAGCAATATAAGAAGAAGAAAAAAACCACCTTGGTTCACAAGGTAATGGTTTTATTAGTAGTCAAAGTTGAAGTGAAAAAAGAAGGAACCGTAGAAGGTGAAGGTTGTTTCTAAAAAATAATAAATAAAAAAAACCAAACTTTCTTGTTCATTTTCTTGAATTCTCACAAACCCATTTATAGTTTCCCTTAAACTTTTCATATTCTATCAAATCTCTTCCATTTCTCATGCAAAGTTACATGCTTTATTAGAACCAAGAACTTTCATTTGTCTTGAGGTTTGTGTGTTGTGTGGGAAGAAACATGGCTATGGCTATGGCTGTGGCTCATCATAGAGAAAGTAGTAGTAGTGGTGGAAGCATTGATAAGCATCTAGATTCAGGGAAATATGTTAGGTATACTTCTGAACAAGTTGAAGCATTGGAAAGGGTGTATGCTGAGTGTCCTAAGCCTAGTTCCATGAGAAGACAACAATTGATTCGTGAGTGTCCTATTCTTTCCAACATTGAACCCAAACAGATCAAGGTTTGGTTCCAAAATCGAAGGTATTGAAAACTTTGGTTTCTGCAAGTTGGAGCTTCATTGGTATATGTGAAATCAGCACTTAGATTTGTTTTGGTTTTTGGTGTTGAATTTTTGCAGGTGTAGAGAGAAGCAGAGAAAAGAGGCTTCAAGGCTTCAAACTGTGAATAGGAAATTGTCTGCAATGAACAAGTTGTTGATGGAGGAAAATGATAGGTTGCAGAAACAAGTGTCACAGCTTGTGTGTGAGAATGGATTTATGAGGCAACAATTGCATACTGTAAGTGTGTGAGGAACATGTTTCATGTCATAATTCTACATTTGGTGGAGGCAAAATTGATTCTATACGAGTATAATTGATTTTGACATGTTCGGATTTTTTCGATTAGAAGTGATTCCAATTTAATGCAAGAATTCAATGCCTTTTTCTCTACAATTGATTACTATATTAACTTCAAATTTGCTGTTCAATTCACTTTGACATGAACGTATTCAAATATAAATCACTTTACATTAATTCACTTTTAGCCCGAATCAATTTTACAAACCAATTCATTTGAAATCAAGTTTTTGTCACCAAAATACCAAACATGCACTAAGTTAAGGCCTCAGAGTTGATATTAATGGATATTATACTTGGTTGTTTTGATCTATGCAGCCATCAGCAGCAAATACTGATGCAAGTTGTGACTCAGTAGTTACTACTCCTCAGAATTCTAAGAGAGATGCTACTAACCCTGCTGGGTAATTTGAAGGCTTATGAAATGAACTTCTTGTGATTTTTTTTCTGTGTTGAAGATTTCCTAATTTTTTTTCTATTGCGCAATCATTTGCAGACTCCTATCAATTGCAGAGGAGACTTTGACAGAGTTCCTTTCAAAGGCTACAGGAACTGCTGTTGATTGGGTCCAGATGCCTGGGATGAAGGTCTCTTATTTGTATTCCTTGCTATAAATTTAGTACGAACAAAACATCAATTTAGTCCCTAAAATATCACCCTCTCCAATAAAGTATCTAAAGTATATGATATCTGTCATTTTAGTCTCTGCCATTAAAAGGTTAGGGACTAACATGACGGATTTGCATATACTTTAAGAACTAAAATCAAGGATTTGATATACTTTAAGGACTGCTTATTTATTTTATATACTTTAAAGACTAAACTCGAGAGAGAGTAACACTTTAAAGACTAAATTGAAATTAGTGGTCATGGCTTTTAGGAGATAATAAATTTGATTTTCATTATGATACTATGCCGATTTGAAAATGAAGGCTAAGTTTCTTCTACTAAATTATCTTTGTATTCATTTGTTATTCTCTTTGCCAGCCTGGTCCGGATTCGGTTGGGATCTTTGCGATTTCACAAAGTTGTAGTGGAGTGGCAGCTCGAGCTTGCGGTCTTGTTAGTTTAGAACCCACAAAGGTAGATTCCATACTTCCAAATAAGATGTAAAAGTGTGGTTTGCAATTTTTCTGTCATTTGTTGGCTTGCAAGTTGAGTTCTTCAAACTGTATGAATTTCTAAATCTAAGTTTTTAACAGATTGCAGAGATCCTTAAAGATCGTTTATCTTGGTTTCGCGAGTGTCGGAACCTAGAAGTTTTCACAATGTTTCCTGCCGGAAATGGGGGAACCATTGAGCTTATTTACACACAGGTGAGCTTCAGATATAAATTTAGAGACCCGTGTTGATTTATTCATACCTTTGAGTAACCTTCAGATTTGCTACAGACATATGCTCCAACGACGCTAGCTCCTGCCCGGGATTTCTGGACTCTTCGATACACTACAACTTTGGACAATGGCAGTCTTGTGGTGAGTATAATTTTTCATCTGGGGCATAGTAATAAAAGGAGTTGACTAATCGTATTTGACGCATGCATTTGATTCCACTTTTGAAGGTTTGTGAGAGGTCCCTGTCTGGTTCTGGCACTGGCCCTAATCCAACTGCTGCTGCTCAGTTTGTAAGAGCCGAAATGCTCCCGAGTGGCTACTTGATTCGACCATGTGATGGTGGAGGTTCAATCATCCACATTGTAGACCACTTAAATCTTGAAGTAAGACATCTTAACAATATGAGATCATGTATATCTTTTCATTCGTTACACACATTAATTTGTTTATTCTTGTCTTCTAGCCGTGGAGTGTGCCAGAAGTACTACGGCCACTTTATGAATCACCAAAGGTGGTGGCTCAAAAAATGACCATTGCAGTAAGTTCACTATTCTTAATTTGTGAAATAGGATTTATTGCAAAAGTTTGTTGACTAATGTTATTGGTGCCTTTTGTGATAGGCACTTCGATATATTAGGCAAATAGCTCAGGAATCGAGTGGTGAAGTGGTATACGGATTAGGTAGACAGCCTGCTGTTTTGCGAACATTCAGCCAAAGATTGAGCAGGTAGCCACATGAAATGATTTGTTTCCTTGAAGTCATATCTGTCCGCAGTTCTGGACTATCGGTTTTTACAGTATCATTCTTGATTTGTATGTCAGTTTTTTGGCTGAAAACTGATTTATTATATCTGCAGAGGCTTCAATGACGCTGTAAATGGATTCAGTGATGATGGTTGGTCTATACTGAACTGTGATGGCGCTGAGGATGTAATTATTGCTGTTAATTCAACCAAGAATTTAAGTAGCTCTTCTAATCCAGCAAGTTCCCTCACATTGCTTGGAGGAATTCTCTGTGCAAAAGCTTCTATGTTACTACAAGTGAGTCTTGTGAACTCGATGTCACAATATTTTCAACAGTGTCCGTTTTGGGATGTTGGTTTTTATACTGCTTTGCTTGCAGAACGTTCCTCCTGCAGTTTTGGTTCGCTTTCTAAGGGAGCACCGCTCAGAATGGGCTGATTTCAATGTTGATGCATACTCCGCTGCATCACTGAAAGCAGGAACCTATGCTTATCCAGGGATGAGGCCTACAAGATTCACTGGCAATCAAATAATCATGCCTCTTGGGAACACAATTGAACATGAAGAGGTATCTTAATGTTTGCATTCACACACTAGATCAAAACGTCTTTAGTGTCGTGGAATCCATTAGCATGTTATGTAGAGTCATGTCAACCATTTTTGATCTGATCACTGGAAATATTTGTTCATTCAAATTATGTTCCTGATGAAGTTAAATCTTCATTGCAGATGCTTGAAGTTATTAGGCTTGAAGGCCACTCTCTTGCTCAAGAAGATGCTTTTGTTTCTAGGGATATTCATCTGTTACAGGTAATGCCTTACTATTGATAAATTATCGAGCACTTTCCCTATTAATCTCTTCTTACATTAGCTGAGTCTTCAGTACAAATGGTTAATTTTTACAACGCGATGAAATGATTTCTTGTAATGTAGTTGTGGGCTAAACATAAGCAAATATGATCAATATAGGTATGTACTGAGGTGTTTTATTTGTATTCATTTTGCAGATATGTAGTGGAACTGATGAGAACGCTGTTGGAACTTGTTCTGAGCTCATATTTGCTCCAATTGATGAGATGTTCCCAGATGATGCTCCATTGGTGCCTTCTGGTTTCCGCATCATCCCATTAGATTCAAAACCAGTTGAGTTTTGTTCCCTTCTTTTTCCTCTATTGAGCTAATTTTTCATCTTTTTCCTGATTTACTCAAATTAAGTGTCTTCCTATAGCGGATGAATGTGATGACTTTGGAGTTCAAATAATTTAATTTCACGCGATGTTACTCTTTTCTGTTTTAGGGTGATAAGAAGGATGCCGTGAATACAAACCGGACACTAGATTTGACTTCAGGTCTTGAAGTGAGCCCAGCAACAACTCACGGCGGTGCAGATTCATCATCAAGTCAAAATACCCGATCAGTGTTGACTATTGCCTTTCAGTTCCCTTTCGACAGCACTATGCAAGATAATGTTGTAATCATGGCACGCCAATATGTTCGTAGTGTGATTGCCTCTGTGCAGAGGGTTGCTATGGCTATTTCTCCGTCCGGTATAAACCCAGCTGTTGGTGCCAAACTTTCTCCTGGTTCTCCAGAAGCAGTAACACTAGCTCAATGGATCTGCCAGAGTTATAGGCAAGTCTACGTATTTATCTCGAATATCTTGAGCATTGTAGTTGATATTTCTTTTCTGTAAAAAGTCTAATGCGTTTATCTTTCCCTTTAATCAGTTACTATTTGGGGACGGACTTACTGAGATCAGATTCTCTTGTTGGTGACTTGATGCTAAAACAACTGTGGCATCACCAGGACGCAATTTTATGCTGTTCATTGAAGGTATGGTTGCAATTCTATTTCATTTTATGGCAGCGGTGGCGGTTCTTTGTTTAGAAATGAAGTTGGAAGGTTCGTAGCCCTTTATAACGCGAGATTAATGTGATTTTCCAATTGGTATTGCAGTCGCAGCCGGTGTTCGTATTTGCAAATCAAGCTGGCCTTGACATGTTGGAAACAACTCTAGTAGCTTTACAAGACATCACATTGGATAAAATATTTGACGAGTCTGGTCGCAAGGCGTTGTGTGCAGATTTTGCCAAGTTAATGCAACAGGTGATTTCCACAACTTAACACGAATAATGAAATAGATGTGTTTAAATCTTTTTTTAAAGAGCTTGTACTAATTATAATTTGTGTGTACTTTGATTAGGGGTTTGCTTATCTGCCAGCTGGGATCTGCATGTCCACAATGGGGCGGCATGTTTCGTACGAGCAAGCTATTGCATGGAAAGTGCTAACACCAGAAGATAACACTGTTCATTGCTTAGCTTTCTCTTTCATAAATTGGTCATTTGTATGAAAAATCCAATGTGAATGTCTGCCTGCATTTCCCCTACATAAATCTAAAATACTAGTGATCAATGATAAATTTGAAGGGGAAAAATCAGGAAATTTTGTTCATGTACCAAGTTTGCATTTAATTAGATTTAATTTATTTTATTTGCATTGACCAAGTTGAATTAATCTTGTAAATTACTGGTAGTGCTAGAGTGAAGTTGAGACTTGTATGGAGCACTTGTTTTTGTATTTAGCATTAGTATCTGTTTAGTTCACTGCACGTTTTGTATTTAGCATTGTCCTCTTTTTGGCATCGTGAAAGATAACAAACCAAGGAAGATTCATTAATTTTTTTTGTCTGAAAGATGATGGAAACATAAGTGAGTTGAAAATTTAGATAAATCAGAATTCTAGGCAATTTAAATCTAAAACTTTATATGTACTGCTGTACCAGCCACGCCTAACGTTTACAGCCTAAAAGTACATCTTATCTTAAGAATGTATAAGCCAAAAAGATTTGTAGTCTAATTAGATTAACTACTTGTAAGTAAATTAAATCTCATCATCTTTTCCTTAAGAATGTGATATGGTAGTTAGAGTTGTAACAAAAGTTATTTGAGGAAAAACTCATCATCACTGCAATTAGAGAAAAAGTCAAAATAAGCATTGAGAAAAAAGTCATGAGGAGTATGTCTCCTTTCCTTTTATATGGCTATAAAGGGCTTGTTTTTGGAATTTGATTGAGCTTTATATTAAGCATGCTGATGGTACAACTTATCATCAATGTGCGGTGTAAACGCTTTGGAGTATTTGGAGGAGACGCGGATCAAAGTGTTCATACGGGATGCAACGTTTTTACAGCAGTGGCAGCTTGCCAAGCTCATGGTAGCGCAGCCGAGACAAACTCCACCGAGTTACAACAGATGGAATAAGCCTCTTATCGGTATGTACGCATGCAACATTGATGCAACTTTCTCAAATAATAAGATAGGCATTGGAATGTGTCTTTGAGATAATCATGATCATGACTCATTTTTTATTCTCTAGTTTGAGCATTCTTCTAAACAAGAAGCAAAGAGGAGACTAAGGTCTCAAAGAAACAATAGCATCAGTAAGTAAAAGCTGATAATATGTGTCAATTCTTGACCAAATCATCTTGAGATATTATAGTTTAGCAAGTTTATGCTCTTTTATCATCGTTGGTTGCAATTGCAAATGGGAGATAAGTCAAAATGTACATTAAGGAAAAAGTGAGCATATCTCCTTTCCTTTTTGTTCCACTCCAGCTAAGCTCGTCTTACTTAATTCCATATGTCAATGTCAAGTACAACCCAAAGAAAAAAGGTGCTCCTGTTTATTATTTTTTAGAATTTAGTGTACCCTTTGTTACCTTCATCATAGAAGAAAAAGTGTTTAAGGAGATTACTTTTTCCCTCTTTAACCTCAAGATATCGAAGTTTAGTGGAGACAAGAAAAAAAGATGCACAAATATCGTCGAAAATGAATCTAGTTGGGAGAATGATCCATGCCAGACAAAAAAAACTCTCATCTTACTCCCCCAATTTCATATTGTTAATCATTATGAAGTTTTTTTTTTTTTTTTTGGGTAAAAAGCTGCTTTAAATAGGACATTTGACGCTCAAGCAAGTGGCTCCACAGTCATCTGAACTACTATTAGACATTTAGACTAATCTATGTTCAAGTGTTCAGGTTGCAACTTAAAGTTTTTCTCCCCTTAAGAATGTGTTCTACGAATATTGAACTATAATCCTCTCCCACAAACCCGTGTTGTTTAACCAATTGAGTTACATCTTTAGATCATGTCAGTTATGTAACAATGGATATTGTTGCTTTTTAAAATAATTGCTCAACTCTCTCAAAAAAAATAAAAATTGCTCAACTTTTTTTTGACAAAAATAATTGCTCAAATTATGTGCATCCTTTACCTCTGTGATATATCGCTTCTCCGTATCTTATGTCTTGTTAATTTATTAGGTACATATAATAGTATAATTTTTGAAATAGAATTTTTGTAAAATTATAAATAAGCATGAACTAAAATGTTACTTTGTGATTACATACACGATGATCATAGATGAGAATCTTGATTCTATGTGGCCAAACCAAAAAAGTGTGAGCCCTAAAGGGCTAGTTTGTTTTTTGGTTTGGCGACATAGGATCCGAATTCGATTAAATTATTTATGGGACTGGACCGAAAGAATTGTTGCTAATCAGTTGGTTAAACCATAAAAACTTTGCAACAAGATACTAGAGAACAGTCAATTAGACTAGTTAATTCTTTCAATTGAAGGGGCATAACTAGTTTTCAGTTAGAAAATGAATATGTATAAATTCTTGTGTCTTTCTCTATCTCTTTAGGCATCTATATTGCATTACATTGCATTGTAGCAGATCTAATACACCCTCATTGTGGAGTTAGTCCACCGGACGTTCACAACTATATTACCGTGAATGCAAACACAATCTTTTTTTTTTTTTTTTGACAAAATGCAAACACAATCTTAGAAGATATATTTTTGCCATACTTGGCGAGAGGGAAATCGAGTTAGGAGCAATATAGTATATATATTGAAGTGAAACGGCCAATAGAATGGAATAATGCACATAACTATATTGTAAGTCGTGTTTAATCATTCTACCACCAAATGTGAATTAAACCATAACACATTCCAAAATCCCAATTCAGATATCTTGTTTGATCAAGGAAAGAGTACATGAATGACACCATTTGGTTCTACTACTAACATATGATACCAAGCTTAACAAACTTCAAACAACAGTCACAAACCTGATACCAAAACAAACTTTATAAACCACCTGCCCTTGTTTCTGTTGCCATGTGTGTGACACTGTTTTTAATTACCTCGATGCCAAAGACCAGAAGTTAAGAAGAAATGACGGCACTGTTGTGAACCAGCATATGAATGCCATGCCTGTAGCCGTTTCAAACTGAACACAGTGGTTCTCATTGCAATTACCAAGATCATTATCAATGAGCACTGTTATGCCTGCTGATGCACAAGCTGCTGCAAATATAAGCGTCGAAGTCACCTGCATGTAATAAGATACATGTCTTCTTAATATAGCATTTTCGAATGGGAAAATAACAATAATAGAAGTTAAAAATCCAATGTCCACATTATGAAGCTTAAGAGTGAATGGAACAGTGACAGTTATTGTAACAATATTAATGAGTCATATTGGAGATCTTACCCCATCGCCAATTGTAAATGAACTGACAAGTCGGTAGTTCTGCAAAGATCGTCTTACTAAAATGGCATAAACATCAGTAATAGCTAATGCAATGCTCCACAAAGTCTGCAAGCCAGCAGCCGCAACAAGGAAACTGATAAAAAAATGAGACAGATTTTACGTAACGTAGTAGCCTTTCATAAACAAAAGAGGAATTCCTAAAAAGATAAAGCCAAAATATATAATGACCTGTTCAATTAGGTAAACAGCTTATGTATACATTAAATAATCAACGGAACGTAGTTAAATTGTTTTTTATATAGGTTGTAAGATTCATAAGCTATCATGAGAAACTTGATGAAATATGCTGAAAACATCTAATAGACATGTCATAAGTTAATTTCAAAAACTCAATAAAACACTTGCACAGGTATTTATGTCCGATAATTCCAAATAAACTATAAATAAGCTCTTCCAAATGACCCTAAACAGTGTAGGCTAGTATGTATTGGCAAATATCAGAACCATCAAAACCTGGTATCGCCTACAAATACATCGAATTAGATTTAAAGAATCCCATCCATACAACTATACCAAATGCTTTTAGGCATGGCTCTGAGTCATTATCATAATCTTTTTATCCCATTCTAAGACTCCCTACAACAATTGCTGTTCCAATAGTTAATAGGAAACTTTGATAGAAACTGACATCTCAAAAAAAAAATTATGCTTAATGTTAAGACAGAGTCAAAACACGAAATGGACAACTATTTTCTTACAACACTTACTTGACCATAATATACGTCAAAGACAGAAGTAAGACTTTTTTGGTTTCTTAAAAACAGAACATGTATGTGAGAGAGAACGATTTTACACATTCACATGTTTCTCGTGGGTTCCCCTTCGTACCAAATAGAACTACTACTAAAAAAATAGCAAAAAACTTGGTTAGAATTTTAATTAGGCCTAACAGAACCCCATAACACCAGTTCAGAAGGTGAGAAATGTCGCTCACTAATAAACACTTTTTCATGTCATATCTCATCCAATGTGGGACAATCAACATACACCCCTTGCACCCAAGACATGATTGGACATCTGGAGCGTGACGGGATTGGCCGATAGGGGGTAGCCTAACAAGCAGCGGCAAAGCTAACAAAATTTTCATGAGGTGGCCACTTATAAAGCAAAATAAAATATTTTTTTAAAATTAATAGTAAATTTTACCAATAAACAAAAAAATAAATCACAACAACTATTACTTATATAAAATGTACTTCATAAAATACACTTAAAGCAACAAGAGTGGATTATAAAGAGTTTTTTTTTTTTTTTTTTTTTGGTTACAAGTGGATTATAAAGAGTTATAATTTACTAATTACTTTTTTTTAGCTATCCCAAATAAAAAAAGCAAAGTGTTCATAAAAGGTTAATTTTTTTTTTTTACAATAATAAAGGGTTAATAAAGCATTGCTTCCTTTCTTTTTCCTAATTTACTAATAAATTAGTAATACTAAAAAAATGGGGTGGGGTGCCCCTATATGAAATCTGTTTAGACTAATAGTAAAAGATTTTTGTTGTTCTCATATTTTCTTTGTTAAATTAAAGAATATTATTATTCTTTTTGGGTGTTAACCCTCCGATTTTTAGAAGACGGATCAAATAATCCAAAGTTCGATTGGAAAGTGTAAGTAAAACCAAACAAAAAGTTATTCCACCTAAAATCAAACTTGGGGTAGCCAACTATATATTATTAGGGGTAGCTAAATATATATGTATACCTACTTATTCAATAATTGTTTTCTCTTTGGGGTAGCCATAGCCACCCCTTTATCAATCACCAAATGCGAACTACTTTATTTCCGGAACAGAAATCTAGGCTAGACCAAAAGTTTGTATGGAGTATGGACCAGAAATTACAAATGGAAATCCCAGAGATATTTGAAAGACTCTGGACTCTCCTACTTACTCTCCAACTTTCCACACGCTTTCCTCCACACCCCATTACTATATACACATAGCAATCGACTAAGATATATTGTGTGTCCTTTCAGCAGCTCAAGTAGATGTAAATAAAATGTAAGACTCCCTAAGGTATGGAGAACAAAGCATTAGATAAACTAAACATGTCTTAAAGTCATTGTATTGTACGTTACAACAGCTCCATTTTGGCACCAAATAGTAACATGGATGGCTTCATTTTGTTGGGAAATAATCCTCGAAATCATCTTTATTAGTACAGTAATTTTGATACCATTAGCATGCATAACCATGCAGCTCCATCACACTCAGACCCATTGAATTCACTGACCATAAAAGTAAAAAGATATGACAAATAACTAACCCATTATTAAGTTTTCATATAGCGACACAATCAGACTCCTCTAGAACAATTTCAAATTCATAACCATGTATCAGAAACATAAGTAAAATGCAGTGATGCAGTGTATTATTACCAGTCCAAATCCACATGCCACTGATATTTATACCATACCCATGTGGCAGAAATTTTGATGAAAATCGATCAGAATGAAGCTCCCAGTAGATAAACATTTAACCATTTTCCCATGTGGCAGAAACATTTTAACCATATATCAAAACTACTATTGTTTCACGATGCGCTACTTGGTACAAAGTGTTGTCAAATGGTGGATCTAGTGGCGCTATAACACACTAGCATAGCTCAGATAGAACAAACTGCTATTTTTCGCAATCTATTATTGAAAACACTGCTCGCACCCTATTTAGATTTTAGTGTGAGAGACAAATCTCTTATCATAGAAAAAAAAACTCTGAATTGTAATCTCCTTGATTTTGTAAATGATAATTTCACCAAATCCAACGGCACAGGCTTCTTACAACCGCAGATAAAACAGCATTTAAATGTAGAAACAAAAAAAAAAAAAAAAAACCAAAACTTGAAAAGATAAACAAAATGAATATAAATATAAAACCCTTAACAAACTCGCGTCTGGCGTGTACTCAGCCATTTGTTATTTTCTGTCATTTGATTGTAACTAACTAGCTCTTAGGAGGGAAAACAATTACTCTGAACCTTTCATACTGAGTGCTAAGAATTAGAGTGGAGAAGAAAAAGAAACAGTGAGAATATCTTAGAGGGATTCGTAGTAATTCATAGCTGAATCAATAGTGATGTTCTAAAGGTGTAAACTCGAATCATATAGTGATCTTTCAGTCAGATTCTATCCCGGAGACATGGACACCGGACATGACACTGGCGCGTCGACACCGGTAGGAATTTGAAAAAATGACATAATTGATTGTAATCACATGTGTCGTGTCGGTGCTACGGAGCGTAGGAGCAAATCACTCTGAACTTCCTTAACAATTTCTGGTGCTCTCTCTTTCATCTTTTTTAGTCTTTTCTTGCTATATTGAATCTTAGATCAGTAAGAATAATTGTTCTACAGGATCTGCTAGCATTTCTTATTGTGTGTTTTCAGGTTTCGTCGTTAATCTGGACGATAAAATCACAACAATTACTAGTCCAAATACACATGACACTGATATCTATACCATAACCATGTGACAGATACTTTGATGAAAATTTATCAGAATCAAGCTCTCAATTGACAAACAAATCTGATCTTTTCACACAAGTTTCTCTTACCTATATCACTTTACACCTCTTCTCCCTTTGTATTTCTCTCTTTTATTCTCCGTCACATTTCCTATTTTATCTCCCTGACCTAAATCTCTCGCCGAGTGTTGCCAAATAGCGGCTATGGTCTATGGCAGTGCTACAGTGTAGTGGAATTTGAAGAAACTGTTATTGTTCTACGATAGTATAAACTATTTAGTACAAAGGGCCTGTTTGGATTAAACAGCTTATAGCACAAGCGCTTATCATGATAAGTGCTTACGTATAAGCTATTTTTATAGCAAAAGATAAAGTAACATTTTGTTTTTGTATGTGCTATAAGTTGTTTTTATAAGCTATATTGGAGAATTTATGAAAGTAAGTTGAAAAAAGTTTATGAAAATTGTGATAAGCTGTTTTCATAAGTTCTCCCAAACAATCTCACAAAACTTATGTCAGTAGATATGCTCAAATAAACCAATCCAAACAGGCCCATAGTGTTGTCAAATATTGGCCATACATAGTGTATTTAAACAAACCGTTCTGTTCCACGATCTGCAATTGACAACACTGCTCTCACCCTTTAGTGTGAGACAAATCTCTAACCATAGACAAAAATCTCTAATTCGGAATCTCCTTAATCTAAAACGTGACAATTTTGCCAAATCCAATGGCAAAAGATTCTTACAATCACAATTACAAATAAAAAAGCATTTAAATGCAACAACAACAAAAACCGAAAACTTATACGATAAACAAAATGAATTACCAGAAGGCAGTGACAGAAGGAAAATCACTGGTGGAAGCCATAACAGATAGCGCAGCAGCCGCAAAAACAAACTGTGAAACACGCAAAGCAAGGCCACCAATAGTACCAGGCATGCCTTGAATATCCTTCATCCTCACCATAGGAACATTCACGTTTTGTTCAGCAACAGCAACACCACCATCAGTAGTTGGAACTTCTTCAACTGGGTGAATTGAAGCATGGCTCACGTTCATTTCTTCACCCAATTACACTTCAATTCATAATCACACACCACCCAACTTTTTCTTCTACTTCACCAAATCTAATCAAAACCCATCAAATAATTTCAATAACCCATGATCTAAAAAGTAATAAAATGGTAACTTTATGCTATTTTTTATTGGATTATTAAAAACTAGCGATGACCCTTTAATTTATATACATAAAAGATTATAACTTTATAATCAAAACTAACAAAACAAAACAGAATCAATTCCTAGCTTATATAGTACATGAATTAAAAAAACAAAAAAATACCCAAAAAACAGAAAAATAAACATACCAAGATGAAGAATTGGAGAGAGAGATCTGTGTTAGAAGCAAAATGGAAGAGAGAAGAGAAGAGTGCCTGCAGAGTGCAGTTGTTGAATGTTGGTGCACGCGTCAGTTGTGAGAACTTTTCTTTTCTTTGTTTTGATTTTTCTTTTTTTCTTTTTCTTACTTTTTTTCTTTTTTCTTTTTTTGCTGTTGTTAGTTGTGTACATTTTACAAGTCTTGGTTTTTTTTTTTTCCAAACCTTTGTTTGGGAGTTTGGAGGGAGGGTTTTGGAAAAAATAAAGGAGCAAGTGAAAGAAATAGAAGATATTGAGAGGAGAGAACTTTGAAGGTTAATTTTTTACTTATAATAAAAAATTTCACTCATTTGGAGAACTCAAAAATTGTATTGAAGGAGGTTTTGGGGGTTATGGAGGGTTTATATGAATTCTTTAAATCCAATCTATGTTGTTATAATATTCTTGAAATTAAAAATATATTAATCATAAGTATTAGTTTATCATTCTCTAAAAAACTGTTCTTTTAAAAAAAAGTGAATTTTTTTATTCATTTTTCTATATATTTCCAACTTCCAAAGCCCTCTCCTCTCCTTCCTTCCCCTTCAAACTCCGTAACAAAGCCTAAGTAAAAATGCCTTTTTCTTTTACCAAACTATTCTCTTTAGCCTAACCAACACTTCTCTTTTCTTGTTTTAAGGTTATATTAACGACGTTTTCTCAAATATTTACGATCTTATTAAATAAAATTAATATGAATCTTACTGTTTTATGTGAGTTCTATTTTTAAAGTATAAGACCCGCTTTGATTTCATCCAATAAAAAGGTAAGTGTTAAAGATAATGTTAAAAAAAAATGGTGGTGTTAACACTCCTTCGTCTTTTTGACATAACCAACACTCATCTAAAACGAACTTTTCTTTCTTTTATTTAAATAAGTGATAGTTATGTATATATTTAGTTTTCCTTTTATATTTTATGGTGATTTCGTAATTTTTGTGTAATAATGTTTGTTTTGATTTTTGCCTTGGTGCGGTTTTTTTGTTGTCTTGATGTGGTATTGGTTTGATTTTGATTGAAAGATTAGTTTCAATTCAATGCATATTCAATCATTGATTTTGATGTCGTTGATGTTATTACATACACTTGAATTTTGTAGTATTATTTTTGAATATTGTGAGTTCATTTGAGATATATTTTTTTGTTTTACTACCAACTTTAAATTGTGTTCAAACTTTACAAATCTGAATTTATTTTAAATAAAAAATTCTCCTACTTTGAACAGGTTCGAAGAAAAAATCAAACATTATTTTGCTAATAGGTTAGAACAGTTTTTGCCTTTTTCTTTTTAAGAAACAAACACTATTTAAAGAGGACAAGGTGTGATTTTATGCTAAGAAAAAATATATGGAATAGTTTTTGCCCTTTTCTTTTTAAGGACCAAGTTGCAACTTGTGTATTTGAAGAAACAACAAAAGAGAACATCTTTATTTTTATTTTATTTTTTGAATAGCCTAATAGTTAGAAATTCTTTTTTTTTTAAGGAGAATAAATAGGTGTTTGGAGTTCGAACCCCATCCTTACATATATTATGTAATGTTCCTATTAACTGAGTTAAACTCACGAAAATTGATCTTTATCTTTGTTATAAACAAATGGCTTGCACGAAATATAAAGTACACTTGACACTTCACGTTTCTAATGATCAGTAAATTTAAATACACCTCATAAAAATATATATGTGTAATCAATTTGACAAGACAATGTATATGTAATCATGCATCAATAATACACAAATTTCATTTTGAATGGAAATCATATGGTTGATTACCTTGTTTATTTCCTTTTAAAAAATTATTATTTTGACAAAAAAAATGCTATCAAAGCAATTCACATATAATCGCCTCGCTCATTGTCAATTTGAATGGATACTAATAAAGAAACTTCTCTCGTACAATAAAAACACACGTTTTCAAGATTAAACATGCACTTGTTTATTAAAAACTACATGAATGAAAAAAATAGATATTAGCTCCATCAATACTTGTGAATTATGAAAAATGAAGCGGTGTATCACATCTCTCTATATCAATCCCCTAAAAAACTACTGTTAATTAGTTGTGGTTAATTTCTTTACAAATCAAATGTGATTCCTCCTTTTTGGTTTTAAAAACAAAAAGATTAATATTTTAATTTTAAAAATTGACTATTTTTTCAGTCTTTGATGAATATGCTCACTTACTTTTTGTCAAGTCAAAATAACAATCACATTTTGTTGAATATGACCAAGTGTTTTTTTTTATTTTTTATTTTTTTTTATTTTTTATAAATGGAATTTAATATGGCCAAAGATAATAATTTCTAACATACAAAATCTATAATATTTGCACCTTAAAAATAAAAAGTTTTTGTGGGAATCTACCTGGTCAATAGACATAAAAAATTGAGATTTAGAGTGATATCATTAGTTGAATATTTCAATAGAACAATGTATTTAACACGTGTTAATGACATTAGAAAAAAGTTGTATACTAATTTTAGTGATACAACAAAAGTATGGAAGCTCTAAAATTTTATGTTTTTGTTTCAACATCTAGTAAGATAATTTCATTTGAAACGGTTTTGAATAACTCTCAAAAACAATGAATCAAGTATTTGCAGTTGTATTGTATTGAAATTTTTTTAATGAAGGCTTTTATTACTATAAAATGTATTTACTTTTGGATCATATTTGACATTGATTGCAAAGAAAGCAATGCCGAATTAAACACGGAATTAACAATTAACAAGAAATAACCATATATTAGTTCATCAACAATATAACCAAAAAAAAAAAAAAAATTGTGCACGCACAAGAAACATTAACAAAGTCTAACATCCATTAAATTATGCTTTACTTTTAGATTGATTACACTAAGGATTTTCATGGATTGATTTTATCATGCATTAATATTTAGAGTTTTGTGAGACATATAATATATCATTCGTTTTGAATTTGTTGTTGAATGTAGAAATCATAAAAAAAAAAAAAAAAACAAAGAAACTTTAATTTAAATGTTGTTATTAAGTTTAACAAATGTAATAATTATTAAGTTTAACAACCCTTGATTATTTTTCTAGATCTAGAGAAACAAAACACAATTAACCATACGGTTTTAAAAGAATTTGAAATGAAGCTTCAAGGATCATTGATAATAATTTAATTACAGTTGTATGACTAATTTGTTATTTTTTTACATCATCAAACTGATTTTGACTCAAATATAAATAAATTATTATCGTGTCTACATAGTGATTTGTTATACAGCAGTGACAGATCTGACATTAAACACGAGATATTAGCATATGGTTTGAATCTCATTATATTGTCCCATAGTTTAAATCCCATTAAATTGTTGGTCATATAACACTGTGAATTATAAGATTAACTTATTTTTTCAAATTAAGTCAATTTTTTTTTACTAACTTACAAATTTTGATTACATTGGCAGCGACTGGGCTCAAACTATTGTGTAACAAATTACAAATTTCCACTTCATTATATATTGAATATATGGAAGGCGAAAACATTGGCACCCGTTCCGGTGAACATTGACTTTGGTGCGTATTTATACGATAGAAAGACTTTACAAACATCAATGGTAATGGCCGCATGAGATATGATAAGAGCAAGGGTGGATATTTTCCTAGGAATTAATCTTGGGTTAACTGTGAGCTTATTTTTCACTAGGGATAATATCACTGCAGCTTATAAACATTATTTATTCACTTTTTAACATTAAAATAGATTAACCACATTGAGAAAAAATTAATTGCATTTTGATGGAATGCAGGAAAAGAAAATATGTTCAGGTTAGCGGTTATAGGCAAGGAGAAGGTGTCGGTGTTGCTTTGAAAGGTAAACATTTTCAATATTTCAACCACACGGTTGCTAAACTAGAGTAAAAAGATATTCAGTTTTCATACGTTGAATTGAGCAAACAAAACATTATTGACAACAAGTCTTGCCTGTAAAGGCAGATTAATAACTAGAGTAATAACATAACATAACATAACCCATATCTATTGTTATAGAAAGTGAGTTAAAAACTTGAACTAAAAACCAATATTTAAGCATGCTAATATGACCCACCATATCCGCACTTCAGGCCAAATCGACTTTCTTTGATATCGTACATTTATTTTAGGTAGAACTTTTAGTTACCAACATTAGATGCTATTTCACCTATCAATTTTTTTTTTCATGTTGTAATTATTTATTCAATTTGATTTTTGTTCATTCTAATTTTTGTTCTGTTGGGAGCAATTCATTATTTTTGGTGTTTGATTATTTGTTAAGTTATTTCTTGTAATATACATTTATATATAATTTTGTTATTGTTGTTGAGAGTGTAAGCTCCATGAATGTTTGATTTGTGGTTGATACAGATACATGTGTGCATAACCAACCTATCAATTTTATGGTATCCCTCTCTACTCTACTATACATGGCAACAACGGTTTCATGCTCTTATGTCTTCACTCTCAATGAATTTATCGTAAGTTTTTATTTATTTTTATTTTAATAAACTATCAATTTTGATTTTTTTTAGTTACACCCAAAAAGAGTTTATAATACCAAAATTATTCATTCTCACAACACATGTACGACACACATTCGTTTAACTCCTGTAAATTCAATTCACGTACATAATGTTGTATATTTTTTAATATTTCAAAAGTAATTTGTTTACCATTTTATTTTAATTTGTTTAAATTTATTTGGAAATAAATTTTATGGACTTATGCATAATATGCATGATGTCACGTTGTCATGTTACATGACCGGTGGAACATCCTCTTGAAAATGACTACCTATTTTTTAGGTGATATTAGTTAGATTTTAATCATGTTCAATGTGTTTTAAATGTAGCTAAATGATTTTCACTTTATGATATTCATTTTCCTTAAAATGTTTAAAGTTGTATAATCAGATTACTGAAAATTTTATGAAAAAAGGAAGAAAAGAATCCAATAAATTTTTAGTTTTTTGTGTTTTTGTAGATTTGAATTCAAATTTCAAAGGAAGTTATGGTTAATTGTCTTTTTGCGATGGAAGTTTTTGCTATGTATTTATTAATTTGAATAGGCATTTTTCAGATTGGTTTACTTTTTGAAGATTATCATATGTTTATGTCCTCCGTAATGATAAATTATTTAATTAAATATTAAGACGACCACTTGATTTTACGATCAAATTCTACGGTGGTTGAAAGTTTTCCTAGCTTATTTACATGTTTGATGTCTCATTTTGTGTTGTTGATGTTATACGGGTCGTGGTAGTATTGGACAAGGAGAACTATTCTTTAGAAGAGCTTCTGGATGAATAGGAAATAACACAGGAATGCATGGCCCTAAATAGCCGTCTCATTAACTTGTATGTTTCATAGCAGTTCAATGTAACAAACGTGTTCCTTCCCTGATGTTTTTTAGCCATTCTTGTGCTTATTTTGGTTTGTTGTAGTCGAATTATGTTGAGTAATCAAAGTAGTTGTCCCACCGTAGTGGAAACTAAAGCTTATTTGTTGTTGTTGTTGTTGTTGTTTTACTTATTTTATGTATTTGCTCATTTTTACCTTTAATATTTTGTGAGAGTAAGTTTAATTACATAGATGATTTCATGAAAGCTAATTGCTAATTTTTTTACTTATGTTTTTTTATTTTCAGTTTAAGAGAGATGCCTCAGGTTGAGCAATTGTTTCACTATGTACATTGTTGAATAATCACCAATTGATGCTGAAAACAAACAAATCTTCAAGTATGCAGTTTTAACAAATAATTTGATTAAAAAGAGCTTATGTTTCAACTTTCTTATTTACCTCATTTTGGCATCTGATCATTGATCTATGGTTTAGATTTATGTTCATGGCCTACGAGATCTTTAAGTGTAAAATTGATGTCATTTTGAAGACCTTGGTTGAGGAAAAGGAGGTTTATACTCCATTTTCATGACACACTTTGTTTTTTGTTCATGGATTTGTTGTTCTCCTTCTTGGAACCTGACCGTTCTCAAAGTCCGTTACTGGTTGGGTACTTCAACAAGGTATATGTTTGACAGTCGGAACTTTTTGTTTTTATGACATTTTATCTACAGTAACTATATGAATTTATTGAAATCACTTGTTTGATGCTAATTTCTTGTCATTTTTAGGTTGTTCTTTGTCTAATGGTTTGGAAAACGGCTTAACTTGTCATTTATGTTCAAGTAAGTAGAGCAATGTTGATTTGTAGTAGTTTTTGTACGAAAAAAACTTATATATAGTTACATAGGTACAATTTTTTCTGTTCTCGAATAAAAATATGACATCTTTATTATTTCTTTTGAATGATAACCACCGTTGAAAAAAAAAAACTTCTCTTTAAGTCCACTCCCTCAATTGCAAGAAATAACCGAAAAAAACCAATCATCTTTTCATTTTCTTCTAATGTGGCCAACAATATCCACATAGACTATTGCTTTTCGTGACCTCCACATAGCAATATTAGCCCACTTCTCCCTCTTCTTGAGCCCCATCATCCTATGTAATACTTCGCAAAAACGATCATAACTGCTCATCATATATAATACTTCGCAAAAACAAACCTAATTGCACTCTCATCATGAACAATGTGACAAACGCAGCAAAACCCTTTGGTGGGGTTTCTTTTATTGTTTTAATGAGATTTCGTTTCCAATGTTGCATCGCGGGATCTGTGAATGACAAATATGAGTGTTATTATACATTAAAGATATGTAACGTGGTGGGGTTTTGCCATCATCAGTTCTTAGAGGTGGTGATTTGTCGTCGAGAATGAAGTTGGCATTGGATGGTGACAATTGGCAGAGAAGTTCAATTGATGGGCTGCAAAGACGAAACGATTGGAAAGACGAAACTAACGGAGGTTAATCATCTAAATGAATTTAAATTAAATTGTCCAGGTGTCATATTTCTATTTGAGAATAGTAAACAAATGGACCTATGTAACTACATATAAGTTTTGTCCTTTTTTTTTTGAGTCATGATCTGTTGACATCAGACGTTAACGGATTTGTTGATACCAAATCTCAAGTGTTCACTACTCTTAAACCAAAGACCAAAATTTGTTCAAAATAAAATCATAATATAGACATTCATTATTCCATATCTTACTTCAAATAGAGATAATTTCCTTTTTCTCATCATTATATGATTTCTTTCCATTTATTATTGACATATTATGAGCACTTAGATCAATCAATTACAACGGTTGAGATTTGATGTAAGTCTTTTAGACTTACACTTGGTGTCAACTGATCAAGCCAGTCTAAAAAACTTACATCAAATCTCAACCGTTGTAATTAATTGATCTAAGAGTTCATATTATGTCAATAATAAATGAAAAGAAATCATATAATGATGAGAAAATGGAAATTATCTCTATGTGAGATATTGTTTAATTCACAACTAATTATCTTCTCTTTCTTCTCAAAATATGAAACTATATTTGTTTGTGCTATTGCCATGCCATTTGCAAGATTTTTCTGCCATGTTAAAAATAATTTCATTCTTTGCACACAAAAAAAGTGTCCCATCTTTACTCAATTAAAAAGAAAAGAATGGTTATTCTTAAGACCTGCAAAATAAAATATAAAATGACATTTTGTTCTTAGTGAAAACAATTGTCTCCGTGTTTGTGAAGGAAAAAAAATGGCACTTTGTTGTTAGTGAAATCTCAACATTGTTTGTCATCAGTCGATGGTCTCCTTTATATTGTTGAGTCGGATTTTAAACTACTTTTGAGTTGACTCGATTCATTGTCAAATAAGAGTGTTAAAAAGTGTGATGCTCCCTCCATTCCAAAATGTAAGCAAAAAAGACAAACTTTTATTTTGTTTAGTCTTGTTTAAAAAAAAAATCATCTTTTTCAAAAAAAACTTTTGTTTATTCTCATGAAATTAAATACAAATTACATTTAATTTTCTCGGTTATCAATAGTCAATGAAAATTATTTTTACATCTTCCTATAAAACTTATTACAAAGAAAACATAAAACACTATACTTAAAATTCTTATGTTTTAGTTTTATTAATAAGTGTGATTTGATTTTTTCTTACAATTTGGGACGGAGGGAGTACACTCTAAAACTCTTCAATACTATTGTAATAAGGGAACTTCTACGGTACACCTCACAAATTGGGGTGTACCGATACTCCTTGCTTCATAAATTGATAAATTTATGATTATTTTAGGAAGTAAAGAGCTATTTGTCAAGGTTATCCTTTAGAAAACATCATTTCATAAGAAGAAAAACATAATTTCATTGTTTATAATAATCATATTAAATTTTTAACAATCATATTAAATTTTTAATATTACTCATAAAAAATAATCAATAATCTTCATTATGAGTAATAAAAATTCAAAAAATTAAATTTTATTTCGTCGACACTTTTAGTAAATAAGATTTAATTTTTATAATTGTAAATGATAGATTTCTTCAAAAAAACAACTCATTTGATTAATAATTTAACAATTTAGTGTATTATAGAATTTGCCTTGTAATAAATAGAAAAATAAAGATGATCCTAACTCTAGTAAATGATGAAGTATTAATTTTATCGTTAAGATCAACACAACTAATATTTTTTTTAAGAACCACACACAACCTAAATATGACATATTTTATGAGACGAAATCCATATGCTCTCTTTTTCCAACTCTTGTAATTTATCATTTCCATATTACTGATGATGAACAATTTTATAAAATAATTTATATTTTCTCATTTTTATTAAAAATTAACCATGTTTCTTAAGAGATGTATCATGTGATAAAATGACTTATATTTTCTTTTTTATTTTAATCATAAGATACATTAGTAGTTAATGAGAAGATAATCCTTATATAGATAATGGTGACAAATACGATGAAGTTCATATTAAGTAAATGACTCTTTATAATTCATTTGAGTTAATTTGGTGGTGTTGACTTAAATCCTTAAAGTGCGTTCATTTTCAATGTCTCAAATTTAATTTTTTTCGATATCAATTACCATAAAAAAGTAAATGACTCATTATTAGAGATGCTGTGATAAAAGACTGAGGGAGTAGTAAAAAAGTATGGAGATGCTTCTCCATCCCAATGCAAAAGAAGCATAGTCCAAAAACTACGGCTTTGGAACTGAGAAGAAAGGGAATTCAACTCATTGGAACGTGTTTTCTTTTGTCTTTGCAATTTGTGAATTGGCATGCCCCATAATATATCTTCTTATTTGGACACAAATTATCTTCCAATTGCCTTCTTGCCCTTTTGACTATTAATTAACTTGTCTAATGTCTACCTAATTTTTATTCAAAATTTCTCATGCAAGTGTTTCTTCTGCGGGCTAGCTAGTTTTATTTTCTTATGAAAATTGCTTCCTCTAACTATACTATACCAGAAGTAAGGATGTTCACCATTTAACAAAATATAAATGGAGTATGCTATTTAGAGAGAAATAAACACATAAAATAGATAGTTGATTCTAAATATCTTTATATTTGTTTCTTTAACTAGTATTCAGAGATACTAGTTAATATGACCCGAACATACGGTATGTTCCGAGTGACATAATAACAAAAAAGTAAAAGAAAATAATACGTGAAATTAATAATATGAATGAAAATCACCTTAATTAAAATGTAGTGGAGGCAAATCCCGAAAAGGTCCGAGCATCAAAACGGCGAGATAGGTGGGGAGGTGCCGTTTGCATGTGAAAGTAATAAAAACAGTCAAATTTTTTTATTTTGAATGGTGGTATTCAGCTCCTCCACGTACATTAATTTGGTCTTGTCACACCCCCACGTGTGCTTAGTAAATGACTTTGTTCCTACTCAACAAAACAAACACTTAATTATTTATGGTTATGGTTGGATGAATTGAAGAACCTTTTTGTTTGTGTACTTACGACATATCACGTCACGTTATGGAGAATTGAGAATTAAAGTGATTAACCCCATGCATGCAAATTCAACACAACATAGTAGTGTGTGTTGAGACCAATTCCTGTTTCTCCGTCAAACAACTGCCTTCAAAACCCATCCCATGTTTTCTGGATTTCTAGATCCAAAACCTAATCAAAGTCAGGTACGTGCGCACGGGTTGCTTTCCAATTTAATATTCAGCTATGAAACACCCATCAGGATACAAACAAACACTCTGACACCCTTAATAATTTGATAAAATCATATAATTTAATGTAACTATATATGTCGGTGTCTTGTTGGACACGACACGTATCCAACATCAGAATACACCTTATCTGATAAGTGTTTGTGCTTCATAAATTTGAGAAATGAAAAAACACTATCTTTAGAGAGTGCATGTTAGAGATAATGTTAAAAAGAAAGTGTTTTTTTTTTTTTTTGAAAGACTTAAAATGAAAGTGTTAATTTTTTCAAGATTAAATTTTTATATTTAATTTCTTATCTTGAAACCTTGGGGCAGAAGTTATCTAGATTCATATAACAAAAGTAATACTCTCTCTCACACATATTTTTAATATTTTTTAATCTCTGTTAAACGTCAAATAGATCAATCATTGTGAGGCGAAGAGAGTATTATTTAAGAAAATGATTAATTATGCTAATCTCGTAGAAAATATGTTGAAGATTAAAATATATCTATGAAAAAATAAAATATCAAATTAATTGGAATGTTTTTTCAATTGAATTAATTGGAACAATTGAAATTGACAGTAGTTCAAATGCTAGTTAGGTAGATATACTATTTAAGTGAATAAGGATATTATAGGGAAAAAATAATGAATGTTCTTTATATTTTAAAGTGATCAATAATTTAAGAAGGTAAAAGTTATAAACATGAGATTTATAATAACACAGAGTGAGTACTAGCTTTTCCAAATATGTGAGTTTTATATAAATCTCACAAGAAAACAAAGGTATAAAAGAAATCCAAACAAGAAAAATTCTTTTAATGTGAAATTGTCAACAAAACAAAAGGACAAGCAACAAAAGAGATGAGGAAAAGCAAATATGACCCCTTGCTATAGGTGGTTCATATTAGACCATATTTATTTTTAGTCTCTATTATTAGATCTTGTATGATTGTTAGATATAAATAATGTATCGTTCACACCAAATCATATTTTCCCTCTCTTCTCATTCTTTTTAAAAGAGTTAATTCATATATCTAATGCATGAGATTTTAGATGAAGTTGCAGTGTCTAATTAACTCTTTTGATGGTTATAGATGTCTAGTCCATTATTACTCTTAACGCTTTCTAAGACTCCCCAAACTCCCCAACAAGACGATGTTCAACATTCTACAAGGATATGATTAATCTAATGGTGCTAAAGTATGATGTTTGGTGGACCACCTAATAGTTGAAGTAACTATTAGATTGCATTACAAATTATATGAGTTATAATAACAAATAATCCCTCCGATTCTAAATATAGTATAAAGTTAAGTCAACAAAAATTAATATAATAGATTCAAAATTTGAACTAAATTCATTAATTTTTATTGATCAAACTTTCTCTCATTTAGGATCAGAAGTCACAAAATGGAGAAGACAATTGTTTGGGACCATAAGCGGAAACAAACAGAAGAAAAAGGTTACAAGATATGTCATGAATATCAAGATATGTTTGGTTTATTAGAACTAATAACGTGGATACACGCAGGTAAGTGCACAATGTAAATGTACATAAGCAAAATCAAATCACTAAATGTGGGGTCCAAATCTTGGTTAACATTATTACAATAATAGTTGACCATGATATATGCATCATTATTTCTAAACTTAAAAAAACATAAAACAATCCCATCCTTCTTGATAAGAGAATCTTCTTTTTTTGGATACAATAGTGACCTCCATAAAAATATTCTGTTCATATTCAGAGGTAATTAATATTAAAAACTATCCTTAAATTTCACATGATCATAATAATAACAATATCTCAGATGTTACACTACATTAAGTAAACAACAATATCTTAGATGTTACATCACATTATGCAAATATGCTTAGAGGTCCTGTTTTGTTTGATGCATCCAATCCATGTTCACCTTTGTGAGTTCCTGTAATCCATGCCCTACAAAACAGTTTTTGGAATAAATGTTACACAAAATAATTTTGGGATTATTATGAAAAGGAACCCCCCCTTAAATAGGAGTATATGAAAACTTGTTTATTAGAGACTAAAAAATAAGATGGAATTTCATACACTATAAGGACTAAAAACTAAAGTGAGAGTAAGCAAAATGTGGCCACTCATTCTAATGCACAAATTGTGACTACTTATATTTCATTAGAATCCTCTTCTCTTCAGCTTGGTCATCAAAACTACATGATTACAAGATCCTCTTATATAATGTAAACACATAATCATTTACATATATGAATAAAACAAAACTGAGCTCATTTTCTCTCTTACCCTCTGACATTTTTGCTGCCTGAATCTGTCAGAATTGTCAATCTTTTTGCTGTCTTCATGAATTCACTGCAATAAGATCACAAAACCCCCCTTTAATCCAAGAGTAATACTATTTTGCTACTGTACACAATACAAGACAACAGCAGTAGTATGCATCTGAAAGAAGTCATGGTAAAAATGGGAAAATTCAAAAGAAACAAATAGAGTGAAGTCATTTTGGTCTTCGAATGTGCGTGTCAGCATCATCATAGTCCTATAATGTATTGAAACTTAAAAAAACACAGTAATTTCATAGACTAAACTACCAACCGGGCCAAACTGTCTAGCAAAAGACACATTTAGATATGTTTTTGTAATTTCGATACATTCAGAGACTATAGTACTACCGTCTGACATATTCAAGGACCAAGGCGCTTGGTTACTCAAAACACAAAAGCAATACCTGAAGGGTTCTTCACCAATTAGCTTCACAGCACCTGTTGCATCACGGTAGAAAACATGATTCAACATCTCAGACTTTTCTAAATCAAACATGTTAGCAAGTTTATTGTAGAGCTCTTCATAAGAACCAAGAAGTGACAAATCAAGGGTCCTTCCAACATCTTCTGACTCCAAGAAAACCTTGCAATGACCAATATCCAATCCAAGTTGCCAACTAAACTCAGCAGCATTAGAACCTTTCCCAGCTGAAAATGCATCCAAAAACCATTTCTCTTTGTCTTTACTATCATCTACTGAGTTTTTTTCTGAACAGTTTCTAGAAATTTGTTGCTCAGTGAGTATTGGTTGACCAAAAAGACAAAACTGATGTTTCTTAACAACATTGTCATCAGATTGAGATTTCTCCAAACTTTTATCATATTTTTTCCCTATACTCAACAGGCATGATAAGCTTTCTTTGGTCTTATCATTGTTGTTCATCATGTTGTTGCTATTTGAAATCCTACTATGCACATCAAGGTGCTGAATGTTAGTAGGAAACAACCCTAACTGAAGTTTATTGTTGTTAAGGTTGAGATCTGAAAGAGATATTCCTCCAAATTGAGCATGCCTGGCTCCCTGTATACATGCAGGAGCATTGTCAGATAAACCAAAGAAGGGGCTGTTTGGCCCGAGCTGGTTGCCTGAAAACGTCGGTGACAGAAATTGAACATCGAGGGGGAAGTCAAGGTTTGGTGGAAACCGCAGCTTCTTCCTCGGTGGAGTGAAAGGGCTGAAATGAATGACTGGTACATTTGATACTAATTCGACCAACCACGGGCTAACACGCTTCACATTTTGTAGTAAATCTGGCTCATCCCATGTAACCTGTAGTAGTAGGCATAACAATGAGATCAATAATCAAGAATGTGAGATATGATACCGTGCAAAACTAAATTGATTTTGGAACTAAGATGTGAATGCAATCAAGCATACAAAAACATCTCCCTACTTAACACTGGTTATTTCATCCTCATAATCACAAGAGTGAAAAACAACCAGAGTTCGAAAAAAAAGTTCACACCACAATCTGGGCAACAATATCAAGGATTTAGATATCTTTGAGATCGCAATTGAGGCGTATTAGCCACATTTGCCTGTGATTATCCACAATATCATGACTAGCAATGCGACTGCAATATAAAACCTCGCAGTATGACAATTGAGCTATTTTTTTTAACAATTTCACTTGAATTAGAACACGAATAAATGAAACAATTAGTAGTATAGGAGGTTGATTGAAAAATTATAGTACCTATGATTTCAGCTCAATCAACTTGTTTTTACAGATATTTACACTATATAACCACAAACACCAGAGATGACCATAAAACAGAATAATAACAAAGCAAGATAGATATCCGAAGAAGCATAAAAATTGAGTCCCTTATGTAAAGATGTGTGCAACATATTACTCCAAATCCTAACTAAAAAACAATACCTGAAGAAGGCGCCAAGGAGAGTTAGGCCAACGAATAGGATCAACAACCTGAACAGAAGCGATTGTTCCCATAAACCAACTAATCCTAGAAGAGTCTTCAGTTTCAAAGGGCATCTTGAACCTCATCCCAGAACACCATTGAATCCTCATAGCAGCCTTCACAGCTGAAGCCTTAACACAGAACTCAGGAGTGCTAGCTCTTGGATAGTAAACAACTTCAAATGGTTGGTTGTTAGCAGCCAATTTCACAGCTTCCATAACATCTTCAGCCCTCACTCTCACTCTTCCACTCAAATTACCATCAAAACAACCATTTCTCAATGTCTTATTCTCTTCTTTCAAGAAAAAAGAAAATGCCCCAAAAGGTCCAATTCCACAATTTACATTGTTAGAACCAGAACCTGAAGTCCATCCACAAGATGAACCATCAAAACCACCACCAATTCCCTTTTTCGCCCTACGAATTCCAACACACAATTCACCATTCTCAGCCCTCAAAAACACCACAGAATCACCAGCAACAAGCTTCTTCTGGTTCACAAAACTACTCCACCCTGTTGTAAGCAAGTGCCGGCGCGGTGTCCCTCTATAAATATGCCTAAACTTCCAAAGCTCACCGTGCACATCCTTCGCTACCACCGTCTGAACAGGTGGCTCAGCCGCGTAATCAAGCCTCGGAAAGATCGTCTCAGCACAGTACCTTGGAACAGAAAACCCCCCACCATTGTTTGCATCAGATTGAGTCAAAGTCTTAGCAAAAGATGCAGGCTTTTCTGAATTTTCCAAACCATCACCACCACCACCACCTTCATCATAACCAAGCTCTGAATTCCTCAAAGGAAGAAGCTTCATTACAGCAAAAACTTCATCAGTTTCAGGGTCAGCCATGAATTTAACACCAACAACCTTACAAAGAATCAGTGGTGAAACTGAAACCCTTAGATCAATGTTTGTATTAGCATGTTCAGCATGTCCTTGTGGAAAGTAGAAAACTTTGGAGTTCACTTGAGGTATCTGAACCATTCCACCAGCACAGGCATGCCATAGCTGTGGATCCAAATACCCTTTCTCACTTTCCTTCATTGAAACACTTTTTCTTTCACAGATTGAATCCTAACACCCCAACAAAGAAAGATTCCAACTTTAACACTCTTTCTTCTAGAATTAGCAACCCAAATTCTTCTTTAAGAAGAATATGAAGATTTTGAATAGAGGGTCATGTAAAAATTGAGTTTTTTTTTGGTTTTCTTGTGGTTTACTCAATTGAAAAGAAAAGGGTTTCTTTTTTCTGCAGAGAATCTGAAAATGGAAATTGGAATCATTCACTATGGTTAAACAAGATCCATCAAGCAAAAACTTCACTCACCTGAATTTGTTTTCTTCTTCTTTCAGATCTCAAGAAGAGAAAATGAAATGAAAAAACACATATTTATTTATTTCTCTCTCTCTTTCTGTCTATTTCTCTGTGTCCAACAACAACACAGACAGACACACTCCGGAATCTATGAAGAAAACAAACGACCGAGCCAAGTTGTCATCATTTTTAATGAATATACTGTTTATGTTACTACTATTATATTTATTGATTAATAAGAAGAATAAAAAGAAGGTATGAGAAAGTAAATTTTATTTTTTGTTTTTGTCTTATAATGATGATCATATGATGTGATAAAGATAGTAAAGCAATTAAAGTTGTGTCAATGCTAATATGTCAGAAAACAAATATCACGAGTCTTCCTCTTGACTTTCATTCAAAATATCACGATTCTTACTATTGACTTTATTCAACTCAGAATAAATTAATGGAAGCTTAGAAAATGTGAGGTAAACTTTGTTTAAACTCTCTCCTTTGGACAAGTAGCATCAATTTCACTTAATTACCCTTGTTACAGTTATCGGACTTAGACATGGCAATGGGCGGGTTGAGGGCGGGATTTTACATTTTCCGTTGCCATATCTTGCTTCTATATATTTATTTGTTACTCTACATATATCAATTGAGGATGGAAAATCGAATCTTATCACTGTTCTCGATGAGTTTGAGTATCTTCGATCCATTTCTGTAATAGATAATTTTTTAAAATAAAAATGGAAGCATTTATCGGCTTCGAATACAATGTTGTGATGCATTATCCAGCAAAAGGAATATGATGATCAATGACTATGGTGATGGAGAAGAGAAAGGTCGAGAATGTGAGATACGAAAAGAGAAAAGAGAGAACTATGAGAAGTGAGTGTCATTTGAGAGACTGAGACTCTAATTGTGTAAGTGAAATGATTTAGGGTTTGAGTTTCTATTTATATAAAAGAGGTAATAAATTAATTTTCTACATTTGAGACGAGTTTAGGTATGAGTTTAGGGTGGGTACATATACCTCGATTACCCATCACGTACTCATGTTTTAAAATCGAGAAAAATTCAAACTCCTACCTAAACCAATCAAAGCGGTACTCTTGCTTTTAGTGGAGGTTAATTACAAAATAACCATGTAAAATTACCCGCATTTCCCAAAATTTCCTATGTTCGATTTACATAGGTTTATAAACCCCGCGAAATGGAAAAGAAACTGCCGCTAAATGAAACATTTCTTTGTAGGGTACATCTATGAATTTTTTTCCTGGGTGAACCATGACCCACCCTTGCCTAGAGTAGTTCTGCCTCTTACAGGTATGCCAATTAGTGTCCATGAGATACTGGTTAAGGAAACATTGGTCCAAACACATTAAAACTCAACCTAATAACATCTCGACTTTGCTTCATACAGTAACGACCATATCTACTAATTTGGATTCCGTAGATGTGTAGCTCCCTAACGACTCTCAATTGACGTTGGAATCCTTTATTGATGGAGCCTCGATCATAACGACCTCTCATCAACTCCAAAACGACATACTCCTAATGCCTATAAAAAAACACATTTCATCATACATACAAGGTACACAATTTCTATCCTTTCAATATGCATTGTATAACACAACTAACAACAACACCAAAATCAAAGTAAAAGCAAACGTCATCTAAACCTATGATTAGAAAAAGAATTCTGCTCTTCACCCTGCACATTTTGCTCGCGCCCTGCAGCCATGCCAAAAATGCCCTTGCGCTAGTTAAGTCACGCAGCGTGATTTAACTAGCGCACCTTATAATCTATGCGTGGCTTAAGTCACGCACCAATGGCCTATGCACGAGTTAACTCACGCAACATGGCCGGTGGTCAGAGCTGAAGAACAAACGTTTTTTGGTCCTTGATCAGTTTTCCAACATTCATTCCACACGTTTTTTTTACCAAATTTTACACGTTTTGACCACATTAATGGTATTTACAACCTATACTACAATTCCCACCTATATATACCCCTTCATACTTCCCTAATTCCTCAAACCATCTCACTTTCTCCTCCTCCTCACTCTCTCCCTCTATTTCTCTTCTTTCTTTCTTTTTTCAATATTCTCTTTAGGGGCAAAAGTGATCAATCTTCGTCGGGGTAAAATAGTGAGTAGCCGACATGGGGAAGTGATCAACCCTTGAGATAAGTTTAAATCTGCTTTTTTTTTTACTCCATAAACTTTTTACCGTGGGTAAAAAGATACACGGTAAAAAGATTTGTCTTGGGGTATAAAAAAACCAGATTTAAATTTAGTTCAAGGGTTGATGATGTATTTTCCCCATGAAGGCTGCTCACTATTTTACCTCAAGATGATTGGTCACCTTTTAACCCAAAGAGGAAGAAAATAAGTAGATTTACTGATTTCGAATAAACTGTTGTATCAATTATTGTATTGTATGAATTCTATTAATAAAATGAGATGATATTGTTATATGCATCAATTTTTGCTTATTCCTTTTAATTTTATATTTTCTTTTATTTTCTAATTTTGTATTTAATGAATAAATATTAATTTAGTTCATTTCATTTTATTTATATTTGTATTTATTTAATGAATAATATCGTATCAAATAAAAATCGCGATAGCGTGAATTCGAATAAAAATTGCAACGGCGTGAATTCAAATAAAAAGTCTAATTAAGGTTTTGTTACATTACATAAACGATATGTATGTCAACAGTTACATTACATTACATGCACCTTTCAACTACAACAATTGTCTTGCCCCTAAATGGGGCAAATTCAAACTTCCTAAGCAGCAGGACTCCAACATACGATCAACATCTTGAATGACGGTATTCAAGTGTCAAAAGAATGAGGTGCATTCCTTGACACTTGAATACCAGCATTCAAGATGCTTATCGAATGTTGGACTTCTGCCGATTAACAAGTTTGAATTGCCCTATCCAGAGTAAGATAATTGTTGTACTTGAAATGTGCATTCCAACTACAACAATTGTCTTACCTTTGAATGAGGTAAATTCAAACGTGCCAAACAACAGTACTCAAGCATTTCACCCGACATTCATGTTTTCCTTTGAAAAGAATAAATTTTTGTTAGGCTTGCTTTAGATGATGGTATTCAAGTGCCAACGAAATGAGATTCATTCCTTGACACTTAATACCTTCATCTAAATCACCCTAACAAAAATTTAATCTTTTCAAAGGAAAAACATGAATGCCGAGCGAAATGCTTGAGTCCTGGCCGTTTGGCAAGTTTGAATTACCCCATTTCAGAGGTAAGAGAATTGTTGTAGTTGGAATGCACCTTACCCTAACTAATGACGATCTTCTGGCGGAATCAAGTTGTTGATGATATCTTTAGTTGATCTCAGCAACGTCACCCGCATATCGATCCACTGGAACATGTTGTGCTCCCAAAACATGCTCGTCACGTTTTCGTCGTTCTTTAATTCCACCCAAGTGAATGATACCCTCCCCTCGTCGAGCGTTAGATGTTTATACCTAGGTTGACTCCTTGTGAATTCAGTGAGTTCATCCTTTAGACCTCTTAACGTTACACCAAGGCACCGAACTTTCAACCTCTGCGGTTCTCCGCCGTTGAATTGTGCATAAACATCGATCCACCAGGCCATTGCTTCAAATCTACACAATAAGAAATTAAAAACAATCAATGAAAAACTCATTCAAACAATTCATCAAACACTTGGAGTGCAAATTATACATAAACCCTAAAACTCATAACTACAACATTAACATGCAAACATCCAAACACAATTAAGCAAGATAAGTCATTTGCATGTAACATTGTATCATATCTTGCAAAAAAAAAAAAATCAAAATTTAAACAAACCCTAGTCTAAAAAAATTCTCTAAAACTCAAAACTACAACATAAACATGCAAACATCTAAACATTTAAGTAACACAAGTCATTTACATGAAAACATTGTATAATTTCTTGCCAAAAACACCAAAATTTAAACAAACTGCAAATCTAAATTTTTTCTAATTTATGATAAAAATATAAAATATAAACATAAAAGGTTAATGGTGTTTGATCATGAAAACTTACTTGTTATTGGAGTGTTGTTTGATTTGAACTTGAAGGAATTTTGGATTTGGATGATTTGAGAGAGATTTTTGAGATTTTTTGAGATTTTAGATGAGAAATTAGGTGTTCTGCCTTGTTTAAGACAACACGTAGTGCAAGTTAACTAACGCCGCGCTAGTTAATTCACGCAGCATATGTTAAATGGCGGAGTGATCAACACTTGCGCTAGTTAACTAGCGCAAGGACATTTTTGGCATGGCTGCAGGGCACGAGCAAAATGTGCAGGGTGAAGAGCAGTATTCTTAGAAAAACCTAATATCGTTTTAGAAAAATCTCTAATACCCACTTTTTATTTGGTGAAATTTATGTGGGTATCACAAATTGAAAATAGACTCACATAAAGTGATAAGACTCACATGAGTTTCACACAATAAAAGAGTGAGTGTTAAAAAAGTGTTAAAAATATAGTGTTGATGATATTTCTCCTAATGTTGTTCATACATATGTGTCTAAGACGCCAAAGAATCAACCAGGAGTTAGGGAAAGCTTTAATAGTTAGAAGAAAATCGCATTCTAACCAAAAGAGATCTAGCTAGCTCATAAGCTTTCTTAATGGCAAACATTAATCGAATGAATTCAGCCTTAAAAGCAATAGAGACTCCAAGTTAGCTGCAAAACCTCCAAGTAAATCACCATTTCAATCCCTAATCAAACCACCACATGCTGCTGATACACCATGATTACCCTTAGAAGCTCCATTAAAGTTGCACTTGATCCAACTAAAAAGAGGGACATTCCAATAAATAGAAAGAGTAATTGAAGCAGGAGGAGAATTACACTTCATAATATTTTTATTCAAGATCATGCCTTCTTCATCAAACTTCACACTTGCCTCTCCCCCCAACAAAATAGAATTGTTGAAGAAAAATAAATCTAAGTTTTTTTATGACTAATTAATTCTAAGTTTTTTGAGAGATAATTAATTAATTCTAATTTGTTGTCTCTAAAAACGTATTTTATATCAAACATTTATATTTTGGAAAATTAGTAATCAAATTCATATTTTTATTGACAAAAAATTTAAAGGCAAAATATATTTTTTGTCCTTTAAGTTTGACAAAAATATTGGATCAGTCCTCTAAGTTTTAGCTATGTTCTTTGATTTTTTTTAAGTTTCAAATAAGTCATATAAGTTGTTGATTTAATGCATCTATTCAATGTTTTTTAAGTTTTTATGTTTTAAATATGTCCTTAAAAGGGTAATAAAGACCTATTTGAAACTTAAAAGATTAATCCGATATTATATTTTTGTCAAATTTAAAAGATCAAAAGAGGTATTTAGCCAAATTTAAATTAATTACTTATTTTGAGAGGTTTTCTTTTAATTGCTCATTATTAATATATTTAATGTGATAGTTATTTATTTATTACATATGGACCACTTTGCCCCTAAACTAAGCAACAGTTTTCTGAAATTTGGGTCCCTTAAAATTGACAAGTTAACTGAAGTTTGGCCATTTGCCCATGTTTAAGACTTGTTGCCCAAAACAACTGGCCACCATAGACAATTGAAAACTGAGAAGAAAGGGAACCCTACAGAGTAAAGACACATGCTGCTAAAACCAAAAAGGAACGTTGCTTTCCTCTCTCTGCTTGCTTTTGTCTCTGATCAGTCCCACTCTGCTCACAAGAATAATTGATGTCCTATGATAAAGTTTTCAGCATACATATTAATAATTAATCCACATATTTAAACAGAAAAATTATTAATTTACCATATCACTATATTATGTAAATGTATAATAAAAATAAACTGTAATTTTACTAAAGTTTTTTTTGGTTGAAATGTAATTTTACTATATGTAATTATTTGTATGAAAATATAAATACAAAACTTATGGTATATGACAACTAAATAACCCCATGCTATAGATAAAGAGCAGTAGTGGCATGGTATAGGCATACGTAACGTGTAGGTCCCACTAAATATTGATGGAGGAAACATACACACTTTATCTTGTATGAAATCTCTGTCGTTGTGATGTGTTCTCTCTTCTTAGTCACGGGTGAGAGATTGAGACACATTCATATTTACGACTTTGTGAGTTTTACTAATTTTATTTGGGTTAAATTAAACATGAAGTTCTTTAAATAATTTTTAAATTTTATTTTCATTTTTTTTGTTTTATTTTAATCTCTTATGTTAAAAAGGTAATAGACATTTTAGTGCATGTTTGCTTAATCGTTTAATTTACCAAATTCATGGTCGCCGCATAAGTTTAATATTGGAGATTCTATACATTGATTTGAATGTAACAGTAGAAATGTGTTTACTCATTTTTGTGCAAAACTAAATAGACAATTAGTTGTTAAGTTTTTTTCGTTTTATTTTGGTCTATTAAATTATAAACATTAGACACTTTAGGTAATCAAAATATCTAATGTTTGCAACTATAGGTACCGAAATTGAACAAAAACCATTTATATGACCAAAATGTACGTCTAACATTTGTAACTTAGGGGACCAAAAGAAATTGAAAAGAATTTAAGGGATGATGGTAAAATATAAAAATAATTTAGTGTATATTTGGTTATGCGGTAAGAAAAATTGAGTTTGAATGGTGAAATTGATTTTGGTCAAAATTATTTATGATTGGCTACATGGGAAATTCTAATATGGACAACCTAGTTGTCTATCGTGGACTAATATAAAAAATGGTTAAGACTTAGACGATGACAAATATAATTCTTTTTGTGGTGTCTGGGGTTCGAACTCCGGAGTTTGCATATATCATGCATTGTCTTTATCAGTTGAACTAAGTTCACGGAGACGACAAATATAATATATTGGTAGTACGTGTTAATGTTCCATCTCATTTTTACGATTTAAACATACTAGTTTGATTTAAACAACAAAAAATAAATATGTAGCTCATATTGAACCGATATCAATTAAATCACCGTGTTAACCCTAAATGTGAGAAAGGGCGTGAATTTTATCTATGAACAAGGTGAGTTATTTGGTGGACCTACGAAACTACTAATATCGTAATGGCAAAATTACACAATTAGTCTCTTAACTTTATTTTAGGTAATACTTTCGTTCTTTATCTTTTTTTTGTCACGATTTAGTCCTTTATGTTATTAAATGACAATATCTTATCATTTTTTAAGAGATTTTTTTCAAAGAAATTTGATTTTCTAGGCTTGTATGATGAAGATTTACGTTTGCCTATGAGTTTGATGATTTTTTTTTTGGAGTTTTTGATTATTTTTTTCATAAAAAAGGATAACTATGTTGTTATTTTATAACATAAATGACTAAATCGTGACAAAAAAAGATAAAAAACGAAAATATTACTTAAAATAAAGTTAAGAGACTAATTATGTAATTTTGGCTATCGTAATCTACATTTTTATATGATAAGGAAAGTAAACTAAATTAAACTACTACACTATTCACTAATAAAATTAAGTTGAATAATCTTTTCTGTTCAAGAGGTTTTATGTGGATTAGTGGGATGTGTTAGGAGAAACATCAAATCAAAACATGCTAAAAGGGTGAAAGTGTGTGTTAGTGTTAATTATGTAGTGAGTGAATGAATGTTTGATGGCAACGATAGCTAGCTACAGCTTCATACGTGTCTTTTCATGCTAGACACACTCTTTTCATGTTGGTGTCATTTCTCTATAGAGTTACAATGTCGGGTCACAATCGTGTTCTACTTTGATTGCTTGTTCTTTTAGCCTTCTATACATAACAGCCAAATCTCGTTTTGTTCTTGGCCATTTAAAAGTAGTTGTAACTTAGTCAAACAAGTCACGTTTAAAATCATCATTTCCCCCTTAAACATAAAATTAGACATAGAATTAATTACATGTTTCACTATATGAATTTGACAAAATCATCGCGAGCCATTGTAATTTTTGAAAAGGTATATTTTAGAGCTATAATTGTGTCAACGTGATTTCATCAAATTCAATGTGATACTAAACATGCATTTAAAATATGTTCATATAGTTAATAAAACTTTGACATGCATTTAAAATATGTTTATATAGTTAATAAAACTTTGAGTCTCTTAAAGACACTTTCAAAGTTCATTATTATTTTTTATTTTTATGTATTATAGGTCAAGCATTTGATCCCTTAATAAAAGCTTTGAATATGTCAATGTCTTTTACCTTAATCAAAAGTTTTTGGTTCAAACTCAGCTCTGAGAATTTATCAATGTTCAACCTCTTGAAGGAGAGTTTAACCACCCATTATAGTACTATCATATTCGAAAGATTAGTCTTTGTAGTTGTGTGCAGATGATACTCGGTTCATACACACAAAAAAGAGAGCGAAACATGTAAAAATATTTTTGATTTATTTAGTATTTAAAGTTTTGGACTATCATTCTATATAATACCAACATAACATTTTGTTGAAAATATCTTAATTCACATATAAAATACCTTAAATTTATAATTGATCAAAGTTGTTCTATAACTCTAAATCAAACGAACATTGCAACATGACGACAAATCAAACAACGCCTCTTTAAGACATAAAACAAAACAATGTGCATCACACTCAAACGACAGAATCACGAAGAAGAAAAAACCATATCTGGGTGAAAACCACTTTATTTGTTTTAAAAAAAGAAAAAAAAAAGATGATTAAAAAAGGTGAACCTTAAACAAAAATGCCACAAAATCACCATCTCCTATCCTATAAATAAAGAAGTAGAGAGAAGTGGAAAAAATTTAAATCATTATAAGGGCAAAATACTTTGTTTGTCCGTGACACTCAAAATCATACGACATAGACTCATTTTCAATTCTAGTGAAATGAAAGGTGAAAATTGTGGAAAAATTCTAAATAATTAATAATGTGATACGTGTGTGTTAATTTTTACACAAAACAAAAACCATAATTTCATTGTTAGTAGTAATTTCTAGTACTACAAGCCAACTAGAAAGCGACATTATTAGCATGAGCAAGATGGAACTCATCAACCAATACGTAACTATAGAGTAGCATAATTAATTATGGAATTGAATTCACTAACAAAAATGTGTTATAAAAATTAAAGGAATTGGGGGAATGTTGCTGTCAGAAAACAGAAAGTTATGGTATGGACCATGTAATTTAATTAAGAAGCATATTTATGTACTTTAGTTAGACTTAGGATTAATGCATGTTCTTTCATTTCAATTTCATCTAAACCATATTTCTTTTTTGACAAACCTTAGGTATTGGGCATTATGTATAGTCTTTTAGACTTTTAGAGGCAAAAAGGGATACATGGTCGTTCATCTAATTAAAGTTGGCATCTATATTCTTCTATGTAGCATTAGGAGGGTGGGGATAGATGCATATAGGTTGAAGAGGGAAAACCAAACACAACACGAGCGTTCCTTAATTAATTATGAGTAAGTAGGAACATTGTATACACTAAGCATCAAGTAGTCAGTAATATTGTTGACTTTAATGCTTGCCCATGAGCAGTGTCTCACCATAACCACTCCTTTCATAATTATAAAAGTTGTTATCATCTTCTATATTTATCATCTTGTGTGCAACTTAAAAGAATAATTCTTTTGAGGTAATTAAAATTCATTTAAGTGGTTGATCTTTCTCAAGTCATAATATAACATGTGTTTTATAGACACGTTGATCACGAGATCGAACTATGAACCAAATAGTTTTTTTTAATGGCCTAAATGTTTGTCACTTGTTTTTTATTTTGTAAGAAAATACATATCACTTATACTGCATCATGTTGGTAAATTGTTATCAAAATTTTTGCAGTGAAATATTTTTGTCAAAAGACCGGTCCTTCAATAATATAAAATCTTAGGTTTTGAGTTAAACTCAATGTCACAAACGACTTGTGAAATAATTTTTTTTAAATATTAGATGTTCTCCAATGTGAGACTTGAGATATTTTTTTGTTTTTATCAACAAAGTATTATCACTTTGATCTCTTCATTCTACCCTTTATAATGCATATACTTCTATAAGTGCACACATAAAAAAAACCCAACTTTTATATTTTAACACCTTATATTTCATGTACTTTTTTAAAAAAAAAAAAATCATATTCGATATACATCTTCCTATCACATTTACAATATATCACATCTTGTTTTGGATGTCTATCAATATTTTTCCAAAAAAAAAAACTAATATCATTGCATACCGTTCACGAGGGTTGAAAGTTAGAAGAAAAGACATATTTGTTTTGTCTCCAACTACTTGTTAGGATCTAAGCCCATTACATGTTGGTCATACGGGACCGTAGGCGATGGTGGGGCCACGAGAGAGATTTCCTCCAAATAATCTATATGATAAATATTAGGTTTATGTACGGTCTGGACCCCCTATTTTTACTCACTCAGAAATTGATTTTACTATTTTAAAATCACATAGTTTTGGTTTCTTTCTTGTATTTTTGGACTAAAAAATGATGATGTGGCATATTTTAAATGAGACGTCATACAATCTAATGATATGAAATGATCAACAACCATAAAATTACAATAAAACTCCATAAAAACTTCAATCGAAGTATGACTTTTCACTGTTTTTATGTTCAAAAATCCAAAAGAGAGATTAAAACTGAGTGATTCTAAAATAGAGAGGCCAATTTCATGAGTGAGTGAAAATATAAGAACCAAAAATTGGGGGTCAGTTTTGCGAGTTTTGTTTCGACAAAAATTGGGGTACGATATGAAGAAATCAGAGAACAATTTTTGTGGATAATGTTAGTGCTGCATTGTGTACTAACGTGAAATCGTGGCACGATTAGGTAAAATTGGGGCACGATTTTGACAGGACATGTGCACTATTTAAGACTTC
Source organism: Medicago truncatula (assembly GCF_003473485.1). Taxonomy (NCBI): domain Eukaryota; kingdom Viridiplantae; phylum Streptophyta; class Magnoliopsida; order Fabales; family Fabaceae; genus Medicago; species Medicago truncatula. The sequence goes on along the minus strand of NC_053045.1, from coordinate 29,929,971 downwards.
ATTTTTCATGTTTTGTGTAGAGGCTTCAAGAGAGAGAAACTTGAGAAATCAAATGAGGTAACTTTAAGGTTGAAAGTCTTTGGTGAGGGTTCTCTTGGGTTGAGAAACATTTGTAAATGAGTGAAATCATTAAGTCTATTGTTCTTGGGAAGAGATTGAGAAAAAGGTAGAAATTAGGTTTTGTTCTTAGAAAGCTTGTTGAAGATGATTTCTTGTACCCTTTTTGTATCTTTTTGTAAAGAACTCATTGACAGTGGATTGGAGATATCAATCTATCCCCATAGTAGGTCATTGTTTGACCGAACTGGGTAAACATTTCTTGATGTGTTTGTTTCTCTTCTCTCTTTATATTTTGCTTGTGATTTTGTGTTTTACACTTGAATTCACACAACAATATGGATATTTTTGCTCCACACATCTAAGTTTATTGCTGTGATTTTGAGTTCGAATTCACAACAGTATGCATCGTGATTGTCAACATAAGACTTTTATGTACATACATTCAATGACACTTCCTATTTTAATACTCATGACAATATATTTGTAAGGCACGGTTGAACCGACAATGCCAATACTTTTTTTGTTGAAGAAAACCGACAATACCAATATTGTTAGGTTGTATATTTATTGTGGTATCCGAAGATAATGTAGAAAATTAAAATAAAACGCTCTCATAACCTAGAGTTTTTGGTTTCCCGATGAATTTTAAATTTAGGATTAACTTTATCTTATGGGTGCCGGTACCTGCAGGTTTTATGGATACTTATGGTCTCTTTAGAATTAACTTTATCGTATTATTTGTACGTATTTTGCATTTGTATGTTATTAACTTAAGTGAGTTTGTTGAGAGATTTACCATTTACGTTTTTAGCATGTTGAACATATGGTTGGATCTGATATACTATATATCAATCTGAATGAATGAATATCGTTTTGCTTCCGTAAAAAAAAATAAAAAAACAAAGAATTCTCCTCCTAGTTAATCTCTCAATTATATATTGACCATGGTCACGGTCACGGTATGCTTCTTGAATTTTCGTAGGTCTCGAACCAGTATGTCAATGATGCTCAACTAGTTGTAGTTAATTGCAAGTACATTATTGTAAAGTTTTCCCTTTGAATGAATTCAGCTTGAATTTACTATGAAATCATTTGTTTCTTTGGAGACTTAATTCATATATACCATGAACAAGCACATAAGGACACGGTCCTCTAAAAAATAACAGGGTGAGACTATGACCTGTCTCTGAATATCCATGGCTTTGGACAAACAATTTGCAGACCCGATACAGTTTATCCAAGTCATGAACATAGTATGCCTGAAATGTCCAAGAAAATAACCGAGTATGACTATGTCTGCTTCGTGGTTTCGGCAACTATTCAGGCTTTACCGGTCAAACCATGTATGTTCTTTCGCTATAGATGTCTCATCCACATTCATGTTACTAGGCATGGAACATCATTGTCATTCTACAGTTCAATCTTTCATGTCCTTGTACTAAAATAACAACTAACAAATACTTGCACAGTGTGAGTGTTGTAAGCCCTCAGATACCGAGTTCGAATCCTACTTATAAAAAAGATTAACAATGAACAAATAGAATAATGTCTAGTACTAACATTTGTTCTTTCTCAATAATATCTAACATAATATTATCCTAGAGAATTCCTGAAAGGTTTGATGATAAATACAACATAGAAGAACCTTTAACAGTCTCCTGATTAACCTTTTTCCTGATTTCCAAGACCTTCTTGTGAGAATTTGAGTGCACTGATGCTTCAAAGGTTGGGCTAGCTGCAGGCCGATATTCAGGAAATAGGCGACCAGACCTGTATCGAACTCCACAAGCATTGCATAGGGTCTTAGGACCCTTAGGCCCCTCTCTCCATTGTGGTGTTTCAGTTACCTCGCAATGCGTACATTTTCTAGGAGCAATAGATTCATGTAACGATGATCTCTTCGTCTCAATGCTATCAGAGAGCTGGGAGGTATCGTCTTTCCTTGGCCTTTTTTGGGCTCTGCATAATGATTTACCAGCACGCTGTTTATCCGATTGCTGCTTTTGAAAAGCAGGTATGAATGGAATTGAGAATAGCCTGTCGAAGCTTGAGAGGCGCCGGCGTTTACCACGAGGACGCTTTGCCGGGATCACTGGTAATTCAAAGTTGTAACTCTCCACCGAGGAATAACTGCTGCTTTCAAAAACTGAAACTGGGCTGTAGGTTCGGCATCCGCGTAAATTTGTTCCATTGAAGGAGACATTTTGGATGGGAATAGTTTTGCCATATGCCGGTCCAGCAGTCTTTCCAAGCTGTTTTATTCGAAAAACACGCAAAATATAAAACAATCAGATGCTAATTTCTGACAACAGAAATCAAAAGATTAAATTTTCAATAGTACATAATCTTTTAATTAAAAAAAAGGAATCCACTAAAATTCTTCCATACTTTACATGTATACACGCCACAGTCCACAAAGAAAATCACTTGAAAGGAAATTTATAACAAATACTTTTCATTTATCAGATGCCATTCTATGGGTGCGCTTTGGCGAATGCCTAGCTTTGTAATCCAGTGATACAAAGTTCAATCACCGTTGAAGACTGTATGATGGTCAAATGCCTCTCCCGTCTCTAAACATATAATAATTTTTCCCCTCCCTTATTTTAAAAAAATATTATCAGATGCTGTAACATCAATCATATATTGAGCCAAAAGCATGCAAGTAAAATTACTTGTATCTTTTTGCAACTTCAGTTTGTGATTCTGCACAAACTTGCCTACATAGACTTTATGTTGCAACTCAATCAACTTAGTCCTTGGCGGCATGAGACAGTTTCTACTTATCTTGTCATTTGTGATCATCGATCGATCTTATCCTAGTTGTCAGCCAAAGGAGTGTCATTCATTACCATGTTACCTAGCCATAAACCATCTTCAAGCACACACATGAATACCATCTATTCATCACAACTAAAATACTTGCAACTTCAAAACATGGTTACCAGAACTTTCTCACATTCTGAGCGCAATATACCCCTACAAGTTAAGGTATGAGTACTATTTACCAAGAGAATTTTGAGACAGATTTTCAGTGTCAAAGTATCATATTGTAAAACTAATACCTGAAAATTAATCATGCACGAACAATTTGTGTGATTACTTGTTAGTCCTTTTTTGAACATATTTTGAGCTTAGCTTTTAATTTTTTACTCATTAAGTGTTACCATTATCATGATTTGTGTTCGGAACCAAAATGTATCCTAAAAGTAAAGGTATCATCAGCACATTTTATAATCATGTTTATCAACTAATTGCATGAAAACTGAAACTTTAGCATTTGATTTTGCTCATGTTCTTCTAAACTAGACTTAAGTCATTCAACAAATCTTCTTATCCCCAAAAAGGTTTTATAACACATCTATCTCTAACAACCTAGAAAACATTTCAAAAAGAACAGAGTCAAAAGATACTTAAACATTAAAATCATTACATTCTCCCCTTTCACTTACTAGTCCTCGTCGATCTTTTAAGCTTGAATTCACAACATTTCTTCTGTCAATATGAGAAAGTTCCTGCACAACATCATTGTAGTAATTCTCAATTCCCGCTAAAAATCCTGACCAACAAAATGCCATAGTCATCAAAGCAAGCATACAAACTTATCCAATTAAAAATGTCTACGAAGAGAGTTACACCCATTGAAAAGGATAAACCCTATCAAACGAATTAGCCTTTGCAAGTAACCAAACATACACAACAGGACTCCGATAATAAAAAATGTGTGGTTCAATGTTGATATATTTATGTAACTTTGGTTTTTCACACATTCAAACCATGCACATAATTAATTTATCAAATTAATATAATTATTAAGTAGACAAAGAAATCCATCCAAACAGCAAAGATGGGAGCAGAAAGCTCACAGCAGCAGAGAAATTGTTCACAAGCTTTGGTTTCTCATATTGAGTTTCGCCGTGTAGCTCAAATGATGGTATTGAAAAAACACCAAGAGATGGTTCTTCAAGGTGTTTGAATTGATCATTCCAATCTTGTTCCACACCATCCGTTTCCACATCTTCAAGTGGAAAATCGAAAAACTCAACGACGTCACCAAGAATCTCATCCGACACACCATTAAAATTCTTGTCAAAAAACCAACTGTTCTTCATATTAGCAGTATCCTGTCAAAGAATTAGAGGAAAACTACGTATTAGAAGTTGAGGCATTCAACCACAATTTACTTCCTAAAGTCGCACTTTGTATACAACTTAACCCTTAAAGGTATATAAAAGTTTATGAAATCTGTCACTCGTCACTAGTTACTGAAGTATATGAAAATCCGTCATGTTAGTCTCTTAGATTTCAACAGCATAGACTAAAGCGACATATTTTATATACTCCAGAGACTACTTATCTTATTTATATACATACTTTAGAGACTAAATTGAAGAGATATTGATAAATTGACGGTTTATTCTTTCTCTACCATTGTCACATTGAGCAATCACATAGTCACTATGTAAAAATCAATGTTAATGATAAAATGAAACAACACTACCTACTGCATGTGCACCATTCTGATAAGATAACCAGTCAAGCTTTGTTTGCTAGTTGAGTTTTGGGTTAAATCTGTATTTTAATATATATTTGATTTTTCTAAAAAAAAAAACATGATAAATGATCTTATAATATTATTCAATATTAAAAACATTTGACAATACGAAATAATAAGTATCACTTGAAACTCACACAAAGCTGCGAGGTCGATGTTCAACCTAACAATATCGACAGCGTATAGTAAACTGTAAACCTCTCCCCTCCAAAGTATGGTCATATATTAGAATTGAAGAACAAGTAAGATTGTACATTATGAATATGGGAAAATAAGCGAAATAAAATTGGAACTGAAAATGAAAAAGAAAGAAATTTGACATTTGAGGAGACTTACCGGAACTGGAAAAAGAGAAATTTAACGGCGGTGGTGGCGCATGAATGATGATGATGATAGATGAGGAAGCCCTTATCTGCAGTTCACGCAGTTGATGGATGCTGTCTACTCTCTGCGCTGTCCTAACTCTAACATAAATGTATCTTTCCCACTTTTTTCTTATTCCCCCATGTGACATGTCTCTTTTCTACTGTTATTCCACGTGTACTACTCTTTTTTGGTACTACTACTTTATTCCACATTAGTCTACATTATCTTTTGATGAATTAAAGATAATTTACTAGACAAATATCATATACTAATTCAAAGAGATGAAAAAGTTTGATATTCTTAAAATGAATTGAAGATGAAGAAAGATTATTTATCTTTGATAGAGTTAAATTACCCCAATTCATTAAAAAGTAATGTAAAAAACCATTAAATCATGTACACATCACATCAAAATAATTTTTACATACTTCGATTGTCTTAAAATAATTGTCACAATTGCATTTTTTTTTTATTTTAAAATAATTGTCACTTTAAAATATCAATGCAATATTTATTATTAATTTTTATCAAATACTCTTATTTATTGAATTTAACTTCATTTAATTACTTCAATAACTACAAATAATGAGCATGTTTTGGTAAATGTTACTGATTTATACCATTTGACATATTTCAATTGACAGATAAGCATGATTAAGTTCAAAACAACATCTTGAAACACATTTCATTTCGTCACCATTCTTGAGTTTTCTCAATGAAACTAGTAAATAGACACTTCAATACTAATATTTTCATAAACTTCCATGAGTTAAACTTAAATCCAACAACGTAATAAAACACAACATAATAGATCACGGATCACACAAACTTGTGATCCCAAAATTGCCTAAAGCTTCTTGAAAAGAAGAACGCAAAATAGAGCATCAAGAGATCATTACACTTCTAGATGATGCCCCTTTAAGCCATAAAAAATGCATCTGCGTTGTCTTTAAACTTTGATATAAACTTGTCAAAGAGCATGTCCTCAGATAAACATAACACATGAACAAAACTTGAAACCTTACATAGATTTTGTGATTTCAAAAGCTGTAAAACTCTATATCGAGGATGTAAGTTATTTCATAAAGAACAAAAGAAATAACTGCTTAAACAGCGGAAACTTAAATTAAAGGATCAAGGCATACCTTCAGCCATTGCTCCTGCTTGAAGAAGTTGAGGCTCTTCTAAACCTTCCACAATCTCACTTTGATGGTGTAAGTCTTCTGAATAGAGATGTTAGGCTTAGGGAATTAAAACAAATGAACTGCACTCCTTTATATAACTTCTGCCATCAAGAACTGAACGTGCAAAATAAAACTGCTCCTCCACTCACTCATAATGGACAGTTACTAAATTTAAGGGAAGAATAAAGACCATTTTCTGATTAATGGATAATTACCACTATGTGCACTTAATGGGTAATTACCACTTATTTATTTAATTAAAAATAAATAACTTAAATAGGGAAAATCCAACAGAGGAAACACTCGATCCTCTATGCTATACATCAAAATCATAGGCTTATTAACCAATGCTAACTTTGGCACCATAACGGTATCTAAGCAGACTTGAATAAAATCTTCCTCATTCCATACAATTATTCTTTGAAAAAAAGAGAATAATGCAAGAGCTCTAACATTCGCCTTCACTATCTTGCTCTTTATAATTCATTTTTATAACACATTTTCAACACGAAACTCTAACAATTTGAGATGATAATTTGATTCTTACTTGTTCACGATATTACTTGTGTTGTATACTCATTTGTATCATAATTTATTGACTCTAGACTTTACTTCCATGACAATGAACTTCTATCTTAAATTGAAAATTTACCACCTTTGAGTTTCATCATCATGTTGTTGTCCTGTTCTGATCCAAATTTACATGTCTTGGTCATTTCATATGTTAAGGGTGCTTAAATAACTTGCAGGTGTTATACATGATAAATAAGACATGCTGCTAAAACATCATCTAGTATATATTCATTCGTTTCTTATATATGCTATCGAGTGTGAACTTTCAAGGAATACTTGCGTATAACAAGAGCATGTCACATATTTTTCCACATGATTATTGTTCTTCTAAAAGAATTGGCATACATGCTTTCACATTGTTTGTGATGCTTTGCGTACTTCACTTTTTGTAGTCTTCGATTTTCTTATACAATAAAATAAAAAAGTTGTTGTTAAATCAGATTAGACACAAGAAATTCATCATCTCGAAAATAAAGGAATGGATTAATAAAGTTTCAAAAATTGAAATTGAATTGATTAACAACCTTAATCTGTGTGGAAAATACTTGTGTGGTCACAAGATTTGGGTACACTTACATAAAAAAAACATATCATTTAATTATTTGAAAAATAAGAGTCTCTCCATTTGTATATTCTCATTTTATAAACTTTGGACAACAAAGAGAACCAAAATGCTGATTCACTCTAATGGTGATTAACTCGACAACTTCTGTCCAACAAAAATGAAATTAAAGTAAAAAGGAAACGCCTCACAAAACCCTACTCATCAACGGACAAAACATCGAACAACATCAATTTGCGTTATAGGATTGGTGATGGAAATATGGATCACTCGATCCAAACCTGAATGTAATTCTGTCTGAATATATTTTCTCTAAATCCGTGTTAGTTACCACAAATTATGACTCGACTACTTTACTTCTTAACCTTCAACATTCTTCTTCTTGCATTTACAATTTGTATGAATAAGAAAAGAAGGAAGAAGAGAGTTAGTGCTAATGTAAGAATCTTCCACATGATGATGACATATTCGCTGCTTGATATGTTATCCCATCTCTCCTGCAATTTAACACAGTAAAGTAATCAAAATTCAAGAAAGAAGATTTCAGTAAAAGTCATGATAGTATCTGCCTGAATCAACAAGTAAAGATCTAAATGTTACCGTTTTTGGTTGTGTAGCCAAGTTTACAGAGTAATATCTCTTTCATTTTTTGTTTTTTTTTTATGAATATGAACTCTAGCCCATTGTTAACAGATGAATATAAATACTACACACACTTCATAATAAAATATATCAAGTTTTAAAAATTCAATTAGATATGGTTTTCATTAATATCCAAGACAAGATGACGATAAAGTTGTTTCATTTTTAACCCCCCTTGAGTATTTTGACTATACCTTCTGCACCAATTTGTATTAAGATAAAATTTATATAAATAATATGCATATAATAGATAATTAACTATATACCGTGACGATAAAAAAAAAAATTGTCAAAAAAAAACTCTATACCGTGACCATATTTTTTTTATCCGTTTTAAGCCGTTTAAAATTTAACTACCAATCTTTTGCAGCCATGGATAAAATTATCTATATCTTACCATTTTTGTGCAAAGAGAGAATGCATCAAACCTAACAGTTATACCTCAGTGATCAGCGATGAGGTTTTATGTTGCTTATTGAAAATGGCTCTCGCATATTCATAGAGCTCCAAGTCAAGATCGTTAAGAGACCGTAGCTGCTGGAGAACCTTTTCAGGAACTTGAAGTCGTGCCTGCAAAATCACAAAAAATATTTAGAAAGGGATAACACATAAGTACAAGCTGACAGAAGGCTATAGAACTACCCAACACTTATCAAATAGTAACATTAACTCAATGTCATTGATAAGGGATACGTATAAAAAGAAAGTAATAGACGTTGAAACATTATGTAAACGAAAACATGTTCATCATTCATGCCATCAATATTCCAATATGTATAGATGCAATTGATTTGTATATATGATATTCTGCACCACTGAAAAGCCAGTAAAAAAGGATATGCAATAGACGTGGTTTCAGATAATAAATTATATTAGCTTGCAAAATCTTCAGAAATAGAATGTTTTTTTCAACACGGCTATGTTTTAATCTTGTGAAGAAACTATTATAACAGAATCATGAAAGCATAAATCCATGTTAAATTGTTCAAGTTGATTTGAAAGTCCTGTGAAATAATTTTAGTAATACAAAAGTTATCATCCAAGGTTGTAAACTATAAATTCGAAACTGAAGATTAAGGGTGTGTTTGGATTGGGGGTTTATGAGGGGAAGGAAGCGGAGGGTTTACTTTTCTATTTTAAATTATGGACAATATAATTTATTTTTTTTAATAAATTAAGTGTGATTGAAGTATTATATGATCATTATCATTTTGTTATTTCAATTTATTAAAAACCATTTTATAGTGTCCGTAATTTAAAAAAGAAAAGTAAGCCCTCCCGTCCCTTCCCCTCCTAAACCCTCCCCATTCAAACACACCTTGAGTAACTTGAAATAGAGGCACAATTAAGCAATAGATATCCCAAGCAGTAATAAATGTATCCGCTAATAGAGTGAGCGAAGAAAGGATCGATATCCAGGCCACATAATGATAGTGAAAGAATTATAGAATGATATTATGTTAGCACTAAATCTGTTAAGCTTGCCTCCTTTGTAAAGTTCACCGGAATCCTCTTCAAAGAGGAGATGCGTCGGCCTGATTGGGAGCTCCGTAAATTAGAAATACAGGCTTCATAAGTGTCCATGAGTTTCCCAACAGTCATCTGAAATCAATGAAAGATCAGTAAGCTGATAACATGAGAAACGGATAATATCTGGCACGTCCATAAAATAAAACCACCATATTTGCAAAGGAAACATGCTTACAGTTGATTCTGCTGCTTCTCCATTTTCAGTTGAAGTAGCGTCACTTGCTCCCCTGTCCGAGGTGCTATTCTGTACCGCAGTCAGAAACGTTCTAAGAATGCTTTCCATATTCAAATCTCAAAAACAAAGTTCCTCCATCCAAGAGATGCTTCTTACCTGATGTTCACTGCTATCAGGATCAGCATCTGAAAATGAACTCTGTTCTGTTGACAAGTACATGACAAATGCCATATGTTAAATAAAATACAACACAATCAATATCAGAGACAACAAATGTCAACACCAAAACACACCCAAAGATCATTTCAAAACATAATATTTGACACACCCACTCATATACTCAAAATATTACATGTCCAGTATATGCAAGAATATGAGCGCTAGCTTCATGCTCCAAATTCTGTACCATTCCCGACAACTTTTCAGCCCTTCTTCTAACTTGAGAAAAAAGTTTGAGCGAAACAAATAAGTGTTTAAACCACACTAACCTGTATTTTCAATAGTATCCAGGCTGGTGTTTGGTGCATTAAGCTGTGATATAACCTGAGAACCAACCACATTGGCAAACATTGTTGCAGATTCTTTGTGTTCCTCAGTAAGACCAACATATAACATACTGTCAAGTCTCTTCTGCAAGATGTACAAGCACATACCTTAAAAAGGATTGAGGAAAGGAGCAGCTGGGGAGGGGGGGTGATTAAACAACCATGAGATGCAACTATTAAAACTTCAAAATTACCTTCGCAACTTGTAGCACATATTTACCAAGAACCTTATATTTCTGTACACAATGGCGCACTTCATGTGCTTCTGCTATATAAGAATTGTTTGTCAAACCTGCAACCTGATGATTGAACAGTCCACTAAACTTCATTACATGTATCAAACATCATTACCAAACAAACTCTGTAAATACAAGATCTAAGTTTTTCGATTGCAATTGGGGATTTTAATTTGCAGGATAAACAACTAGAACAAACATGGCCATCTTGCTTGCAAAGTAATATTCAAATGATAGCTATGGAATTCGGCATTAAGACATAGGTCAAAATTGAATTATCCAACAAAAAAATGGATGATTATAATGGATATTGCAGCTTAAAAAAATGCACCCATATTTTTTAGGCGGTAATCAGTGGCATCAGAACAGTAAACAGATTGAAGGCAGAATATTATAATTGAATCATAATTTCAGAAAACAGTTAAACATTGAAGGAATTCATAGAAATTGATTTAGTATAAGAACCTCAACACCACTAAAGAAACATATTACATGTGCTGAAGTACCTGGAATGTGGCTCCATTATGTACAATATCCCAAGCCGCAGGATGATTGATGTATTCTTGTAAAGGCATTGCAAAATCTTTCATATCATAAGGATCACTGCCCTCGACAGTGTTCATTCCCTTACTATACCTAGCTTCCCTCTGTAAATTAAAGTCTATATCAATCACATGTACATCAAATAGAAATATGGAAGAACATATTTTAAATGTATGAAGGCCAAATAGTATCACCCATCATGTCATAATGCTAAAACACATTAGCCAACAAAATTGCATTATGAAGTAAGATATCATAAACAAGACATGAATGGCTGCACTTGCATATTTAACGTATCTAGATCCATGAACATATCAAAGAAAGGAAATTATGTTAAGATTAATCTTCATATAAGAATTGGGCTTCTTGCTCTTCGTTTAGGTTACATGGTATTAACACAATGATCCTTTTACAACCTTATATGAATTTAGAAGAATTGAAAAAAGAACACAAATAGACAAACACCGAACAACAAATAAAGTAAGACATACCCTAGCAAATAGGTCTTCTCTCATCCATGGAACAAGATACTTCCAAGGCCAGATATCCAATGTGCTTACTCCTTTAGCCTTAGAGCGCAAGCGTAAAGCCATCTGTGTTGCAGATGTCAAGTTTGGATGCACCAAAAATCTAGCCGCAACCTCCATTGAAAATTCATAAGTACTAAAAACTCGGTCAATCGGATCCCTAAGTATGGTAACCACAGAAGTTCTCTCCTTTGGAAATTTAGATGTCATGCTATAGTCATCGTGTGTACTTAACAGTCTACATTTTTGTTGGCTGTAAACACATGTAAACAACAGACGGAAAATAAGTAATATATGATGGATATTTCAGTAGATTTTTACATGGAGAAATGACTTTTCAATAATGTACTAATAGAAAGTTTGGTCATGTAGCAACAGAAATCATGATGAAAAACTACTTTTAACGCATAAGATTAGTTTTGTCTCTTCTGAAAATTCCAGATGGAACAGCATAGGGACGCGAGAAACAGTGGCCAAACGTGCATCCAAACACATGCTAAGAGTAAGTATGACCTAATACAAGTTGTTACGCTTTACAATCAAATAAAAAACAACTCCAAAGATCCGCCATTAGTTTGTTGGGTACAAATAATATAAAAGCAGATGTAATTTTATGCAAGTCAGTTTATCAAAAGACGAATAAACAAAGCTACAGAAAACATCTACATTTAAAGAGAGAAAGGTTGTAATGATAACCCCAACCTACAAGAATCTAAACCCGGAAAAATAAACATCAGACAACAAAAAAAAATGCTGAAGGCCACATTAGGTGTTAAAGATTTCTTAACGATTGCAGCAGCCTAAAAAAGGAGTTATCTAAGGCACTCCTCAAAAGCTATTTTGACTAATATTGTCAAAAAGCAATAGCAACAAAAGCCATAAGCCCACATCTGCACCAGTTAGAACTACTCATTCGAATTGCTACCAACTTTACTCTAATGAACAACCAAAACAATCATGCAAGATCATTCAAAAAATTGCAACAAAAAGAGCAGCATGCAATCATAATAAGCAAGAATTCAGGCATCACCTTGGATCAAATCGCAACTTATCATAAGATCGAGGACATTCCAAATAACTTGGATACAATTTCCTCAAAAAGCTGCATAAAAAAACAAACCAGCATAATCAAACAAACAGGTCAATGAATTATTTTTGTTTGAACATGGTATACAATTGCAGAGACTCATCCCTCGAGTCGAATAAGACCACAATGGGCCACAAAACTTAATAGACTTAGTGCATGTTTGGTTCCACTTCTAGAGGGACCAGAATTGATTCTGGAGGTGTAGAATTGATTCTGACATATTTGGTTGTTGTCGAGTAGTATTGATTCTACTTTTTTGACAGAAGAATTGATTCAACTTGAAACTAAGATTTGTAGCTTTTGGTTGTAGAATTGATTTTCACACACAAATTTATAGTTCAACACACTTTTACATGAATATATCCAAACACAAATCACTTGTAGTCAGAATCACTTTTAACCAAAAATTCATTCTAGAGAATCAATTCTATCAAAATCAATTCTCCCCACCGGAGAACCAAACACATGCTAATACCACTGGTGTTCCCAAGGTTGGATTTGAACCTGAAACCATAATTAAGCTGAAAGAGACCCGATACATCTAATCCAAACGCTCTTGCAGACCGACAATGAATTTTGTTTAATAAAAAAAAAAAACTTAAAAGCTGAAATAAAAAACTTACCAATGAAAATAAGCTCGTCCTCCGGTTCTAGGAACATGCAAGAAAAACAACAAATCCTTAAGGGTATGTTTATCTTCTTGTCCAATTTCTCTATCAAGTGAAGAACTTGCCCAGCTCTTGACAACTCTTTCACAATGTCCAAAACCATTTTCCGCAAAACACGCATTTACTATCACACAAAAAAACGCTTAATCCAAAAACACAAAAAAATAAAAATAAAAATAAAAACATAGTTGATTGATTATACCTAATCCAAAGAGAATGAGAAACGCGAAGAGCTTGAAAATATGATCCATAGTTACAAACACGAAATCCCTAACAAAAAAAAAAACGTGGGTGAATTGATGAAGAGTGATGAAGTAAAGAGAAACAAAACCAGAATGAAGAGAGTGGGACCTACCTGTAATGAAATTCGGGATCTCGTGTTCGTAAATTTGTACAACAGTGTTGGGATTCGATGGGACAGAAACCGCGATTCCAAAACCCTTTGTTTTTCTGTTTTGTTTTCTCGAGAAAATAATAAGGAGAAACTTTCCCGGGAAAATTAACGCAATGAAGTTGAAGAAGGTGAAATTGAAATGAAACGCTTGAAAGGTTTTGAAATGACAAAGGTTTTTGTTGAAAATGGCAAAGAATGCAGAAATTTTATTTCTGTTTTTTTTTTTTGACTCAATTTCCGTTTGTTTTCTAGTTTCAAGTTTTTTTTTTTTTTTTTTTTCAGTTAAAAAGACCACTACTATTTTTTTTATGTTTATTTTATGAAAGTCAAAATGTTAATATTTTTTTATGATTTTTTATTTATTTTTACTTTCTTAACTAATGTCTGGAGGCACGGGTTAACATGACTCAAAATCTTAAACCCACTTGGGTTAGCGGCTGGTATTGACTTGGGATATATGAGTGTATTTTTCTCTGAAAATCTAGGTTCGATTAGGAATATGTAATTCTGTATTATTATGTATTACAAATTACAAGAAAAAAAACAAAGGAGGATTTGAAATGCGAGATCTAAAAACATATCTCTCTGTGGCACCGGTGGCAAGTACTCTATGGTTCGCGGTTCTAGCAGGTCTCTTGATAGAAATCAATCGTTTATTCCCGGATGCATTGACATTCCCCTTTTTTTGATTCTAGTTATTGGCACGGGAAAGGGGTGACAAAGATTAGAGATCCAATAAAATATCTGTGAATAAATCCCTCTTCGTTCGTTTTTTTTTTTTTTTTCTAATTAGACTAGAATAAGTTCGAAAAAAAAAAAGAGCAAATTAATTTAAGAAAGGTGGATTTGGCCTCCGTGAAATTAGGAGTTTCTGATGTCAATTTAGATGCCTAATTTAACTTTAAAAAAATAGCACATTTGTACTTGTAACTAATTGCAAGATATAAATTTGTAGCTCGGTCCAACCTTGAGTTTTTCTTTTATTCTTTTCTCACTACTTTTGCTATTTGTTTTAAAGTCAATTTATTTGCATCGTTTAAAATTTTGAATTTTTTTCTGCATTCGTGTTTAAAATATTATAATAATATCTAACAAACAATTATAATTTTTTAGCAAAACATAAACTAAATATGGATATTATGTATATGTACTTATAAATTTATGTTAATTCATATTTTGTTAAAATAAATTAATTTTGTTTGAAGAAATTCTTATAATCATAAATATATTTGCAAAATTTTATTCAAAATCAGAAAGATACGAATGACATGACCTAAAAATAAATTATGTTCTAGATATTGAAGAAAAATTTTAACCATAAAAGAGTTTATCAAGAACAATCATGTATACTCCCTCAAAAAAATAAAAAACAACAATCATGTATACATGTTAAAGATGAAAAATAAAATGAAAAACTATGTTGATTTATTGATAGTCTGTATTTTGAAAAAACATTACAACTTGTATATAAATTAAAATTAACTGAATGTGATGACTTTTCAAATTGTTTGATAATGAATATTGTTACCAAGGTATTCAAAGACACCGTACTAATAAAATACATATTTATCTTAAAAAAAAAAGCATATTTATATTTTAACCAAGTGTGCAGTACTAAACATTTGTTCCTTGTATAGATTAAAAAGTAAATTATTATTTTCTTCATATTTTTATCTATAAGATAATCAAGAGACCAAAAATTAAAATATCTCAAATTTATTTTTAAATCCATAACCCTCTTTTCCCCTTTCTGAATTTAATGTTGCCTTTGACGTAGGGGTAATGTTGGTATGTAGACTAAGAAGATAAGGAGAAAAGGGAAATAGGAAGGTGTTGTCCTAGAGGCCAGAGCTAAATGTAATCGTAAAATGCTATTTGCCTAGTGTTGTGAATTTCGAACTCAAATTTTACACTAATACAAACTATGATGTGTGGAGCAAGTATCAATGACAATCAACAACTAAATATTAACCACAAGCAACAACAATAATATAGATCTAGTCTATAAATCAAATGCATAACAAAACCACAATCATAATCAAAGCAATAAAGATAAGCAATGAAAGAAGATAACAACACCAAGAAATTGTTGACTCAATTCGGTCTAACTTGACCTAATCTAGGGGAGGGATTGATCTCTCCAATTCATTATCAATGAGTTCTTCCGAAGAGATACAAATGAGTTACAAAAAATTAGTTTCAACAAGCTCACAAAGAACAACCCTAATTTCTACCCATTTTTCTCAATCTCACCGATGAACAAGACACTCATGATTTTCACTCCCCCAAGGTGTTTAGAATTGTTTCCCAACTCTAGATCACTCTCATATGCATGTATATGCTTCTTTGTTGGTGAAGATTTTTGGTTTAAAGGAGCATATCCCTAACATTTATTTCCAACATGTGTTTAGAGAGTACATCTCTTGTACGGATTTTTTGACCAAACGCTCTTCAAGGTTAGGTGTGACCTTTTGACAGACTTCCCCGTCGAAATTGAAGTCATGTTGAGGCATGATGTCCAAGACCGAGTCATGTTTATTGGGGTTTTTCCTCCCCTCTTTTCCTTTGTCATTCAACAACAAAAAAAAAAAAAAAAAAAAAAAGAAATCACCGTGGAAGTGTAAGTGAGATAAGTTCGTTTCCTTCCCTAAAAAAGAAAAAGATAAATTCGATTCTTAGTGATGAAAAATTTCAATCACTCAACTATCATTCAGTTTATAGGTCTTGCTAACTTGTTCCCTTATGACACATATTAAAAATTTTATACATGGTAAATATTTAGGATCTTGTTAACGAGTGCCCCTGGGCACTCTTTAAGCTTTCTAAGTTAAGTAATATTTCTTTAATAATATCAAAGTGTTCAATTTTCAATGCACTTTATTACACAAACTTTTATAAAAAGTTACCATTTAAAATGCTTCATCAGTGCTTCGGGGGTACTAGTTAACATTTCTCAATATTTATATAAAACATTAATTTTCAATCCTTAGAAGAATAAATTGATACAATTTTCTAGACAAAATTTTCACTTTTTATGTTTCTTAACATGTCCCTTAAGGAGGGACATAATTAGTATTTCCCTTAATTAATTAATTTAAATTAATTTATACAATGTGTATCGTGGAGTGTGGCCTTTCAAATATCAGAATGACTGATCTAACCTTGCAGAAAATGGAAGTGGTGGTGATAGCAATGGAAAGGAAAATCAAAAGAGTATTTTATCTTTCTTGTTTTTTTTAGGGAAAAAGAGTATTCTATCTTGTCAAGCAATTTGGTGGACAAAATTTCACCATTAAAATAAATTAAGAGTGATGATATATGTACCAACCTATGTGGCAATACATTCTTTACATTCACACAAAATTCTGACACGTGGCAACCTGAACTCCAGACAAATAGAAGATAAAGTATGGTTATGAGATGAACTTACTAAAATATTTCTAATACATAAGATGTATAATGGGGTGTAAAAATAAAGGATGTTCATGTAACATTTTCCTAAATGATAAATTCCAAATTCAAACCCCACGACCAAGGCATATTGCAATGTCTTACTTAATTGCACAATCTATTATAAAAGGAAAAATTAGAAAGTGGCGGGCATGTGGATGTTGAACATTATGCACGTGGTATGGTTTCTCTTCTCCTACTATTTTTTATTACACTTTTCGGTATAATTGTGGTGATTCAATCACTTTTGACTCATAAATGATATTTATAGAATCATTTTGTAACAATAAATCGATGAATATAACTAACAAGAAATGTAAAAATGTAAAACAATAGTTACCTATTAATGTAAAGAGATGTGTTATTTGAATAATTATCTAGATGATAACTTTTGATACAATCATAAATTTTTAAAGAAAAGTATGTATTGACACGGAATCCAAAACAATAGAGGGAAAGTAAAAATATACATAATATGAATATGAAAATCTTATAGCCGATCCTAGTTTTCTAGTGAGAGAAACTTTAACTTCTCTCTAAACTTTCTTTCTCCTTTGTTCATCGAGGAGGGGTGGTTTGAGGTCTTTTTTGACCTAAAATCACCCCTCTACATCTTTTTTCCCCTTTTCTTTCAATCTAAATAAGTGGTTTTCACATCTATCAAGTTTTTCCTTTTGTGTTTTTTGTGATTTCGTCGTCTAAGTGCGGCGTGTGTTGTTCGTCGTCTTGTGCGGCGTTTGATTTCGCGTCTTGCCGCGGTGTTTGTTCAGTTCCTATTGAAAGATCTACATCAATCAGTTACAAATTCAAGCAATGATTTGGACGTCAACGTTGCAGATCCGGAAGCATGAGTATTTTGGTGATTTAGGTTTTATCATATTATTTGTAGGCATTTTGCCGCTGTATGTTATTAACTTGGGTGCTGTGAGTTTGTTCGCATATTCACCCTTTACGTTTGTAGCGATGTTTGTATCTGATGTACTCTATCGATTTGAATGAATGAATATCGTTTTGTTTTTGTCAATATATATATATATATATATATATATATATATATATATATATATATATATATATATATATATATATATATATATATGAAAAAAGAAAGTTGTTATAAAAGTTGTCAAAAATTGATTTTACAAATATCATTTCTCTAATGTAAAACAACCCGAGACTTTTGTGCTGAAATCCATGACTTGGAAAGTTGGGAAGTTTGCACTATTTTTTTTTGATAATTTTTCATCATCTAATTTTCCCTTAGCCTCCATGAACTTGTTGTCATCTCTTACCTTATGCTTAGATGAACTTCTTGATGGGTTTTGAGGAGAGTCTAAAGCGTCGAAAAATCATAAATGAATTGAACATCACATCTTCGTCCAACCATAACATTATGTATATCAGTCCACCTACTTATATATTGTTCAATTTCCACTTTTTTATCTAATGTAAAACTCTTACTATGTCGTTCAAATTCCACTTTTTCATCGAATTTAGGACTCCAACTCACAGTTGTCATGCCAATTAACAATCTCCTCTCAATTGTGAGTTCATCTATTAAATGAGATTGCTCTCTCTTAAACGAAAGTTTTTTCATCCATATGCATTTACAATATTGTTGACTCACATATATCAATGAGACATGTCATCTGACCGCAATTGTCACGAGAACTTTAGATATAAGGAATCGGCCAAACCATCAATTCTGATAGCACTATTTGATCTTGAGGAGAGTCTAAAAGATCATGAATTTTGACCCAGAACTTTAAGATGTTAAATATATAATTTTCACATTTATATGTTGTTCAACATCAACTTTTTCATCTAATGTGAGACTCTTACTCACACATGATACACCAACATTTCTTTTGATGGAAATGTGTGGATGTTGATTAATTTCTTTCATACTTGTTTTAAGGTTTGTTAGTGTTATTGGTTTCTACTCTTTTGTTTTTTCCTCTATTCTTCATGTCTTCTATACTTTGGCCATCCTTCAAATGGTTATTGGTTTTCTTAGAAATTGTGGTTGGGCTTAACACAACCCCACAAAATCGGCTTGTGAGGTGAGGATTTATCCCACTTATAAACACATTGTCAGGCCATGTCCTATCCGATGTGAGACTCTTAACAGGTTTTACCATTTGAGAGATTATAAACCTTGTAAATCTTTAGGTTATGAATAGTTATTGAACATTCATTGCCCTTTCAGGATTCTTGATGTAGATGTTTTATTCCTCTTTGATTTACTTAAGAAGCTAAGAGGTTTAATTAGGAATTGAGAGCCATCTACCTAAAAAATTAGTAATATTTGAATAATCTTGTGAATGTTGATTGATTAGGTGGTGCTAAAATAGATAAAAAGAAGTAATCGAAAAAAATAATTGTATGAACTACTATAGTAGCATATAATAGTTTTACATCATGATTCAAAGGTACATTGACACATGATGTTGTTTGATGACACATGAATTGTCAAAGTAATCATATGATATGACAAAATATAATTGCACAAGGGTATACAACTTCTTTTACATTGAAAGAGTGCATAAAAATGAATCTATAAACAAAATTTGATTTACACTAAACAAGGTACCCTGAGTGAACATTACAATAACCCCAAATTATGAAAGATCTTGAAAAAAAAAACACAAAGAACATGTTCTATTAAACAATAGAGTCCTTGCTTGATTTCTTAGACTCATGACTCTCCTTTTCATGATCATCCATGTTTTTACCATTCAAAAGTGGTGAATTTATATCTTTATCTTTAACCTGAAAAATATAATCAAAGATAAACAACAAAATTCTCATGAACAAGAGAAACTATGTGAGAAAATTGGTGAATTTTTTTTTACCTGAGACGACAAAGGAGGATCGACTACGAGTTTCTTTTTGTTTTCCTGAGTGCAGAAATAGGAATACAAACCCATTCCAAACACTGCTACTAGTATTCCAATAATGTTCCTTTCAGTGAAAGGATCATGGAGCAATGTGTAGCCAAATCCTAGAACAAGACAAGTCTTGAGGTGGCCCAACACTTGATACGTTACTGGAGATGTTTTTCCTATTACTAGAAAAGTGCTAAAGTTCACAGAAACAGCTATCACACATGACATGATGATGAAAGTCTGAAAATTTAAAAGTGACAATGTGAGTCATACAGTCATATTCTGTCAAATGTCACCGGTGAATTGCACGGGTTTATAACTAGTATAAGACGTCGTGAGGATTGATGATTTGAAATTTGACATTACTTACCAAGACTAGAGGAGAATATTTGTATGCAAAGACATTTTGCTTGGTTAGCATCCGATCGACAAGAGGGCCTGAAACAAAAAGAATTGCTGCTTGGAATGGAGCAGACTGGTAGAGAAGTTGTGTGGAAGTGACATTAAGCTTCTTCTGTATTGTGTTGGTAAGCTGAATTGTTCAATAAGTTAAGAATCAACAATCTCTTTTAACTTTGAAGCCCTAAATTAAGTGTTTATGTATAAACTATTTCTATAACAAAAGATAAGATAAAGTTAAAACAGTTTTCATATCCTAGATAGCTTATGGACTTGTCATAAGTTGTTTTCATAAGCTCTCTCACAAATGGTATAACAAGTGCTTTTCTAGTAGATAAATCATAATATTAACATGCTAACAATAGGAAGATAGAACATTAAAGGATACAATTTGGCCAACACATGTTGTTATGATAGCTAGAAGTGAAAGAATGGTTCCAACAAAATTGAGCTGAAGGTCTGTGATAGAAGCAATGCCAACTCCAACAAGTAAGAAGAATAGAGAGAGTTTAATATTCCGGCTGCACATAGTAGTAAATTAATTCACAATCAGATTAAGCAATTTAGCATGACCATGGTCAGATTTAATTTCAATATCACTAGGAGGGGTCTCATGACTAATTTGTTACCTGAACTGCTTCTTTAGGAAAAGGGTTTCTAGCATAACTGTGAATGGTATGATTGCAAGTTTTGTCATCTACAAAATTAACATTAAAATCAATATATACATCAAATGAGTAGTTCAATGCATTATGCATACCCATATTACCAATGTTTCAAAAATCGGACCGAAGATTGAATCGGTGAGACCTTTGGATCAAGATTTTATTTGTTCAATCGGT
The DNA here is from genome assembly GCF_003473485.1 of Medicago truncatula. NCBI lineage: Eukaryota > Viridiplantae > Streptophyta > Magnoliopsida > Fabales > Fabaceae > Medicago > Medicago truncatula. The sequence goes on along the minus strand of NC_053045.1, from coordinate 29,908,745 downwards.
TTAACCATGATTGAACAAGATGATAAATAAATAAAAGTAAAAAAATTATTAAAAACGAAAATCAGTTGAATCAATCGCAGTCAAACCGATTTAACCTCGATTTAATCTGTTTCAAGCAGACTGAAAAATAATTGGGATCAAACCAACCGACTAACTAACCAATTCTCGGTTCAATTGGCTAAATTGGATGGTTCGGTCCGATTTTTAAAATATTGATACATGCATCAAGGGCCATATATTTTTAACATTTTTTTTTATAATTAATATATTTATTACTAGTGGTAAAAATGTTGAAGTAAACCTGGTAGAATCCAATGGAATTGAAGCCAAGGCTCAAGTTGAGAAATCCAATGGAGACACCATTTAGAATACCAAAAAGCATGACAGTCTTCATGTCAACAGGTTTGGCCTCAAACAGATTGAAACGTAGAGCCACATGAAGGGTGCAAAAAGTAACCATCAAATGCCAACTTGTAAGTGTTGTGGCTGGTCCAAAATTAATGTGACAAAAATAAAGTTAAATAAATACTATTGTTTATCATGAAAAATACATCATATTTAAGAAGTAACAAAAAGATAATTACCGAATGGAAAACCAAGATTGCTCATTAAGGCTTTGTTGCATATGACAATGGAGACTGAGGAAGCCACAGAAAGGAATAGTGCACCAATAACCCCCAATTGAGTTTTTGACATCTCTCCCATCTTTGCCACCAATATACTTTTTCTATAGACATACATAATATATAAGTGATAAATACATAATGTGCAAAGAGTACTAATCACTTTTCATGAACACTATTGATTTATTAATTTCTAATTATAAGGAATAAATGCTACTAGTACTAACCAAGTTGAACATAAAGACATGTTACATGCAGAAATGCTACTAGTACTAACCAAGTTGAACATAAAGACATGTTGCATGCAGAACTAAATTGTTATTACCACAAACCTTACGAAGGAGAACTAAAATTGCAAAAGATTTCACACCTGAAATTCTTCTCAAGTCCAAGAGAGAGAGAGAGAAAGAGAGAAGAGAAGTAGTGACTATCTTGTTGGGGAATGCAATTTTTGGTGAGGCCTTTTTATTTTTGATGTAGAAGAAGTTCAATTCATTGAGTTTATGTTTGTTGGTTTGGTTGAGTTAACGACCATTTGAAGCAAAAAAGAAGAAGAACATAACATAAAATTAACACATGGACATTAAGCTTTCATGGTTATATTTTAATGTATAAAAGCATGCAGCAAACAAATTGATAGATGAGATGTTAAAATCATGAGGTTGTTTTAGGCCAATTAGATGCATTATAATCTATTCAGATTTTTCTACCAAACACTTTTTGTAATATGTAGCTTTCAAAAATTGTATAGTAATTGAGTCTTAACTCACAAGTTTGGAAGGTGAGAATGAAACTAACATTTGTTTTTTAAACAAGGTGTCTGCCACTTCAAGCAAGACTTCTCAACCCAATTCAGCATAAACTTCAATCCTACTCCTAATTCATGAATGAGACTTTCATTACAAAAAGCAAAACAAAAAACGTTTTGTTCAAGCCCCTACTTATTTTTGTTTATCTTTGCGAAATACACATATACATTTATGTAGAAAATATAAACTAATAATACTTGAACACATACCTGTAGAAATTGGTAGCTCACCTTGAAAAGCTTAAAATATATCTTACATTGTCAATAAATTTCTCTTATATTGTTGATTTCAGATATAATACAATTTTTGAACACAATTAACAGTGTAGAGTGTTATTGAATATTATGAGTTATTTTTTTATTTTTATTTTGAAAAACTTGGTAAATATTGAGTTATTAATTTTAATTTCGTTAGTTTTTTTTATTACATTTAATACTTTAATTCGTAATTGAAAAAATATTTTTTTTTACAAAAAAAATGAATTAGTCATTTAAAAAAAAATATTTTATATTTTAGTCCAAAAACAAGACTTTTATTATGTAGTTGTTAATGAAATTCATGAAAGAAACAACTTTATCATGAATTGCATTAACAACTACATAATATCGGCCCAAATAAAAAGTGAAGTTTTCACATAAATCATATTTCTATTTTCACTTTGATGCTAAGATATATATAAAAAATCTTCTTTAAAAGAACTTAAAAAACCAAAAATTTGTCTATTGACTCTCCTCTCTTTCATTAACTTTACCTTCATCCACAAAAAACATATTCCATTCATCCCTTTTTATAGGAGTAGTTTACAAAAATCGCAGGTATTAAAACAAATTGTTGGAGTTAGGGATGAGAATACGTCTAGCCACCCGCCAGGGGCTATGCCCTGACCTACTTAAAGTCCGACTCGGCCTAGTTCTTTTATTATATAGGTTAGGATCAAGCTTTTAAAAAACTTATTAATTTAAATAGGTCAGGTTAAGACTTATATAAAAGCCTTCTAGTCCTATTAGGCCTGCCTATATATGTGAAATTATATATACTCCATCATACTAATAAATTTTTGGTTCCTTCACATTGTCAATTCAAACGTGTACACATACTTTTGGGTATTACCATCTTAATCTCTTACTATTGTCATTTTCATCTTATTCCAAATTACAAAGTAAGGAACTCTATTAGAAACAAATATAAAAGGAAGTAGATTAAATATATGCAATGCACACTTATCAGCCTCTACAACATGGATGTACAAGCTCTACACAATTTTATTGGATATACATGCAATATATGCTTATAAAGTGGGAAACAAATGAAAGTACATATTTTAAAAAAATTTATTGACCCATTAGCCTTTTAAGAAGTATATGTTTATTAGCCTTTTTATAAATAGATCAAATGTTCTATTTAAATTTTTTAGTACAAATTAGACTTTTAGACAGGCTAATAGGTCAGACCATGCTTTGAATAAAACCTTTAACATGCTAATAGGTCAGACTTAGGCTTTAATTTTTTCAACTAGGTTTAACCTATTTACGCAAATCTCAACTTGGCCCAGCCTATTGTCGGACCATATTTCCACCCCTAATTAGAGTAATAAAGTTGTCTCAAATGTGTGTAATTATTATTAAATTACCCTTAATTAAAGATATTTTAATGTTAACTTTCCATATATAAGGGGTATATTTAGAAAAAGATTAATAAATGCATCTAGGAATTTGTATATGATCTTATATTTAGGGACATGACTTTTTGTTGTAAATAGTCTTATAATTAGGGACATGGAATAATTTTTCATGAGAATGTTTTTGTTAAAGAGAAGAACATTTTAATCTTACAAGTAAAGAAAACATCCTCATCAAAGAAAAAGAGCAAGAAGAAATGCATGAATTTTTTGCTACATTCAACATTTGCATCATTAAAGATCAAACACCAAAATATTCCTTATTTCTCCCCAAAAGAAAATACAAAGAACCTTTAACAATATGGCATAAATGGAAGGAATCTAACGTGTCACAATAAGGTCTTGCATTAAAAGAAGAATCATCATCGAATGGTTGAAGAAACTTAAGAACGTTCTGGTTAAACTACAAAAGGATACAAGTGACATCATCAATATGACATATGCATAGCACATCAAGAAGCCCCAATATCACAGTTGGTCGACACCACATGTGTTTGCTTCAAATATGTTTGGAATTAGAAGAACGTTCTTGAGAACGCTCTGCAGTTATCATAAGTCACAAGTTGGAGATTCTTTCTACCCAAGCGACAAAGGAGAGCACATGTCGCATTGGGAAACATGCCTAAGTGGTCTCCAAGTTTCTCAGCTTTATAAATATAGGAACACTACAATGGAAATAACAAGAGTTTTTACAACAAAGAAATCATCTCTCTCAAGGGAAAATTATCACTACACTCAAAAACTCATTACAAACAAACAAACTCCAGCTCTCTCACCTTATTTGGATCATAATCTTTTTTGAATTTGTTTATCAAATTCTCAAACATGTGTTGAGAAAATCGGATCCAACATGAAATTCTAGTACTCGTAGGATATATGTCCTACACAAGGTCATGGACAATGTGTATGTAGGACAAATGTTCTACACGATGTCCTAGACAACAGTTTCGACAATACATCACAATAAATAATAATAAATAAAGTAAAGTGCAATAAAGAAGGACACAAGAGAATTAGTAACCAGTTCGATGCAACGTCAAGATAGGAAATTCACTCTCAATAGTATTAGTTCCTAGTCTTATGTGAACAAACTTTGTTCACCGCCTTTTCATCTAACACTACCCATGTATTTCTATCTAGGACTCTTCCTAAATATGAGATCCCCTCTCAGTTTCTCTCAACGACAATACTAGTGATTGACTCAATCACAAATACAATAAGAACGAAAAACAACTCCAAAAATTACCAACTCAACTAAAAGCTATAGAGTGGTATAAATAGAACAAAATACAACTCACCTAAAAAAACCAACTCTATGTATCAATGGCGGGACATAGAGGTATAAAAATCACAAAGACATGAAACCCTAAAGGCTATTCTTCAAATGCCGGCTTCGATAATTTCTTCAAGGGTTGAGTCTTCCTAATATAGTCATAGTAAGCAAGGGCTTTTCTTCATTCGGGCTTGATAAGTGCTCAAAATGTTATAATTCATGTGTTAGTTTAGGCATTTTTGATGATTTGATTTACAAATTATTGATGGAAAAAGTTCAATTATGTGCCTAAATGTCATTTATGCCTTGCATGCCTTACTTTACCCTTTTTGTGCAGGAAAATACAAGCAAGGAGCAAGAATTGTCAAAGTTCACAAGAAATTCACTAATAGCGAAATTACTCCAGGGAGTGTTCGCCAATAGCGAAAGTTTGTCGAAGTCAGGAAGCAGAATTGAAGAAATTTGATATTAGCGAATATTTCGCTAATCACGAAAATGTTCCAGGGAGCTTTCGCCATTAGCGAAATTTAGCAAAGATTCAGGATTTTCAAGTGGATAAGGGCCACGTGGAGCCACCCCATTGGGGCAGAAGAAGATTTTCAGCATTTCGCTGATAGCGAAATATTTAGCTATCAACGAAAGTTCGCAGATTCAGCCCATATAAATAGTTTTCTCTTCTCTTTCTCATTCACTTACTATTTTATTAGACATATTTTCTGGTTTTTAGAGAGAGACTAGGGATTTTCTAGAGAGAGAGAAACACAAAGCAAAGTAGTTAGGAATAGATTCAACCCAAGATTCATTGAGACATCATGAATCTAGGCATAAAATCTTCATCTTTTCTTCATCCTTTGCAAAGCTATCATAGACATATGTAGCTACATCTACTCTTGTGGTTTTGAGGTATTCAAACAAACTATTATGTAATCTTTTGATCTTTTAATATATGGTTCTAGCTTATTTATTCAATATTGTTGTTATTCTTGCATTTAATGTTTGATTGAGATTTAAAATGATATGGACACATACTTTTGAATCTAGAAATAGAATAACAATCTATCTTAAGTTATCACTCTAGACATGGATGTTAATATTTGATAATCACTTTTAATCTATAACTTAATGCTTTTAGGTAATTTAATCGGTTGGGAAATCGTCGATTAAACTATCCAATCGACTTTGTGATCGTTTAAATGTTTGGGAAATCGATGTTTAAACGATCCCTTAGAAATAACGATATCATTTGGACATGAATGATATTGTCGAGTATTGTGATAATATCGTTTAAAAAGCTAGAATCCGTTAATCGATCGAGAGATTGCAGCTATTACACTTGGTTGATGTCTCTGACCCCAAGCGAAATAACACTATCTCTTCTCGTTTTACTTTTATGTCGAATAAGAAAATAGTTTTACACAAACAAACACTTTATACCTAAACACTTTATATGATAAATATTGTGAAAATGCTTATGAAATACGCAACTCCCTGCGGAAACGATCCTATTATACTTACGTGTAAATAGTTTTATGACATGTAAAAATCTTACATCAAGGCTTAACAAAAATCAGCTCACCAAAACATATTTTCAATCACAATCTTCTAGATGCAAATAATATTTTCTACAAATATATTTTGGACATTTAAAGCGAATATACGGTCAACACAAACCGCCATAGCAACCTTCTAGATCAACACGCTTATTGGAGCACAAGTAACAAGAACATATTCTTCAATCAAATCTTCTAAGATCTCTTGTGAAAATACTTACTCCAAAATACGCGAAACATAGCACATCAACTGAAGATAAGATGTCGTACTTACATGTCTAGAACCTTTGATACAATACAACATCCTCGCAGAACATATTGTTTTGACAAAATGAAGCCAACTTCACAATCAAAAAACCATCCATCATACAAATTATATTTTATTCTCAAGTTTATTGGTTACAATAGTTTGAGAAATAGTTATTCCAACCTTTCTTGTGCGAAAACAAAGAATTGTAGAAGCTTACTGAAGTTGACAATACAATGTGTAATAGACTGATCTAGTGTGATCAAGAACCATAGTGCTGCTAAGAACGTTTTGGTGGCTTGAAACTATAATGGAAAATCTCACACGATCTGTGGGAAATGAAAGTAGTATGCTTTGGATGAACCATGATAAATCTCTTATGTCATCTTCTTACCCTTGTCTCTTTATTATTTGTTTAAACACTAAACACACATTATCACAATCGTAATCCTTATTAATAAACTATCCAGAACGTTATGGTCCTTAATTAAATATAATTGCTTTCTATTTATCCAGAGTTCTCTTGTCCTTAACCAACCGTTGATATTGTGTTATCATTCAACTTAATAATTAAATTTAATTGTTTTATATTTATCCAGAATTCTCTTATCCTTAATTAACCATTAATATTGTTTTATCATTCAGCTTAATAATTAATCATATTACTTTTATCCAGAACATTCTGGTCCTGATTGAATATAACTACTTAACATTTATATTCTTCCAGAGTTCTCTGGTCCTTGATAATTATTAATATTATTTTATTATATATTTATCTATATCAGTTATATAACTATTATCCAAAACATTCTGGTTCTTAGTAAAATCGCTTAATTATTTAACTCTACTCTATCTAGAACAGTTTAGTCATTGATAAAACAACTGTTTAAAATACTAAGACACTCTAATACTATTTTTCTAACCTTTACCAAGATTTTTTTTTAGTATATTTACAAGTTAAACTTTCAGAATTAAAATTAAAAAACGGTTACAATTCACACCCCCACCCCCTTTTTTTTGTGACTTTTATTGCTACTTCAATCCAAACCGATATGGAGCACAAGATGACAGTGCAGAAACAACATCCCACAATGGAATACTTCACTTGTAACAGAATGCAGGTCATACATCCTACAACTTGCCCCTATTCACAATAAAAAAAAAAAAACCCCGAAGAATGGCAACATATAGTACAAAGGCTACCATTAGTGCCTTTTTTTCCGGCCAACAAAGAAGCATTCCTTCAATCAAACATATCACCCTCATAGAAATTTGGCATAACAAGGCATTGTCGATCAATATATCACTCTTTGGATTCCCGTCAAATGGGAGTAAGAGTGATATGATTACCGACAACGACCTATGTTTACCGTCAAAAACTGGTTTGAATAACACTCCTCATATAATAACTATAGTATGTTTAATATGTGTAATGTTGAAGATTCATGAATGGTTTGGCTTTTATATCACTAGAAGTCAAATTTTCATAATAAATTGTCCTTTTTTTTTTTTTTTTATATATTATAAATTTTGTCCTTTGGCTTCTTGGCAGCAATTTCAACCAAGTGTTGGATGAGATTGATCATAGAATTTTATTTCCCCCTTGAATATGGTTGTGTAAGAAACATGTGCTTTGTGTAAACTGAGAGCAGAAGTGGAAGAAAAAGATGAAGGGGAAAGAGTTTTCATTGCATTATGAATTGCAATTGATGTCATAATAAAAAGAGCAAAAATATCATATTTCCTATAGATTAGTAACCATGAGAACATCTTAACTCATGTTAAAAAAAAAATGTTGAAACCAAGTTTCACTCATTATATTTTTTGCCATTGCAAAGTGTATCATATCAAGTATTCATAGTGAGGAATAAATAGGAAAGCCTGGTAAGGTAGCACCAGCATCAGCAATAAATATATTTCCTGTCACATATTCAGAAGAATCATGAATTAAGTAGCGAGCAATTGATGTTAATGCTGGATTTGAAGTCCCCCATTCTCTTAATGGCACTGTTCTTATGGCTACATTGTTTAGCCAATCTTTCTTCATCAAACTTTCAGTAATTTCAGATTTGAAAAGTCCTGGTGATATTGAATTCACTCTGATTTTGTATGCCCCCAATTCCAATGCCATCACCTGTCAAATTTTTTTTATTACAAAAAGATTAACCAATGTCAGCATGCCTTTGGTTAATTATTTAAGTTCTGACAGATTATTTTAATTGATGAATATTCACAACTTGATTAAAAGAATCCCATTCATCACACATAGCAACAAGAATTAATGGATGTGAGCTTCTTGATATATTAAAGCTCTCGCATACGTACAATCTGAAAAAGAATTTTATCATTTGATGTATTGTACACAGTCTTATCAATCTCTTTACTAAACAGACTATTTCTAAAACTTAAACTCGTGACATTTGAGTCACATCACAATAACTCTACCGTTGCACCAAATCACACGAATACAAACATAAAAGTGAAAATAAGTTGTCTAATTTATAAAATAGAATTAAAGATTAATTACCTTTGTGAGCATGTTGACGCCAGCCTTTGAACAAGCATATGCAGTTCCACCGGGCAATTGCCCCCTCTCTAGGCCAGCAATTGAAGAGATATTGATAATTGATCCTTTCCTCTTTGAATCACGCATGAGTTTGCATACATATTTTGACACTAACCATGTACCTGTTATGTTTGTTTTAAACACATTGTTCCATTCCTCCTCAGTCAATTCCAAGGGTGAACTCACATTTCCTGCACAACAATAAATTAAAAACGTTGAAGATTTATTAATTAATTTTAAGTGTCTGTGGTCAAGGTTCAACCTCTAATTGGGGCGTGTAAAGAATAAAATATGTCGATAAAGTTCAACCTATATAGATTTTATTTTACAATTAGTCACTTTCAGTCACTTGGATGATATAGCTTATGGTGGATGCATCAACTGTTTGTGCCTTATATTTTAAAAAATTATAATAACTTACAGAAGCAACTTAAAAATTATTTTTTGAAAATAGCTTAATCTTATGCTTTTATCTTGAACTATATAAACAACTTATTTATAAAAAAACACTTGAAATACTTTACTTTTGATTACCTTACAATATTTTTTTCATACACTTTTGTTCTTTAAGTTTTTGCTGAATTGAACCAATCATTCGAAGAAAAGTGCTAAATTATATATATTTTTGGTTTTTCGAAATATTTTTTAAGTTTTATTTGGCATTTAAGTTTTTTCCGTTTCATTTGATCTTTGAGTTACAGACATTAGACAATTTAATCTCATAATTGCTTTTGATTTCATTTTGGTATCTTAACTTACCAACATTAGATACTTTGATCCTACCTAAGTTGCAAATATTGGACCCTTAAGTTCTATTAAGTTATAAATGTTAGACGCTGTAAATATAAATGTAGTAGTAAATTAAGGTGTAAAGAATCTAATATTTATAACATAAGTAGTTAAAATATCTAGCATTTGTAATTTATCACTCTAAAGTGTCTAATGCTTTAAATTTAAGTGATTAAAATAAAACGAAATAAATTTTAAAACCCAAAGTGTTTTCACCGATAACATAAAGAATCAAAATGAAACTATATACTTTTAAGGACTAAAGTCAAATCTTGGACAAAAATGTAATTTAGAAAGAAAAAAATAAAAACAGAACTTTACTACATATGTAGGGGACAAAGTAATATAAATTTTATGATTAAAAAAAATAGTATAAACTTTATGATTCAAAAAAAGAAAATAGTATGAACTTTAATAACTTTTATTTTGTGTCACACATTTCCCCTTTTCAATATTGTACCGTTTTTTGGTCAAGTAGCCTAGTGGTTAGAATTCACCTTTCTCAAGATGAATAAGTGGATGTCTGGGATTCGAACCTCAGCCCCTGCATATAATTATACATATCCCTACCAACTGAGCTATGCTCATGGGGACAATATTGTACCGCTTTACTACATCTCAAATAAAAAATGATTCCTTCACACAAACCTTAAATCATCAAAAAAAAATTTCTTCAACAAGAGCAATCATCAACTTTTTGATTCAACTAAAAAACAACAATATTTTTGAGACAAAAAAAAATAAAATTAATTCAGTGAAACAAAATCATATCTAAATATAAATGGATCAACGCAAACATCACCAAAACTTATGAAGAACAGATACTAACTGACACATACACAAACACAAACAAACACCAGATACGGACGTTGACACGCTGATATTATTAATAATTTAAAAATAATAAATAATGCAGTATAATTATATGTGTCGGTATCATATTGGTGTCAGACATGCCTAATCTCAAAAGTGTGGATGCTTGATAGAGCAAAACATTAATTTAAATTCAAATTACCTCTAACACCAGCATTATTGATCAACGCATCAATATGTCCAAAAGCCTCCCATGCCTTCTGCACATACTTCTCTATAGCTCCACCATCAGCCGCCACATCAAGCTCCACCGCAACAGCACGGAGCCTTCCATCCTTTCCATTGATTTCATCACACAATGACTGTAAACGATCTACACGACGAGCCGCCGCGATCACAAAACATCCTGCACGAGCGAGATCGAGGCAGAAATCACGGCCGATTCCAGCAGAAGCGCCGGTGACAAGGACAACTTTTCCGGCAAGGTGATGCCATGGTTCTAATTGCTTTGGCATGTTGAATTGATTTTGAAGAAATGAAAGAATGTTGAAAATGGGGGTTTTATGATGATTTATTGAAATGAGAAATGGGAAATTTCGGTGAATGATTGATTTGGTGGCAACTGGCAACTACCATGAAGTTGGAAGTAAATTCGTTGTATGTCTTTAAAGACAAGAAGGTGACGTTAGACTGTGACTGCTTTGAATAATGTCTTTAACGACAAAATAATGTTGTTGTGGAATAAAGATCTTGATCTCCTCCTTATGTCAAAAATGGATCCTACCCTTTTTAGATATTGTTTTAATTCATGCATCAATTGGCAGACATAATTTATTATTTATATTATATGTTCCAATCTCAACACTAGTATAAATTATCATTGAATAAGAATTTACTATATTTTAAATTTGTATGTATTTTTTTACTTAATTTTTAAAATTGGACAGTAATACGTAGATATTGCAATAATCATGGGTTTTCTTAATAACCATGAGAGCATCTTAACTCATGTTTAGAACAAAATGTTGAAACCAAGTTTCACTCATAATATTTTTGGCCATTGAAGAGTATATCATATCAGGTATTCATTTATTTTTTACAAAATCAAAACGATATTTATTCATTCAAAGTGATAGAGTACATCAAATACAAACATCGCTAAAAACATAAATGGTGAAACTGCGAACAACCTCACAACACTCAAGTTAATAGCATACAACACCAAAGTGTCTACAAATAATATGATAAAACCTAAGTCACCGAAATACCCATGCTTCCGGATCTGCAACGTTGACGCTCAAATCATTGATTGGATTTGTAATTGACTGATGTTGATCTTTCAATAGGAACTAAACGAATACCGCGACAAGACGCGAAATCAAACAACACAACCATACTTAGATGACGATATCACAAAAAACACAAAAGGAGACACTTATATGTGAAAACCACTTATTTAGATGTAGATAAATGAATTTAGGTCAAAAAATGACCTAAAACCACCCCTCCTCGTGAATGAAGAAGAAAGAAATTTTAGAGAAAAATTGGATATTCTATCACTAAAAAATTATGACCGGATTCATAGTGAAGAATAAATAGGAAAGCCTGGTAAGGTAGCACCAGCATCAGCAATAAATATATTTCCTGTCACATATTCAGAAGAATCATGAATTAAGTAGCGAACAATTTTGGTTAATGCTGGATTTGAAGTGCCCCATTCTCTTAATGGCACTGTTCTCTTGGCTACATTGTTTAGCCAATCTTTCTTCATCAAACTTTCAGTAATTTCAGATTTGAAAAGTCCTGGTGATATTGAATTCACTCTGATTTTGTGTGCCCCCAATTCCAATGCCATTACCTGTCAATTATCATTAGAAAAAGACTAAACAATGTCGGTATGTCTTTGCTTAATTATTTAAGTTCTAAGACACATTATTTTAATTTATGAATATTCACAACTTTATTAAAAGAAGAGTTATGTTATTTGAACATCCATTTGTTTAACTACCTATGTGACAACTATATTTTTATAAAGAATAATACTCCCTCCCTTTCAAAATACATGTCCATTTTGGAGAAATTGCAGTAACCAAGAAACCAAATAAATTTTATTATTTTTGATGAAAATATGTGTGTGTTTTCTATAATACCTTTAACCATTTATTATTTCATTTTATTTTTTTCTCTCTCTACAATAAATATGCAAGGGTATTATTGACAAGACAATACTTAATGTTGCATTGAAACTTGAAAGTGATAAATATTGTGAAACAAAATTATTCTCTAAAATGGACAAGTATTATGAAACGGAGGGAGCATATATTGACACGAAAATCAAAACAATAGAGAACGAAAGTTAAAATATAACGTGAGTATAAAAGAGAAAGTTATCACAAAAATATGATGAATGAAACTTGGTTTCAACATATGCACTTCCATTGGGCATGTACAAATATTGTTTGTTTTTAAAAAAAATTCATTCATCACACATAGCAACAAGAATTAATGGTTGTTAGCTTCTTGATTTTACCAATTTCTTGATAAGAAAAAGAAAAATATTAGAATAAAGGACAACAACCTGATACACTAAATCTCCCCCGTATACATTCGGTCCAAAAAAGAATCTTATCATTTGATGTATTATACATATTCTTACCGTATTTTTTATACAAAAAACTCTTTCGAAAACTTAAATCCATGAGATTTTAAAATAGATTGTCTAATTTATATGTTGAGAAAAGAGCCTATTTCTAAATCACTTCATGATTCAGAAAAGAGTCAAATGAAAACGACTTTACTAGTTACATCAAATCACATGAAAACAAATATCAGAATACAAACATAAAAATGAAAATAGTTTGTCTAATTTATAAATTAGATTTAAAGATTAATTACCTTTGTGAGCATGTTCACGCCTGCCTTTGAACAAGCATATGCAGTTCCACCGGGCACTTGCCCCCTTTCTAGGCCAGCAATTGAAGAAATATTGATAATTGACCCTTTCCTCTTTGAATCACGCATCAGTTTGCATACATATTTTGATACCAACCATGCACCTGTTATGTTTGTTCTAAAGACATTATTCCATTCCTCCTCGGTCAATTCTAAAGGTGAACTCACATTTCCTGCACAACACGACATCAGTTGGTAGGGACATTGCATAATTTATATCGGAGTTGGAGTTCATCTCAGACATCCTACTTCTCCACATTTAAATGTGGGAGATCTATCTAGCCACTAAATTACTAGACAAAAAAAATAAATAAATAAAAAAACGTTGAAAACTTATTAATTAATTAATTTTGAGTGTTTGTGGTCAAGGTTCAACCTCTGATTGAGGTGTGTAAAGAATAAAATATGTCTTGGCTATTACTTCAACAAAACCAAAACATAATACCTGACAATTAAAAATATTAAGATTCGCCACAATTAAACTGTGTGAGCTCTAGCCACTAGGCTACTTGACCAAAAAAAATATATATATTAAGATTCGCTTATATGTGCATAGCAGCAAGAACCATGGTCATCAGTGGTCAATAAAAAGTCATCCTACAAAATAATTTGAATCCCAAAAAAAACTTGATATGGCGGAGCGGGTCTAAGCATTGTAGAGAGGAAATTCGAAGATTATAAACCAACTTGGGTTGGTCTGGTGGTATTGACTTGAGATCTGGGAGTGTGCTCTTCCTCGAGGTCTCAAGTTCGATTATCTCTAGTGTCAATTTAGGTAGACTAATTTAGCTTCTTAAAAAAAAAAGAGTAAATAGTCAATTTCCCCCTGAAATTGTAAGTTTCATCAATTACCCCCCTGAAATAACAAAACTTCAATTACCCCTTGAAATTTCACAACATTAGTCAATTTACCCCCTCCGTCAAATTTTTCTGTTAGTGAACATGACGTTTTGCAAATACTCCCCCTGAAGTTTTGCACTTATGTGCAAAATGCCCCCCAAACTTAAAAATTTATATTATTTTTTCTTAAAAACAAACAATTAATAGTTAAATATTAAAGCTAACTATTAATTTTGGAGTTTGGAAAAACTACATACATATATACATCAAAATAGGGAAAAATGTGTATTTTTAAAGTGACAATAATGATTATTTCTAATAGACAAATTATTATTTTTAGAGGTTTATAAACAAATTAATAATCAGATTTAAATTTATATTTTCTCCTTCACCATCTTAGTCTTTTAACTCCTCCAACTCCTTTAACAATTTGCTCAAACCATTTAAACTACACAACCCCCAATATTAATCCACAAATCATCCCATTATTGTCACTTTAAAAAATACATATTTTCCCCCATTTTGGAGCCTATTTTGATGTATATATGCACGTAGTTTTCCCAAATTTCAAAATTAATAGTTAGTTTTAATATTTAACTATTAATTGTTTGTTTTTAAGAAAAAAATAATATAATTTTTTAAGTTTGGGGGGTATTTGCAAAAAGTCATGTTCACTAACAGAAAAATTTGACGGAGGGGGTAAATTGACTAACATTGTGAAATTTCAGGGGGGTAATTGAAGTTTTGTTAATTTCAGGGGGATAATTGAAGAAACTTACAATTTCAGGGGGAAAATTGACTATTTACTAAAAAAAAAAATTATAAACTTTATGATTAAAAAAAAAATTGCAGTATAAACTTTATGATTCAAAAAAGAAAACAGTATAAACTTTAATAACTTATTTGTGTCACACATTTTCCCTTTCAATATTGCACGGCTTCTAAAGGAACCACATCTCAATTTAAAAATGATTCCTTCACACACAAGCGATCAATCCATAAACACTTTTTTCCCCTTCAACAAGAGCCATCGTAAACTTTTTGATTCAACTAAAAAACAACAATATTTTTGTGACAAAAATTTAACTAATTTAGTGAAACAAAATTATATTTAAACATAAAGTAATCAACGTAAACATCACTAAAATCTACGAAGCACTCACACAGACATATATATTGATACGTTAACACCACTAATAATTTGAGAAAATCACATAATTTACTATAATTTTAAGTGTCGGTTTCATGTCAGTGTCGGACACGTCTAATCCGAGGAGTGTCCATTCTTGGTAAACCAAAACGTTAATTTAAACTCAAATTACCTCTAACACCAGCATTATTGATCAACGCATCAATATGTCCAAAAGCCTCCCATGCCTTCTGCACATACTTCTCTATAGCTCCACCATCAGCCGCCACATCAAGCTCCACCGCAACAGCACGGAGCCTTCCATCCTTTCCATTGATTTCATCACACAATGACTGTAAACGATCTACACGACGAGCCGCCGCAATCACATTACATCCAGCACCAGCGAGATCGAGGCAGAAATCACGGCCGAGTCCGGCTGATGCACCGGTGACAAGGACCACTTTTCCGGCGAGGTCGTGCCACGGTTCTAATTGCTTTGCCATGTTGAATTGATTTTGAATAAGATGAAGTGAAATTGAGAAATGAATGTTGAAAATGGGGTTTTATGATTTATGAAAATGGGAATGAAAAATGGTGAAGGGCAACTAGCATGATGTTGGAAGTAAATTCATCATTTCATTGTATGTCTTAAAAGACAAGACTGTGACAACTTTAAATAATGTCTTTAACGACAATGATGCTGTTGTTGAGGAATAAATATCTTGATCTCCTTCCCTTATGTTAAAAATGAATCTTACCCCTTTTAGATAGTAGGAATTAGAAAAATTGTTCAAATTTATGCATCAATTGATAGAGATAATACACTATTATATTAGTATTATTGATTGATTAACAGATTTATGGAGGGTTTAGTTCGAAAGAAATCATTGTACGTAGTAGTATACAGCTTTTGTTTCGGCCTGGTGGGTTTATCTTTGAATTTAGTATATTCTAAATTTGTATGTATTTTTTTTATTTAATTTTTTAAAATTGGACAGTGATACGTAGATATTGCAATAATCATGGGTTTTCTAACAACACCATATATACAATTAGATTGAGTTTGATGATATCACTCTAACACACCATAATTCTATCATATATATTTACTATAAACATCCTATGAAGCTATTTTCAGTTGGCGCTGATATAATTTTCCCTTTCCCCTCTTCTTTTTACACAACACATAAGACCTTCTTCGAACGTTATTCATCATTCGATCTCCATCTTACCCTCACCAAACTCATCTCTCTCCCGTATCATCATCTCGCCCTCAATGATGAGATACCAAACATCATTCGCCGAAGTCTGTTTTGGGTTTCTTTTGTGGGTGTTGTTGCCTTAGGTGGCTTTGGTGTTTTCTTCTCCTCTCTTTGCATTGATGTTGCGCACCCTGCTCATCTGGTGCTTGGTTTTGCGCTTTAATAAAACTTAGCTGTTTCAAAAAAATTGATTGCTATGTTGTGGTCTCTATCCAGTTAGTTGTGTCTTTATTTGTACTACTTATAAGGATAGATACAAACATGGAAAAAGATTGATCTTGCGTATTACTTAACATTGTTTAACATACATACAAAGTTAATGAATGATGCATTGCTTGTAATTGGGTCACTATCTAATTAATATCACAATACAAATTTTATCCTTCAGTTCTTTCAATAGTAGACATTCCTGACCATTTGACTATTGTCATTTCCTGTAGATGTGGTTCGAAATGCACTGCGGGGTATGCTAGAGGTTGGTGTACAGTACTATAAATCCAGCAGCATACCATGTTTCATTTTTTTGTTTTGTATTCCTACATTGATATCTATTCAAATCTTGTTTGACTTGATGCACTATGAAAATGCATCAAGTTACCTTAGTTTCAAACCAATCAGGTGATTCTTAGTTTCTTACCTTCTATTTACACTATAATCTTTCATAATCAAGTTACCTATATTTGCAGAAAAAGATAGCTTTTAATTTTGAAAATATTGATCAATCTTGATTTATGTTTCTGAAAATCTTCATTATGTTTTCTAATGAAAAAACTATATTACTAAAATGGTTAGATTTTCCAGAAGGCAACAATATTTGATATGGATAGTAATTGTTTAGATTCTCTTAAAGGCTAAAGTTGCTCTTACAAAGCAACAATAATAGCTACTTGAAATAAGTTTTATTGGTGTTAACGACTGGGTTGCAATTGGTCATTTGTGTCAAGGGACAAAATGATAACATTGTTCAAATCCTTGTGGATCCTAATTATTAGGCTTGCTTGTTATTTCTAGAATGAGACATGACAATTTTACTTTCTCTTTTTAAAATTTTCCTGTTTACTTTCATTTTCATTTTACTAGATACTAAGAGATTCTTTTATTGTGTCAACTAGTTTTTTGGACATTATTATCTCCTGATCAAAATGGAGTTCACAGCTCAACAGAGACTTCACAATCATTGTCATTTGGGTAAGTTCTTGCATATACTATGCATTTTCTCATCATACATAGACAGTGTTATTATAACTTCAGAGTTTATTTTTTATATTGTATATTTAGTGATATTTGAGTAATGTTTTTTTGCAATGCCCCCGTCGAATTAATGTTATTGCCTGTGAATAATTTGTAATGCGATATATGAAAAAGATCATCATAGGAAATGAAAATATGATCCCCGTAAATGTAAGTGATTTTAATTATTATTAATTTGTAATCATATTAATGTAATTTAGTTCTAACTCAATATTTTTATTGATTTATACTTGAAGTACTTTCCTGACCATAAATGTCGCACCTACTCTAAAGATAAGTTAACTTAGGTCAAGGATGATTGGGCTACCTATGTGGTGGATGATGCTTTCGGTGAGTTTTTGCTCTCTTTTTCTTTGTTTTTATTTTTTTTATTTTTCCTTGGTGTACCCTTTTTTCTGATAAATAAAAAGAAATTTGGTAAGCAGAAAAAAGTAATCTATTAGCTATAATGATACACAACTCAAGAAAATAAAGACAATGTCTAATAATTTCATATAAACATATGACTTAAATGTTTGACTTTTGAAAGCTGATGATTCTATTGGTTTTGTTATTAGTAGTTGTTAGCTATAGATGTTGAGTTGGTCTTAGTTAATATTTTGCTTAGAAACTATCGAGAGAAAAGAGTTCAAGGTTGTTCGAATTAACTGTTTAGTTGACCTTTACGGTTTTACTACACAGTTTTGACAATTCAATTCGTTCGATTTTGTAAATGCAAAAAACTGAACCATTAACATGTGATATTTAACTTATATTTTTATTTTACAGTACATAATATTTATTCCATGAAACATAAAACCAATAAGTTGTTGTTCTTCCTAACTAGGTGATTGCATATGTGATTCAGTTTGAATTAGAAGGTTGAAAGTGTTGGTGTTAACTTGCGGCTATGAAAGATGGACAATGTGGATTTTTTTTGTTTCAGCAGCTGTTGCGTGCAGGTTGGAAAGTACAATTGGTTTGTGAAGCTGTTACTAGTTTATGCTGTTGTTTTGTCCTTATTTTTTGATTTAGGTGGTAATTCTTTAGTTAAGGAAATATGAGTAGAATATTTGTTTGAAATATTGTTTTTAGCGTTGTTGGTTTTATCTACAAATTTGACTATGTAATGCCCTCTTTGTTATGATATTTGTAGACAAGATTTTTGGATTAATACAAATTCATTGATCATATTACATATGCAATGCGTAATTGCAATGTTATTTGGTATTGGAAATTGAATGTAGTTTTTTAACCATTGTTTTAAAATTCTCAATTTGAAAAGAATATGGCTGCATTTGGGTTACAAACCAATCATCATAATGACTGTAGCCTTAAAAAAGAAGTGGCCTTTCAATAGCACTTTGTGTATGAAAAGCTATTAAAAATACACAACTTATGATAGCACTTTTAAAGGAAGCGCTATTAAACATTGCCTGAATCCTATTCAATAGACCTCTCTGTTAGCGCTATAATGATACTACAATAGCACTTTCAAGAAACAATATTAAACACCATGCTTTTAATAGCACTTTAAAAGTGCTATTACAGAGGATGCACTTACAATAGCGGCGCATTTAATAGCCCTTTTAAGTGCTATTATAGGTGGAAAAAAGTGCTATCAAACAACTTTTTTGGCGTAATTGAAATTTGGTGCAAAATCAAAATTAGGTACGTTTTGATGTATGTTTTGAGGACGTTGGTTGAAAAATTGATTTGGATTTAGATAATTGTTGGGATTTTCGTAGTTATATGGGTAATTAGAAAATTTTTGGGTGTTGAAATGGTTATTATTGGGATCCATTTCACAAAAAATAAGATTAAAACTTCACTTAGTTTGCTAATAGAAAGATAATAATAAGATGAAGATAGTGAAAAACTTGATTTTTTTTTTCTGTGTCCAAATCAAATGATCCAAGTCTCTATTTATAGAGAAAAAAAATCATGAATTTTGGTAATTTTTTTTTTTTTTAATTAATTTACAACGAAATAATTGAGGTCAAATTATTAAAATGATAAGAATCCGGACAACCAATTAAAACGCGCCACGTGTCCTTATCTATCCAAAAACCGTTTCTCTCTCCGAGCCTCTGACCGCTCACGCGCCTTGTCGGCGCGTGTGATGCACGCGCCCGTTTTGGGCCAATTTGCTTGCACCGCGTGGCAGGATTAATTGGTGTTGAATGTATTCATCTTCTCTCTCTTCTATTCCCCCATTCAACACACATTAAACAAACCATTGGAGACAAAGAAGGAGTTGAATGGCACATTAAACATACCATTGGAGATGGTCTTACAAGTCTATTGAAGTCAAACTTCCTATGTTGTTACTCGCTCCGTCTCATATACGTGGGACTTGTTTGTAAAATGAAATTGTTTTAAAATGAACGACTCTTGATTTTTAAGATATTATTAAATTATTTATTTTCCAACTCTACCATCTAATTAATATTACATTCATCACTTCAAAATTCAATATATTTCACCATACATTTATGATAGTGGTGATTACACCAATACAAGATAAAAGATATTTAAGTAAAACTATTCACTCTCATTCGTTTATACATTTTTTTAAATCGGAGTCAATTTATAAAGGGTCACTCACTGCAAGACCGATGGAATATTTTCAAGAACTTGGACGTGCGTATAGGGGGTGTAGAAGTGGTTCCAAACACATGGTAATTATTACCATTAAAAAAATTATAATCAAGTGATGCGTACAGGTAGATCCATTTAAGTATTCAAAAACAAAGTTATCTATTGTGATGATCATTTTGTCTTTAACTAACGAAATTCTGTGGTGCTACTCAGATACCAAGAGACTTTCCAATCTTGAACAACATACAATACTATGAGCAGGTTTTGGTTGCAAATTGAGTGCAAAAGACAACCATTTAATGGCAATTTTCTTGAGAAATGAGCTATAACTTTCTTTCCTTTGATAAATATATGTGTATGCATCTGTAAATATAAGTAAAACATGTACACTAGAATTAGAGACTGTATATGTTAACCCCTCACAAAACTTCAAAGTCCTTTAAGATACATTTTATCAGCATTGGTGAGACGTGCTTGAAATTCTGCCCACTCACTCCTGCATCTCGTTTTCACCTGATGTACAAGACAAAAATCATAAACTCATTGTTACTAGACAAATTCAAATGTGGTATAAGAAGAAAAAATGAACTGATTTGAACATTTTTTACGTGAAAAATGTACTGTAAATACAAAGAGTTGTGCGAGTAACATCGTTTGCGTGTAAAATATACATACCGCGTCATATTTATCTTTTCCATCGTCAGCTTCTCCCTGAAAAATTGTACACATATATCTCAGAAAAATTAATTTAAAAAATTAGCTGGTTGAAAGGTTTGTCAAGTTAGGATTTATCAGAGAAAGTATGTAACCACAAAAATGTTGTAAGTTAGTGATAATGACTAACCTGGTCACCAAGAGAAGGAATTGTTTGATGAACAATCCATTGTGCATCCACCACACCAATCTTTTCATGTGCTGGCTGCCAAATACCAAACAAACACTATAAGGTATTGAAGGGGACCAGAAAATAACTCAGAACAAAAATTCCTTCAATAATTCAAAACCATGAAAACAAAAGGGTTCTAATTTTTAAAAACATAGTTAAAACCATTGAATTCATTACAATAATTAAGCTCAGCCATGTATATAAGAGAGAAAAATCTTCTGACCTCTACACATCTTCTGAGAGCAAAATCCAATCCCCATCCATGCACTAAATCATTCTACAAGCATATGTTTTGTAAGCTCATCATGCAATTAAAAAATTTGAATCGTTACGGGTGCTTTGAAAATCATAGCATACCTGAATCATATGCCAGACGCAACGCCAAGCTTCTCGAGAAAAGACTGGGGCCATAATTTCTACAAATCTAAAAAAAAAAAAGGAACTATTATCATGATAGCCTAATGAAAATAAAGCCTATCGAAAAAGTTAAGTTACATTTAAAATTTGCATCAAGGAAGAAGAAAGACCATACGCGGCACAAGGAGGCAAATCTGGACTACCACACCAGCCCGGTTTCTCATCTGTAACTCTTTTCACCAAGAAACATAAAAATGATTAATAGCACATTTTGAAAGTATGGCAAAGGGAATCTCAATAGAGTAATGATTGAAATTAGAGAGGAAAGGAAGGTTAAAGACATACTTGTGAACTTCGGTATCATCCCTCTTCTTTGTCATCTCCCAGGTGAATCCACTATTGGCTCCGAGTCCCGGTTGTGAAATCTCCAAACCATGTTTTTCAATCAGCTTAATATACCTGGTACATAAATACAGCTAAATAAACTAAAAATTACATCCAATGAAAAATAAGAGCAGGATAGAATAGATAAGAAAAAGAAGATACTCGTCTCCATTGAAGTTGTCCAGTCCTAGATCTTCGTCCCATATAAAAATGTATTCATACGCTGCCACAATATCAGGATGCAAAAACCTTTTAGCATACCACCTGCATAAAACAGTATAAGAAGTAAAAGCTTAGATATGACAAACTGCTTCAAGAATTCTCAAGTTTTATTTAAGAGCGAAAAACCTCAGCCTGTACATTGTCAACCAAAAATCGAGGGGAAAGGGATGAAAAAAACATACCATTTGGTTTGTTTCCTAGCACTAATATGGATTACTTTCTTTGACCATTCATATCGATCCCATTCACTAGTTCGTCCATCATAATGAAAGAGCAAAATGTCAAAATCATCCGAGAACTACAGAACAATATGATGGTTGTTAGTACTTTGAAGACAAATATGAAAGGGTGAAACATCGCATATTCAAATATATAGTACTTCTTTATAACCTTTTTGACAGCAGCATCAATATTTTTTCTCTGATTATAGCCAACAGTGAATGTTACCAAATACTTTGGCTTTTTCTTCAGATCCTATAAAATTCAGGATGTCATAGTTAGTTTAATCATTAACAAGATATCGATAAATTATCTGCAACGCTTGAGAGCAATTGTATGTTTCAAACTCATCTTACACGACTTTAATTGTATAGTAAACAACTATCACCGATCATACCTCACTAGGCTCACCCCATAATCTGCGCAAATACAAATCAGATTCTGATACAACAATTCCCGCAGGTAGTGATTCTGCTCCACGAGGATTCGTTGGAACATACATCTGCAAAAGTAACAGTTTCCAATCAGGCTTGATAATCGTTTTTCTAATTATCTTCATAAACGGTATTCCTGCAAACCTAAAGTAAATATAACATATAGTGGCAAACTAAATGAAATCCGTAGCGGCAATACAGTATAGAGCCATTGTAAGAGAGAAAATTACTAGTACTAAGCATGACCTTAGGTAATTTCATGGAGCCAAGAAATTCAATACGCTTGGTTGAAGATTTGTCATCTATAGTTAAAGATTTGTCTAGATCAGCTGAAAATCTCTCTATTTCAGCTATAGGTACATTAAAAGAATGTCCAAAGCCTGAAGATAAGTTAATCTGAAAAATTCAAGAAATCAAAATTGCAAGGAAGTACATTAAAAGAGGATGTTAAATTCTCCATACAACATTGATGATTCAAAAGGTGCAAAATATTACCTTAGTCAAATGCAAAGGTGGAATGGAAATACCAATAAAAACTCCAAAGGCAATTGCCATAATTGTTGTAATGATAGCCTTGGTACCACCATATAGTCTTTTTACCACATACAGAATAAATAATGAACTAAATTATTGAATTTCTATACAAAAATGCTCTTCATTATCAGAGAAATGATATTTTGACACAAAACCTGACTGCAAAATTGACACCAATTTGGATGATTAATGAATATAACAAAATGACACGACTTTGAATGTCATTAACCACAATTTTTCCGAGTTCAAATATTCATATATCCATTAATATTTAACCATCCAAATCATGTTCTAATATACAAAATAATATTTAGCTATGATTTATGTTCAAATATATACTTGAAAATTTCGAATAATGACGTTCAAATCATAGTTAATTGTAATCAATTAATGATTAATGAGTTCTGACACTTTCATATACCCCTGGTTTTAAATATAAGTGAGAGTCAAAATGTATAACTTGAACCAAATACATTTTGACTTTTACTTATATTTAAGACATGAGGAAGTATTCATTAACCATGCGCCGAAACCGTGTTAACCATCCAAGTTGATGTCGAAATTTAATGTTAAACTTGTAATTATTAAACTACAAGATGAAAACTATTCATACCTGCGGTGCATTATTTCCAGAGCAGTAAGAATCTTCCAATATCAAGTAAAAAGATTTAAGCACCACTCCTTAATCAAACTATGAAGCAAATATGTCATCCTTCAAAAAAAAAAAAAAAACCAAGACAGGTTACACAGTGAATAAGACACAAATAAAACAATGTTAATCACGGATGCATGCACATAAACACACGTGAAATCAATCAAAAACATT
The DNA here is from genome assembly GCF_003473485.1 of Medicago truncatula. Classification (NCBI taxonomy): domain Eukaryota; kingdom Viridiplantae; phylum Streptophyta; class Magnoliopsida; order Fabales; family Fabaceae; genus Medicago; species Medicago truncatula. The sequence goes on along the minus strand of NC_053045.1, from coordinate 29,884,518 downwards.
GAAACTAAATTCACGTGCAATAATTTGCATTCTGGATCTGCATGTAAAGAAAAAAAAAAACAATGAAGTAATAAAGTGATATACATGTAACGTTATTATCGTTATAAAATTATGGTAAAGATTGGAATAAATAAAATGAAAATTTAGATGAAATTAAAGATGAAATAATGTAATTAAGAATTGAAGGAAAATGAGAAGAACTTACGGAATTGAAGGTAGGGTTCTTCAGGGTTAGGTTCTTTGTGGATCGAATAAGAAAAGGACAGTGATTGAAAAGACAAACGCACGCACGTATGGCTGATTGTTGCTCCTATACTATGAAAAAACTTGTAAGAAAGTAAAAAGGAAAACGTTTGTACAAAAATATTAAATTAAATGACTAAATTGCACCCCAAATATTCGTTTTGTTTTATGGTAATTAATTAAAGTAGTTTTAATTGATATTGTAATAAATTTTGACATTGATTTTGGGATGGCTTAATATATTCCACACTCTTCCATCATTGTGTTTTATAAGCAAAATTCTATATTTTAAATTCATATTCAATTAATGATGTACATGATCTTTATTATAGACCACATATATCATTTAATGAAAGAATCTAATATATGGTTTTTCTTTTGTGGTGGTCGGGATTTGAAGCCCGATCCTTACATATATTATGCATTGTCCATCCCGACTGAGCTAAGCTCACGAGAATATATCAATTTTTGTTTATAATAATGATCAGAGGATTGTAGCAAAGACAAAAATTAATGATTGTATTTATATGTTTTTTGCTATGCTTTTTGATGTGGTTTTTTTCTTTGGTCAAAATACCTTTAAACAAAATTGACCATAATTTTGAGAAATTAAATTAAATTAATTTTTTAATAGGAGTTATTATATATGTATCTTATCCATAAGTCCTGACTCAAATGATAAAATATCAAAATAGTTAGGCCGGATGTTATTATCGGAGTTCGAACTCCGGTACATCCATGTATGTGAGTAAGTTTAAAATGACTTTATCATTTCGTCTATCTATCCAAAAAAATTATATATGTATCTTAGAAACAAAGTGCTATATTATTTTTGTAATTGAAAAAGATAAAAAAATTGTATTTTTATTTTATTTTTAAGGATATAGTGTTTTCTTCATCATGTATGGTCGCAATCTTCTGTGACAAATTGTATTATATGTCATCCAAACAGTGTTTTCATCATGATGTATGACCACAATCTTCTTCGTGTTGTTTACACATTTTTAATTGTCATGTCATTGCAAAAATCAACACTAACTTCACAATAATCAGAATAATACATGAAAAAAATTATTAACAAAAGTTTACAATAATAAAAACAACATAGAAATTCAATTTTCATTAAATAAAATGTGTAGCGTCTTACGACTCCATCAGTCAACATCCTGACCACGTGAACATGATACATGGTCAGCACAAACAAGTCATGTGAACCATCAGGATAGTCATCCAACTGCTCTGGCTCTGACTCCACATCCACATGGGGCCCGTCTGTGGCTCATGATCGTTCCCCTGAGATGTTCCACTGCCATGAGCACGACATGTCCTTCCCTTACCCATGCCTCTGCCATGCATGGGCACCCCCTTGCTTTCCATCCTATCCAAACCCTCTCGCCTAACAGAAGCATGCATCGCTTCTCTCTTTGACCCCTAATGCGTTCCATACTTGTAAAACGCATAATCCAGTACACACACAATGAGCAGAAATCCAGAAAACTGCTAAAAAAAAATGCATGCTGGTATAGTTTGAATTATAGAAACCGAACAATAACAATCCTGTTTGAATTTTATAATTCGAACAACTTCAGTTTACATGGAAAAAAAAATCTGAACACAAATAGTTGCATGCAGAGGGAATGAGACCTAACCTTTAGTTTGATGTTTGCTAAAGATTGAAACGTGATGATTTTGAGCAAAAAAACCTCCAAGATTCGACAAATGTGTGGATTTTGGATTTTGAGATAGGGAGAGAAACCGTAGAAATGGAGTAAATATAAAACTGTAGAAATGGGAAAGTTACTGATTTCGTTTTATATATAGACATGTTTCAGATTTTAGAATTCTAAATTCTTCGGATTATAAAATTTGAAGGACAATTTTGAAAGAAAGAAAAAGGCGCGCAAGAATCTTGCAGGGTGGAAAAAGTAATAGTCATAATATGATTATGACTAAGTACCACATCGATTTTTCTTTTTTACTCAACATGTGACTCATAATATTTTCACTCTTTTACGAGAACTTCCACGATGACTTTCTATTGAGAAAAATTCAAGTCCCACATCGGATAGATATGACTCTTGATAAGAGGTTATAAAGAGGAGCCACTTATCACCTTATGAGCTGGTTTTGCACTAACGGATCCAAGAATTTTAAATAGTGGGGGCACCTTATATATGAATTTGTAGGACTCGTGAACATATCTTAATTGGTATGGTCATTGTGACATGAATTTTTAGCCATTAAACTACTACTTGACCAGAAAAAGAAATATAAATCATAATTGTCCTTAATAATTGTTGATATTCTCGAAAACATTGAATGATTTATGATAATTTTATTTGTTATAATAAGTTATAGTAACTAGTGCCCCGAACACGAGTTAAAGAAACAAAAAAGGTAAATTGGTTACACAAATTCCAATTTTTTTTTACTATACATGTTTCTTTAACTAGTGTTCCGGAGGCACCAAGTAACATTTTCCTTTTTATTTTATTTTTATATTTGAAACATGAAGGTGGTTGTGTTGTTATTTGTAGTGTGAGTGCTTGTATGTGTGGACCAAAAGAGAAAGAATTTGTGATATGTTTGGACTATATGGTCTAAATATCAATTCTTACTATATTATAAGAGGGGCAACCCGGTGCACTAAAGCTCCCGCATATGCGGGGTCTGGGAAGGGGTCCCACCATTATTGGTATATTGTACGCAGCCTTACCCTATTTTTTACACAAGAGGCTGTTTCCAGGACTTGAACCTGTGACCTTCCAGTCACATGACAACAACTTTACCAGTTGCGCCAAGGTTATCCCTCTCTTACTATATTATACTACTATAAAAAAAAATAAAAAACTTAGTGCAGGCACAAGCCTACATAGGCTTGTACATGGATCCGTCCCTGCGTGTTTGTAAGGATGAGTTAGACCCCAAATTTCAACATGGTATCTGGAATTGATGATTGAAGGACCACCTACCTATCCACACACCAAACCCAAAGAGTGTTGGGCGTGAGGAGGTCTATTGGAAAAAATTCAAGTCCCACATCGAAGAGATACAATTCATGATAAGAAATTATAAAGAGGCGACACTTCTGACCTTATAGGCCGGTTTTGTGGCTCTTATACCATCCAAATCCCACTTCTCAGCTGACAATGTGTTTACAAGTAGGGACAATCCTCACCTTACAAGTCGGTTTTATGGGGCTCTATTAGGCCCAACCACGATTTTTAAGATGGTATTAGAGTCTCTCCAAGATTCATTGGGTCACCTGCTATCATGTTTTCACTATCGGACCACCACCATTTATGTCCATGAACCAAGTCCAATAGTGTTGGTCGTGAGGGTATGTATTAATAAAGACTCCCACGTCGGACAAGATGGCCTAAACATGTGTTTATAAATGGGGGCAATCCTCACCTTACAAGCCAGTTTTGTGATGTTGTGTTAGACCTAACCACAATTTTTAAGACTTTCATTATGTCAGTATTGATCCAATGGTAGCCTGATTATCACTCTATCTATCCAAGGGTAGCCCTTTTTCCTTTGGTGGTTTCCTTCGATTATGTGTATTCGGTGGTATACAATAATCTAACTTATAGGTAGTTATTTTCGTAACTCAACTAGCAATGAAAACACCAATTGCTATTAAATTAAGCTCATAAGAATAACTCAATCCAAAAAATTAGTCCATTAGATAGGATGAGAGTTTCATGACTTAAAAGTACCTCATTGAACTTTCTATTTTACTCCCTTTGAGACGCATAGTATTAACCATTTTAACAAATCATGAGAAATAACACAATTTATGCAGAAAAAACTTAGCATAACACATTCAACAATTAATTACAATTGCATTTTGGGAAAGACCACTTTATCTTGTCTTTTTGGAAATATACAAGTTATCTCATACATACTTATTCCATCAACAGCAAAATTGCTTTTATAAACAAAAAACAGAAACAATTCTTCAACTCAAAGTAGAATAAACAAAGAGTGAAAAATAAAAGCAGAAAGAATAATTAATTAATTGATAAATGATAACAATTCAGATTTTCAGAATCTTGAGCAGTGATGAGGCAGACCAGTATGATGATCAACAGCAACAATCTCAGTAACATTATTACATCTAAGCACATCCTGTCCCAACTTAGCACCAGCAGCTTTAAGTCCCTTAAGAGAAACAGCTTGATTGAAAAGGTTCAAAGATGGTAATCTTGAAGCTGAAGGCATCTTCATTCCAGGCAAAAAATTACTAAAATCATCCTTCAATAATGGCACCTCAAAATCCATTTTATTATGCTTAACCACATTATCTTTAGCACTAATATGTGCACCTGGTTCCATATGGTTAGTTGAAAAACTTGCTTGGTTTGGAAAATTTGGATAAAGACTAACATACCCTCTTAAATACATCATATCAATGAGAAACTTTTTCCATGAAGCTTGCCAACCATTTGTTCTTGATTTCGGAATTTGAACCGGATTTTTCTTAGGATCTTCAGTGAACCTCATGTTCATGTAAACATAAAATTCTCTCCAATGTTTAGGGAAAAACACTGCTCCCCAACTACAAGGTAATTGATGAAGGTAAGGTGTGTTTGGATGGATTTGTTTGAAGAATTCTGTCGCATTCCATTTCGGTCTTTCTTTGACAACTTCAACAATTCTTGGTGTGTATAGGGAGATGGAAGAGAGTTCTGGGAGAGAGACTTGAGGGTCATAATGGTAATTCATGAGTGCATATTTGATCCATAGGTAGTAATAAGGTGAGACTTCAATATCATCTTCAAGTAGTAATCCAAAGTTGTCATCTGAAGATGGATACCAACTTTCACTCACTGCTCTTATGAGTCCACCTTGGATGATTCTTCTTCTTAGTGTTTTTGATCCATGTGGCCATTCAAATGAACCTACTAGTTTTATGGTTGCTTCATCAACTCTACTATCCATGTTGAAAGTGATTGGAATTTCATCTCCTAGATAGTAGGCATTGGTGAGTGATTTGAGAAGCCTTGTTAGTGAATTTACCCTGTTTTGGGTTATGATGTTGATAGATAGCCTCATTTTGTTCCAATCTGCAAGACAAAATTGTATAAAAAATTAAGACAACATAATGAACTATTGTGCATCACTCCTAGAGCGCGAACGATGCAGGAAGCCCAACGATAGACCTGATAGACTCTGATACCATGCATGAATTACAAGAATCCTATCTATCTGATGTGGGATTAAATCCCACCGACTGTTGGCTACTAACAATGTTGAGTTAGACTGACCCAAAATTAAGTTATATATCATTATTAATAATCTAATCTAGAGTTGAGAAATGCAATTTAGAAAAAAATAGACTTTCTTACTTGGCAATGCTGTTGATCTCAAATCAGCCATCCAAAGAACTTTAGAAACAGAAGCCCTAGGCAAAAGAACCAATGTAGTTCCATTTGAATTAGTTTCTGAAGCCATCTTCAAAGCCTTTCTCACATTAACATCAATATCATCCACAGTAATAACAACACTTGGGTTATGAATTTTAATCAAACCCTTCAAACTAGAATACACTGCTTGTATAACTGGTGCCTCAGAGTTCGACACCCCGGAAATTGAACCAACACCTAAATCAAAGATCTTAAACCGACGTTCTTTGCAAACCAAAAGAGGCCATTTGAGAGCTGCTGCAGCTTGTTCACAAGGACAGAAATTTCCACCAGAGACAACAATGTATGCTTTTTTGCCAACTGTTGATCTGAATTTTTCAAGAAGTGGTGAAAGTGCTTTTACTTCATCAACTGAATGTGCATAAAAGAGTGCATCAACTTTTTGAGGGTACATTGCTGCCCATTGTGTTATGTAGCCAGATGAAAGTGCTTTCCACCATTGATCATCGCGTACTTGAACTATGTCTTTGAAAATTACTGTTGTTTCGGATACGTAGGCTAGTCTGTGTTCACTATCACCCCATGTTTCTTTGTCTTTTGGATCTACTGGTAGAACAAATGAGCCTGCATTTCTATACTTTTGAAGCTGATAGCTGCAAACAATATCAAAAGATTTTTCAGTAAATCTGATTGAATATGTGTCTGGTGTCCGACAAGTTTTAGCATTCAACCCTAATGCACCAACACATGTAAAAAAATATTACTGATGTCTAGGTCTGAATACAGTATCATGTCCGGTGTATGTGACATGGTTTACTAGGTTGAAATTGTTTGTGGATTCAAAGTGTCAAATAAAATGAACATTTAAGTCAAATGCAATAATAAAAATAAGAGTTGGTTTGATTGCAAATAGAGGAATAAAATAAGAAGATTCCTTCATATGAAAACTGAATAAAGTACACTAAGTTGTAGTAAGAAAAACATATATATTAGTTGACACTAGAGAAAAAGTCTTTGGAATTCTGATTTCAAAGGAATAAGATATGCTTACTACAAGTGTTTCTGAACCTAATGGCAACTAGTTGAGCACTACCAAATAAGTCATTGTTTGACTTGGATGGTCAACGTTCAAACAAATTTCACAGCTAATTTGTTAAATTTTCACTAAGTAAGTGGCGTATATACTTTCGATACAACAAATTTCTACGTTAATAAAGAGTTTTTCTATCATATGTAAATTTGGACCTGTTAAAAAGTTCAACACAACAAATTTGTATTGAAACTTATACATTTTATATTAAATACTCCTTCCGTCCCTGTAAATCAAACTCTATCCAATATTTGTTAAAAAATATATATTATCAAAAAATGGTAAAAGAAAAAAAGTTAAGAAGATGTAAAAACAAAGTAGACAATATGATTGTACCTGAGGTGCAAATCTTCACCAGTTGAGAAGGTAAAAGGAGTCTCAATGAAAAGTGTCTTAACAAGCTCAGCAGATAAAAACCAAGAACTTGAAAGAAAATCAACCTGCACAATTTTATCAATAGTGATATCATAAGCAGGATCAGGTAAATATAATCCAGCTTCTTTAGACTTAAATTTCCTATAACTTGGAAAAGTAAAGTCCTTTTGTCTAAATGGCAATATCCTCCCAATACTTCCCAAAACTGAATTCTTATACTTTTCAGTCCCAGCTACATGTGCCAAAATCTCCAACATTTTCTTTCCAGGTATCATATCATCATCAACGATATAAACCAAATCAGCTTCTGTCTGCAAAGCCATTTGAAACCTTCCATAGTACTTAAAATCATAACTCGAGCTTATGAAACTTATCCGCGAATCGTTATAGCTTTCCACGATTCTCTTGAGGGACGCCTCGTTTGGACTGCCGAAAGAAAGCACCCAAACTTGATGAAAAGGTAGGGTTTGTTGAAGCAATGAATCAAGTTGAGCACAAAGTGTTTTTCTCTTGAAATGGTTCAACAAAACATTGATTTTCGGTTTTGTTGGATTTGGACCTTTTATATCCCATTTGGATTTCATGTTCATTAGCTCTTGAAGTGTCTCAGTTCCAATGGTTTTGTTTTGGAAATTCAAAACCTCTTCATAAAGCTCTCTCTTTATCTTGATCATTTGAACATCATTTGACTTCTTTTGCAAGAAATCAATTTTTTCATTCTCACAAACAAGAGATGGAATTGTTGTTGCTTGAAATTGGTTATTGTTATCTTCTTGGATGAGAGAAGATGCAGATTCTTGGTAATGTCCTACAATGTGTGGTGTGATCATGAGACTTTTCCATTGTTGTGCAATTCTTGAGAAATCTGGTTTGGTTCTTAAATCAATTGAAGGACCCATGTAGTACAATAAAAATGTTGCATAGACTGCAAAGAAAAATTGAAGACATGTTAGTGCTGCAACAAATTTTGTTGTGGCTGTTTTATGAGGTTTCACTTTGGTCTTTCCAGCAACATAGTCATTCAACATTCCATCCAATGAATCTCCACTTCTCGCCGTCGAATTTCGACTAAAACTCATGTTACAAATTGGAGTATTAATAGATTCAATGTCCTTTAACCTGAAAAAGAAAATAAACATAGATAAAAAAAAGTTAGCTAATTAAGGCCTCTCATATAAGCTTAATTGCAATCATAATTTAAAATTGCGGCTACGATGCTATTGCAAGACCTCAAAATTCTTTATATTATCTTAGCAGATCGCAATTTAAAACCATGATTGCAATCACAAATTTGCAAAAGGAAAGTAAAGTTCAACAAAATCTAACCAAATTTTTCAATCACTAATCTTTGAGATTGTAATTGAAATCCACTAGAAGATGAATATAGAAAACTAAAGAAGAGGATGGTATCTTGAAATTTGAAGAGTAACGGTTTGTGTGCCCAATATATTATATATATACAAGTGGAAAAGTAGGCACGAAAATTATAATGTATGTCACATGTTCTAAACGCGTTACCTTCACATATATTTTCCCATTGGACCCATAAGATACCATATTAAAAGCCAAATTTGATGCCATAGAAAAAGGTTATGCTGCGTTTTTGGCACTTCATAACTCATATTTTTTACCCAAACTATAAGTTAAGCCTTAACCAATAATTTCATTATTATATTGTGATTATAATTTTATAAAATATAAAATAAGAAAAGAAAAGCATGATTTAAGGGAATTAAGTCAAAAGGCACAAACAAACACGAGAAAATAACATGGGATGGAATGAAATGAAAGTGATCATACGTACATTAATGAGTATAGGTTTGTTAAAAGATAAATTATAAGAGAGAAAACAATCAATCAAAGCCTTTGCTTCTTCAGCAAAACAAGGTTACACGAGATACCTAAAACTATAGGCGCATATATTTGATACGTACCACAATTAATGAAACCTAAATTACAAGGAACATTATATATAGTGTTTTTTTTTTTGTTACAAAAAGTATATATGGTGTGAACTCATTGATATTATTATTATTGCATATAAAATAAAATGGTTGACCTTGATTAATTTTGAAGGATGATACGTAAATGAAATTAGTAGCAAACATTATTTTTAATGGTTGATTGCCAAACTATAGCGGGTTCAACGCAAGAAATCTCATGGCTTGCATGGTTAATTAGCTTATAGAAGAGAGAATTCAAATGCATCTTGGTTGCTTAGACTATCAATAAAGGTATGGTATTGGTGGAATAATGGTAACGCAGCATTTCCTAGATATTAAGTAGTCATGAATTTTATTTTTTTTAACAATATTTTCTTGTCCAAGAACATTAGTCATTTTTCATTTCTATTTTCCTCTTATTTTTGGTCAGTTTCCATTGACGTTGCAAGTGGCCAGCTAGAGAGATAGAGATAGCTAGGAAGAATGAATCAACGAAGATATATAGATAGAGTTACCATGATTGAGAGAGTAATTAATTTACTTGTTGATTGCTAAAAAATAGATATGGGATACGAGTATTTTTTATTTTTTTTTAAATCGAGTATTGTCGGCTTGCGCAACAACGGAGACTAATCCCTAGAGTTTTATATGACCCAAATGGACGAAAAATTCTCCCTACAAATTTTACCGTTGTTGCATGCTCAAGATTGAATTATATGGGATGCAAGTATAATCACCATATAGCGCATCCACAAAGTTTTAAAAGAATATGGTACTTGAATACTCACTTTTAGTACACATGTACGAAGATATTTAGATAATCACATGCAAAAATGTGTTTACCTTAGTTGAGTAGATGGTTAATTTAATTTACGGCTAATTCAATTGTATGCATTAACTATAATTTTTTTTTTTTGGTGAAGCATTAACTATAATTTTTAATATGAATAGAATTAACCACATCATTTTTTATATATAACAGAATTAACTACATCTTTTGACAGATGAACCGAGCGCCGTGGATGCATGAAAAAATGAATATCCATCAAAATTGTGTTACTTAAAACTTTTGTAAAAAAGAGTTATTTATCTAAATGAATCGCTCCCCTGCATTACTATTTCAAAATGATTAATTTAAACTAAAAACAACTTAAAACTATAAAATTATAAATAGGCACCGATTCTGTCTTAAGCAATACAATCATTCAATATCTTATTCATTATGAAAACTAAGTGCAACCACTAGAGTTCTCAATCCATCTCATTCCTCGATAGATGAGTATGAGTTTTAGTTTTTAGTGAGTTAGATTTATGATTACTCAGGTGAATTATGCAAAGAGCTCACCTTTTTTCATTTTGGAGTGTAATCATCTTTTAACTCTTAACTTATCTATTAATATAGCTATTACGTTTTCATTCATCTCTTAGTTACTTTATGTTTTTGTGGTTGAGCTCATCATAAGCTAAATCTCTTTAGTGGTTTAGACATGATGAGGTTATGATTATATTTGCATAGGATTTGAGAGTTACAACTTCAAAGCTTCTTTTTTAAAAAAAAAATATTTTCACATTAATATTTAAAAGTAAAACTTAATTACTTTTACATTTATTGTCAAATTCCATGAGATTGAAAGGAGATGAGAATGGAATGGTTTGTTTAACATGAGGTACTTCCATAAGACTAAAAGAAGATGGGGACTTGAAAGGCTACTTAATATGAACATAGATCTTTGAGGGCAAAGAACAAAGATCTATCTAGATTTCTTGTCATAGATAAAAGGATCAGCCTCTCCATGAGAAGAATTATGTACTAAGACGTAACCAGAAAACTTGCATTTTAAAGATTGTGAGTGAACTCGGAAAGGTGTGTCGTCCCATGTTTGACATGATGGTCGAGTTGAAAGACCCTCCAAAACCACTAGGTTGCTAAAATGTTGTATAAAGCTATATCTCTCCATATCGTTGCAAAACTATGTCATAACCGAATCATTGTTATAAACTATACTTTTATTCTTGAGATTTTCTAAGTGATTTAGCTACTTTCGTAAACTGTTATTCTTTTTAACACTCTATTTTTATTGTTGGGACACAAATGATTTATTTTATTTTTACAAAAACAAATTTACCACGGGAAAGCTACAACGCCCCGTCCCTATGGGTTCGATCTTTTTATACTATTAATTGAGACAACGTATACTTTCATTAAGTAAGACTCTTGAAAATACAAAGTATTTTTAAAGATACCATATTTTCACTAGGTCAAACATTCTCTATAATACTTTTTTAACAAGGCTCCACCCGCTGAGGAGTCTAACATTAACCATGTTGAAGGCATCAAGCCATTATAAAAGATTTCCAATTGAAGAGGACATTGTATATATAAGTAGCTCCTTAAACCTTTTACATGCATCAAAAATATTTTCTTCATTAGTTTGCTTGAAGGAGTTTTTTTTTAAAGGAAAAGACAGCTTAACAGTGTGTTAAGACTATCCAAAATATATCAGCCAAAGAAAAAGATACAAAAGAAAGAAAAGGAAGATGAGGACCAAACCAAAACATCTTAAAAAAATTAACAAACCTAAAACAAGGCATGCCTAGCCTCTTTTAAACATATTCCTTTCTAATGCAACTAGGAACCTCTAACCAAATAGTAAGGTTTATGAAGCTCAGATACATGACACGATACAACACTGACACAGAAAAATTTTAAAATTCAAGATACGATAAGTCTGAGATACTTCAATAAAAATTTAAATTTAAACTACATATTAAAACTCAAAATACAAAATATGCACTAAAACTCAAAAGCAAAAAAATTGGCGCAAAATCTAGGCCAAACAGATATAGAAAAACGATAAGGCACAACAATGAAATTGCCTTCACACAACAATCAACAATAGCATCGTTCTCAAACAAACAAAGAGATACAAAACAGACGGCGGCAACAATATTAATATTAATGTAAGTAATATTGATAATAAAGAAAACAACAATTAGTCAATTACATACATGATATATCCTAAATAGAAAACATCATTACTTAGTCAATTATATATATATACCAAATATAATAGAAACATCAGGTAGCACGCACATATCGGTTTTCCACCGCCTATCCCTCGTATCCCAGATGTATCTGAAAAGTATCAGATAATTGTTTTTTAAAAAAATAAAATTTAATCTTCGGATACTCTCCTGATACGTATCGGGAAGTATAAGAGAGGTATCAATGCAGAATACATAGGGGGTATGGGACGTCATCCATTTTGAAGTATCTGGACTTCATAGGGTGTGATACAGTTAAACGAAAATTAGCTAAGGTATCAACACAAATGTTCTCTTCTCTTTACACATGAGTAACCAAAAAATTCATGCTACTAACGAGGAAAATACTGGTCTTCCATCTGTTTCTTAACCTCAAGGAACCAGAGAATGATTCTTGAAATCATTAACCTCCATATGTTTATTTCACTCTTCTTCCTTGCATTCATAATTGGATGGAAGTATTTCACCAAAAAATTTTGTACATACTCTTGCCAAATGTTAATTAACAGGCTCCAAAGAGTTGAGCCAAATCTACTTATATAGACAATATATCGGTTGATTTAAATTTTGTGGACAACATCAACATGCATGAGATCTTTAATCCCATTCTAATAAAAAAAATTACTTAACTCACCGAGTAACTAAAATTTACAATAATTTTTGTATGATTATATAAGTTGAAAAGTTGATCGCCGCCTATGCACTTGAGGATGATCTATCAAACTCTTGAAGAAAGTCAAGGTTGGTATATATAACTAAAATCATGTCATCTCCTAATCCTCGAGTCATTTTTGGTTGGTGATTGATTACTAAGCATAAGGAAAGGTAGTGGCCTAGTGGGGAACTAAATAAGCAATCTCTTGCCGTTTGTAGAAAATTTTGTTAGGGCAAAGGACACAATCGAGCCAATTATTTTTTTTAAATTTCATTTTATAAGCAAAGAACTTTATTAAAGGGAGCATTAGAGTACTCCAAAACCATCTACAAACAAATAAATAAAATCAACAACGATCCATACATGCAAGAGGTTACATCCAGATCTATTTCCTATCCTATAACAAACTTTTTGTTTTTATAGAAAAAAGTTTAAATTAGTTAGACTTTGGAAGTTTACCATCAAAGATGTTTTACATTAACATCTACTAAATAAACTTTCATTTGCTCAATCCAACCAACTATTATATATATATAGATATACAAAAAATAATATTACATCTGAACGAAATAGTACTACTCTATTAATTACTCTTTACCAACTTACCCTTTATTATGTTCATCATTTTTGTAGGATATATAATTTTTTTCTTTTTGAAGGATTGTAAAATATATAATAAATATATAAAACAATATCAATGTCGATAATTTAATATCACAACTAATTTCTTTAATTCTTATATTTTCACTCGATCAAGAGGAGGACATGCATCAGGAGAGATCATGTCAATTAAGTTGACATTTATGTGAAATACTCATCCTTTGTCTCCTGTCTCATATGATAAATATTATTAAAAAATATGAAAAATATATAAGAGAGGGAGGACTGGACCTAATCCTCATAAACAAAACGAAACAAAAGAAAAATAAAAGAAGACAAACTATAGTGGTCCCTAAAGAAATCATCTCTAATAAAAGAAGGCAAAACAATCATTCTCATACCCTCCGGTTCTATTTATAAGAGACATTTGAATCAACAAAAATTAATGTATTTGCTTCAATTTTTTAACCTGATACATCAACTTTTATCGACTCAAATTTTTCTTATAAATTGTATCGGAGGAAATATGTGTTAAGATATATGTTGTTAACTTTTTTTTCTCCAAAAAGTTTAATGGTTAAACTCACCCCATAATTATAAAGAAAAAAGCTTATTGTGCATTCGAACCAACACAAGAATTAATTAATGTTGCTGAGTCATTTCATTTCAATCTTTACTATCTAAATATGTTATCAAATGCATGTTTGGTTCTTTTATGAATAATTTTAGTCAAGCTCTGCGGAAGAATTTATTTATGGTCTTAAATTAACAGCAATTGCAATTTATTCTGACAAAATGGATCTTCACCAAACTATTGCCCTAGTTGCATTTTATTCTGACAAATAATTAAAGGAGAATGCTTATGAATGTCTTTGGAATATTAATTAAAGTATTAAAATAAATAAGTTTACATCAAAAATTGATTTAATTATTGTCAAGATAAAATAAAAAACTTGTATTTCTAAAACAAAGATTCAATTAAAGAATTCTTTAACCAATACTCGACACTCGTTAATCGTTAACCAAACCCATAATTAAAAACGTTCTTGTAGCAAAATGATCAACAAACTATTGTACCAGTGCCTGACAGAATCCGTACATGGCTTGTTGAAAGCCCATAATTAATTATAAGCGACTGCAATTAAGCTAAACATATGATACCGTGATAGCTTAGTGACTTACACGACCTTTGTTTTAATACCAAACATATTAGTATGTCGATGTAAAGAGAAATACAACTTGATGTTGGTTTATGATGTTCAATACTTAACTAGTCGTTATGCATTAACAACAGTCTGAAAATGCTTCACATGTCTTAAAAAAAAATTAGGCAAGATTGGATCTTTATTTGTAAACCTTAAAGTCAATAAACAAGGTCAAAGTCAGACTTATAAGTTGTCCTTATGAGGCCACAAAACATAAGCAGTGGTACATATATATTTAGGATAAAACTTATCTATAATATCATAACTGATATAGGTGCTGTTTTTTCTCACTAAAAATATCATGAAAGTTGAGAACTTCAGATTCCAAAAACAGTTAAGCAAAAAATATTTTAGGCATGGATAATTGTAGTAGAAAATAACACTTGCTACTAGGGATGGTAAAGAGGGTCAATCCGTCCCGTCCCGTCAATAACTCGTTTAAAAAGAGGCAGAATGGGGAGGGCCAACTATAGATGTAAGGTTGAAAATCTCAGCCCACCCCATTTTATGACGGACCGGCGGGTTGACCTGTCAATGTTGTTTTTTTATTAAAAAAATTATTTAAAAACTTGACATAAACAATGTAAAAATATACTCCCTCCGTCCCAAATTGTATGACGTTTTGGGCATTTCACACATATTAAGAAATGTAATTAATATTGTGTAGGAAAAAGATATTATGAGTTGTTTTACAAAATTGTCCTCAATAAATGATATGGGAAAGATAAATGAATGAATTGAAAGAAGATAGAGTAATAAATGATTAAGGATATAATAGGAAAAGTAACATAATTTTTCATTGGTATTGTAAAGCGACATATAATTTGGGAAAAATATTTTTTCTAAAGTGACATACAATTTGGGACGGAGTGAATATAAAATTGAAGTCAATTTAAGGAAATCAAAATATATAACTAATGACTCCACTAAAACTATGAAAATAATCATTCAAACATATAAATTATATCATCTAAAAATCTATAATAAATTAATAAGACATTTAAAATAAAAACTTCATGAGTTATCAGTTGACTAACTGTTAAAAATATGAGGCTAAAATCATGAAATAAAAGTGATGAAATTAATTGAATTTTTTCCTCACTATAACCGTAGAGAAAATTGAAAAAATTGATTGTGACTTATAAATAAAAGAAATGAAAAAGAGAGTTTCTTTTTAATATATTAAACCAACGGACCAACTCGGCCCACCCCATCATCGCCCTGTTTTTTAACGGATTAGACGGAAATGACACCTTACAAATGGCGGGTTCAAAATCTCAACCTACCTCATTAAAAAAAACGGGCTAAACGGATCAACCCAACATATTAAACCCATTGTCATCCAATTGCTTGCTACCCATATGTATTATAGGTAAGTTTTGTCCACGCATATTTCCAACTTTCACTTTGAAAGTTTATCCAAAATTTCAAATTATGCATTCACGAATGGTCTGTTTGGTAAGCCTACTAAATGAGTTTATAGCTTATAGCTTATAGCTTATAAGTTCGTTTGACAAAAAAAGTTTTGTTTGGTAATGTTCTCTTACCACGAGCTTATAGCTTATTTCACGAGCTTATAAGCTATTTTTCAGAAGCTATTCCAAATAGCGTTTGAGCTTATAGCTTATAGCTTATCATCTTTTCTTCCATTTATACCCTTATTATTTTATCTAAAAACCAATTTTACCCATTATAATTTATCACTCCTATAATTAAAAATAACACATTAATTATTGTAATAAATACCATGCCTTAAAAAAGTCTCGTTAGATTTAAACGAATATAATTTATACTGTACATTTAAACGAATATAACCTTTTGTAACCAAAAAAAACGAATATAACCTTTGGTTAAATTTTTTTTGCATCATACATATAACATTTGTGTTTTTAATCTTTTATCATGACTACATGATTTTTATACAATTGTGTTAGATTTTGCTAAAATAAAATACAACTGTGCTACGTATATATATAATTATAATTTTTTCTTTTTGATAAGAAATATACGATTGTTTTTTATTTTATTTTAAAAATAAATTTTTATAAATTATAAAAACTGAAAAAAAGAATAAATTTAAAATAAAACTTAAAAAACACTAATTTAATAATATATAAAATATGTACTAAATTAAAACAATTAAATTATCAATTGTCCTTTTAAGTCATTTTACCTTTATTACTTAGTTGAACTGCTAATTTTACCAAACACTTTAATTAGCTTATCAGTCATCAGCTATAAGCTATCAGCTAGCTTATAAACTAGCCACTATTTTTACCGAAGAGAGCCGAAAAAGAATTATTGAACTACTTGAGTGTAAACTTCTTTTCCTATGAAGCCACTAATTATTTATTTTTCAATCAAGTCACTAGTCTCTATCTCTATCTCTATCTCTATCTCTATATTATTATACATGTATTCTAAGCTACATTTTGCCTATGTGTCACCTTACCAATACCCCCCTTTCTAACTAATCTCTCATACTTATGCCAAGTGGCGCTCTTTTGTTCTTGATTCTTTACTAGCCATTCCTTACTATCTATCTTTCATTTTCTATCAGTTGCAAAAAACATTTCATTTACTTCACTTCTTGCAAGTTACACGATGAATGCATTATGATCCATTTTATTAATATTGAGGGGTTATGTTTTAAAATTGTTCATATTCTTAATCAATCTTCTTACACACACAAGTTTACTATAAAGCTCCTCATTTTTTTTCTAAGCTTATTATGTGTTGCTTATGTTATCCTTTTCATTTCTTCTTCCATTTCATTTTTTGATAGTTTTGCTTTTCTCTTCAAGCTTTGTGCATGTATTCTAAGCTACATTTCGCCTATGTGTCACCTTACTAATGCCCCCCTTTCTAACTAATCTCTCATACTTATGCCAAGTGGCTCTCTTTTGTTCTTGATTCTTTACTAGTCATTCCTTACTATCTATCTTTAATTTCCTATCAGTTGCAAAAAACATTTCATTTACTTCACTTCTTGCAAGTTACACAATGAATGCATTATAATCCATTTTATTAATATTGAGGGGTTACGTTTTAAAATTGTTCATATTCTTAATCAATTTTCTTACACACACAAGTTTACTATAAAGCTCCTCATTTTTTTTCTAAGCTTATTATGTGTTGCTTATGTTATCCTTTTCATTTCTTCTTCCATTTTATTTTTTGATAGTTTTGCTTTTCTCTTCAAGCTTTGTGTGTATGTTTCTATTTCTATAATATTTCGTATTCTCTAATGGATATTTTTCTTTGATTTCAAATACACAGGTTTTGGGAAAAATGAGAGTTTTGTTGAAAGGACACTTCATATATGAAATGGTAGTTGTATTTTTTTCATTGAAATTAAAGTATTTTTTTCATTATTATTTTTTATTTAACATTGTTATGAGATAAAGAGTTCACTAAACATGTGGAAGGAAACATATTAAAAATCCATAAAAAAAATTGAATATTTTTTTATTCATTTTTATTTCAAGCCAACATGTGGTTGTTGCTATAACTATTAGAGATTTTTCCTTCTCAACTAATTGCCATAAGATGGAGGAGGATTAGGATGGATCTTACAAGAAACTCAAAACTCTCAACACCAAAAATCCTAAAGGGTCGAACAAGAGAAAGTAAGAATCTTTATCCATAGGTGTTAGTTTAATTTGATCAAGTATCCGTGTCTTTGTAATACGAAAAAAAATACTCTTATTATATTTTTAATTGAATAGTTTCTTATAAGATCAAGTATCCTAGGTAAATAATTGTAGAAGCACACTTTTTTTCAAAATTCTAATGGAATGTGCTTGATCTTCGTGAAATTGAAGAGTCAAAATCATGTTTTGATGATTTACATGGAAATTTAACCCTTGACCATGGAATTGGCTGACCTTCATACTTTCCATCAATTGAGTTTCCTACAACTAAGAGTAAATTTGGGTGCATCTGATGAAATTGTCTAACTATACTCACATTCTTTTGAGGAAGTTTTATTATTACATTATTTTAAGGATAATTAAATGACTTTATTGCCATTTAGTTGTTTTCTTTTAATTAAAGTTTAATAAATTTATTAGCAATATTTTTAGATTTAATTTCATAAAGTTTATATGGATTTTATATATATGAAAGTATTAGGTTAAGGTTGAATGTATAAGTGTTTATATCCATTATATATTAGTCTTCTATATTTATATTGTAAAGTAAGTTTGAGTTACTCTTGATCTAGCATTGTGATGATATGGTACCTTAAAGATCTTCTCATAGATTAAATTTGACTCATTATTCTCAAGCTATGATTATGCATATGTGTCACCTCTAAAAAAAACATTCTCCTATATAGTATAACTTCTTACCCTTTCTCATTCTATCTAATCTAATAATTATAACAATGCAAGTAATTTTAAGTTACAAAATTTATCATCCTTTCTTAATATATTTGTAGTTATTATTTATCCTCCATTCAAAAAGGCGTAGAAGGTAGAAAATGTGAGAAAGAGTTAGTAAAAAAGAAAGAAAATGAGAATGAGAAATGAATTAAAAGAAGTGTTGGGAATGATTATTTTGGAGTGCAGTGTTGGATTAGAGGAGGATGTGAGGTAACTATGTGTAATTATATAGCGTATAATTGATGAGTTGTAAACAAATAATTTCATGGGTCTATTTTAATATATTATAAGTTATGGAAAAAGAGTATGTGAATATTAGGAACCATATTAAATAAATTATTATTTTTTACTTGAATTATTCGAAATACAATTTAAATCAAGAAAAAAATTATAAGTTGTCATATTTTTCTCCAGTCTAATTGTTAAACTTAAATTAAACACTATGAAACTTTAACTATCTAAAAAAATATTGTGACATTTTAGCGTAGACACATTGAGACAAGGAATCACTGTATTAGAGATCAAGTAAATAAAGGGAGACTGAAACCGCTACATTGTCCTACTGCTATATATGGAAGCAGACTTTCCAACAAAATTTGTGAAGCATGACAAGTTTGAGGAGTTAAGGAACAAGATAGGTGTCGCATCTTTGGGGCATCTATCTATCTACCTATCTATCTATATATCTATATCTTCTTCTCTATGTAAACTAAACTTGACTCACTCTAATGCAAGGATTGTGCCTATGTGGCACCTCTAATAAACTAATCTAATACGTAACTTATCACATATTTTTGTTCACAATAATGCTAACTCAATCATACAATACATTAGAATACAATGGGTTATGATCCCACTCTAGACAAAAATAACAAAGAAGTTACGTTAATGAATAGAAACATCATTGTTTTTCTATAGCCATGTTTTAAGAATCTAATAGTAACGGTTTATGCACCTAACAAACTATTAAAACATTCCATAATTTCTTGCAACATCATCATTGGATGCATCTTTTAACATTCCTTCAATTATAACCTACAAAATGGAAAATTTTAAAGTGTATTTTTTTTTTTTGAATTCCCACTCACCCTTTATAACCACATCTTATGCCACATTCATTTTCACTCAATCCGGGATGTTTCCACCATGCCTTCTATAAACTATTGGATTATACTCTTCAATCAACTCTTGGATGATACTCTTCAGTTTTGTATCATTATATATTGAAAGAGGACATTATTTTCTTAACAAGATTGATGTTGTGTTTTATTTTTAGAGAGTACATTATTTTTTAACAAGATTGATGTTGTTTTTCTTTTAATTTTGTTTTCAGGTTCTATGCATAACAATTAGAGAGAACATTTTAGAGCTTTGTTATCGTAAAGTCACATAAAGATATTTAAGCAATTGGTTTGACTGACAACAATATGATGCATTTAAAATATTAGAAACAATATTATATTTTAAGGTAGGATGAATAATGTGGAAAAACTGGTGGATCAAATTAAAAATATTGCTTGGGTATGGTTCTTGAGCAAATTGCAAGCAGTATTTTAATCAAACCTGTGCAACGCACGGGTTATATACCTAGTTACCAGTAATAAGAGTGTTAGAAATTATTAGGATCCTGACGTTCACATCATTTTACATCAAACTCCATTAAAAAATGTTTACGCAGCCGTTTTGACGTTGAAGTGACAAATTTAAATCCAGGGCCGTCTTAACAAATTCATAGGCCCGGTTTTAATTTTATAAGGGATGCAAAAAAAAAAAAAAAAACTGGGTCCCAAAAAATTAAATAAGTTATTTAAAAAAAAAAAAAGTATTAGAAATCACACTTTGGTGGATCTTGAACACATGACTTCACACTCAACAAAAAGTGACCATGCCACTAAAGCAAGTTGTACAAATTGAAATAAATTGCTTTTAATAGATATATAACAATTATTTTCGTGTCTTACATATAAAAAAAATATATTTTGGGCCCAAAAAATTGGAGGCCCGGTGTCGTCGCCCAACCTCGACGGGCTATGGGCCGGCCCTGTTTAAATCAATAAATTACATTTTTTTTAATATTAAACAAATGAAAATCTCAAATAAAATTTTTGAGTGTTTTTTATCATGATCACCTTTATATTGGTCAATATACATTTCAACATCTTCATCAACTTTCAACATCTTCGCCAGATTAAAAAAAAAAATACTGATATATTTCAGATTGAATGTTTAATTTGGTATTCATCCTCTTCTTCCATATTATCTTCTTTAAAAAAGAATCCAAAAAATTTCAAGTTAAAAGACCCTAAAATGTATTTGGCTTAAAATATAATAATACCATTGCAACCTTGGTATAATCCCAAATTGATAGGATATATCCACTGTTTCCTACCGAATGATGGAACACCCATCCAAAATTGATGACAAAGGCTTTCACTTATATATCTATCATTTTTTTAATAGAAATGAAATCTAGTTTCTCCCCCAATATCAAACTCTTATAAACTAATCATCCTATACAAAACCTCTAAATTCTATTCAATTTTTTTGCAAAAAAATTAAGCCTTGAAAAACAAGAATTCACATTTAACAAAGTAGCTATGCATCACAGCTAGATTAAATCAGTTTTGTAGTCCATAATCCACACTAACAAAAAAAAAAACTAGAACATAATAAAGAATTATGGCTTGAGGAAATAAAACTAACAACCGTTTCTAATTCACACTTTCTTCATCATCTAACCACAACTTGAGATGTCTCCATGTGAGGACTAATCCAGCTTCCCAGTTTCCCAACTTTGCTTAGATGCAACTCTTTCATGTTGTGGAGAATATTCCTATAAGGGTAAAATCAAATCTCTTTTAATTTCAATGAATAATTAATTCTTTATTATTTACAAAATTCTTTATCTATAATTAAGTCAATCGGCGATGCGATTGACAGAATTACGATGAATTATCACAATTTTAGCATAAACTATACATAGGGTTTCAACAAAATCACATTCTAAACTTGATAGAATCAACTAATGAAGGACTAAACATTAACGAAAATATTGGCACGACTAAACTTGATAAAAACTTATTTTCCATATATTAAAAAAATTTGTAATCCATATTTAAGAGATATCAAATAATTATTAGCATGTTTGGTTTGACATTGGTCTACTCTTTCACGCATTCAAATGTTGTTTCAACGTGAATATTGAGAAGCTACATATTGTAACATTAAAGTGAACGCACGTTTGGTAAGATTTCAACTTGAAAACAAACACAATACTATATGACAATCTTGAAGAAAGAAAAGATGTGAAGTACCTCCATCTTTTTGACAAGCTCTTTTGTTGATGGTGCAGATACAATTATATGACGAGCTTTAGGGCTAATGAAGCCTTCCTCCACAGCTTTGTCAATGAAAGATAACAAAGAATTGTAGTAGCCATCTACATTCAACAACCCCACCTTTTCCAAAAACAAAATAAAATTTATAGATTATGGAATATAATACATGTTTAAAGTTTTTAATAAAATGGCAAGATTGAGGAAGGAACCTTACTGGTTTATCATGGATGCCAAGCTGAGCCCAAGTTATGACCTCAAGAAGTTCCTCAAGTGTCCCATAGCCACCTTCATGCATATAATGGACATATTCATGCATTATCATTAGTTAAAATTGTAACATCCTTACAGCTTTAGAATATATGTTTGTTTAAAGCACACACCATCATAACATCTATTGAAGAAAATTCAAGTTTGCATTAATTTTTTTAAAATAAACTTTAAGACATCTATCTATTTATTTTTTTCATCTGTTCTCTACATTTGAAATAATCATATTTGAGACGTATCGGAAGTTAAACACGAATATCTCTCCTAATTGGATTCAAACCTTGATTGTTGGAGCTTAGTTCATTCCGCCAACTTCAATCCCTCGATTTGTATTTTAAAATAATTTTTAATTGTATGCTGATGTTATGTTATATAGATATAGTAGGATACAAGTTATATAACTATATAAATCTCTCTAAAAAAAAAAAAAACTATATAAATCTGTCCGAATTATTTTTTATTTTAAATGGACCCCTTTCTCATTTCTTTTTCAGCCGACATCAATTTTTCAATAACGTTTATAGGGCATTGTGTTGCTTTCTTGGTCCCACGACTAATCTTCCACATCAAATCAAAGTTATTTGAAAGCTTATTTTAGCACAAAAAGTGATGGGACACAAGTAAATTTTACCTAATACAAAAATGAATATTAGAGAGAATGATAAAAATGGAGTGTTCTTAGCTTTTCTTTCTCTTTTATGTAATCTAAAATATTAGTTTATAGAATATCCAGTTCAAACAAGAAAAACGATAAAAAAAAAACTTGAACCTTGGGTAATTTTTCATTC
The DNA here is from genome assembly GCF_003473485.1 of Medicago truncatula. Lineage (NCBI taxonomy): Eukaryota > Viridiplantae > Streptophyta > Magnoliopsida > Fabales > Fabaceae > Medicago > Medicago truncatula. The sequence goes on along the minus strand of NC_053045.1, from coordinate 29,861,212 downwards.
AAAACTGCAGAAAATTGCTTTATTTTGATCTTATTTTGAAATGTAATTTGTCATTATGCCTTTAGTTTGACATTCTAATGTCATTTTAGCCTTAGTTTGGAAGTTAGATGTTATTCTAACTAATATTATGTATTGTCCCTATTAACTGAGTTAATCTGAATTGTACCAGAATTTCACAGTAAAAACATAACAACAACGAGTGTACAACTTTAAATTAAATTAAGTGATCCTTGATTTAGTGTTGCCAATAACTTAAAATAAAATAAAAACAAACACATTAAAAATGCATGTACTATATATATAGTTAAAAGAAGAATATTGGTGGAATGGGAACCAACCTGGTAAGGCAATAAAAGCATCAGAATGCTTAGCCATCTCAGCTTTTCTTTGATGCATGCCTGCTACTGCCTTCACTTCTCCCACTGTCTCTCCAGTGATCTGCACAAACCCACTCACACCCAAAAGAACAATCCAAATTATTACTCCTTTTTGTGAGTGATTCGTGCAACAATGCATGGATGCAAAAATAGTAATGATGAGTGCTTCAGAAGTGGGCTCAAAGGAGAAAAACAACAAAAAAAATGTACAAACCCATGTTTTAAATACTTGATGTGAGGTCCTACAAGTGAGGCTTCCTTAGTCATGATTCAATTTGTTTAATTACAATTGAACAAGATGTCTAATAAATAACTATTAAAAAATTGAAAATAAACACAATGAGGTCGAATTGTTATTCTATCCGGTTCGGAGGATCAAGAATCGATCGTGGTTGAACCAATTAACTGATTGTCTTGTTCTTGATTCAATCGATTGATCCGATCAATTTTAGTATCCTAAAAATATTGGCCCCAAAGAAAAAGAAATAAAAAAAAAATGAAAATGAAGTTATGATTTTAAGTTGTATTGTAAATCAGAGTTTAGAATTTGAAACACAAACTATCTAATCTCCATATGATATAATTGCATTATTTTGTAAGTGCATTCAATCTGGATCCAACGATCACGATGTTACTTTCTCAATGACAAGAAAAGGAAAATTAACTCGAAACAAAGTTTGATTGATTCTCCATATTAATCGATCTTCTGTTGAATACTGAATTTAAAAATAAAATAAAAAACAAACAATGACAAAAGAATCTAAAAAAGGTTATGTAGAGCTTTGAGAGAGAGGGACAAAAATGCTCAGAAGGGAATGCCCCAGATTGCCAGGTGTAATGATAGGTAAGTTTGTTAAAGAAATCCAAAATGTGACATCAAAATAAAAAAGCAAACACAACAACACAAGTTACTTCCCACTTGGAACATAAATGAATCACACACAAATAAAAAAAAAAAGAATGGAAAATCAATATATTTGGATAACAAAAGCAAGGTGTAAATTAATCAAAAAGATGATACATAGAATTGGAACAAGAAAATAAGCAAAATAAGCACATATTGTGGTAGAAAGGGAAAAGTATATTTGATAATTTTCTCTCCTATGGTAACTTTTATTTGCAATGATGATTAATGAAATTCCTTCAAATCCTAAAATTACCTCTCTTGGCATCAATGTCCTTGGAATAACCCTGCAACAATACAATGACAATAAAAATAGCATAAATTAACAACATCATCACCAAGACAAATCGATCATAAGGAAGAAGATGCTCATTTCTCACCCAATCACATGTCGACCTCCATCAGAAACAGCTTGAGAAACCAACCCCATCAAACCAATGCTGCCTCCTCCATAAACCAAATCAATATTTCTTGACACCTTTTTAAGACATCAAACAATATCCAAAAAAACGGTTTTATTAACACTATTACTCAATGTCTCGTTTTACAAGCAATTTTTAGGGGAAAAAATATCTCTAAATAAAAATACATTTTTAAATTACTACATTCATTTGGTAAACATTAAAATGATTTGAAGAAATTTTACCTTAAGTAAAATCTCATGTTTGTATCTTATGAATGAAAACAAATGTATTTGAGAGGAAAGATCTCACTAAAAGAGTTCGGTGAAGTTCTCTAGCTTGCATATTAGTCATTGGTAAAACCGATAGATACTTTACACCAATAACATAGTCATAAAACAAATACTATATTTTTTTTTTCTTTCAAATAAACCTCTAAATTAATACAACTACACACACATTTCCCACACACACACAAAAGGATATCGTAGATACATCTATATCTATATATAAATAAAATAGAGACAATAAATTTCCCACATACTTTTTTTGTTTTTAGGTAATAACTATATGTGAAAACTACAATTATTATTTGTTAAAATTGACAAGTAGAGAACAATAGTAATCATCAACACTTTTTTTTTGGTCAATCAACACTCTTTTATTTACCACAAATTTATCTATGTGAAGTTGTGAAATAAATGGTTTGTATATAAATTCTAGCTAGAGGGTCCATGAAAAAAGTTGAGAAACTGAAATGAATTATTCTTTTTGTTTATCTAATTTGATTAAGTATAAAAGGTCACAATTAAACAGTGTGACAGATTTTTTTAATAAGCCCATTTATTAAAGAAATAGAAGACTCCCACAACCAAAAGTGTCAAGATGAAAATTTGTTTCACAACATCGTTGATGAGATTAATTAGTTCAATTGTGAATGAAGGAATTGATGGGCTATCAAGAAGCTCATCAAGGAACACCAAACAAAAACAAAAAGTTTTAAAAAATATAAAAAAAAACAAGATAAAACCAAAACACCAAAGCAAAACATGAAATGTTAAATTTCCAAGAAGAATGGAGGGTGGACATTAGGATCCAATGTTTTAAAGAATAACGTCAAGAGTCTTACTTAGATGAAATACAATTTAAACATGCGTGCGATTTTAATTGAGAGACATCATTATATTACAAACAGATTTTGTAGGGTTGAGTTTTACCCGGTCTAAATTTTAAGAAAGAAAAAAAAACATGTGTGAGTTAGAGAGAGAGGCATTACCAACTCATTTCCAAGCTCAATAGCAGCATCTTTATAGCTACTCTTGTTACCAGGACTACTACCACAAAAAACACAAATCCTCTTAAACTTTGATTCTTTCATCTCACTTTCTTCCTCCATCTCTTTATTTCAGATCAATTCCAAACCTTCACAATTTGTATGCACAACACCTATATATAGAGAAATGTAGAAGCATGATTACATGATGAGCAATAGCGATGATGACTCCTTACAAATTGTACACGAGGGAAGAATTGATACACATAATTCATAACACAGACGTGTGTGTTTGTTTTCTACTTTAATTAATATGGTCCCCTGATTGTACCAGAAAAGATAAGAGAGAAAGAAAATAAAAAAGGAAACCCGTGGTCCTATGTAAAGATGATTGTGTGGTTTGGTCTCACCAAATTAAGTATTTGAATAGGAACCTTAATATGATTAGATGTTGATGATGAAACACTCTGTCATCATGTTCTATATATAATACAGTTTCATAGGGTTAGTGGTGTTCACTTTTTTTTTTTTTTTTTTTTTTTTACGAAGACTTTGGTGTTGCATTTTTATGTTTGAGTTATTCTATTTTTTTTTTTATAACACTGCTAGATTATTAATATTTTGTCTTCGTGAACTTAGTTCAGTTGGTAGGGACAATGCATAATATATGCAAGGTCTGAGGTTTAAACCTCGGCCATCACCAAAAAAAATATTATTCATATTTAAGTGGTTATTGAGTAATCTTGATTAGACTATGATATTATTTTGAAATGAGTCTTGTTAATCATCTGCTATAAAAACATTGATTGATAAATCTTTTAATAGAAACATTGTCTTTGAAATATAAGTTTGTACATTTGTCTTATCAATAATTATACCATAAATGTCCTTGACTCTGCATCTCGTTGTCACAATGTTCCCTGATTCAGGATTAAATACAAAATAGTCCTTGAATGTGCACTTCTGTTATCACTTTAGTCCCCGACGTTAAATAATTATGTTAACTAATGATGTGGCACAAGTTTTATACTGACAAGGAGTATGAGGTGTCACAGAGACTAAAATGAAAGTAGAAAATGGTCACTTTGCTCTATGAACCGAAAATCAATCTCCTCGAAAATCAATATTCCGAAACTCGGCCAACAAATTATTGTTCTTTGTCAAGAACTGGGTCATCTACCTCAATGAAGTTGTTTTGTGGTTGCAGGAGACTTGTTAGGTCCATGATTGTGCATACTTACTATCAGTTAGGTCCATGACAGTAAAAAATTATTGTCACTAAGGTCCCTGACAGTAAGTTTATTTGCATTAGTTTATGGGAAATGATAACCAGTACCCCGGGTGCATCGATTAAGGAAGCAAATATAGTAATATTTACATTGAAAGTTGTGTAATCAATGCATTAAAAATTTGAAAAATGTCTTTTTTAACTTACAATTTTTTCTTTTGGCTTCCTTAACCAGTGCCGGCACTGGTTAACATGACCCTTAGTTTATTTATGTACTGAAGTTACTAAATTATAAGCACGACTGTGGTGCAATATTTTGTTTAATATTTTGCTGAATCATTATGTACTAATGACTTATTGAATTATATGCCCAAATATGGTGCAATCTTTTGATTACTCTATGGTTGACCTTTATGTAATGACTTAATGGTTATGTTATAGAAACATGTTGGTATTTAATTATGGAATCATTTTGTCAAGTGTTAGACTAGTTTACAAGTTTTCTAACACGGATACAACAAAAATTAAATGTTGCAACACCTCTTTCCTGTTTATTTTAGATACAACCAGTATCAGGTGATGCTGTCATTTTGTGTTTGTAAGTGTTTACTGTCAAAGACCTTAGTGACTGTAAGTGTTTATTGTTAGAGACCTAACTGATAGTAAGTATGCACAGTCAGAGACCTAACATAAGTCACCCGCAATCACATAACAACTTCATTAAGGAAGATGATCTAGTTCTTAACGAAGAGCAACATTTCATTTGAGCCGAGTTTGGGGATATTGATTTTCGGTTTAGGGATATTGATTTTCGGGGATATTGGTTTTTGGTTCAGGAATCAAAGTGACCATTTTATACTTTCACTTTAGTGCTTGTGACACATCATACTCCTCGTCAGCGTAAAATCTTTGTCACATCATCAGTTAACATAATTATTTAACATCAGGGACTAAAGTGATAACGGAAGTGCACATTCAATGACTATTTTGTATTTAATCCTGAGTCAGGGACCAAAGTAACCATTTACTCTTAATTTTAACACTTTAATCAATGCCTCAAGGGGCACTCATTAGCATTCCCCTTTTGAAATTTGGGTATAGATATAAGAGATCTTATTTTTAAACATCCCTTATTTTTTTTATTTTTTTAAACTCGATATCTGATCCAAGGACCGGCTAATCCGAGGGAACCAATTCCACCGAATTATATCCTTAATTTTAAACATCCTTAATTTTCAAATATTTGTTTCACACCTTATTTTGTTATATCTCTATTTTTCTATCATATCAAATTGATCTCTCTATTTTTCTCTCTTTCATATAGATGGGGTGTTGAATGTCCATTGATAATTTTTCTAGGTTTAATTCGGTCACAAAAGTTAGTTTATATGTTCATATGTGAAGATTATCTCTTGTGTAATTGTCTAATGTGGACTCTTTACACCTTAAAAAGTGTTTTGTAGACATTATTCTTCTTAGGATGAAACCTTCTTTTTATTTTATGTAAACCAATTCAATTCAATCAGCATATTTATAATATAAATGGGTCTTTTGACAAAAAATAATGTTTTGTCGTATGATTCATATTTTGACTTTAAATTTTAAACTTTTTTTTTTAAATTCAAAAGTTAATCAGGTGACTAAAATCGTATGATTACATACATGAATCTACAAGTATCTCAAAAGTGTCAATTTTAGGGTCTATCTATATAAAACTCATGTAAGTATCTATCTTCATATCGGTTGACTTTGAAACTCCCTATTTTATCACTTTTTTTTTCATTTTGATAACCAACTAAACATGGCCAATCACAAACTTGCATTTTCTCTCTAAAAGCTTTGAATGATCTAAATGAAACACACAATAATACATGCAAAGACATGTGTACATCATGTGATACTGTAGATTATATATGAAATAATTGTACTCTTATATTGCTACTACCAGACAAGATTCATATTTAATTTATGCTCCAACTATAGTCACATGGTGGCCATCACATGCCCTAAGAAATGTATGTATCATCAACCACCTCCCTTCACTAGACAAACATGATGCATGCCTAGGAAACATTGATTCTTTGTTATCACTAAAATTTAATTTGGACAGAAAATAGTTTACCCTATTTCTATTGTTCGCAGACAAAACCTTGCAGTCTTAGACATATTGTTTTGTTGTCTTTATTTATTTTTTTAATTTTGTTGGCATCAATTTATTTATTTATGAATAAGTATATACTTTCCATTTAGTCAAAAAAAAGTATATACTTTCCATTTTAATTAATGTTTGTTAGAATTCATTGTTTTTTTTTAACAAGCTTGTTACAATTCATTGTTAATACTCTCTTCATCCCTATTTATACGACTCTTTGACACCTTTTATGCATATTAGAAAAATGATAGTGTTGATTCATATATGTATAATTTGTATATGATAATTATCATTAAATCATCTTTTGTGTATAAATGTATTTGATGTCAATTTTTATATTTCAATACAAATTGGTGGTATTAATAAAGAATATTTTTGGGAAAGAATAATAAATACCCTAGAAATGTGTAGTTGAAATAAGGGATATTGTACTTGTTGAAAAATTGTTATTCACGTTTTTACATGAGTCTCACAACAAATTATATATGATCTGAAAAATATTTGTAAGTGAGGGGCACCCCTTAACTTGCAAATTTTGTAATGATGAATCAATTCAAAAATCTAAGGTAGTATCAAAACATATCTAATTATGATCCATTAGCTATCTGCGGATAATTCAAGTCACATTCTAGATGCATGCCTGATTCTAGGCGTAAAAGTGGGTTTATACTTGAGAGCCTCACAGTGGATTTAGAATGGAATAAAGAAAGAAAAAAATCTTATCATGTCTGGATACTTGTTATGGATGCAGGTACGATATAATATCGACACGCGGATACGTGAAATTTTTAAATTTTTAGAGCTTCTGCATGTAAAATATATGAAAAAAATATTGATTACTCTTTATTACTATACAATCATAAAAGTCACAATCGACAAAAAAATAATACATGTGATCAAAATATAAAATATAAAATTTTCGTAAAACACATTCTATTTTTATTCATATGTTAGGATATTAACACGTGCATCAATAAAATAACTCAAATAAAAGTTTGTTTAATGTTGATTGATTGAATTTTCTCTCTCATTACCTTCATCCACAAAAAAAATAATTTTTCATTGATTAATCGAAAAACAATTATACTCATTCATATCTTAAAATTGAATCATATACATCTTCATTGAATTTTCACAAAGTTGTCTCACTTTTTCCCTTCGTCTTTTCCAAGATACATATTTGTAAAGTATTTTATAAGTATTTATTTGTATATGTGGAGTATCATATAAGTAACCGATAAAACATTTTTTTTAAATTAAAATAATTAATTCAGATACTTCATAGATACATATCCGTAGTGTATCAATATCTTATATGTATCCAATATAGGTACGTCTTCATATTTGGAGCATCCTAACTTCATAGCTAGAATCATATACTTAATGTTGAGATTTATACCCAAACCTATAACATACAATGATATGGGTCACCTAAGGGCGCATATTAATCAATCCATAAATATTAATTATATCTTGAAATAACTAATTTATATATTGTTCAAATTAAATGTTTTATTCTCATTTAAAATATTTGTCTTTTTAATGTTAATTCATATGTATTTGGTGACTCAAATTTTCAATAACAATGTGTGTGAATTAAAAAAAAAAAAAAAAACTTTGGTGGTTTTTGAATTGTCTCTTATAATTAAGTTCGAAAGGAGTAATTTGTAGTAAGACTCTCAACATGTAAAACGTGAATATCTTTTCTCGTTGTGCAAAAGTTATGATCACGATTAGCCCCACATTAATACAGATACAAATCAGCTGATGTTCAAACAAACAAGCGGACTCGACCACCACATGTAAGTCTCAAAAACAAAACGGACTTTTTTAACTTGAAGCCACCATAAAGAATACGACTATAACTTTTTCTAATAATTGAAACATGGTATTTTTTTCTGCTTAAATAACCTGCTGTTACGCTCATTCCACACAATCCAAGCACACAGCAATCAAATCAACTAAAAAAAGGACCGCCGCAATTTCAGACCACTTGTTTAAATGAACTGCTGAAAATGATATGTAATCACTTGAGAATACGCACCATCAAAACAGATCCACGACTGCACTAGCTGCCACAGAGTACCAAATGTGCTACACGAGAGGAATAAATGTTGAGCGTCCTTCTCGTGACAGCACCCAGGCACACAAAATTGATCTACCATAGAAAAGATGTAAAACGTAATTAAAAATTAAGTTTGAAAGGATACGAGAGAAAGGAGTAGAAACTTAATTTTTAATTGGTTCATCCACATCAAAACTTAATTTTTAATTCTTAAAATAATTAAGTTTGAAAGGAGTAATTTCTGGTAAGACTCTTAACATGTAAAATGTGAATATCTTTTCTCGTTATGAAAAAGCTATGATCACGATTGGCCCCGCATTAAGAAGATTTTTAAGGGTCATGACGTCATTGGTTGCGTCGTGTGAGCCATATTCGACTGAAGTATAAGAAATCACACTCCCTTCGCCTCTTAAATACAAGACTCTTTTAGAAGATCTTATTTGTCCCTATATATAAGACCATCTACATATTTATAGATGTATTTACTACTATTCTTTTCTAAATATATCATTTATAAAATAATATATTATAATTCCTTTTCTTTCATTTATAATTTTTTTAGTTTATGTAAAATTGTTAGATACAACAATAACTAATTACTATGAGACCAGAGGGTAATTCACAATGGTCTTTACAACACAACATTAGTTTTGCCAATTATTATCAAAAGAAAATGTTTCCATTTCATCCGTGCAATAATAGGTGGTGTAAGTTGAGAATAGAGAACACATAACAGTAAATAAGTACCTCACTGACATCAATGTTGGTTTGCTCTATTAAGAGATTGTTGATAGGAACATGCATGTGCTATCCTCTCCCAACCATTCTTTGTGGAGAAAATTATGGGTTGTGGTCACCTAGTCCTATAGGATATAGGACCATTTCTATCTATTTTATAAATCCAATAGCAACTCGACGCCAATAACTCCATGACCAAATTGGTATATTGGGTTCACAAAAATTAATTTATCACGAGCTTGGTTACTATGTTATGTTCCTCATATTATGGAACTATCAATCAATTTTTTTTGAATGTTGAGCAATTAGCAATGAGTTATGAGGCTTGTGTTTATTCCCATCACTCATCATATAGTAAAAAATGTTTGGCATTATTTATTGGTTAACAATTGATATCAATCCATACCTTTTATTCTTTGTTGGGACCGTGGGAAGTGAGAAAACTAATGCTAACATGTCTTATGTTAAGGAGAAATTAAGTTTCATCTAAGTATAACTCATTATACAATATTATAATATTGTGGCAATAAGTTATTGTGCTTCCTTCTTTAAAAAAAATTGAGGAGTGTTATTTGAACATCCTTTAATTGACAACTTATGGGGACAACCATAATTTGTAAAGAAAGAATAGGTATTTGCACGAAAATCAAAACAATAGAGAGATAAAGTAAAAAATAATGTGAGTATGAGAGAGAAAGTTGTAACAAAAATTGTCACAAAATGGATGTTCAAATATCATTTCTCAAAAAAACTATTGAGCTTTTACTTTCTTTTATAACGTTGACTCAAGTGATTAATGAGTTTCGTTTAATGACAAATCATTTGAGAGAATCTAAATTTAATAGTTAGGTGAAATACTACTTAGTTAGAGTTTACTTAACTTTCGATCAAACTCCATATTATTATGGTTCTCTTGCCTTACAAGTCGGTTCACTAAATCAAATATAGCTTTCATGAAGTAAATTTTGAACCATAATATATAAAAATAAAATAAAAGTGTCGTGTTAATAAATGTCTTAACAACATTTTTAAAGAACCTAAAAATTAAAAATTTGTCTTAAAAATACAAGTTACTTACTTTGTGAAAGTAAAAAAAATATACACTATTCTATGTTAAAGTCATTTATTTTGATTTCTTATACAATATCCTATCTAAAGGCACCTTTTGTTCTTGACAAAATATCATAAGAACACCTGATAGTATTTTTCTATATATAAAAAAATCTTAACCCTAACAGACATCATAATATTTTCATGTTAGACTCTTACGAGGATTAATGTAGCATGCTTGGTCTTTCAAAAAAAAAAATGTAACATGCATGATTGGAAAATGTATGTATGAATGGGTGGAGATTTTATTCATACTTATAGTATCCAAAATGACCCTATATTTTCAAGTGAATTTGGTTCGAATTGATCGATCAGATCATCAAATTGATGAGGAATGCCATCATTAAGGAATGGTACGTACTATACAAGTGAGGAATAATGCTAGTCACGTAATTTTCTTAACTTGTCACTTTCAAGTATTTCAACATCAAAATAAAGATTGTAGCAAACATGAATGAGGTAGGAGAAGCAAAGATGGATACGCAACTCGTGGGGATTTTGCAAAACACACTATCTTATTGGCTACAAAAATTCTTTTTGCTCTATTGTCTCTATGCAATGTGTCCAATTCAAGCATAATATTCCTCTTTGATTCCGGACATTGTTTCTCAATAGAAGACCAACCAAGGAAAGATTCCCTTTCTTCACTCAATAATTTGTACTAATCATAAGACTACTTTTTTTTTAGAGGAACGATATATAACACTACTTGCTAACCATCTCTTGCTTGAATGTGTGTTGTCGGAATAAAAACGATGAAGACATATCAAATTATTAGTAAAAAAAATGCACAAAAAAATAATCGCACTTTTAGTCCTTATAAAATTATTCTGCAATCAGTTTAGTTTTGTTATTAAGTTAATATCCATTTTTAAACAATTTTTACATACACGTTTAGAACAATATTGAAAATTTGTCCATAAAAATGAATTCAAAATTTGATTTGTAAGTCATAATTCTTTTTTTCACTTTTATCTCAAACTTTTGACGTTTAAAAATTTCTATTATTCCATCTCATGTTAAAAAGATCTAATTTTTGTAGACAAAATTTTACAATGTTTTTAACATTACTTCAAAAGTCCATAATTATTAAAAAAAAAAATCATTCAAAAATTTAAAAGTTGATGCAATATCGACCTATAATAAGGATCATTTATGTAGACAGAGATATTTCAGAGGATCGAAAATGTCAATTTTTTATGAGAACAAAAAATAAAATCTACATTTTGTAGGACGAAAAACATATTTATCCTAAAAACAAAATATTAATAATTGTAGTTTTTTTTCCTTCAAAAAATTGTAGTTTTTTTATTGGAGTTATAGTCGTGGTTGTACTTTCTTTTTTGAGAGACCAATCTTAAGTCAAAATGTAACTTCATGTGTTACAACTCTATTTTTGGTTCTTCAAAATTTTTGGTGGAATTAAATTATTTCATATCTTTAAAACTGTAATATAAGTTCAATCATTAGTTAAGTGAGCAAAATGTTTAATACTTAGGTTGAAAGGTTTGTCTCCGGAAACATGGAACAATTCAATGAACTCTACATTGTTCTTGAATATTTGCAAACGTTTTTCGTTATCTGCAGCATCTTTGTATGATATCCCAAATTGTTCGATCCATTTCTCATGTTTATTTGATGAGGAAGGAGAAGGGTTCAAGGACACTACTAGGTCTTATGATGACACTAGGTCATATCATCTTTTTAGTAGTCTTTTTTATTTATTTTACTGAAGTTCATATGAGTTCATAGGTGCTAGAGGTTAAAAAAGGACAGAAAAATAATGTTGAGGAAGAGAAAAATCGGGCCACGATTTTGGAGGAGCGTCTGATTGATGATGCAGTTAATGCAAAATCGGATCACGATTTCTTCAAATCGGGCCACGATTTTGACGTCACAGAATTAAAATCTATAAAAGCCAAACACGTTTATGAAAAAAGGGTTCGGCTTCTTGGGAGATTGAAGACACATTTGGAGCCAAGGATTGCAGATTTCGTGGTGGTTTGCCATCCAACTCATAGTGAGTCCCAAATTCATGTAATGTTGTTTTCTTTTAATAGTTATTTGTGCATTAGCCATCAATAGCTAAGTTTCAATTTATTAGGTCTGAGATTATTTTGTTCTAGCTTTTTTGCCATGTAATATGTAACTCTGAATTATTATGATTGTTATTCTAGTTTATTCAGTATAAATTGTGCGTGATGATTTTATGATTCTGACCCGATATAATTGAGCTTAGAGTTTATATGACTACTGACACTAGCTTATAACTTTGACCTATTTATGATGTTCAACTTAACGGGTAATCTAGGGATAGAAAAGTGTTAGGTTGTGATTATGAATTAACGGACTTTAAAACCTTCTATGATTATAGGTTCACCTAAGGGATTAGAGAATTATAATTAGAAAAGAGGTCTCTGAGTTAAGGGATTGAACTGAGCTATTTTGTTAATTATCGTAAACTAGAGGAACAATTAAACATTTTAAATTCAGATTACCAATTAGTGATGAACAGATGATTCGAAAGACCTGATCATATTTCCTAGAAATGTATTACCAATTTTATATTTAATATGTTATTTGTTTCGAATTGGATTCCAAACATGCAGTGGTTAGTATTTTTAGAAAAAGAATTGACGATGTATCTTAGCTACTAATCTTAGGAACTTTCATGTTAAGTTCATTCCGAAACAAACAAATGAGATTGCAAGATCCTTGCTAGAGTAGCGATTGATCATAAAGTTTAGCAAATTGTGTTATGACTCTAGTGGCTGTTAAACTTTGAGCATGCAATTCTTAAGAGTTAAAAAGCACAATGCATTGTTTAAATACTAGGATTTAATTTACAAGTTTACTCTTAAATTGCATACACTTGAGTGAATATGAGTCACACTCAACATCGACTGCCATTTCAACAACTACCTTTCTTTTCTTGTATCGTACGTCTCCATGCAACTTGTATAAAACAAGCAGCCCACGTTCTCCATTGGTGCGAGTGAAACCTTAACTTGTTCCTCAATTGCTTGCTATGCAACCTTCTAAACTGAGATGCAACAAACTTCAAGTCTTCTGCTATAAGTGCAAAGGCTTCTACTTCAGATATGGCTTTAACCGTTCGAGTCGAAGAAGGAATTACCATAGTCGGTCGTGGATCCAACGCCCATGTCAAAAGCTCCTCGCCACAAAAATCACCTGGGCCAATACGACATGAGTTGAAGAAACCAGTGCGGCCTCCATCCGTTGTGTAGGAATCAAGATTTCCTCTTATTATGAATAGCATCTCGTTCACAGGATCGCCTTCACGAACTAGATAAGTATTCTCGGTGCATAGTGCAGGCTTTAGTCTTTCGCATATTGCGTCTAGCATCCTCTCATCCATTGCATCAAACAGTGGAACCTGTTCATGATAAATCATTTACATAATCTTAAACAGCACATAATATGAGACGGAGGGAGTGATTGAGAAGGAAAGTTTAACGATTAATTGACTCACTCTTCGAACTAGTTCAAGACAAAGGTGGCGTTTAATGTCTCTTCGAAGATCCAATGGAAGTCCTCTGAGAAGAGATTCTTCATCTACGCCTCGTGTAGCTATCCATTTATATTGATCGTACTTACGCACGGATTGTCTTAGTTCTTGAGGTAGTTGTCTGTGATGCATCCATTGTTCTGTGTCAGTTCTTTTGACTCTCCACTCTTCTAACCGGACAGTTGTCGATTGTAGGTATGTCTGCCCAAATTTGAATTTTATATGTTTTTAGTACATCTATTGGGAAAAGTCAATTTATGCTATTAGTATATGCAAAGAAGCTATGGCTTAAGAGATTATTTGAGTGCATTTACCTGCATATTACCAATGAGCAATGCAAAAAGAACCAATCCAAGGGTTGCAATAACAATGGCAAACATTATTTCTCCAACAAAAGTGCTAGTAAGAAGACCTTGTCCCAAAGAACTAAAACCAGCAATCAGAAACTAATTAGTGGGTATTGTGTCACACAACTTATGGACATATCAGCTTATGCCGATAGATAAGCTTAAATAAGTCAATCCAAAAAGTACCTATAAAACATACCTCAGATTCCTTAGGCCCCACCAGAGACAAAAGAAGTACTTATTAAAGAATGCAGAGGTTGTAACTTTGGATGTCACTGCATCACCATATATACCAAACTGATAAAAGAGAGAATTTGGTGAGCATAAATTTGTGACATTACTTGTTACAAACCATGATACCCTGAGGGAATCTTTAACCATGTTGCAGTCGAAAAAATCAAATTGACAAGATGACTCCTCCAGTTTGCAAACACTCTTCCAGCATGCTTCTTGTCTTTCAATTGATAGAAGATACCAACAAGCCCCTAAAACCTTCAACAGAGAAATATGAGTTCAGTATATAATGTATTAGTAATGCATTGGTAAGATACACAATTGCAGCCGCATTTGTCTGCATTTCATAACGTAACATTGCAGCTATAATTTAAAAGAAAAACTGAAAAGACTCTAATATGTGACAATGTCCATCTTCTTGAAATAAAAGGCAAGGTGTCAGATATTTACATGACTGGCCAACATGTAAAGCATCAAGTTATAAGCAGCTCCTGCCCATGCTGTTTCTGTCACAACTCCTGTAGCTTTTACAATTTGTGAAGAAAGTGGAAAAATGAGAAATAGCCTTGGCAAATATTGGATAATGATGATGAACCTAAGGACATTTTTTGTGTTTGCAATGGTTGAGCCTCCAAGATTAGGTATGACAATCCAAATTAACACCTGTCTCAAACATGAAAAA
Source organism: Medicago truncatula (assembly GCF_003473485.1). Lineage (NCBI taxonomy): Eukaryota > Viridiplantae > Streptophyta > Magnoliopsida > Fabales > Fabaceae > Medicago > Medicago truncatula. Next base: position 29,846,172 of record NC_053045.1, on the reverse strand, counting down.
AGAGCAGCATTGTCAAAGATTGCGACAAGACGTCGATTATAGGTTAAAAAGTTAAAACCTCGCTCTTCATTAACTTGCCTGAGGAAGGGGCAGGGCAGCAATAAAGTCCAAGAAGAAACCCTTATGCAAGTACCTTGATGCTATCTTAGAAGAGTCTATAACAAGTTCTCCTCTCCCAAAAACCCTAGAAGAAGGTGCAACATATGCCGTATGAAACCTCATGAAAATGTGAATGACGTAAAAGACGTCCGCAATTGATCTAATAATTATGAGGAAAACTTCAACTGCTATTCCAATATCAATGCACACTTCATCTTGAACTATTGGCAAATAAAAGAAGAGAGGATCCACAAACAAAGAAATTAAACATGCTACCAAGAAAATCTTGTTCCATTGGTGAATGGTTTGTCCCCTAGGATCAAATATTCTTCTTCTTCTTTTCACTCTCTTGTAGTCTTCCGAGAACACTCTTGATAATACTCTAGGAGCAACATGTTTTTCGTTGAACTTGATTCCATTGTCACCATTAGGTGATGTTAGTTTAGCTAATTCAAGATGATCACCTTCAAATCTAAAATGTAAAGTGTTATAATTATGGTTATAAATTTTTTGTTGCTATTGAAAGCATGCAATTAATGTTGATTGGCATAGAAATTCAATATTCTAATTTCTAAAGAACTTGTAAGAAATAAGTTCAAACTTAAGATGCCAGAAAAGAAACTTGCCTAACAAATCTTGAATCTTCTGAAGCCATGTCGATTTTCCAGCAGTGCCAATCTCTCTCAATTATCAAACAATATGATACGCGTACGGTACCGATACATACAAGTCGGACATGAATTTTGGAGTAACCATGTATCAGAGCTACCAAACCACTAGTGTCCTTAAAATGGAACTGCCAAGGGGTATACTTGTGTTCAGGTGCATATGTATCAGTTATAGATAACATATAAGAAACCAGAAAACTACTTTGAGGATTAAAAGGGGGGAGATGAGTTGGTTGCTTAATGTGAGAAATAATAGTACAAAATTTGTCACTGTACCAAAAACGTTGTGATCATGTAAAAACAAAACTAAAAACAAAACCGTTTTCATAATCATATTATTTGATTGAAAAGATATCAAAGACGGAATAGCCTATGCAAATGCAAGGAAAGCAACAAATACATTGCAAATACACAAGCATATGGAGTATGCAAACATATATAAATAGGCTACATGCATACCTAAGTATAAGATATGTTGAAAAAGTATAAGATATGTCGAATAAACTAAGAAGTTAAGAAAGTTCTTTAGAGACGAAATTAAGAAAGTTAGTAGTGATACTAAATTTATGATTAATTTATATTGCTTTTACAAGTTTATCTTAAAGAAAAGAGTAATAATTTATCTTTCCTAGTATTTATCATCACTTACAAATAGATATAGAATAGTAATTAATAGTATTTAGTAAAAAAATAATTAATTGTTAATATTTTTGAAAAAACTATATAAATTAAAGATATTGCTAGTGCATGTAACTTTAATAACAAGAACATCTAAATATGGATAAGGCTGGGGTAGATAAGCAGACGAAAGAGGGCATATAAATACGATCAAGTCCAACCAAATAAGTTGGGTGGCTGGATACAGAGATGGAGAGATATGTAATGTGTTTAGTTGTTGAAATTTCAGTTGAAGTCCTGATCCGATAACCAAGAAATCTGACTATTTTCAATGCAAATTCCGAACTAGGCACACATGTTTGTAACTCATACACTTGCAACCTCGAACAAATATAATGTTTGCTAGAGCTAAAATCAATCTCATCTAACACAGACTTAAAACACGTCTTCAAGAAATCGTAGAAACCGATTTGAGATTCAGGTTAGTGAGTAATTTTTCAACAATTCAAACTTCTGTTAACAAAATCCAAACGTTAAGCAAGCATATTAATGAAGCAAATGCCAAATTCATGTTTTATCGATACAAGTCTAGCCTAAAACTTTTGCTTAACCGAACATCTTATGTAAGCTGTGCCTTGAGCGGCAAGCATTTGCAAACTCTTGCTATATGAATAATTAATTTTCCCATTATCTTTGATAAGCTCATGAACCAAAATTTGCAGGACATAAAAGGCATCTTTCCCTACATCCCTCCCAAGAAAAAATTCTCTCCCAGAGATCAGCTAGAAGAGAAAAAAGAAAAAACGAAGCAATTTAAATGCACATCTTGTGATCTGTGTGTTGCTAAGAGCTTTCATCCTGTGCATCAGAAGCAGATTCTTTCAAACATGACCTCATAATCTTAGCAAGCTTTGCACAAGCATCCAAGCACAGCTGCATTCCCTGCATGAAGAAAACCAAATGTCAATGAGAGCTTGTTCCATCTCTATTTGTTGTATTGACTCAATTTACGTTATTTTATTGCGTCTGGTAAGATCTTGGTGCTACAAATATCTAGTTACCAAGGTTTTAAACAAAAAGTTTTGCAACTGCAATCAAGGCTGCGACATCATGGGTTTGCAATTGAACATTAGCTGTGATTCTCTCTAAATATTAAGGACTGCTGTGCAACCATAATTTAAAAAACCATGCTAGATACTCCCATTTCAAGCATTAAAACATAAAATAGATTAAAAATATTTAGATAATATGCCGACTGGTTTTTTTTTTCTTTTCCAATCTGTAAAGTGAGACAGTATCCTTAAGTTAATTAAAAACGTGAAATAGGCATCACTAATAATAAAAATATTTAAAAAAGATGGAGAACAGGCGGACCTCATTAATCTTTGGGGTGGACCATTCGCCGGTAACTGTCAGTTGGGTAATTTCATAGCGAGATGGCATGCAAGTAATCATTAAGCTTCCATCTTGGGAGTTTTCCTCCTCAAATATAGGATCAATGACGAGGTTCTTGCCGAGACATGACTGGAATCATTAAAAAAAATACATTTTATAAGACAAAAAATAATTAAATTGGTCTCTTAGCAGCAAAACAAGCATTTCATGAAGGAATAGTTCATATTGTCAAAAAAATAAAATGAAGGAATAGTTCATGGCAGGGTCATAAACAAGTATAAGCTCAGTGTCTTCCTTGTGATAATCTCATTTAGTGATGATTTTGTGAAGATGAGCCTAGCATTAATAAATCCAGAAAGATCAACCAATAAAAATGGCAATGCCAAACATGTTATTGTGCATAGTCTATGGTCTCCACCGAATAAACAAAAAACAGTTTAACAGGCATTTCAAGGCTACAGGACATGATGCATATATGAAGAAGTAATCTAAATATGCATAGAGTGTGATTCTGGTGCAAAGTAAAATATTGGAAGAAAAAAAGAAAGTAGAAGATGATATCATGGTAAACAAAAATTCAATAATAGTTTAAAAATGGGAGGCAGTTCAAGCAACCTAAAAAACAAGGCACAAATTACAAAGAATTGCAAATGTGTGTAAAATTCATACCACTGAAACTGAGGCAACAAGGTCATACATCAGTATTCCGGCATCTGCCAAGGCAAGACTAGCAACCGATATGACAACTGGGAGATCACCTGCGACAAATTGAATAATAAATTACAGCTAGAAACTTCACAGAAAATCAAATAAAACAGATTTTGCTTAAAGATTTAAATTAAATTGCAACTCTGGCCTCCAAAATATAAAATACGGTCCTTCACCACTGCTTCGTAGTTTTTACAATTATTAAAATCCAAAGAAATGTTTCTGTACGATAAATCTGAGACTAGTTCACTAACAACTAGACTTCTATCACACAAGATTATATACCTACCTTAATTTATATAGTAAAGGTGCCCATAAAAATCTACAAAATTATGTATAAATCTTACATGTACACCAGTTGCGTAAAACAGCTATTATCGTGAATAATGTATGTACTTGGCTATATCTTTCAAGGAATCCTTGTGTTAGGATTCTTTGAACATCAGTTGTTGAAAGGGGATTATTTTCTTCCAAAGTTTAGGGATAACGAAAGAAAATGAATACACATAAGATGCTACTCTCTCGCACTAAATACGGTCAAACAATCTAAAAAATTCAAAAGCTGCTTTACATAGAAGCTAGAAATATATTTATAGACTTCTTGCAACAAAAAAGGACTAACTTAAACCAAACTATAATTACCTCACACTCCCTATAAGGGGATTAATGCAATCAATTTCTAATTTTACTAAAACTGCAACATATTCTATCCTAAGGATCTAATACTATCAATTTTTATTCCTCTTCCTATAATAGATGTTCAGTGCCTCACCTTACAACTTGGAATACACTAATTGCTGCAGTGGTTAACAGTAAGAGTATATAATTAATTCTTACAAAACAGAAATCTTGTTTGATATCTCTTTCCAGTGCCTATGATAGCAATTCAACTAAAAGAAACTACTTCATGTCTCCTACGAGCTGTATCCAGACCAACAAGTCTTGATATAATCTTCACTAAGGCTACCAGTTAGATTCAAACCCCTTCATTTTATTCTAGGTGAGTGCATCCGTATGTAACTTAGGTTGCAAACAGAATCATACCTCATGATTAATTAGCTAAATGAAAATATGGTCAAGCAAAATACCTCTTCGCATTAACGCAAGGGAACACAAATTGTTGAAGCATAGCAATAACCAGATAAAAACACGGTAAACAAGAATAACAATAAACTTAGACTTTGATTTCTATTGTGTTTTTGTAATTTATATTCATCACATTTTAATCCTTATATTTTCTAACCTATCCATCAAAAACAATATGACTGTGGGTTAAATAGAAAATCAACACGAAATTGTAAGCTTACTGCCACTAGATTCCAGCACCAATGCAAAAACATCCACAGTGGTCTTGGGAAAAGAATCCAATATTATTGCACCCTCCAAAGCTTTATGAAGCATCGAACTGTATTCTTTGTGGTCTGAACCCTAACTTGAGATATAAGATATTAAACGCTACTCAAAATAACCAAGATATGATAAGGAGTCAAAGAAAGCAAAAATTACAACATCTAATATACCTGTCCACGAACTGGAGTTGAAAACGTTGTATAGCTGACATTGCAATTCAGACGCCCTGTATCACTGTACATCATTGCCTTCTTGCTCTCTCTTGGCCCAAACCTATAAAAAGAACGCATCAGGCAGAGAACATAACAAACGAAAACTGATGAAACACACTGCATCATGCTGATTGAAGTATGAAGTAACACATTTGTAAGACAAAAGAAAGCACTCACACAGATACAATGACTTTGGTATTTCCAAACTCAGCATAAGCAGATCCTGATGCAGCATTCACAGCACCAGTCCTGAAAACTACAAACACGAAATCATAAAGCTATGAATACAAACACGGGATATGACGCTGATATGGATGAGTAGATAGTGATAATAATTTAAGAAAATAAAAGTGATTAAGTGTAACTACATGTGTTGGTATTAGATATTGGACATGCTTTCAATATGAAGTGTTGGGGTGGTATATAGCTATGTAGCACCAACTCTTCTGATTGAAGGCATGTCTCTACTCTCTACGTTGTCAAAAGCACGCTATAGCAGAATGGCATTGCACTGTGGCGATTGGATTCGGCACAACACTATTGGCCCCCAAACCGCTATTGAGTCTGGCATGAGGGTTTTGGGGCAAAATTCCTCATCCTTCTTCATTAGACCGTTGTCTTTTTTTTTAAGGTTATAAATGTCAATTCGAACCCATGTTTTGTTCTTCATTCTGTTAGGTTCTTGCTCACAAACAACCACTTTGTTCTTCTTCCTACTTTTAGTTCAGTTGGGTTATGTTCATCTCTGTTTAAGTTTTATTGTCTTTAACTATTAAGCAAGACGGTCTCTTTAATTTGAGTATTTATGTTTACTTTGTACACTGATTTTTAGTCTTTGCAAATAGTGGCTATTCCGCTGTCATCTATACTCACTCCGTCCCAAAATATAAGCAAAATGTGGTCAGCAAAAGTTAATGTGTCTGGTTCAAAAAATATGTACCAAATATATGACTTATGTAACCCATTTTTTGCTTATGTTTTGATACGGATGGAGTAGCATTTTAGGGTTTGGTGTTACGCGAGGCCATGACAACACAGCATGTCTAGTGTCTGACAGACCCCAACACGACACATGTGAACTCACCATAAAAACTTAAAGCTAAGTAATCATCCATGAACACATTAAAATTCATGCAATCAGTCTAATAGAAACAGTGTTGTTTTTGTTCCTGTGCCAGAACTCAGAAATAAGTAAATTTTTATGATACATATAAAAACTTGGTACCGAAGAATAATAATGATAAATAATTAGGGTATGAATTAGCATTGAAATGAAAGAGTGATGAAGCTTACAAGCGGGTCTACACTGGTGGAAACCACGGCCATCGGGTCGGGTCCAATCTTCTTCCTTGAGAAGCAGTGGTTTCTTTTTACCGGTTGTCAGAGACGGTGAGTATGTCGCCGGAGTCGTTCCACTTTTACCGGCCATTCCCAACAGCGGAGGTGTCTACTCTGCTTCACCGAGGTTGGAGAGAAGAGTAGTTGTTCGAGGGTCAGGGCAGTGGCGGAGCCAGACCTAAAAGTTTGGGGTGGCAGCTTTAAAAATAAACTAAAATATATAAATCATATAATATACAATACGACCCATTTTGGTGTCGTTCATAAAAAATTTCAACAAAATAATACTAAAAACCGATCATCATATTCAAAGTGATGCTTTACGCATCCCGACTTTTCATCTTAACTTTTCCTGTTGAAACAGTTCCAAAATCAACTAACAATACATGGTTTCAATGTTACATCAATTCTAATAACATTCAAATTTCATAACAATAGCCGGTTTCAATTTCATTGAAATAACATAAATGATTTCAAAATGAACCAATTTCACTTGATTTTCATAAACAGAAGACGATGATAGCTGAATTCAAAAGTTGAGCCAGGTTTGATAGATCTTTCTGATGGAAAATGCCATGAATGTTGCTACTTTTCATGACAAGTTGCTAGAACATGCTAGTCATATACAGAAAAACCAAACACTATCAAAAATAGAGGAAGATTAGCTCATCTAGGCATGCTAGAAGTTGAAGATATGCTTACATTTTTTTGAATCAAATAAGCTTACATTTTCCATCTTTTCCACCTCTACTATTTAGGATTATTGATTACGTCCTCCTCTCAAAGTCATTGGCAAAGGAAGTAAGTTAACTTTTCTTAATTACATATAGTAACTCTAAAACAATTTGACTAGTTATCAGGCTTTCATATTCTACTATTGTTTAAGACAATTATTTAAAACCGAGGCTTTCAACTGGAATTCGTCTCTCACACTCAATACAATTATTTAAACACAAGTAACACAGTTCAGTAGCAATCAGAGTTCATGTTCTAAACCATAATAATAAGCAGAACATTCATGTCTTCTGTGGTAATCAGTAGCAATCGAAAACTAAAAAAATTCAATTTCACATTACTAAAGAACATGTAATCATCAAATCAGAATCAGAATTGAAGGAAATTACATTCAATTTCACATTACCTTACAAGTTACAACAATTAGGGTTTGTGGAGAGAGATGGATGGAGATAGCTCTCTAAACTAAATAATCAATACAGAAGATTGAGGGGGGTGCGGCGGTGATGGATGGAGAAGGAGAAGAGTGGTCGCGGCTCGCCGGCAGTGGTGTGGTGGTGGATGTTGTTCGGTGGTTTTGCTTTGGCTGGGAGAAGAAAAAAGAGGAACGCGCATCAGATGAAAGAGAAAGGGGAAGAGGAAATGAAATTGAATTGGTAATATTCATATTAGTTAAGGGCTTTCATCAATTCATGTTTTTAATCCTAGCCATTCAATTTTTATTTGACACGTGGCATTCATCGGTCAAAAGAACTGGACTCTAGACTAAAACAACACACAGTACAGTGGTGAGACTTTCTTTGAGTGAGGTGCAAATTTGAAAACCCAAGGTGTGTAAAGTACAAATAATGATGTTTGATCCTAGTGAGCAAGTGATTGAGAGAATGAATATTGATACTAAAATAGTTTCTCTTCTTTCGAATAACTCAAATGCAAGACAACCAAATCATTTGAAAACAATGACGAATATCGCTTCTAACCACCGCTTCCATGAAAATTGAATCATGTACATAAGAAGCTCGACCTCTACTGGTTTGATTGCAAAAGTAAAATCATTATGAGGCGTTGAAAGAGTCCATACAGTCAAAAGTAAAACCAAACTTACTCCTAACAGTCACTATCAACGACACAAACAACAGAAACAAGCCAAGCACACTCCCAGGTAAAACCAAATCCCACCACAAATTTTCTGAATCCCTCCTTGATCTCACATATTATAATCTTTAAATTATTAATTTTTTTCGTTTAATTACTTTTATGCCAAAAGTTATTTTTCTTCTAAGCTTCAGTTGCTTTCTTGTAACGTAAAAATAATATATTTTTTCCTTTTTACATAAGATATAATTTTTTTCTTCTTCAACTTTCAACTGTTATTCCTGTGAATGCAGTCTCCCCATATTATTTCCGGTCACACATTTGACAAGCTTTATAAGCTAAAAATATAAACAACTATTTGGTCACAGCAAAATGATAAGCTTAACTTCAAGGAAGATTTCTTGTCCAAAAAAATACTTCAAGGAAAAGATTTCAGAATATATGTATATTTGTCCGAAAAAATATACGATGTTAATTAATAAAATCGGATTCTTCTCCAAATGAAAGAACCAAAATTAACCTCACCTATAGTCCTCCTAAGCTTTTTTGTACAAGAATACATTGAATATATTTTTTGTGCTTATAATCTAACCACATCTATGTGCTGTATATTCAATTCAAAACAGAACTGAAAAAAAAAATGTAGAACATAATCTCAAAACCAGATTGCATTGCTTCATCCCTTGTGAGCAATGCACAATAAATATCATTATTCAAGGAGAGTATTTTCAAGGGACAGTCCATCTGTCATGCAAAATGATTCGAACCGAGGCTCGGTTATGTCTACGATTTCCTCTTCTGATGCATGAGAGCTATTAGATTTTGATGACAACAAGATTAAACTTTCCATATACTCAGCTGAAACTGCATCTGCTTCTTTATTTTTGTTTCCAACACACGGATTATGATCGATATCTAGTGATGATAAATTATGAGTTGCAAATTCATTGGATGGAACTTGCCTTTGCTCTTCTGCATTCTCCGCTTCCTTTACGTGTACATAAAGAAAAATATTCTGTAAGTGGTTTTTTTTATGCAACAGAAGAACAATATTTATTCGCAGTGTGACATAACTAACATTCAGGCAAGCAAAATTTTCATCAAAACTCAAATTTGAAAAAAATAAGAAACTTGATTAAACTAGAAAGTGTTATGGAGAGCTGAAAACATGATAGTGAATGTGTTCACCTGAAACAAGCTAGCGGGAATGTTTCTTCTCCTCCTTGATTTTCCCGGAGAAATACTTGAAAGAATTTGAACAACCTCGCTCATTGTTGGTCGAGTGTCTGGATCCAGAAGCAAGCACTCCTTTGCTAGGTATGCCATTATATGCACCTCTTCTTCTAGGAAGTTTCCTTCCAATTGTGGATCAACTAACTCCGATATTATTCGTCTACTGTCCAGCAAACGAGGAGAAGCCTAGAACAGAAATTTCGGCGAGCTATATCAGTAATTGGGTATAACTTTTCATAGTTGATAAAGTAAGATTTGCAACAAATTCATATAATAAAGCTAGTAACTATAGCAAAAACCATATCATCCTAATTCTAAATTTAATTAGAAGATACGGCACATTATAAGATTTTAAAAAAGATGATGACAAAATGTAAATTCAGGTTAATTTTATCGTTATGAATTTAGTTTAAAGTACCCATATAACGAGGCTTTCTTCTTTTCCGGTAGTTTTATGGATAGGATGTCGACCCGTGATAAGCTCGAGAAGAACCACACCAAAACTAAAGACGTCTGATTCAAGAGAGGCTCTACCAATAATCGCATACTCAGGTGCAAAATAGCCAAATGTCCCTTGCATTCTTGCTGGAGAATCTGAACCGCTTGGTAGGTCATCAGATCTCAAGTTTTTAGCCATACCAAGATCAGTGATCTGCAAGTTGATTATTTAAATAAAATAAAATAAATCAATAAATATACCTTATGACATTTGCTTTTAGTATACTACTGTCCTCAATCATATCATAAGCCAAGTCTCTTAAGACTCCTAAGGTTGCATATCCAAGGATATTATATCCTCTAAAGTAATTCAAAATGTGTAACTACCATTTAAAATTAAATTCACTATTCATACCTTTGCTTGCCAATTTTCATCTAGAAGAATGTTGGTTGATTTCACATCTCTATGAAGAATTCTTGGAGCAGCTGCTTCATGGAGATATTCCAAGCCCCTTGCTGCTCCAACTGCAATCATAACACGAGTAGTCCAATCCATATATTTTCCAGAAACTCCATCTAAACACTCCCTCAAATTTCCATTATTCATGTACTCAAATACTAATAACCTTTGAACATGTTTTCCTTTTGATTCTAAGCAGTATCCAAGTAACGGCACCAAATGACAATGATGAAGTCTAGCTAATAGTTCAATCTGAACAAACAAAAACATTATACTCATTATGGATATTTTAACATAAATTAAAAAAAAAAGGTCTTATAATCATCTTTTATTTAGATATCATGAGCATTCGAAAGAATACTAAATCACTAGTATTCAAAAATTAGCTTCTACCTCCTTGAAACATGCAGAGTCTGCTTCTGGCCCTCCATGATCTTTTAGGCGTTTAACTGCCACAATATTGCCATCTTTTAGCCGACCACGGTATACGTAACTACTTCCGCCTACTCCAATAAGGTTGGTAGCTGAAAAGTTATCGGTGGCACTTTCCAGTTCAGTAAATGGAAATTGAATAATGTTTCCATAGAAAGTTTCTTTTTGGCTCCCAAACAAAAAAGAAGGTTTCTGAAAGCATCCTACATGAAGAAAAAAAAAAACAAATCAATAATTAATACATAATGGAAAATGAACAGAACTTTGAAGTTTGAAATCGGAATCAATGGTGAGTGATTAAAAATCAGCTTACCTGTGATGTGACAAATAGGAGAACTTATAAAAAGTTTTGTTTCTGTCACTGAAGAAATTCCTGTCCTATAGCTGATTAGGTTGGCGGTACTACCACTACTGGTTTCCTTATCTGACGAGAATATTGGTGATTGAATAGAGCATCTGTCCCTTCGGTAGACGTAGCATACAGCTGAGGTAAGCAATGCAATAGTTGTGCATATAACACATATCACTAGGATAACTACAACAACCTTGCTGGAAATGTGTTTCTTTGAACCTAATGACGTGCTGACAGTTCCTGCATATCACTCAAAAAATCATAAATTAAGGCACAAACCAATGATATAGTGGGAAAGAGCACAATGAGAACTAAAAATTGAAGAAAATCTTCACACACAATGAGAACTAAATAATTATTTTTAAGTATCCGTAGATATTAACACGGTTATACTCAGAAAACAAATATTAGTGTGTGTTTGGTTTTGCATTGACAAAAATTGAGTTTGGATGAATTAACTTTGGTTAAAAGTGAGTTGAGCGCAAAACGACTTATGTTTGTATACATTCACATAAAAGACTGTTAGACAATAAATCTGAGGCTAAAAATCATGTTTGGAGGTAAAAGCTCCAAAGCAGTTTTAGGCTAGAATGAATTCTAGAGGCAAAGTCAATTTTATTCGAAAACTCAAACATATCAAAATCAAGTTTATCTGTCTATAATCACTTTTGTCTCTCATATATGCATTTAGTTTCAGTGTACAATAATAACTACTAACTATGATATAGAAATTTAGAATTAGCATCAAAGATATACCCCAGGTGCAGTTGCAGGCGTGAAAGCAATTAGAGCTATTACCATCTGCTGCCACTTCGGGAAATCCATTGGGATCACAAATACATGTCCATATAGATGCACCCTCTTCGGGATCTATATGAAAGGCAGAGTAGTTATTATCATATTATATTCAGGTTATGATCACTGTCTCCTCATTTGACATAAAACAAAAGTACATACCTGAGTGGCAATCGCATGATTTTGAACAATTAGCAAGAGAGTTGCTTTGATTCCCTTCAAAAGAAGAACATCTACATTTCCACTTGTTTAGGACAGATGTATCAGATGCTTCATCTGCCAAAAACAAAAACAAAAACAATGCAACACATAAAATAGTGAGCTTTATGGTTTCTTTGGCTTTACCTATTTCAGCACATAAAATAATCTACAGGAAACAAACAAATACAATATAAATTGTGATACTAACCACAAATGGAGTGTTGAATCCAAAGCAAACTAATAACAATAGCAAGAGCAATTTTGATCTGTGACTTCATTTATTCAACCCCATACACTACAAGAAAAAACCACTTATCACTACACAGATATTTGGGCAACAATTTTTCTCATGTCAGGAAATAAAGCATATATCTAATATCATTTTCTAAGACAGTAAATTCATGTGCCAACCAAAACAAAATCACAAGCAGATGAACAGAAACTTGCAGCTATATTCTTTCAAATATTGTATTTGTGAGAGACAGAAGTAAAAAGAGCGATAGATTTAACCAGTTAATGGTTACAATGTATTTAAAGTATACAGTAAGTGCCATATCTTCAACACTCAAAATTTTACCAAACTAAAAAAATTCAAGTTTTTTGGAGCAAATAACAAAACTTAATTGACTTGATTTTCTGTTATAAAATCTATGCCATTTTAGAGATGATAGAAAAAGAAAAAGAATGAAAGTAGCAACAATTGGTAAACCTGTATCAAGAATAACAAGGTTAATCTTCAAAAATCTTGAGTATAATCATAATCTGTGGAAATGAAGGTAAAGTGACTTAAAAGATAAACTAATCCAAAAAATACAATCTGCAGACAAAGTAAAAATAGTAGGAAGAAACAAATAGACAGTCGGCCAACAAATACTATATCAGAGTCAAATCCTCATTACCACCAAACCAAATACTGAATCAGATAGAAAATGATGGCAGTAGGAAGTGTATTCACAAAAAAAAAAAAAAAAACATGGTGTCCCAATATTTTAAAAACCGAATTGGACATCGAACTAGTGTGACCTCCAGGTCATGGTTTAATTACTTTAAACCGGTCGAAATAGGACACGGCCAAACCACTTGATTAACCTAAATGTAGACTGTGCCGGTTCATGGTTCAACCGGTTGAACTGTTTCGGTTTTTAAAAACATTGTCAATTGTCATATACACAGCAGCATTAAAAACATGAACATTTAGTTGCCTAGATAGTAGCTAGCGGGAAGTGGCAAAGAAAGTCAACAACTGATTTACCTAAACAATCAATTGAATGAAGACAAATGGACCATTGATATAGTTACATGATAAATCACACAATAAATGCAACGCAGAGAACTGGTAGAAAATGAACTCTCTTGATGGCTTTGAGAATTGAAAGTAGCTAGCAAAATGATATACACTTTTTGAGTGGATTAAATTCAGCAACTACCAACAGTAACCATCATAATTTCTACCTAAAATTCTGCATAGGTTTTAATAATCATCCTTGAAAAAGTTCATTTTGAAATGTGTATAATTAGAATCAAGTCAAAGTAGCAAAAAAGATAAAGGGAAAGAAAAAGAAAAAAAAAATGAGAATCTGAGAAAGGAAATTAAAGACTAATGTCCAATATATAATATATATAGGTAGAAGGGTTTTGGAAAGTTTGAATTTTTTCACTTAAATCACATACGATTTTGATGGTTTTGGAAAGAATCAAGAGTAAACCTTATCTAAATTAGAGCAATGAGATAAATGTTTTCACCAACCTTGAGAGAATGAATAAAAGAAGATAGTGACTGATTCCAAATAGTTATAAATGCCACAAAAGCAACAGAAATATATAGAGTTGAAATGAAGGTTAAGAAAGCAACTATGAAAGTACACCACTTCTCTATGAAAATAACTCATTTGCTAACTGAAAACAACACCTCAACCACCATTTCATAGTCAGAACAAAAAATCAATTATTGTTTTGAAAGAACGGAAACTTATTCCCTAATTTGTATAAAAAACTTAGGGAATAATAAAAAGGTTGGTTCAACTTTAAAGCACTAAATTTTATATTATTACTTACATGTAAAGAATAAGATAGGATATGGTATGGTATGTATGTAGGTAAGTTAACGGCTAGAAAGATAAAGTAGTGTTTTGTCATTTCTTGAATCAAAAGATTTTGGAGACACAAAAATAAAAAAGGAAAGAGTAACGGTAGATTATTCTAACAAAACCGCCCCCTAAGAAAAAAAAACTACAAAACCGTCCCCTAAATTTTGCATATGTGGCAGTTTTGGCCCCCAAAACTAATTTTGACTCGGTCTACGCTGACGTGGCACCCTAAATGAGGTGCCACGTGTTATTTTTTTTTATCAAAAATTGACCTTGGGGTGCCAAAACTGCTACAGTTGCAAAACTTAGGGGACGGTTTTATAGTATTTTTTCTTAGGGGGCGAAAATTAAGCTTTTTTTTTATTTGGATGAAGTGTACATCATATTTTACTTTGCTTGAAAGTCATATATCATAATTTTCAAAGGAATATATCAAATTGTCAAGGTTCATAGTGGAATTACACCAGTGACCGGAGTTAGTTTGAGAAATAGTGAAATTACACCAGTAACTAGAGTTAGTTTTAGAAGAATTTCAATTTTCAATTTATTGAGTTTTGTTTAATTTTTTTATCTCGAGTTATTATACATTGTCCTTATCAACTAAGTTAAGGATATCTAACATTGAATTATTTAATCTAATAATAATATTAAAGTGTTGGGGTTTATTGAAAAAAAAATATAGAAAATAAAGTGTGGGGGCCATTGAGTTATTAGAGTGTGGGGTCGGTGTTATGGTGGGGCCACCAGTTGTGATTGAGAGCGTTAAGCAATTAATACTAGCATAAGGAAGATGGTTATTACTGATTAGAGAGAAAAGAGGATCCTACTTAATCAACGGCAACTTTGAAAACATATTAATCTAACAATGTAAATTGCAATGAAATCATATTAAGTAACGCACAAACAAACAAAAAAAAAAAAAGCAAAGAGACAGAATTAACAGCGTATGTTATGTACTAACCTGCGATGTGATGTGGTAACATGAACTAGAACGCACGCACGAGTGGATGAATCATGAATGAGTAAAGTTTGTAACAAGAGTTGAAGAAGAAGATGAAGTTACGAAACAGAAAATTTTATGTAAGAGGCACTCACTGTTCTGTTGTGTTGGTAGAGGAAACAAGTACTGTACTGCTAAGATCTAAGGTGGCATACACTGCTTGCTTTCTTATAATTATAACCCCACGTGGGTCCTACATGTTTATTCATAGAATAATAAACCATATGAACATCACGTGACATTCATAATTATAGATTATGGTCATTCAAATTCGACTTAAGGCTATTTGCATCCCATTGAAATGTTTCATAGTTGTGTGTCGCACTTCCACCTCGAGATCTACCTCAAATCATTCACACTATCTATTGAAAAAGTTCCAACACTTTTCACCCACAATATTATTCTTTGATCAATTTGATATTGTCGGATCTAAGCGCAACACTACTTCTATGAAGAAACTTGTGAGCATTGTCACTCATCTTCCTCCAAAGCCTCTAGGCAAAGTTACTACGCCACCTTTGGTTGTTGTCCCTAAATATGATTATCTACTAATATGACATGATATCGTTCCAACAATAGAATCAATGCTCCATAACAAGAGAAACAATCACAAATGATTGCTACGCAATTGGAGAGTCTCAACAATGACCTGATGTCATTGTGGAAATCATGACAACAAAGTCCTCATTGTGGAGATCACGACAACAAAGTCCTCCCTGATAAGCATGATCTCATTTGCACCTATTTAAAACCTTGGAAGGTCAAGAACAAACACTTGACAACAAATGTTAATCCAAAAATAGATTCACGGTTAAGCAAAAATACAACTCCAAAATCCCGTACATAAGGGCATCGACCTAAATGAGTCATTTTCATATTTAATAAGTGACCTTGCTAATCACCAGCTCATTGTGTTCACTTCGTTGTACAAGTCATCATCTCGAACTAACAAACATAGTGGCAATTGTCCGAATAGGACCAAGACTCATCCAAACTAAGCTTCATATTAAGGCTCCACGAAGTATATGTTCCTCCATTAGTATGTTTAGAACCCAATAATGCTATATGGTCCGAACAATAAGAATCACTAGAAACGAAATATGAACCTATAAGAAACTAAAGTGGGAAAAAATGAAAATAGAAAAGCCTAAAGATCACCACATATGAAAATTAAGTATATCACATCAACATGCATATAATCAAGTGAAAAAAAATTCACCAGCCCAGTTCAACTGAAAATAGCAAATTATGTACATCACTCAATCACACTGAAAAAATTAGACTTACCCTTTTTCACCATTCTCTGCATCTACAATTTATACTGGCAAAAATCAGGAATTTTTATATCCCCCAACCCAAAATTTCCTTCCTTTTAATTATACCCCCGCCATAACCAAAATTAAAAAATAAAAGAAGATTACAGTAATCTCCAAAGGTCTTCCCACAAGTTTATGTATAAGATAAGCAGAATTTACTCAATGCACTGTTGTTATTATCTTCTGTGCCTTTCAGGAAATGATTTAGCAGGCTGGAGGCTTCGCCTTAGTGGAGCCCCTAACACGATGGTCTGCGAACGCGTCACCATATCAACCATAGAAGGAGTTTGGTACGATTGCAAAAGACTAGAGCTATCAGTAGAATCCCCTCGTGTCGTTGCTCTTTGTGCTGAATGCGAGCTCAATCCTGACAGAACATAAGCTCTTCCAGACTGCTCATAGACATGTTGGTTCGCCATTCTCTCCTGCATTTGCTGTAGTTCAGCAGCAAGTGCAATGCATAACCGATCACCAGCTTTAGCAGAAACTGATTCAGACAATGTCTTATGACAACTATCTAAGACAGAAACTGCAGCAGACAATTCCCCGCGTTCAGCTGCAACCCTTGCCTCGGCCATCGCCTCAGCTGCTCGAAGCCTGTTTAGCTGTCTGTCTACTTCGATTGACACAACTAGTTCTCTGCCTATGTTAGGTCTCTCGATTTTTACTTCACTAGTTTCTTCCAATGCTATCATTTCCTTTGTTATAGGATCTCTATAAAAACCTTTAACATTCAACAATGACATCTCATCATTGGAACTATCAATTGGAACATTGACTGTCACCAAAAAGTCCCTCTCTTCTTCGGCATACAAATCTCCGACAGTAATAGAAGCCATTCTTCCATCAGTAGTCAAACTAGTTCGATAACTTCCTGCTTTTACCGAACCAAGTTGCAGCTGAGGATGAACACACCTGATTTCTAACTGTAGTTCCTGCACTACTACACTCAAGAGTCCCCCAATACACTGCGCAAATGCGTCCTGAATTACGTCCTCAGCTTCGATAAAAGAAAATGTACCTCCTGATATCTCGGAGATTGAATGCATTGAAGTAGCATCGTGGTCAGCGCCGAAGCCAAACGCATGCACAGGTATCTGCAAGCCTACACTGCTATTATTACGGTGAATGGTGTTTGGGACAAGTGACTGGTAATTTGTTCCGACATTGGGTCTACTATTGACTGTGTATGTATCTTGTCCATCAGAGAGTAATATGATGCTGGAAACTGGATTCTTCCACCGACGATCGGAAAACACTTTTGCACCTTTCCTCAAGCCTTCAGCAATGTTTGTTCCGCCATTTGAAACCAAAGAATTAACAGCTTGTAAGGCCTCTTGCCGTCCGATTTCAGTCATCTTTCGAAGAGGAAAGATGCGACGCGCCGTGGAGGAGAATGCAATGACAGACAGACGGTCCGAGGGACCCATATTTTGAATGACAAAACCCATTGCTCGTTTTAGCAATGCCAGTTTAGTACCTAACATGCTGCCACTTACATCAAGAACTGTAACAAGGTCTACTGAAGCACGAGACTTTTCAACCGGAGGTGGTGATGAGTCCGTATTGTTTCCGGGAATATTTTGTTTACTCTCTGACTGAGGTGCTTTGAGATGAATTAACACGGCAAAGGCGTCACAAGAGGCTGATTTTGGAACAGATGAAACCTCAGGACATGTTCTGATCTCAACTTTATCTATTACATTGTGATTAGCCTCGTTATTATTGCTGTTGCGAGGAATTGAAGCATGTTGATCAATAGATTCATCATCGTCAAAAATAGCCGGTTCAGAAACGTGATAAAGTGATGAAATCTGTCCACCTGCATTAGCTTGGGGAGAAGGAAGCCTCCTTACGGCAGGTGGCCAGCCATCTTCTCTTGTTAATTGACTGCTTCGAGGATTAAGAGTCGGGCTCTGAAAAGGAACTTCTTTCCATTTTGATCGACAAACGGGGCAAATTTGGTTCCCATGTTTTACATTGGAAGTGATACAGTGGAAATGGAAAGAATGAGAGCACTCTGCGGTGAAAATGGCATGGCCATTCCCTGGTTTCATTGTGTTCAGGCATATTGCACAAGTACCCTGCAGATCATATGGATAAAAATATCAGTAAAAGAAAGCATAGTAAGCGCCATTATGGCTTCCACAACTATAATTTGAAGGAAGTAAAAACAAGATTCAGATGCAGAATCAAGACTATACTTGACATAGTCAACACAGAAATCCCATTTTTATCAACCAAATTCCTTGTACTAGACAAAAAAAAAACGACAAAACACTAATATCACTGTTTGGATAAGCAACTGAATTAGGTGCTTATAGCGTAAGTGCTTATGTATAAACTATTTCTATAACTAAAGATAAAATAAAGTCAACTATTTTCATATAAGCTATAACTATAAGTGGTTTCGATAAGCTATCCTGGCGTGTTTATGGAAATAAGCTGAAAGCAGCTTATAAACATGTCATAAGCTGCTTCAATAAGCTCTCCCAAAATCTTACAAATGTATGTACTAGTAGATAAGCTCAAATAGTTCAACTCAAACATACCTTATATCTGAAATCAACACTAATAAAAAGTGTACTGAGCATTAAGATCCCCATAAGCTTTGAAAATTTAAATTATAAATCTATCAACAATGGAAGAACTCCAGGATGTTAAGACAAGCATCCTCAAGCTTTTACAACTATCCAAATTTGCATATTTCCCAAAGACATATTAATAATTTAATAACTGTGATTTCAAACTGAATTTTGAAGCTTAATTGAAATAAAGCTAATTTGTAAATTTGACCGTGGTTGAAAGGTAAGCCAACAAGTGGCAACAACCAGTCCTAACTACTAAAGAGTGTGTTTGGTTTTGCGGTAACAAAATTTGATTTTGAATGAATTGATTTTATAAGATTGATTCCAACTAAAAGTGAGTTGAGCTAAATGTAAAATGAATTATTTATTATTTATGTTTGAATTCAATCATGTAAAACTAAGTTGAACAATGGATGCAAGACTAAAAATTATTTGTAGAGGCAAAAGCTTCAAGTTAGAATCAACTCCTGCGGAAAAATCAATTATACTCGAGAACATGTCAAGGTCAATTCTACACCGCTAGAATTAAAATTGCCCCCTTCAAAAGTTTTGTGGCAGTCTATATATGGATCAAAGCACTTAAAGAAAAATTTATTATTAATCAAATAAATTCAGTAATGAAAAACATGGCCATTCTAAACTAATATGACATTAATAAGTTATTAAAAAAATGAAAAGAAAAAGAAGCAAGTTCACTAAACAGGAAAATCTGAACAGTGCAGCAATAAAGTAATCTTTAAAAAATGCAATATTTGCAAAGGTCACTATTAGCACATTATAATGTCTAACACTGCCTTCTTGTCCCACCCAATGTAGGTCCACCCCACTTATAAGACCAAATGCATAAAAAGATGAAATAGAATACAACCCATCTTTACCACACATTCCCACCTAGATGCCAAGATTCTCAACTAAATCCACAACTTATGCTACAAAGATAAAAATAAGGTCAACGTTTAGTGGTCAAAAACCTTTAGAGTACAGCAAGAGATGATAAATAAATAATACAAATACAATAATCACAATACTTTAGAAAATAAAAGACAAAGTACTAAGACAAAGTCTCTAATCACAACTCTAGAATTGAAGCTTTCGAGACATTGACTAATAAAATATAAATGACATCGAAAGAAGGAGAAATCAAAGATGATTTATTCAATGATGTAGCATTTTATTTTATTTTATTATAGTAGAGTATATTACATTGTTTATCCTGCAAAATTCCAACTTTTACTTTGTCTACAGAGTTGAATATCACAATCAATGGTTATGGGGTCATTTTGTTTTGTTTATGTCCTCATTCTTATAATGGAAAGAAGAAAAATATAAAATAATCTATGTAGCTCGAACTCAAACATTTCAGATTGAAGGTGTGTGTCTGATGACCGACAAAATTGATATTGTGTGACAAAACACTAATATATGTAATTACATTTGATCACTTCTATCTATTTTTTTAAATTACTACTCGTATCTACGTGTCAGTGTCGTGTCCGATATCACTATCACAACTTGATAGGAGATAATGCATCCACAGCCACAGCCACATCCACAAAATTGAACAGTAAATAAGTAATGGACTAAACAAGAAGAAAGGTCTTAAATTCAAACCATTTCTAGTAATGGTCCTCTTCTCCACTACAAACCATTCCCCACCTATAATGGGTTTGAAAACAACACAATCAAGAATATAAATGTACACAGAATAGTCAAAAAGGAATGAGTCACACTCCACCCAATTGAAAGATAAAAAGACAAGCCAAAACTAACCCTTGATTATAGCTGATATTGACCTTCATCTAACCATAATCATTAATCACACAAAATAGTAACTAAGCTTAAGATGTTAGTAATAGTAACTTTCTTCTTACACTAACTAAAAGGAAAATTCAAAAAGATAAACAAAAAATTAATCAATAAATGTGCCTACACCCAAACACTATGTAGCACCGGAACGTGTTTCCGGTGTCTAACAGTGACACATGTGATTATGTTCAATTAATTCACGTCTCTGTGTCAGTGTTGTGTCTTGTGTCTGGTGTCTGTGTCAGTGTTGATAGCCAAATGGTGCAAAACTTTTCACTTGAATCTCCATGGTAGATTCAATGGTGAAGTAGAAGCAAAAGGGTAACTTTAGAAACAACCCAACAACAAAAAATGAAACTTTATATCCAAACAAGTAAAAGGGTAGTGAAAAGTGCAAACCTTAGGTGATTTGAGTAACCGGAAACCAGAGGAAGATGGTGATTGAATACTTGGACTATAACCGGAGGTGTCACCGGCGAGAGAAGAAGCGGCGGAAGAGGTGGCGCCGGAGAATCTTGCGGCGGAGGAATCATCTAAAGGTTGTGGAATGTGAACACAAGAATTTAAACCAAGGGCTAGTTTCACTTTTCTCCATTTACTTCCCATAGTTTTTTGTTACTTTTTAAGGCTAAAAGGGTTGAGTTGAGAGTTTTAGAGGATTATGGAGTGGCTCAAAAGGGTGTGGAAGTTGGAGATGAATGTGAGTATGTGAAAGATTTGAACTTTGTGAAGAAACATGGTAGAAATGAACATGGGGAAGAAGACAGTGGAAGATGGGGTTTAGGTGGAGGAGTGGAAACTAATCAATGTAAAGTTGAGAGAGAGAGAGTTTTAATTAAATGGATTAATGGATGAATGAAGATTGAGGTGAGAGATGATGAGTGGTGGTTAGTGGTCAAAAGATAGAGTGGAGTAGCTCAGATGAAAAATCAATATTGTAATTCCATTTATTTCAAATTAATGTTAGTATATTATATTGGCTAAAATACATTTTTAGCTTCAAGTTCTACAATTTGTTGATTTTGATCCTCCAAGTTTTATAAATAGTATTTTTACCCCTTGACTTTATTTTCATTTGCAAAAGAGAGGTTTTCTTTGATTTTGGTCGGTCAACGTTGTACATGGACATGGCTTTTAAAAAATCGTATGTCAAATAAGTGGTGATAAATATTTGGTTGAGATGGACTTGCACCTTTTTTTTTAACAAAAAATATCAAGTAAAATAATATATATATATATATATATATATATATATATATATGAAAAACTAGATAGACACACGACATTAAAAGGAAGTGAATCAGATTGAAGTTTGAGAGGTTCCTTTTCACTCCTTTCATTAGTGCTTTAGTTCAATCAATTGATAATGCTTGAGATAATCCTAATTGACATCCAATAACGATTTTTGCTTGTGTGTTTAGGGTTCAATTGATGCAGAAAACATAATAGAACCCTAAGTTGCATCCAAATTTCGATTGTTTGGGTGTGTTCGCAAAGTAGAGATGAAGAACATGGGCAACGAAGGGATACAAAATAACATCGAAAACATAGCTACTATGAAGATGCCTAACAAGTATGTCTCCAAGTAAGCATTTTTTTATCATTGTATATTATTTTCGAAGTAAATATGGTCGATGGCACTATGTGAGAATGGTATTTAAGTGATAGTAAGATATTTGATATATATATATATATATATATATATATATATATATATATATATATATATATATATTCTTTGTCACATTAGTTTTAGGGCAACTAAGAACCACATGTTAAAGATAAGATTCTACCATAAAGGTTATTTTGTTTATGACTCTAAATCATCATACAAATAAGGCGAAGTTTTTGAGTTCAAAGATGGTTGGGACATACATGAAACTACCTTAATAGATTTTGATAAACTTGTAAAAGAACTTAGTTACTCATAAGATTATAAATTATGGCATACATGCCCACAGAAAGAGTTGAGTCCAAGAGATTGGTTCCTCCCAAAACACAGGAGTAGTCCAGTCTCTTTGCACTTCCAAAGGATTTCACTATAATCTCACATATTACAATTTATCAATGACTCTTTCAAGAGACTTCTCAATGCTCAAGCACACTTGCAAGAGACTTCTTTGCTCAAGGTCACTCCCAAGAGACTTCCATTACTCAAGGATAACTCCAAGAGCCTTCCTCTACTCAAGGACACTTCCAAGAGATTTCCAATGCTCAAAGGGTTTCCCAAAGAGACTTATGTTGCTCTAGGTTTCACCTAGAGACTTATATCGCTCAAACACAACTGAATGAGACTTTTGGTGCTCAAGGTTTCAACAAGAGATTTATATTGCTCAAGCTTCACAAGCAAGAGACTTATGTTTGTTTACAACAAATAAAAACAAACTTGTTCTTACATCGGATTTAACAAAAGATGGTGTAAATTGAACAAAGTAAACAGACTCTATACAACTTTTAGGATTTCTAAGATTACAAATGTTGAAACGAAAATCCAAAGTGTATATGCGCTATTTGATTTGGCAGAGTAATGACACAGTCAAAATAGCAGAGTCTTGTTACAACTACTTATATAGGCATAAATTTGAGAGACGTTGGAGAAGAGTGTCAGCGCATAAGAAGCTTCAAATCAAGGATGTTGAACCATTGTTGGATATGAATAATTTCGTTGAATAGTTATTCGAAAATATTTTGCTGAAACAAAAAGTATCTTATCATTCTTATTGCCCTTAAAGTTCTTTGTCTGTTTCTACATGTGGTTAGAAGAAGACAAAATTGTGCTCATATCCTTTGATTTGGATGGCTACAAAGATGACAAATCTGGCGTGGAGTCTGGGTCTCAGAGGTGCTTCTAAAGTCTGAAGGGGTCTTCTGTGTCCGGCTAGTTCTTCTATGTCCGATGATCTTCACAGAGTCTTATGATCTCTTCAGCTTCTGAGAGTGTTGGCTTTTGGTTGACCTTTCTCTAGATCTTCTACCAAAGTCTTTTGAGCTTCTCTTGTGCTTATGATGCTTTCAATACTTGTTCAATACTTGATGGATATATTATATGATTCTGCACACTTAAACAAATATTAGTACGTCTGATTCAATTGTTCTTTAATCCTTTGTCCATCAAAATCTTAGAGAAATTGTACAAGACCTTTCTTGTTCCAACACTGGCGATTGACTCAGTTGTTCATACTGCAAGACTCGAAAGGGTCACAAGCTTGTTGTATTTGGTGTTTGAGGAAAAGAGTTGTGGTGCATGGATCTATTTCGTGTTGTCGAACGGTTCATTCTCCCGTTATCATAATCTAAGTTCAGTACTTGGAAACGTTCATATGCCATCTTTTTTGCAATTCAATTATGTGCCGGCGCACGGATGTGCTGGATTATGCACATGATGTTTCACTGTTTGCCCCTATTTTATATTTGGCTCCTTCAGGCTCTCAGGTTGTTTTGTTTCACCTTTTGATTTTTTTTTCCTCGTGTTTGTTGGATTAAGTTTATGCCCCATTACTTTGTATTGTTTCCTTTACATAGGGTTTCACAAATGATCTCTGCACTCTTTTTGCCTAAAAAAAATAATAATTCAGCTGTTAATTTTGTCAAACACTATATATTCAATCAGTTAGTTTAACCGTTATCAACTAACTTTGTTATGTAAACTTATAAGTTATATGCTATTTTAACAAAAAAAAAAAAAAACACTTCTTTTGCCACATATACTTTATTTTGATCTTATAATGAATAGTTTATAACTTCTAAATTCATACAACAAAAATAGATATGTTTGATAATAATTTTCTTCACAAGCTTATAGTTCTTTCTTATTAGCCTATAACAATTGTCGCTAAGCTACTTCAAGTAAATTTGTTTATAATTTTTTTATCTAAATTTCACATTTGTTACCTTACATAAAAAAATAGCTAACTTAACCATTAGTTTTACAAAATATTATAAATTTAGGTAAATAATTTATCTTTCATTGTTATCCGTTATAAACCGACTTATCAACTAACAACTATTTTGCTAACATACACCATCCGGTCACAATTATAGTCAAAAATAAACTTTTTAGATTCATTCAATAAATGATGTATGTAGTCTATAATATAGGACACATACATCATTTATTGAATTTACCTAAAAAATAAACTTTTGCTTATAAGAGGTATACACATTTCCACACACAATTTTGTCTCTACCTCTTCCCAACATTTGTAATTGCTATATCTAAATGTGAAATTTCACCATATATAGATTTTATTCTACATATAAAATAAATGAATAAGAGAATAGATTAACTTTTCAAAAGAGAATAAATGCATAAGAGAAAGAAAATTCTTGGATTGAAAAAGACATTGACTTGACTGAAAATAGAAAAAGAAAATGACTTTGTACTTGACACCCTTTTATCAATGAAACTAACACATGCCATAT
The DNA here is from genome assembly GCF_003473485.1 of Medicago truncatula. Classification (NCBI taxonomy): domain Eukaryota; kingdom Viridiplantae; phylum Streptophyta; class Magnoliopsida; order Fabales; family Fabaceae; genus Medicago; species Medicago truncatula. The sequence goes on along the minus strand of NC_053045.1, from coordinate 29,820,824 downwards.
TATTGCCTTGCCGGCCAGGCAAAAACTGATGAGTTATGTGTATGATTGTATCCATCTGGACTCCATTGGTGAACTTGATCAATGAAATGAAGGGCTTGTGAAAGAATATACCATACATATCATAATTTCCACAAAATGAATAAAGTTATGTTGGGTCAAAGAGTGGCTATTTAGCATAATTTCCACTCATGGTCTTTGGACCACATATAGCATAATTTAAACCGATAGTCAAATGAATGAGTACCTTTGGCTAATTTGATACCTCATTTGTTTCATTATGAGTATGATTTTTAGTTATTTTAGATAAACTAAAATTATGCAAGGTAAAATTATTGAGGAAGGAGATTTCAACTATGTTGAAATTTCAAACCCCTTGTAATCATTAGCAATATATCCATATAAATTATTAATGAAAAATGAAAAGAAAATTAGATGGGCAAACCAAAACCAATGAAACAAATAAAAAAAAAACTTTTAAAAAATATGATATTTTGAAACACTGTTAGAACAAGTGTTGTAACTTTTAACCACTATTAGTTCTTTTAAATTGTTGAATCGTTTATACTACTAATTCTCTCTTTCAATTTATCTCCTTCTAGCTTTCTATCTCTCTCTTAAATTTATTCTGTATCTTCAATAAAAATACAAAAATAATCAAGAAATAGAGTAAAATTAAGAGATAGATAAAGAGTTATAATTAAGAGCAGGAAGAGATTCTAAAGTGACTTGAAATGATCATCAAGGACTTTAGCTTAATGCATTTGAGTATTTTTTTTGTTAATCAAACGGCCTAACGGGTGTTTGAATTCACCTTTGAGATCAATCAGTGAGAAATCTAAGATTCCAACATAGTTCATGGAGATGTGTACTTGTGTATTATATTATTTAATTAAATACTGCAATTGAAAAGAAAGTATTTTAGCAACAAAAAATGTGATAAACAGTAAATAAAAAATAACACTTACTTTAAAATTATTTTTTTCTACTTCTAATATTCTTATTTATTAATTTTGTTACGTCTGCAACAATTTAACTTAATTTTTTTCCTCTCATTTGCTTTATTAGGTTTGCAATTATTTAACTTAACAAATTTCATCTAAAAAATGTATCGTACCAATTTCATTCCTATCCTCTTGTCTTTTTTTTTTTTAAGAAAATATTTTCTACACTTATCCTTATTTATTAATTTTGTTAGGCCTGCAGCAATCTTCTTATTCCTAAACAAAGCTTGGTTGCCCTAATTTTAACCTAATAATTTAACCCTAATATTTTAGCAACTTTTCCCTCATTTAAAACCTAACCATATTTCCTAATTCTCCTCCTCCAAACCTTAACCATCTAACTTAACTCCTCCTAAACCATATTTCCTAATTCCCCTCCTCCAAACCCTAACCAATATATTTTAATCCTTTCTCCTAAACCGAAATCTCTTTTTAAAACCATACCTTTCTCTCCTCCAAACCCTCACCAATATATTTTAATCATTTCTCCTAAACCGAAATCTCTTTTCAACATGGCTTCCAGAAACATTCAGACTTTGCTGTCATACCACTGCCTCACTGGTAACCATATCTTCATTCCACTCTGGTTTAAACTAAATATATAGATTTTTGCTCTTATTCCTCGCTGTTTTAAAGTATAAATCATTCTTTCAATCCCTTTCAATCTTTTGTAGGTCCGTTGATGAAAAACCCTTTTTCCGATCTTGACAAAGCAATCAACAAGCTCAGACTGAAATACAGATCATATATCGTTGAATATGACATTGATGTTGTATGTGTTTTTTGCGAAATATACCTATTCTTAATTATTTGCATTCTATTTTTATCAATGTTTGTGATGTTTTTGTTTGTTATTTTTTTAGGGTTGAGTATGCTTGCTTAACATGTTTGGCGGTGATTTCGGAGATCAATTTGGGCGCTATGCAATATTGACTGATCCTAAGTCCAACAAGGTGTGAAGATCAGAGGGGGTGCTCCGATGGTTGAGTCACATGATACCATCTACCTTGATGTTATTTACAATTAGTCCATGTTTAGATAAATTGTGCAAGACCTTTTCGATTTGAATTTTAAGTTTTAGTTTCTTAGAGTTTTGGAAGCATCTATTTTTTTTGTCTTTGAATTTAGCAAATGTCCCTTGAATTTCATAAATAATTCAGCCTTGCTTGCTTTGTTTTTTGATTTATATATTTGTGTTTGTTTTTGTGTTGCTGAATCAATTTAGTAGCATGGCTGTGTTACTGAAGCATTTTAGTAACATGGCTTTTAGTAACATTATTAGTAACAATTACTAGAATCAATTTAGTAGCATAGCTGTGTAACGTCTCCTCTTAACATTATTACTAACAATTACTAATCATAATCTCTAAAATATGTTTTGGGTGGAAACAAACTAAAATCTTAATCCTAATTTCTCTCAATCAAGTAACTAAGAGATTTCATCCACATCTCTAAACTAACTTTTTGGTGGAAAGAAACTAAAATCCTTATTTCTCTCATTCAAATAATTAGGGGATTTCATCCACGTCTCTAAAATATGTTTTGGGTGGAAACAAACTAAAAATCCTAATTCCTCTCATTCAAATAACTACTAAAGATTTCATCAACATCTCTAGACTAAGTTTTTGGTGGAAACAAACTAAAATCCTTATTTCTCTCATTCAAATAATCAGGGGATTTCATCCACATCTTTAAAATATGTTTTGGGTGGAAACAAACTAAAAATCATAATTCCTCTCATTCAAGTAACTACTAAAGATTTCATCAACATCTCTAAAATATGTTTTGGGTGGAAACAAACTTAAATCGTAATCCTAATTTCTCTCATTCAAGTAACTAAGAGATTTCATCCACATCTCTAATCTAACTTTTTGGTGGAAACAAACTAAAATCCTTATTTCTCTCCTTCAAATAAGTAGGAGATTTCATCCACATCTCTAAAATATGTTTTCGGTGGAAACAAACTAAAAATCCTAATTCTTCTCATTCAAGTAACTAAGAGATTTCATCCACATTTCTAAAGTAACTTTTTGGTGGAAACAAACTAAAATCCTTATTTCTCTCATTCAAATAAGTAGGGGATTTCATCCACATCTCTAAAATATGTTTTGGGTGGAAACAAACTAAAAATCCTAATTCCTCTCATTCAAGTAACTACTACACATTTCATTCACATCTCTAAAATATGTTTTGGCGAATCAACTATGGTAATTCTTAAGTAAAAAAAATGTCAATTCTTAAGTAAAACAAAGTGCCCCATCAACAATATTAATTTCATTTTATTCATATTAATCTTTATCCTAAAATGTTGGTCACTTCCTAATTTTGTGCTTATCCTGATAACTAATACTCTTTATTGCTCAACCGACATATCCTACTCACACGTATTCCACCTTTTTCCTATAAATATATCATAACCTATTAGCCAAACCATCTCAATCTAAATAAGCATCCTCTTTCTTGGAAAGGAAAAAACAAGCCAATGATGTATGCCAAATACACTCCAATCTCAGCTGTTTCTGAAGGAAGAAAGAATCTCAAGATGTGTGTGCGAGTTGCTCACATTTGGTTGATTCGAGAGAAGAAGGTCCCCACTAGCATCATTTTCATGAACATGTTACTGGTCGATGAAAAGGTTTCTGCATGTTTGCACTCTTAGCTTTAAAATTAAACTAATGTCATTGTTGTTTTTTAGTTATGTAATTTAACCAGCTGTTTAATGTTGTTGTTGTCGTCAACAGGGTGGACGTATTCACGCCACAGCTAGAAAAGATTTGGTGGCAAAGTTCAGGTCCATGGTTCAAGAAGGGGTACATATCAGCTTGAAAATGCAATTGTAGATTTTAATGAAAGTCCTTATAAGGTAACTTCACACAAACATAAGCTTAGTATGATGCACAATTCAACTTTTACCAAAGTACACTCGCTTGCTATCCCTATGAACGTTTTTGAGTTCAAGCCATTCAATGAAATTCTCTCTTCAACTGTCGAGGAAGTATATACGGGTAAGACTTCAATTCTGAATGTGTGTTGTACATTATTTCTACCTATAAGCATTCGTTTAGGAATTTCATACATTTGTTTTTGCCTTTGTATATGTAATTTCAGATGTTATTGGTCATGTAATTGAAAGAGGTAATATAAGGGAAACTGAAAAGGACGAAAGGAAAAGCAGGGTTATTGATCTCACTTTAGAAGATCTTGAGTAAGATTTGTCTCTTTCTTTGTACTTGGTTGTAATATAATTTTAATATACCTTATGTTTCTGAATTGATATTTTGGTAATATTTTATTGCAGAAACAACCGCTTGCATTGCTCTCTTTGGGGTGAACATGTTGACAAAATTGTGACCTTTTTTGGCAACCATGACAACGACACACCTACTATATTGATATTGCAGTTTTGCAAGACACGCATGTATTTAGGTATGTCGTATTTTAAGTTTGTGCTTTCTGCTGATATCAACAATGAAATGTGAAATTATGTTCACTTGCTGTTGATTTTAAAAAAAATTAGGTGTTATGGGAGTTGCTAATGCCTTTAATGGGACTAAGCTGATACTTAATGGCGATTTGCCTGATGTCGCTGTGTACATGACACGGTAACCATTTACATTTTTATATGCTTTAGAATAAAGACAAGTTTTTTTTGTCACAATTAAGTTGTCTGGAGGTCTCACCACTCTTCTATTAACATTGGTGCCATTTTATTAGAATGAAAAATGCATCAATACAGTTCACCCGAAGTGTCAGTCAAATTTCAACGAACAGCTCCGCGTCTTTATCAGATGACTTGCTCAACACTAACCAAATTACAATTGAAAGCATGATTGAGTCAACTGAGGTAGCTATCTATTTATTGAAATTTTTAGATGTCGTTTTGGATTCATCTTTGTTATTTTTCACATGGACAGTTGTACGTCGCAATATCACGGGTTACTTCGAGGGGTGGTTTAAAAATATTGATTAATGACGACGACGGCGATGATACCGATGTTGCATCAAGTGTGATCTACAGAGAAGTTTCCCGTAATGTGTAGGACTTTTTTGTGTACTATTCATTTTCTTATTTATTGAAACTATTTACATGTCAATGAACTTCAGTTTCCCTTTTAAAATTATATGTTATGTTAAAGTAATAGGAACTACGTACTAGAATTATGGAACAATAACAAAGTCTATGGTAATTGACATTTTGCTTTGATTCACGATAATTTTTACATTCAAGCGAACTACAATGTCTTATTTTTTCAGTGAGTATTAATTTTTTAAATGACATGTGCGTTAGCACGGGTCAATGGTCTAGTTTAACCTAATTTTTTCTCGCTCATTTGCTTTATTAGGTTTGCAATTATTTAACCTAACAAATTTCATCTAAAAAAATGCATTCGCACCAATTTCATTCCTATTCTCTTGCCTTTTTTTTTTGAAGAAAATATGATCTACACTTATTTGATGTTGCACGTTTGTTCTAGAAACTATGAGCATATCAATGATCACGTTTGATGTCTTTTATTTTATACTTTTTTGTTCTAGAAACTATGAGCATGTCAATGATCACGTTTGATGCCTTCTATTTTATACTTTTTTTCGGCTACCCTAATTTCCATGTAAAATTGGTTATATATATCCAAATTATTGATAGGATTACCGAATTTTCTTTTATAATATTTTCATATTTTATATATTTTATGAAGTGTTTTATTTTGTCTACTATAAATTATCACGTGTTATTTTTTCACCATTAATTATTATATATGACATTTTATTATTTGTAAGTCAATCCCTTTACAATAAATCCGAGCGGAGCACCGGCTAAAATTTAGTAAGAGTTAACAATGTCACGAAGCAATGAATATGACCCGCGAGTTCCTTGTCAGAAGTGATTAAAAATTCAAATTCAAAATTGCTAAACTTTTAATATCAGCCAGAGATAAGCATGTCATCTCAGGAAATTAACACAAATCTTATTCAACCCTATATACATATTATCTTTAATAGATGGTGATGATTAGATACGAATCACAATTAAAAATACAAAGGAAATTAGGTGATAAGATTGATGTTAACTTGTGTTTTAGTCAATAGATACCATTCAACCATATTGGAGGCATGACCAATAAATTAGAGGGGTAGTTGTTCTTTATGGAGAAAAATAAAAAATACAAAAAACTACGTAATGCCTATTGGAGTGCTCTACACATGAACATTTATCATGTTGAAGTATCCAAACAATATTTCACTACCAAAATCATAACATTTATCATGTTTTTGGTAAGTTTTAAGATGTTTACAACATATTTTCATGGTATTATTTTCAAACAATGATATTTAGCTAAATCGGATTGGTCTATCTCTATGCTCCATGTTTATCACAATGGAATTGATGTGCTGATTTTCAACTAAGTTGGTCCTCTTCGGGTGCGTTTGATTTGCTAAAAAATAAGGACAGGACAGAACAATTCTAATTGTCCAGTATTTGATTTGTAAAACTGTTTCAGGTACAGGACAAATTGGAGGCAAGGGACAGGACAAAAACTCATATTTTTGTCCCTCACCAAACCACATCACAACTTTTTGTCTCACGTACAAATTGTCTAAAATACCAAAATAGCATGTTGTCCCTCAAAAATCGTATAAAACTAAAAATTACTCAATACCATAAAAAATTTGTCCTGTGTTGTTCTGCCTTGTGTTGTACTGTTCTATCTTATACTGTTCTGTCCAGTACTTACTGTTTTGCAAACCAAACACACCCGAGTTCCGTTTGATTTTATTTGAAGATAACGATGAGAGTTGTCTTCTCATTTAGTGTGTAGTTTTGTTTGATGTTTTGTCTTATTTCTCATTTATTAAAACAATAATGTTTTATGGACACACATTTTTTTTTACTACACATGCACGACACCAAGTTAATCACATATACAATTGTAATTAACTCATTTAAATAGATGATAAATTAAATGATTAACTATAATATTTAACGTGATCTAAATTAACTAAACTAAAATTTTTCATATCATTAATTAGATGTCGTATAAGTACAAAAAAGTAGATGTCCATAAAACATCGTTGTCATGGAAAAAACTAAAGAGTAATATAAAGGGACAAAACGATAAGTGGAAATTTCAGCCATTATCATGGCTTACTTGTGGCTGTAATCCTCACTCAAATATAGTAAACAACAATAAAGATATGTCATATTCGATAAACTCAAATATAAATATATTTTAATAAATTTTATTATGTATACCTCATCATCTACAAAAAATTCATTCAATTAAATAAATTTCTCAGAAAACAAATTATTCCACAAAAAAATAAACAAAGTTTTTTTTTGTTTCTCAAGAAGTTAAAATAAACGAAGAAAATATTTATTTACATACAATTTTTCAATAAATTATTTCTATCTATGTTCTTTCAACCAATGCTTCAATGATACTCTTTAACATTTCCTTAGTTTTATTATTGTGAAGGAAACACGATATTAGCATGTACTCCCCTAAAAAAAGATATATACTACCCCACGCTTTTAATAATATACATATATCAATGTTAAATTCAATAAAAAAAAAATTGCGGAATCAAATTAGCAAGAGTAACTTGTGTTAGAATAATTCCACTTAATAGTTTAATAACACCTTATGAACATCTGTATTTAGTAGATCAAATCTGTATTTTTTTTAATTAAATTTTACTACTCTTTTATATTAGCTTAAATCCATCTGATTCCACCGCTTTATGTATGACCTATTTTCAATACGTGGCTCCCATAATAATTTCATTTAATAAAAGATTGAGTGGCAGAATGTTCAAAATTAAGTGTGCTTACAATAGGTTAACAAAAAAGAGACCCATACTCTTAAAAAATAAAATAAAAAAATAAATTCATGATAGATATGATATTTAAATACTGTTTTATTCTCCGTTAAAAAAATGAAAATACTGTTTAATTTATGCGTACGGCTATTAATTGCAATCCCCAAGATAACCATGTACTTAATTACATTAAGTATACGTTATATATGTACATCTGGTATATAATAAATTAATGATTAGTTACACAAAACAAAAACTGGTGAGCAAGGCATTGCCACTTACCATCACCAAAATTATGTCCTAAATTCAAGTCAGATGCTTGATTGATTAGCAGAAAAATGAGCATATGTATCATCGCCTAGTGTTAGGACAAATATGCAAAAAATATTTGAACACTTCCTCTGGTCAGTCATCATCTGATATACAGACAACATCAGAAGGTGTAGCTTCTTGGGCTGAGTTAGCTGGCATGCTGCTACTTGTGCCAAATTGGGAATGATCTGACATACGCGGCATAGTATTTGGCAGATTAATGCTAGATTGGCTATTAGAACTCATGCGCATATCCCCGGCAGATAGGTTAGGAGAGGGGAACCCACCTGTGTTCTCATGCCCATGCCCCCTATGAGGACCAAACTGAGAGATTGCCGGCATTGGTCTGGGAAGCCACTGAGACGTTAATGATAAAGAATTTGCAGAAGAGTTACTAGGTGCAGGTTGATTAGGAATACAAAGTGGAACTCCACTGAAACTTGAGGCTGGTACAGATGTTGAGGGTCTGTACGGTGGGAGATGCGGTGCAGGGCCACGTATCTCCCCGCTATGAGTGGAGGGTGGTACAAATGTTGAAGGTCTATACATCAGATGTGGTGCAGGGGTACGTATCTCCCCGCTATGAGTGGAGGGTGGTACAGTTGTAGAAGGTCTATATGGCGGGAGATGTGGGGCAGGGGCACGTATCTCCCCGCTATGAGTGGATGCTGGTATCGATGCTGAAGGTCTATAAGGCGGAAGAGGTGGTGCAGGGGTACGGATATCCCCACTGATACCAGAGGCTGATACAGATGTTGAGGGTAAACGAGGCAGGAGACGTCGCAGAGGGGAACGTATCTCCCTACCTGTTTGCTGATTTCCCGAGGGTGAAGAGATGGAGTTGGTATGAGGTATTCTTGCAGAAAACCCGCTGATATTTCCTGATGTATTGTAAGAGGCCTGTGTGGGTGGTGGTACCATAGTGTGAGAGCTAGTTGAAACATGTGAATTCTGCAATGTGGTTGTGGGAGGTCTACAGACAGAGGAACTAGCAACCAGAGGGGGCTGAGTAGCATTTTGCTGTCTTGAAGGCTGAAATAAAAGCTGTGAAAAACCTGCATCTGACAATAGTATAATGTGGTTAGAAAATGATAAACCAGAAAGAGCAGAGGATTTGTCCCTAAATTAGTAGAATGTGAAGAGATGAATGTGCTCGCAAACACAGCAAAAGACATATACAATTGCATACTTAATTAAATAAAACCTTCCCAAAACATTTAGGAAAATCCAAACAGCCAACCTTAAAAACAACAGCTGCAGCAAATGCATTTTTTTGCAGATTTGCATTTTCCTATTTTGGGGAGGTGTTTAAAATTATAAAAGTGATTAAAAATTAGAAGAAGCACTATATTGTCCTTCACAAATATCTTACTGGTAACAGCAATTCAGATATGTTTACGAGAGCAGCAAATATACTTCTTATTTTGGTAAAAAAATTATAGTCAAGATCAAGAGAAAAATAGATGTCATAGACATTTCAACAATTACTGAACTCACCATAAGGGAGTATTCCTTGCAGCATTCCCGATGCACCGGAAAACATAGGATCAAAATTAGCCTTTTTAAAAGTATCAGCCAATATCTTATGTATATATACTGTTCTAGATTGCGTATCATAGTTCTTCTTTGTTTTCTGAAACTCAACCTCAATCTCCTTCATTTGAATATCATACTTCCTGTGAAGTTCCTCAACTTCCTTCTCAAAATTACATTTCAGCTGTAACTTCTGCTCCAACAAATAGAACAATATAGCAGTTATAAAAAAAAAGAAGATATAAGATATAAAATCTAATTGGTATTCTCACATCAATGAGAGAAGAAGGAAAGAAGCTAACCATATCTTCATGGTTTTTCCGATTTTGATCTGTCAGTTTACGTAGTCTTTCCAATTCATAATTGAGTGGATCATGGAAGTAAGGTCGAAAATTCCTCGAAGCCAATTGTGCTGGAGTCTGTATGGGAAGATTATTGATAACTCTGTGAGTTGACATATTTCGTGTGTCTGTCAAATGGGCTCCGAATCCACCAGGCACAAGTGAATCAAGGACCATGTTTGAGCCAGGAGGCACAACTAGACGTGAATGTGAATCAACTTCCATGTTTGAGGTAGGTTGCTCAACAGCTTGATTTCGAACCTCAATCATTGCCTCAGGAAATTGTCTGGAGAGAGAATCTTTATTGGTCCCTTCCCGGTCTACACCTCCAGTCGCCAAAGGTAAGAGACAGAAATCTCGGTTGGAAGAAAGGAACCCTGAAGAGGGTAACCGCACCTGCTCTGGAGGCTCCATGACCATTGAAACACGATTTGGTTGATTTGCAGGTAAAATATGAACTGGACTAAGTGGTGATTCTACAGATGATAATGGCTGCACCTGCACTTGCTCTCGAGGCTCAATGGGATCCCGTGCTCTAGATACTGAAGTCTCTTGGGACAAAGTGTTTTCTGCTATGGTTCTCTGTACTACTTCCTGGTTGTCTGGTGTAGTACTCTCGTTTACTTCCATGTTGTCTATTAATTCATATTCAGCCTCTTCATGGCTATTTTCTGGCAGACTAAGCGGTGATTCTACGGATGATAATGGCTGCACCTGCACTTGCTCTCGAGGCTCAATGGAATCCCGTGCTCTAGATACTGAAGTCTCTTGGGACGAAGTGTTTTCAGCTATGGTTCTCTGTACTACTTCCTGGTTGTCCGGTGTAGTACTCTCATTCACTTCCATGTTGTCTACTAATTCACATTCAGCCTCTTCATGGCTATTTTCTGGCATTGTGACTGGTATTTGTCCATCAGTTATAGCTGGCACGACACTATCAGGAACTTGCTGCTTTGAAGAAGGCGGATTCAAAAGGGAAGATGTAGCTGGACGACCATCGCCTGGACTAGAAAAGATACAAGGCGATGATGATACAACACCGTCTAAACCTCCATCAGATATTTGATCTGTTGATGAAGAATTCAAAGGAGCTGCATTCTCTGGATAATCAGTAGTTCTAACTGTGCTGGGGAATCCCACAGCTGCATCTCTTATCAATTCTGGCACTATGACTGGTATCTGTCCATCAGCTATGGTCGGCAAGACTCTATCAGAAACTTGTTGAGTTGAAGATGGTGAATTCAACAGAGAAATTGTAGCTGGATGACCATTACTTGGACTAGAAGAGTTACAAGGCCTTGATGATACAACCCCATCTAAACCTCCATCAGATATTTGATCTGCGGACAGAGGAGCTGTATTCTCTGGATAAACAGTACTTCTGACTGTGCTGGGTAACCCCACAGCTGCCTCCCTACTCAACTCACTGGCAGTGGCCTGTGCACAACTAGTTTCTAGCACTTCATCAGACAGAAGGATTTTCGGAGCATTAAGGGGAGTTTCAAGTTCCTTCGAAGAAACTAGGTTTGACAATTCATTTTGTAACGACGACTCTCGGAATTTCTGTCTTGCTTCCAAATGTTCGGTCTCTAGAGCACGGAGACGTACGTCATACTTACTTTTTATTTCTGTTTTCATTTCATCAAATCCACTTGTGAAATTACTGAGCATCTCGTTCTTCTTCTTCTTCAGAGCTTGGGATTTAATAGCTACCCACTCTATTTTGTACCTTCTTCCTAAATCAGCCATTTCGGTCTCAAAATCTCTTTGCAACTTAAGTTTGTTTTCCTGTTGCATATGAAGTAGCTCTCTCCATTGGTCTTTGCGCTTCTGAGTTTCTTTAGTATTTCTGGAAATTCTGGAAATAACTTTTTTGGTCAATTCAACATCTGATGTTACATCTGTGTTTGAATGAACCCTGTTTGATGATTCAGAGGCCTTTGGAGAGCAATTGACACCGGAGCTTCCTGTACGTAATAAAAACTTGTCCTTCAGATCCCAAAGCATTGCATTAATTTCATCAACGGCATCTTTATTACAGTCAAAATTCAAGTGCTGCTTTGCAAGAATGAGGGAAGCTTCAGTGTCAAGTTTGTGGCTTAGCAGAGAAGCAGCTGTCCAACACTGAAACAATACAGGAAAAAGCTAGTGAGTTAAATGTATTAAAGGCCATCAAGTAAATAGTATATTCCCATATTAAATGGGGTTTTGAGATGGTGATCGTTGTGCCATAAGGAGGAGGAAAAAAGGATAAAGGGGTCAAATAAATTTCAAAGAAAAAGGAAATTGTTTAAATATAATGACTGGGAGAAAATAAATATTCAATTGAAACTAAGTGATAGAACTTGTGTAGAAGAATTGGGCCAGCTGATACCAAGTCCTGATGGCAGGTCCAAGGCTTAGCAGGTTTACTATAGGAAATTTTTTAAGAATAATGGACCGACTGAGCTGGCAAGTGAGGGAAATGACTTGTACAGGGGAAAGTTAGTTACATAAGTAATGAGGGCAGAGAGTGGGCTTCATTCTGGAATTCTGTTAGAAGTGAGTGGGATCACCAGGAATTATTCTCTGGTGAGGGAACCACTTGGCTGGGGCTGATAGCTTGCTATAAGATTTTCTTCTATTTTTCTGTTACCATTTACATTAATACTACCAGTCTTATTTCAGTATCTTATTTCTTTCTACTGTAGCCTATCACAGAATCGGGTAAAGAATAATTGGAGTTGCTTCAAGTCAACATTTTTTTACCATGAAACCAATGCCTACATGCATGTGGAGGCTTGAATGTAGCCTCATTTATTATCCAGCTGACTATGCTACCCAGGAATCAGAATCTCAACTTGCATTTAGTTTCAAGGTAGGCAACATAAAAAATAAGCATGAAGTTGACCAGCTGGATCAAGAACCAAGCATAATGTTCTTTATAATTTAGTGAGATCCTGGAGAGGAGGCAATAATTCAAAACAAGTTCCAGAAGGCGCAAAACAAAACGAGGAAAAAGCTGGCAACAGCCAAATCTTATGTGACCACAAAAACAATCTACTTATACAATTGACCTTGGATTACTGGCAGTCACATATTTACAGGGAAAAAGAAAAAAAAAAATTCCAATTTTCTGAAGAAAAAAAGAAAGAAAAAGTAATGCTGCCATGCTAAGGTAGGGGGAAACTGAATAAGAAAAAGAAATGAATGAAACAAAAGAAAAATATAGAAAATATTCTGACCAGAGATAATTGAAAGGCCTGTAATATTGATACTGGTTCTGTACAGATCTTGTAATTGTTCATCGTATATTCAAGAAATTTTCCAGCCATACTCTTGACATTATCCTGCAATGTCACAAAGATATGTTAAAACACCATCTAATTTGATGATAATAGAGCTTAGATTGGCATACTAGATCAACCATCACAAGACACGTGAATAACAGTGAACAATCTTTTAAAGTGCTTGATGTTGCGGGCAAAGTTGGATTAGAAGAATTCAACAGCAATCCTCATTTTTAAAACCAAAGTCAAATGCATTCAAATATCTATGAAATTGTAAACTATTTTGAAATTGAAAGGTACGTGCTCCATATTCCTTAGGTTATGGGCATTCATAATCTTGAATCCAGGTTTTATTGCTTACAAGTATAGCCATTATTGCGGCCATTTCAATGTATTCAATGACTCCATAATACAACAAAATTAATCCATCACTGAGTAATGACACATGAACGCTCTCCAACAAAATCAAACCGTGATTAAAAAACTCGAGAACATTCCAGAAAATAAAGCGTACTCTAGTCGACGAAACCATGGTACAAACACACAGCAAGTAAAACCTAGTAAAGTAAAAACAAGTAGCATACTGGGAGATGAAGAATTTCACAAAGCTTTGCTATCTCTGGCTTCAGTGAACGATGTAAGCTTCTCTGCAGTGTCCTTATTTTCTCATTTTCAACAGTGTTCCCTTGAGGTTTCTCTGACATTCAATTAAACAAACAAATTGAGTAAAAGATGTCATTCACATGGAATATATTACAATATGTATCAAAATGAGGAGAAAGGCATGTTGAGGCAGCAGTCCGAAAAACTACGTCATTTTAAGAGAGATAGACAATATTGATGACTCTTGCAAGTAATGCAACAAAATTTATTGAGGGAGAGAGACAATATGAATAAAGTATGCTGTTATCAGTTTGGCTTGTAATGAGCAGCTAAGTTTGTATGTGTTTCCTTCAGTTTGAAGGTGACAAAAAGGAGAATGCATCTTGATCTGATGGTGAAAAGAATAACCACCAAAGATGTGTGAAGCCACCTAAGTTTGTCCTTCAACGTTGTTCAAAGTTTTTTTTTTTGTTTTTTATGCTTCTGTCAATATTTTCCCGCAGATAAGCCAGATCGACAACTCTACTGCTTCTTATTCCATACTCAATAGGATAAAGAACGAATAAGTAGGGATTTTAAGTGTCATTTCAGCTACCAATAAGAAGGCAACTATCTGGTACAGCCAATCTCAAACATGTAGGCGAAATGATGCCAGAGTTTAAAACTTTCTATAGGTCACCTATCCCTCGTTCCTGCCAAAACTAAACAAAAAAGCCATTTTGACCAAAAAGGTCATGATATGACTTAGATGCATGCCTCACACCTCAAGTAAAAGGGGATGCATCCTCAGCAGGATTGACACTTCTGAAATAATGAAAGGATATAAGATTTCCAAGTTTCCAAGAAATGCTACAAGAACAAAAGCAGTTGAACTAAATAGGGATTTAGAGACATTACCCACTGGATCTCCTGATTTTCCTGCAAAAGTACACAGTGCTATCAGAAGCTATTGTAAGAAACACCAAATAGGACAACAATTCCTACTATTTACCAATCTCATTGAACTATTAAAAGCCATCAACAAAACAAAACATAAAATATGATGGAGATCACTGACCTTCCTTGCTTCTGGTACATGACTTTTCATCATTAGATTTTGAAGCATGTTGATCAACATTATTGATCCCCCTAAAGAAACCAATCAAAGAATAGAGAAAAATAAGCTAGTGACAAAATAAAAACCCAATGCAGTGAAGACTAAAGATCCATAATTTACTAGAAAATGCAAAAACACGGTATTAATAACAACTCAGATTTGTGTTTTACTGCCTAACCCTTTCTTCCTCCATTTTATTTTCTATTCCCGTGCTTTTATGACCAAAAGGGAAAAGATAGAAACTAAAAAAATTGATACAATACTGCCCAAAAATAACATGTATGACAAAAATAAAATTATATCTTAATTAAGTTTGTCCCTATATCTTTTCTCTGCATTAAATTTTGTCCTTCATATTTTCAATTTGTTCATCTGAGTCGCTCAGTTTATCCATTACATTAAATTGCCATATCGTGATCATCCATCCAAATTATTTTATTAGACTGTAATGTGTCAAAACAGATGTTAATTTTGCAGTATCTGATAAGAAAAAATTCCAATAGATGAAACCTTACATGTTAATTGAATAACTTGGACAGTTTAAATAATGCTATAATTAATAAATCAAAAGACAAAACGACAAACTTAAAAAAAAAATCTACAACGCAAAAAATAAAATTACATTGTCAGCACATCACTACCAATCATGAGTGTGACTTTAGAAGTAGGAAGAGGGACTTCAATGTAGTAGAGCAATGACTAGTTAACTATTTCTAGCATTTTTCCAGAGTTTAATTTTCATGCGCTGTTAGTGTAAAATAAAATTACATTGTCAGCACATCACAACCAATCATGTGTGTGACTTTAGAAGTCGTCATGATAAAAGTCAAACATTTCTAATTATGTGACGGTTATGAATGACTAAAGTGCAAAAACTCTTGATACTAACAGTGTCTAAAATAAGTTTTTTTTTTTTTTTTTCATGATAGATTTTATATAAGGATGTTTTTGTTAATGCGATTAAAATTGAGTCAGAAGCCATTTTGTTTCCTTCGCCTCCATTTGCCCCCAACGAAACACTATGTGATGGTGATCAACTACAAACAAACGTCCAAATGACTTTTCCTTTTTAAAAACTTCTTCTACCTCCTACACTGGTTTTAGGCCTTCATAGGATCAACTAATGTTTTGAAAACATATGGCTTAATACATCGTTTGGTCCCTTAACTTAATTCTTTTTTTCGAATTGGTCCCCTAACTATTAAACGTTTCAATTTGGTCATTTATCTTTGTTTTCATCATCAATTTGATCCTATTTTATTAATTTTAAACCTCTCAAAAAGAAGACCGTTGGATAAAGGAGGTCTATCAGATCTAATCGTGTATCACCAGCGCCTAATTATATTACTTTCTTCATCTTCTTCCCAACGAATGATCCTCCTAATCTTATGGATCTGTTCATGAGATTCTTCCAAACCAGGCTTAATGGGTTTCATTGCAGCATATGCCATTTTTTTCTTTCCCTTAAGAATTGTGGCTGGATGTGATTTCTTCTTCTCTGTTGCTTGGGGATGATGAAGTGATTTCACGGTCAGAACAATTCTTCCATTAGCAACAACATAAATCAGCAACAATCATGAATCATCATTTAAATTCATAAAAATCAATTAAATCCGTTAATTAACAACAAACAACAATTGATTCTTCAACAACAACAACATGAATCACCACAAACAAACCCATAATCCACCACAAATAATTCACGCCTCTTTCTATTTGTATACATAGTCAAATAAAATAAACTATGACAAACAATTAACATTAAAAAAAAAAGAATTATGAAAAGATTTCTCCAGAGAAAAAAATCACCTTTTATAAATTACACAACTTTACATACCACGTGAATTGAAAGACGAATCGAGGAAGAGGTTTTCGCGTTTTACTGTTTTAGTATCAAAGTTTGACATCTGTGAGTTTATCGTTTAAGTTTGGGTTGGTGGGTGTTATGGTAACTGATTCAATTCCTAATGCAAAGAGTGAGAGTTGTATGTTAAAATTGGAAGTTTGTAAGCTTTTGTGAATGTTGAAGATGAAGATGAAAGAGGCATAATGTTTGATTGTAAGAAAAACCCATAAACTCAAATGTTACCGAAGATGTGGTAAAGAGTTTATTCTACGAGTTTATATGAGTTAATGGGTTAAAGGTTGTGGTGTTAGATATTATTTTCTGGGCTGTGGTGGTAGTATGAAGTTCATAGGATGGAGAAGAAATAAAAGATGGAAGATGAAAGGGGCATTATATTAGGTGTTAGTGATACACTGTTAGATCTGATGGACCTCCTTTATCCAACGGTCTTCTTTTTGAGAGGTTTAAAATTAATAAAATATGATTAAATAGATGATGAAAACAAAGATAAATGACCAAATTGAAACGTTTAATAGTTAGGGGACCAATTCAATAAAAAGAATTAAGTTAAGGGACCAAATGATGTATTAAGTCAAAACATATTTATCAGCCTTAGAACGTCATGCATAATATTTATTTCATATTCCACCTAGTGCGATAAGGCTTGATTGCTATTATTTTATTTATTTATATTTTTTTTCCTACAAAAAAATAATAATAGCAATCAAGCCTTATCGCACTAGGTGGAATTGGCTACATGGATCATAAGACATCACAATTACCTATCATATATTAAGTTCGAAGATAGTCCTTTATCTCTAAAATTTTCTTCATGGTTTGACCTTCAGTTTTTCTTGGTCTCTTCCCCAACCTCTAACTACTAGACTATCCTACACCTGGTCAACCCTCCTTGCTAAGGTTTTCATGGGTCTTTTCTCTACACATCCAAAACATCTAAAGCAAGATTTTGACAATGGAGGTTCAAATATAGATATTGATGTTAAAAATCACAGAAGGGAATGTAGACAAAGTTTGTTGGTATCAAAATGAACTAAAGTGCAACACATATACATCTCCAAGGGAAACAAAGTTAATATTTAAATGAGTGGATTGGAGTACATTTAATCCTTTCTTAAAAGGAGGGAAATGTACACTTCACTAAAATATTGTTCTGTCCTAATTATATAAAAGGCCAAAACATGTTTGATATGACATACATGGCAGCATATTTAGTATGATTCTCGTAGAAATGTGTCTTATAACCAAAGGTGGTTAGGCTACGTGAGAAAGAACATGTATAGAGAGAGTATATCAAATGGAAGACAGTTTGATCAAAACGGCTCCCAGAATATCTAAGAAAACAATCGGAGAAGCTTTTGAAACACGCATTGCTACTGGTTTCATTTACCCCATGTAACCTAACACCCTAGCGCTCGTTGTATTTTGAGCGACCTCTTTGGTACGTCTTGTGCTAAAGAGGCGCCTTGGTTTTTGTGAATATATATCATTTTAGCTTCTTCAAAAAAAAAAAACCTAACACCCTAGTGTGATAATACTCAGTTGTTGATAGCATATGAAATGCAAACTAAAGTAAAGAAGAAATTTTGGGACAGGGGAACATATATTTAGGGACTAGAACTCTTATTCCATATTATTTACCAAATAAAATCACAGCTGTACAACTTTAGTCCCTATAAAAATTGTATTCATTTTGGATAAAAAATTTGAAGTCAAATGGTTGTGGTTTTATAGGAGCTAACAATACATTTAACCCTATTATTCAAAAATTAGCATATATTAATTGAGTAATTCGCTATAGTTTGCTACCAAATAGCAATTACCTTATCCTTTTGGAAGGCCCGCTGGTCTCTACAACATTGCAGCAAAGCTTTTCAGGGTCAGGATTCACAATTAAGTTGCAGTTTTCATCATCAACAACTCTAGGAGAAACATCAGAATGCTTGTCCACCACTGTGCTTTTTCTTTTTGAAGGTGTCAAATTTTGACCCTTTTCATTTCCAACACATTTCCTAATCAAACTTTCATTTGAATCTGAATCCCTAATTGCTAATGTTTGCGATGTCTCCTTTTCGTGGCAATCAGACTGAACTCTTTCAGGTATATCACTAGTCTCGTGCGTAGTTGAATTAGATTGCACCACTGCTGAACCTAAAGTCGCTTCCTTTGCAGATGGTTCTTTCGCAGACCCACTCGAGCTAGACTCCGTCCTCATATCCATCGCTTTGCCTTCTTCAGATGGCAGAATACAATCCTCAAAAACTTCTTTACAATCTAAACTAACCTCTTTAGAGGACTCGTCAATCTTGTCCTCACCCGTGTTGCTATCTTCTGGAGTCGACTTATCCTTCTTATCTGTCTCCTTGTTGCAATCTAGCAATCAAGAACCAAAAAAATAAAAATAAAACATTCATACAAACAAACAACAACGATATATTAAACCAACACACCTCACTCAACACCATTTTGAATTCTATGTAGTCTGATAACCGAAAGAACTATTAAGAAACTTACAAGACCAACATTGTGCTCATCACACTAGCAGAAATCACAACTCTATACTGGGATTTCACTCCTCTGAAGTGAGTAGTTAGTAAAGTGAGAAAATCAAGAATTCACATTTTAACAACCCGTGATTTGTTACGTGTGTAGATATAATTTCAACTATGATTTATTTATGAACGGTCGATATTACTCACTTTAGAGCACAGAAGCATTGTCACAAACATGGCACCGACACAAACATTGGACACGACACTGACATAGACAACAAGTCGACACCGGTTAAAAACTATATAAAATCAATTAATAGAACATAATCACATGTGTCACTATCATGTCATGTCAGACACCGACCCATGTTGGATACCATACACGCCTTTCATCAGAAGTGTCGGTCTCTGACCACGTCGGACACCACACACTCTAACAAACTCTTTCAGCTTGTATAACAATCTAACTAACTAACTACTTTAAAACTAGTTAACTAATCCTAACAACTCCAACAACCTCAACCAACTCATAACTACCCATCTTTACAACCTAATTTCACAACAAATAATTGTCCTTTCCTTAAAAAAACCCAAAATTAACAACATAAACAACAACATGCAAACATAAAATTTTCACCTTTCCTTTTTGGTTGAGTTAAAATAGCACGATAAATACGAGAATCTCTAATAGGAAGTTTCTGATTGGAAGATGAAACGTTTCGATTTCTCTCAGATCTTCGTAAGGGAGGACTAGATGTTGTTGTTGATTTCATCTTCTTAGTAGATGAAGAAGGACTAGGAACCATTTTCTTCAACAATGCAAGTGAAAATCTTAGTCGAATTTTGAAGAAAATGTAGTAACCCTAATTCACCAGAAATAGAAATTATTTTTTTGACTAGGTTTGATTTTGAGTTGAGAATGAAAAATGCAACCTATGCTATATGGTTTTTAATTTAACATATGGTTTGTTGAAAACGGGATTTGAGGGGAATGTAGTAATCAATTGTGTTTTCTTCTTGTTTGAGTCAGTTTGAAGATACTTGCTGTATGAATGAATTTATTATTAATTGGTTTCTACTATTTGGGGGAAATGTGATTTTGATGTTTTCTAAAACCAAATTACAACGTAAATATGAAAGAGAAAAGTATAATTTTTTTTATTTGGTCAAAAGTGTGATTTAGACTTTTTATTGCATTTTTTTTAAGGAACATTTTATTGCATTAACTCGTGAATAGTATAGTAGAAAATTAAGCTTTGAAAAATTAAAAATTAAAGTTTAGATTAAATTATTAGTCAAACAACATTTCTTAATATTGGTGTTTTGGTTAAATGGTTTATAAAAAAGGCGGAGGGAATAGTTATTTTATAGGAACAAAGTTTAGGTGAGTTGGACACTAATTAGATGTATAAATCATCCCTTAAATCAGTTTTTAGCGATGCGAGTTTAATTCAAAGTCGCAATCAATCAACTCCTTACAAATTAAGTTAATAATTATTTGGCTAGTTTCCTTCCTTAAAAAAAAAATTATTTGCCTAGTTTAAATTTTTCAGCGTATTAAATAATTGAGTAGTCACTAAAGCCTAAAGTGTATTTCAACTCCTTATAAATTAAATCAAATGAAAGTATTAAATTGAACATTTTCATTTGATTTTGGAACTTGAGACTTCATAGTTAGGTGTATGTGAATTTTTGTGATATTTATCCCTTCGTTTACAAATAAAATAAATATTAAAAAAAAAAACTATTGAATAATCGGTAAGATCTAGGTCAATTGTAAATGTTCAATATTGTTCGATTGAATATCTTCTTTTATTCTCAAACTTAGGATTTTACAATTATGATGAATGTGAGTTTCAAGTGATGTTTATCATTTCATCTATAAAAAAACTACTAGTACTAAATAATGCTCCTTGTGTCTCATTACCAATGTTTTATTTGAGTTTTTTTTTTTGGTTACATTTGAGTTTTTTTTTAAGTACGTGTTTTATTTGAGTTGTTTTTGCTTTTTAAGAAAAAAAATCAATTCTATTGAGTTTTTTTTATTCATTTATTCAATGAGAGTGTTGAAAATTAAAGTAGCATCGAGTACAATTTAACTTATGCCAAAACTTATGTGTATTTACAAATTGTTTTTGTTTGATTTTCTTCACATAGAAACGGTTTAGCAGATGTTTTCATTAATTATTTAAAAAACTAGTTACAAACCCGTGCGTTGCACGGGTTTAATAACGTATTTTATAAAAAAAAATCTTTTAAAAGAAAAATGAGCAAATTAATGAATATTGCATAAACATTATAAATCTTTATCAAAATATTTATGAAAGTTTTATCAAGTCTTTAATACACATTAATATTTGTGATGATTGATAAAAGAATTAAAAAGAGTAAAGGGTATAGAAATAAATTTATTAAAGAATTAACAATTTGTTTAAACTTATTTTTGTTACAATTTAGACCAAAAAAAATATTGGACTTCATTGAGTTTCTCTATAATTTTTTTATCAGGCTTGAAGTTATGACTCTGAGTTTGAAAACCGCAAAATTCACAAAAATTATTGAAGAAACACTATAAACAAATAAACGGCATCGTCAAAAATGAAATCATATTTGGCTATAGTGATCAAGCAAACAAAAAAAAAGAAGCATATTAAATACCTATAATCAATGGATTCTAATTGCATATAGGCGACACTTATACTTTCTCTATGTTTGTTCATCAATGAGAGTGATTATTTTGCGCTTTCCTTTCAGAATTGTTCTTGACACCTAGTTTGGGAAATGCTAAACAGGGAAATAACTGTAATATTAATCTAATGCATATTAACATGGATAAGATGTATGCGAATATAGTTATATATAACTTATGAAATGAAGGTAACATAACTGATTTTAAGCTAAAGAAAATGTACCATGACTTCTAATTTATCTTTCTATTATCTTCCTATAAAGTCTAGAGAAATGCATGCATGTGCATTATATGTACCCCGTTGGCCAATTAACATTTTTGAAACAAATGAAAATTAAGCATCACTCCCGCATGTGCATCTATAGCTAACACCATTTGACATTGATGTCTTCGAACATTTGGTGCAACTCTCATAATACCATCCAAACTGGTTAGGATTGAATTTAATTGTTTTTCCAAATAGTGATGGGGTATGTATCCTAACACAAATTATGCACGTGAAATAAAGAATAGTGCAATATGCATTTTTAATTTGTGCGTAAAAAAACTCAAAGCATGTTTGTGCATAAAAAAACAAAAGCAGACCTTGACTAAGTTTATAGATTCATCAATTGGCCTAACTTGAGACAGATTGGAAAAATCGTTCTACGAAGTACTTTTTAAACTTTACTTTTTAATCTATCTGAGCTTGAGAAGTGTTAAGTTCACGACAACAATTCAAGAAACATGGTCAATAAACAATCAAATCAGATTGTGAAATAATAAGTTACTCTAACACTGTATTGTGAAATCATAATGCAAACTTACTAAGTCTTAAACTTTTCAACAACCGGATGATGTAGGTTGATGAGCAGCCTCGAACCTGACCAGTTGTTACATCTATTTGCGTTGTCATTGACTACAAAATAGAAGCAAAGAATTCAAGGTAAATAAATGGTAAATGATAAAGCTACAAAGTATTTTACCCATAAGGTTACATCAACTATATTCCCAATGCTCTAAATCTCTATATCGAGTTATTACATGAACTCGATCACCCTAAATCCGAGAAAGAAACCAAAAAATATAAATAAATCAAAATGTATACTAATAAGTAACATTGATAAATCATAAAAGAAATTACTACAAATCTTAACTAACTTATCTAACATTTGCATCACAAATAATGAGCTTCATATGTTGATTCTCATTACTACCAGTCACAATTCAAGAATCCAGTACTCCAAATCCTATTTTCCAAACGTCTAAATCATTTTTGAGATACTTAACGTAGTCATAATCCCTTGACATTGAAATTCATATATAGAAATACAATAATACATCATTTAATTTTATTCCCTTTGTTCATTCTGATATCGAAAGAAGCTAACATATTTCTATGTGATCAATTTTTGTATCATCAAATTAACCTGATCTTAAATGTACAAATTTCTATCATCAACTTTCTGGACCCCAATGATATGATCAAAACAAATTTACACCAATCAACTTTTTGCACGGCTCAATGATATACGAAAGAATAAATAAAATATGAAAACTGTTACAGCTTTAGGATTACTCACAAAAACTAAAATAATTGAAATGCATCAATTATTTTCAACTCCTGTACCAGAAGCTAAAATAACAATTTTGTCAAAACCTTACCATCAGTTAAAATTCAGTCATCATGACCTCTATTATACTCCACATAACAAAAGACGATTTTTCTACAGCCATGCAACATAACAAATTTTGGTACATAATCCAATAACAATTGGAAAAAAAAAAAAACCCCCTTAAAATGCATAATCATGAAAAAAGGAAGAAAACCATCTATGATGAAGCAAAAACTAAAACGGTGTCGAAAAATGAAGCCCTTAAGCCATAAAAATCAGTCAACTCAAGTCATGCATGGTCTCAGAACCATGAAAAAAGATAGAAAATGACCTTTTTTTTTTTTTTTTTTTGTGGTGGTCGGGGTTTGAACTCCGGACCTTGCATATTTTATGCATTGTCCTACCAACTAAGTTAAGCTCACGAGGACGAAGAAAATGACCTCTTATGAAGAAGAAAGTGAAACAGTGTTCCCGACTGAACTTAGATACCGTTTGGTCAAGGTTTTTTACAGTCTAAAAGTTACTTCAAAACAAAGTAAAAATAAAGGTCTTTAAGAAAGAAACTAAAGTTATTTGGTTTTTTTGTTTTGTTAGTTTTAAAGCTATTTAAGTTTAATGTTGTTTGGCAAAATATTGTACAAACTTTGAATTTATTATTTTTTATATGGTGTCTGGGGTTCGAACTCCGGACTTGGCATGTATTTATGCATTGTTCCTATCAACTGAGCTAAACTCATGAGGACAAAACTTTGAATTTATTATTAATTAACATAATAAATAAATAAAATGTTTAGAATAATTTATGAAGGCTAAAAATGTTAAAAAAATAAAAGATATTTTTTTTACAAATACGATATTTACTCAATAACGTTTATTTTGTGTAACATGAATACAAATTAATATCATCATATAAATAACTTGTTAAATATTTGAATAGGAGAAAAAATTTAAGGAGTCTGGAATAATAATATAAATAATATCAAAATATTTGATTTTTTCTATTTCAATTATACTCTATAACAAATTTCGTTATAAGAATACCATATTTTTTGTGTCTTTCAAAAAGATAAGAATTTATATTATATGATATTATATTTGTTACATTGTTGGTGTCATGGAAACAGATATGTTTAATTTTTTTGAACATGAAAATGATATGCATAGTTTGTTACGATATAAAGGTGCAATATATATATATATATATATACCTTTTTAGGCATCTATACCTTTTTTTGAAGAAAAGACATCTACAATTTTACTTTTAATTAAAATTTAAATTTTATAAAAATAATCATACGCATTATGCAACGCTAAAAAAAATTATACACATTAGCGTAACAAAAAAACAGACACACATAAAGAATTACTCTAAACATTAATGTGTATGTGCGTATATATTTGCGAGGTTGAAGAAAGAAAATACAAATATTTGATATCATTAAATGACAGTGTGAATAAAAATATTTGTGAAGTTGTGATGATTAAACGATATTGAAATTATAAGTGATAAAAAGATAATAAAATTCCTTTGAAAAAAAGGTAATAAAATTAAATGGAACCTCCTTAAAAAAAATTAAATTGAACGCTTCAAATTAAATGGAAGAAAAAAATATATTGAAGTATAATATTAAAAAATAAAAAAAAAGGTTCCCAACGTGAATTGAAGAGAGATGCTTGTGAAATAAATTGTCGAGAAGTAGTTTTTTGAAGAAGCATTCAACAACTTTTGGTCAAAGTTCATTGCATTCAATTTTATGCATTAAAAAAGGTACATTTTTTAGAAAGTACTTAATTGATATTGTATTTGACCTAACTTCTCCTTAAAAATATAGGGAAGTTGAAAAAAAAAAACCGGGTCAAACGGTATCTTAATTTCCCACAACGGCAGTGTAGAAACAACTGAATTTGGGAGAAAAAAATTGGAAAATAGTTAAAAATAAAAAAAATTGAAAAATAGTTAAAAAAAATCGGTGAGGTAGCACCTAACCAAACAACACTCGTAACAAAAAAACAGACAGACGGACATAAAATATTACTCTAAACTTTAATGCGTGTGTATATATTCGCGAGGTTGAAGAAAGGAAATAAAAATATTTGATATCATTAAATGACAGCGTGAATAAAAATATTTGTGAGGTTGTGATGATTAAACAATATTGAAATTAAAATAATTAATATTGTGTTTGACCCAACTTCTCCTTAAAAATTTAGAGAAGTTGGAAAAAAGTCGGGTCAAGCGATACCTTAATCTCCCACAACGGTAATGTAGAAGCCACTGAATTTGGGAGAAAAAATTGGAAAATAGTTAAAACTAAAAAATAAAAAAATCGGTGAGGTAGCACCCAACCAAGCAACACCAAAAAAAAATTATATGCATTATCGTAACAAAAAAATAGACAAACAGACATATAATATTACTCGAAACATTAATGTGTGTGTATATTCGCGAGGTTGAAGAAAGGAAATAAAAATATTTGATATCATTAAATGACAACGTGAATAAATATATCTGTGAGGTTGTGATGATTAAACAATATTGAAATTAAAATAATTGATATTGTGTTTGACCTAACTTCTCCTTAAAAATGTAGAGAATTTGGAAAAAAGCCGGGTCAAACGATACCTTAATCTCCCACAACGGCAATGTAGAAGCAACTGAATTTGGGAGAAAAAATTGAAAAATAGTTAAAAACATAAAAATTGGAAAATAGTTAAAAGTTATTAAAAATTAGAAAATAATTTAAAAAATTGGTGAGGGGCAAAATGGGAAATTTAGCATAAAAAAGATGAGGTGGCACCAAACCAAACCCATCAATTAGAAAATTACTTAAATGCCCATTCCAGGGACAAAATGGGAATTTCATATGGCATCAATTTTAATAGAGTATATATAGATAGATTCCAACAGCCTGAAAAACAGTAGAAACACACCAAATTAAATCATTTCCCATCAAGCACTCACTAACACATCAAACTAGGAACCGAGCATTGTAAAAAAATGTACATGTATATCAAACTCTAATGGGGTTTTAAACCTCGAAGACTATCATAGTTTTGGTTCATGACATAAATAATTAAAATCTATACAGGGTGAGAACAACATGGAGTTTTACAAACGTTTACATGACGAGATCCTAAAAAAGTGTTTTAAAGTCACATTCACTTAATTGATTTTTTTAAGGGCCCTTAATTGATTTGTTGATTACCACGTAAATACTTGTTTTGAAAATCCCAAGTTTGTTGATTATCACATAAATACTTGTTTTGATAATCCCAAGTTTGTTGATTAGCACATAAATACTTGTTTTTGAATTTTGAAATCCTCAATTTTAGTTAATACAATATTTCACAAAATTCTCCCTTTTAAAGATATGTATCGTAGAAAATGTAAGATATTTCAATAAATTATTCTTTGCATGTTTGTTATTAACTTGCAACTAATAAGCATTGATGGTTGAGATGTATACCTGTGGAAGAGATTGAGCTAGTGGCGAGATAAAACTTGTGGGCTCTCGAGAGCTCAAGTGTGATGATAGATCAATTGATAGAAAACGAAAACTCTAAGATCGAGAGGAAGATGGAGGAGTCTCATTCTAGAACTCTCTCTATTATGGGGGTGAACAGAACCACGTTCTAAGACGATTGAGGTTGAAAGGACCTTAGGGTTCTTGTAGTAAAATGATAGGGATGTAAGGTCGATTGAACGCCTCGTACAGTCTAATGAAAGAGATTTAGGGTTCTTGAAAGAATTTAGGGTTCATTCAACAGAAGCCTCGGACTTAAGACATTCTCAAAATGCAGATATCGCACCCATATGAAAAGAAAAGTGAAAGGTGAAAGGGAGAAAATGAAAGTGATGTGAAAGGTGAAAACGAAAGCGATTCACAGTTTGTCAAGATATTTATGGAGACAAAAAAACCTTGAAGAGAACGCACACGTATAGAAACAAAAATTGAGTGCGTGCATGTGAAATATTTTGCAACATTTAATATACGTAATTTGGTTATTTCAATATAATTTGATGAACGGAAGTAAGACGGTTGAGGTTGAAAGAGCTTTCGGGTTCTTGCAGTAGAATGAAATGGAAATAAGGTCGATTGAGCGGAAGCCTCATACAATATAATAAAAGAGGTTTAGGGTTCTTGAAAGGATTTAGGGTCAATTGAACAAAAGTCTTGTACTTAAGATTGAAGCAAAAAATTGGTCAAATAAAATTGGTGTAGGATAACAGGGAGCAAATTCCACCAAATGAAATCATTAATAAACTTAAATCTATCAGTTTATCTGCACAATAATTTTCCTATCTGAATATATGTATTATAAAAAAAATATTATCATATTTCTGGCCATCCATCAGTTCATATGCGGTGACTTGAAAGTTAAGGTAGATAACTTTGAGTCACTTTCTACCCAAAGATGATTCCAATATCTGTCAAAAACACATTCAATTGCCAGAATTACTCCCATAAGGTCAGTTTGCAGGGCATTCAAGATTCCCAGGTTGGAAGCAAAGTAGCCTAAACTATGACAATCTTTTTTTTTTTTTTTTTTTTTAATATTCTTGCACATGAAGATTGGCTAGGAGCACCAAGAGCAACTCCATTAGTATTGCATTCGACCCAGTTAAGACTAGGATATTGCTAGAAAACTTCTAAAACTTTTGGAGCATTTGGATAATGACATTCAATCTTGAAAGCTTTTAGGATTTGAAAGTCAGAAATTGAAGATGTCGTTGCTAACTTTGTTACGATACCAACAAAGGGAGACGTGAGAGTGATTGATAAGTGCTAAAATACTGTTAATTTTCATAATATTTATCGATTTGTTTTGCAAAGAATCAATCATAAAACCCCCAATTTGATGTAATCATCATTTATATTTGTATAGGATGCCAGACATTTTTCATACACTTTCATAAAGAATTGGAGACCATGTGGGAGACCATCAAAACTCATAGTCAGTCTTCCAATTAATGTAATGAATCATAATCTTGTATTAGTTGTTTATGTTTTAGCCACGAGTAACTAGTTCCTCCTAGATGACTCTATTCTAGCTTTTGACCATGTATATTTCAACTCTATTTTATGATAATTGCAAATCTAGTTTATTGTTCAGTATAATTTGTGCTTTATGTTTTTATGTTCTGATCAAAATATATACTGAACTCAGAGATTATATGACTGCTGGCACCAACTTATAAGTTAGAACTAAATATATTGTTCAACTTATCAGACAATTTAGGGATAGAAAGTTGTTAAGTTGTGATTTTTAAAATTAACCATCATTCGAACCTTTAAGAATTATAGGTTCACCTAAGGGATCATGAGATTGTAATTTCAAAAGAGGGCTCTGAGTCAAGGGATTAACCTGAACTATTTTGTTAATTAGCGTAAACTAGAAGAACAATTATACGGTTTAGGTTCACATTAACAATTAGCGATGAACAAATGATTCGAAAAGACCTGATCCTTTCTCTTAAATTTCTTACATCAAATCTTTATCTTTCAGTTAATTATTCTAAATTTCAATCAAAACCAATTGCCTAAGGCAACCCCCCATTTAATCATATCTTGAATATTAATGAAATTGCTAAGTAGAGATTAAAATAGTCACCGTGGATACAAATTTAATTATTAATTCTATATAATTTAGTACACTTACTAAAATTGTATCAGTTAGTCATGCGATAAATGAGTAACTAAACTCTTATGTGTTGAGATTGAATGTAAAATAGTTAGGAATCTATGTAATACTTTTAGCCTGTCTGGTTGTATATAATTTATGTTCTCAATATTATTTTAGTCTAAATCTTTTCTTAATGCTTTGCTACCGATGTAGTGTGATCCAATTGATCTTTTGATTTTGTCAGGCCCTAGTAAGACTGGCTATCTAAGGGACATGCTTTAGATTATGTATAGGTGCTATCACCCAAGAGATTGAGGTATGTCTATATACATGTATAACTTTTCAACCACAGGTGGTAGAAACAATCGGTATGTTGCCACCAAGCATGGAAAGTCAGTTGTTTCTATATTATTTCACGTCGTTAACCTTAGTTTGGAGATGTACAATAAAGAAAAGGTAGAGTTATGTATGAGGCATAAAAAATATACAATCGATTAAGAGTAACCATATGAGAAATATTTATTGAAATTCAATCCCAACACAACTCTATATATATCTGTTCAGTTTACTTTGATTCAGACCACAAAATAAAATGACAAACACTTTGTCCATAAAATATGTTGATATAAACTCAATTTAACTAAGCGCTATCTCTGTGGATACGATATTTTATTTGTTTGATAAAATCGACATACTTACCACTGTGATGGAAGAATACCAATTGGTAAAACTTACTTTATCAGTGATATTTTCCAAAATTTTCTCATAGTTGGTTTTATACTGTTTAATCCGAGGTTATCTATACAGAGTTGGCTTGAAGGCTCATATGTCACAATCTTTAGTATAGTTTCATATTGATTTTGAGATATAAAAGACTTTCAGTAGTAGAAGGAGGTTGTTTAAGTCAAAGTATAATTCAAATCTAGAGGAGTTAGATCCCAACTTATCCCAACTTTGTACAAAGTTGTAGCTTTAACAAGACTAGCTCATAAGAGGCTCATTTAGACAAGATTGTGAACAACAACACAATTGATATGGAAAATGACAAGGATATGTCTATCAGGGAGTATGCAGTATTTGATCCATACATCCTTCAAACTAGTATAGTGAGAACATATACCACTAAGTTTTGCAATCAAAACAATTTGCTTTTCTGCGATCAAAACTCAACTACTTTGCGCAGTTAAATCAAACTTGTAAACTTCCCCCAATTTACTCGCTTTTATTTATTTTAGTTTATTTTTTATTTTTTGTTTTAATAAGTATATCTAGTTTCCTAGTTGAAACAACAGTCTTTATAGAGACGATTTTACTTACTACTTTATTACTTGAAAACAGTTTGATGCATTTACCAAATTTATGTTCAGTTTATGTTTAGTTATCATGAGTTGATAGTTTCCTCGGTTAGATCATGTAGATGATATTCTCCATAACTACTTGAACCATATAATATGTTGAGTACCTTTGAATACAATTAATTTTTTTGTTTTATTCGATTAATATTTGTTCTTAATGTTTTTTATGCATTTACAAATGTTGAAAAATCGATCTTGGTATTGAATAACTATTAACCTTAACTTTTGGAATTTGATCTAATAACTTTTGACATATTATATTTCCGTCTTTGTTACAAGAGTATTAACGCACATCAAACCTTCAATGGTCATGGTCTCATGGATTCACCCAAGACATTAAGGGGTTGCGATCAAATAAATGAATTAGGTTCCAAGATATTAGGCTTAGATACTTTGTTAAACCGTCATGAAACTAAATAGAGAAAGAGAAGGGAATCAAAGAAGACATAAGAGCCTGTTTGAAACACTTCTCAAAAACTCTTTTTCAGTTTTTAAAAACTTGAAAAATTAAAAACTTTTTTTGCTAAACTATTTTTTAAAATTACAGTTTTGGAAACTGTTTTGAATTTTTTAGTTTTGGGGACTAAAACTAAAACATGTAAAAGGATAACTATTGTGAGAAGAAGACTTATATATTTCAAAAACTGAAAACAAAAACTATTTCAAACCGGCCAATCACTACTTTAGCTATTTTTACTTCCTTAATAATAAACCAATTGTCATGTATCATAATTATAATCGTAGTTTAGTAGTTTTTTCCACCAGTGAATGAAGGACACCCCCTTATTAGGAGGTATACTCGACTTATTCATACAAGAGCAATTTTTGTTTTGTTACAAAGCTAATCAAAGCAAAAGAACAAAACAAAACAAAGCAAACTACTCTATATGGAATAACATATAGGAGAAATTAATTATTAATTTTAATTTTTTTTTCTTCTAATTAAACATATATTTAATATAAAAATTCATCTTCAACAAGTCAACCCTAATTTTCTCTCATTAATTTTTCTCTTCCATTTTCTTCATTGAGGGGGTGGTTTTGTATCAATTTGTTTTTACCTGAAATCACGCATCTTAATCTTTTTATATTTATTTCATTCGAAATAAGTGATTTTCACATAAATCTAGATATTTTCTTTGTGATTTCGTTGTCTGAGTGAGGTGACGTGTTGTTCGTCATCTTAGTGCCGCATTGTTTGATTTCTCGTCTTGTTGTGATGTTCATTTGATTTCTATCGGAAGATCAACTATTCAATCAATGATTTGAACGTCAATATTGTAGATCCAAAAGGATGAGTATTCTGATCATTTTAATTTTATCTTATTATTTGTAGGCATTTTGCCCTTGTTTGCTATTAACTTGGATGCAATGAGTTTGTTCGCATATTCATCCTTTATGTTTTTAGCAATGTTGATTGATGTAATTTACCAATTTGAATAAAAGAATGTCGTTTTGTTTTGTCAAAATAAATATAAATATTTTACATTTCCTACTCCCCTTGTTTCAAATTATCAGCAATTTCACGTAGATTAAGAAATGTAGTTAATGACTTAATGTTGCATAAAAAAGAGTAACTACAAGTTGTTTTACGAAAATATCTTTCATTAATGATATAGAGAACATAAATTAAAAGAATTAAAAAAAGATAAAATAATAAATAGTAAATGACATAATAGAAAAATGAGTATTAATAATTAATTCATTGTTATTATAAAGTAACACATATTTAAAACAAATAAATTTGACAAAAATGATATATACTCTATCTCATAATTTAGAACTGAGAAAGTACTCTTTCCAATCCTATTTATAAGAAAAAGTTGATTTTTTAGATTCATTGAGTAATTAATGTATTGATATAGAATATAGACCAAATACATCATTTATGCAATGAATCGAAAAAGTCAAATATTTTTTATAAATAGAAACCGGAAGGAGTAATTAATAATATATTCATATTCTTTTGACTATTCATTTTCTTTTGACTCATGTTATTATTTCGGTCAAAAAAACTCAAGTCAAAGTTAATGTAATAAATGCCTCTGAATACAAATATGGTACTCCATGTAGAAAAAATATAAGCAAAAATTATTCAAAACCAGATATTCTTTTGACTCATGTCATTTTTTTTAAGGACCCAATAATACAACTTGTTATTAAATGAATTTAACATTTTTAATTTAAGTGTATTTAATAGTGTGAAGACGTTCCTTCAAAAAAAAAAAAAAAAAAAAACTGTGAAGACATCCATGATGTGTTAGCTTCAATGGTAATAGCAAGAGATTGAGTTCAATTTTTTTTGGAGAAGATTTTTTTTTCTTTTTCTCAAGTAGTCTAATGATTGGAGCTCACACATTTTAAATGTGAAGAAATGAAATGTCTAGGATTCGAACTTAAACCTCCATATATGTTACATTATCTCTACCAACTGAACTAAACTCACAAAAATTCTTAAAGAAGATTCTTAAATGCTTATCGGTGACATTTTAGTTGATGGTGATTCCACATTCCTATTTTTTATTTTACTTTTATAGTTTATTTGAAGAGTGCTTGTTGAAGTGAACTTATTAATAATAATTAATCACAACTCGAATTAAATAAAATAATATATTGAATGACATGTTAAATACTATCCCCAATGAGTATCAAATATAAGAATAAACAAATGAATATTTTCTTAAATAAAATTAATACTTTGAATGACATGTTAGATACATTTTTTTT
The DNA here is from genome assembly GCF_003473485.1 of Medicago truncatula. Lineage (NCBI taxonomy): Eukaryota > Viridiplantae > Streptophyta > Magnoliopsida > Fabales > Fabaceae > Medicago > Medicago truncatula. The sequence goes on along the minus strand of NC_053045.1, from coordinate 29,787,503 downwards.
TTTGACTATATAACTTTTATTAAGGTCCTTGTAAATGTAGCTCAATTGAAGAATGAGATATTTATATCATGTTATTGCAAATCCAAACTAAAAGCTATTGGGCTACGATCTAGATGTAAAATAAGAGGAGTGATAAAGACGTTATCTTTTTAACATTGCCTTTAACATTTTTTTTTTATTGAATGAAACTCATCACTTTAAGTGGAGCTCATTTGCGAAGTATGAGACCCATCATGATTAAACAAAAAAAGTGAGTGTTAAAAAAAGTGCTTAAAAGAGAATGTTGGTTGCTAGCACTACTCGTAAAATAATTGAGTCTAGCTTAATGTTTAAATCTTGACTAAGAATGTAGGCTTAATAGCAGTTTTGGCAACCTATGTTTCAAGAAGTTACGATTTTGACCCTCTAACAAAATATAATACAAAACCGCCCCTTAAGTATTGCTCCTTTTGCAGTTTTGGCCCCAAGCCAATTTTGACAAAGTCAATGCACACGTGGCCCCCAAGCCAATTTTTTTCTTTTCAAAATGAGTTGACTCACGCTAGACATTTTTCAGCATGAGTTGACTCATGTAGACACTTTAAAACTCGGTGAATGAGAAAAAACAAAAAGGAGAAGAGCAATTTTCATTCAGACGAAAGAGAAAAATTTAACATCACAATTTTCATTCAGACTAAGAGAAATGTTAATGACACTCTCTTTTTAACACTATCTTAGGTAGAAATTGCTTAGGACAGTTACACTTGGTCTTTTGGGAAATTGGACCATCCAAATTATGAAATTGTCTTTACTCATAACATGTCAAATTTTTATTGGTCACAATTACGCTTCATTTCCCCTTGCATTCATATACACAAGGACATATAAAAGAAACTTGAGAAGAATCAAAATCTTCAATAGCTAATTTTTTTTCATCTCCCCAAAACACTTCACAATGTCACAGCAGAATTCTCATGAGGAGACTGGGAGTGAGAATAGGATAGACAACAGCCAGGAGAAATCCAAAGATAAACTAGTTGGTAAGTGGTTTTTCTTATCTCAACTATGTAATATGCTTCATACTTTTTCATATGAACTCCTACATGATTTGTTTTGTTAATATATATGTTTTACTTTGCTTATTTGTTTTCATCAGAATTGGATCAAGGGAATTCATCTGACAACCAAAAAAAAAAAGATGAAGAACAAGAGTATGTCAACCAAATTCCTTGTTTCTTCATCCCTCCTCCCCTTATATACTATCATTTATCGTTTTATTTTTCAATCAATTATTTTAATGCTTTAAATTTCAAAGTAGGTTTTGACGACTCTCTCCGATCTTAAATCTAAGAAAAAATGAAGGTGACGATTGAGTCCATGTATCCCTTATCTATTGTACTATAAATTCATCTAATCATCGACTACATAATAAAACTGTTACTGGATTGAATTCAATTTAACCATTTCTTTTAAAAATTCAATGGATTCATTTTCGGATGAAATTCAATGAATCACTTGTTCTTATTCTTTTTTTATTTTTTGAAACGAATTAAAAGATCTATATAAAAAAAAAACTTTTTTCTTTTAATTTGCCGGAATAATTTTTTATTTTTTTTTATTTTTTATTTTTTATAAATGAATTGAATAGATATCCATCTATTAAAAATGTAATAATGGAGCTTGACCAAAAAAAAATAAAATGTAATAATGGATAGATTGAATTGATTTTGCATTTGATGGATGGATTGATTTAAGGTTGGAGGAAGAATGTGTATATGCTTATGTTGGTTCTTCAATGCAGCCTTGAGCCTCACTATGGTTGACTGTGCATGAGTTCGCATATGTGTGTTCCTTTGGTATCATTAATTCATTTATTTTTCATATCATTAATTCATTTATTTATGAGGTCAAAATTTCATTGTTGTTGGTGAATTAAAGGTGTTATTTTTTTTAATTTTTTTTTTAACCTAATTGTGATGTTTTCCCCTCTTCAACATTTTACGTGGAGATTCCAGATGTATACAGTAGATCTTTATTTTCCACCAGCATAAATATAGGCTAGAAATTAATAACATTAACCTGTAGACTTTGATTGCGGTTTTTTATTTAATTAAATTTTTCCCATCGAAATCTACTTCATGTGTACGCTACTTTACTAAGCTAAGAATGTGAAACTATCTGTTTAAGCATGAGATGGAAACTAACTTGATGAAAGTCCTTCTCTGAAAGATGAAATTGTTCATATTTCATCATTCACACTTTAGGTTCAAACTCAGTGGTACGTAAATGTTTAACATCGAAACCTAATGTACTGAGTTATTCAATTGAATCATTTCGGATATATCTGTAAATAACCATTTGCGTCACTTTAATTATTTAATAAAAATTTCTCGTTCCACAATTTTTTAAAAAACTCATTTCCTTCATAGGATTGTCAAATGTAATTTTTTATATAGGAAAACGTTAGTAATTTTTTTTGTATATGGAATGATCACCCCTTCTGTTATTATTTGTATTGCAATCTCTTGTTGTTTCAAAAAAATAGCAAGGTGTGAGGATTTGGCATTTTGAAATATCACAATCTAATGTTTGTAAACTTCTCCTATTGGTGTTCATTTGCAGATATGTGAGGGTGACTATGTCTGAAATACGCAAGAATGTTGAGTGTCCTATCTGCCTTGGTATGTAATTTACAATTAATAAATAGTGCTAGATTGCTTAATTTATTACTGCAATTATATGGTAATTTTGCTCCCAATTTTATTCTAGTAAGAAAATGTAAACGTTGATCAATTAGTTGATGAGAAATCTAAGGTAATATTTAGATGATAAAATATCTTTAAATAATAATGTTGTATTTGATGGGACTTAACTTTACATAGCGAGCAATATATTTGTTTTTAATGGAAGTTGTGAAACTCATGCACAATTTACGTTTCAAGTCTAGCTTCATGATATTTATGTTAAGAGGAAGAAAATTGTTTCTAATAGAAAACTAGCAATCTGTTCTATCAGAATCAGAAACAAGAAAACTAACAATTTGTTTCATTCAAAGTGACAAGTACAATGATATTTATAGGTACAAGTATATAAACTCTAGATACACTTCTAGGAGCTTTCTAGTTCATACACCCCTTCTAGATACATCATATGTTTTTCTATAATTAAAATATCTCTAGATTTTTCAATAGATATTTCAAAATTACAAATCTCACATGTCACCGCCATGCTTCATCTTGAAGGCTCATCTTCTTTGCAACATGCGAAACTTTACACATGCCATGTTTAATAATCTAGACTATTAAACAGGCTTAAGGAATTTACGATTAACTAACATCTTCAGACAAATGGTACACATACCTTGAACTTTTCAAGCCTTGTTGTTTCCAAGCCGAACGACTCCGCATACTTTTAGCTCTAAAGTCTCAAAATACTCCTTTTTCGGGCACACATGATAAGAGCAGCTTGATCCAAGACGCAACTTTTTTCGGTTTCCAACTTGTGAGTGCTAGTGCACCCCCACTCTCATAACCATCTTCATCTAGGAAACTACAACTTGAACGAAATAACTACCATTTTCTCCTTTGTTAGGACAATTCTTCTTGAAGGGACCGAGCATATGACAAATGAAACATCAATATTTCGATTTATCAAACCCTTTAGACCTTGACTTCCCTTTGCCCTTTCCTATATGCTCACTCCTTTGCCTTAAAACATTCAAGCCTTCGCCACTTTCTTCAACCTTCAAATCCTTGAACTTGGTTAACTCCTTGGTTCTCAAAGGTGCTTGAACCTCCTCCAAAGTAGTGGTACATTCATTTCCATAAAGGATGATATCGTTAAAATGGTTAAAAGACTTCGGCAAAGAACATAACAATAACAAAGCATTGTCCTCCATCATCCACATTCACTTCAATGTTTGCCAAATCATCAAGAATCTTGTTGAATTCCTCCAACTACTTTTTGATAGGTTTAGACTCCATCATCTTAAATGAGTAGGGATGTTGTTTCAAATATTGTCTATGAGCCAAAGATTCCCCGTTTGTGTCAAGTTAGCTAACATCGCAACTTCACCCTTTAACGCTTCAACACACTTTCGTTGTGTCAACAATGCTTGCATATTAACCTTCCATAACTCAAAATAATTGCTTCCAGTGAACTTTTCAATGTCCCACTTTGAACACATGATACTTGACCAATTTACCTCTTTTCTTCATGGTGGACGTCAATCGTTGTGAATTCGTTACTCAAAATCACACCAATAAACTTAGATGTGTGGATCAACAAAAAGGAGTAATCAAAATCAACGTAGCTTCAAGCAACAACAACAAGCATACCTAGATCTACCAAGATAAGATAAGAAAAAAACAAAGGAAAAATAACACCAATAATTTTTTTTTTTATCCAGTTTGGACCAATTTATCTTACATCCGGGGGAGAGTAGATCTCTAATCCACTATGATAAGAGTGATACACAGAGGTTGCAAGAAATCAATTTCTAAGTTCACAAAGAACAAACCCTTACCCATTTTCCAAGTCACTCAAACTCACAATGAATCTCTTAGGAGAAATTTTGATCCTTTCTCTAATGAGATTTCATAACCCAATATTTTTGTGAAGTGTTTCCTAACCCATGAACCTTACCTAAAGACACTTAACCCTAAAGTTCTCTCCTTTAGATTTCTCAAGATTCTCTCTCTTCAAGCCACTAAAAAAAAAATGAAGATTGAAGGCTTATATAGTACTCATGCCTAGGCAAAATCGCACCATTTAATTTTCCTAGTTCGCGCCACGATTTGGAGCTCGTAACAGTGCAATATTGAACTTGATCCACAAATCGCACCATGAGTTCTCCCATTCGTGCCATGAAATTTTGCAAACCAAAACCTCCAAATTGCTAAACCAAATCGCATCACGATTTATACCTATTATGACATGATTTTTGACGAACCTTAAACGTCTTCAATACATATTGGGTCATGATCTTTTGATTCCTCAATAACATTCACTACATACAAACATCTATTTTGTCTTTGTATCTATTTGATTGATTAAAATTGTATTCACCCTTAATCAATAATCTGAATTTGGTATGGATTCCCTTATCTTCAGAGCATCAACATACCATATTAGAGATTAAAATATCATCTTGTTTACTATATCATTTCATAAGATATATAATTGTCAGATGTACTACAATCATAACTATTTTATAATATTTTCTTTCATAATAGTAGTCAAATGATATACTAAGAGAAGGTTAATTTGATTATATGTGTAGGCATCATTCGAAAAACAAGAACTTCAATGGAATGCATGCATCGCTTTTGCAAAGTGTGCATAGACAAGTGCATGCGTAGGGGGTTTGTCTTCAAACTTCTACTTTATTATTTCATTTATTTTTAGTTGTAATTTTATTGGTTAACTAACCATAAATTGTTTCTTTTTCATTTATTGCAGCACCAATGAATGCCCTACATGTCGTACACATTTTCCTAGCCGACGTGCACTGAGAGATGATCCAAACTATGATGCTTTGATTGCAGCTATTTACCCAAATATCGACAAGGTTGAGAAAGAGGTAAGATATTAATATTATTTGCATTTTTTTTTTGAGGGAATTAATATTATTTGCATATTTACTATAAAAGAATTGTATTTTATTGGAACGAAAAACTAATCACTAGGGTTATGTTATTCCTTAGGAAGAAGCTTTGCTCGAAGAAGAGTTTTCTCAACTTAAGAAGGTGATACTTCTATTTCACTTTAAAATTTATTAAAAATAAATGTATATTTAATGTCTTGATTTATACCTAAACTAGTCATGTTTTTGTTGTTGCTAACTTTGCCTTTTATGAAATGAGAAAATTGTTATCTCACACACAATTTCATAATTCTTGTTCTTTCAGGTTCCTAGAAAGTTTTAAGTGCATTGTATGCTTTGGGATCGATATGGTGGTTGATTTTGTGTAACTTAAATATCCTATATATAGTACAATATATATTATTCAAGATATTAGTACAAATTAAATTTGATGTATCAACCTGGATGTTAATTATATATTGTCATTGGTTTGCAACAATCACACAAGAATACTCTTGTGCGGTAGACAAAACTTTGTTATGTTTTGAAATTTTGATATTAATATCTCAAATTAGTAGAATTGATATTTCTTCTTTGATCTCCGAGTAATGCATGTATGTGGTTCAAGTTCAAGTTCTATAATGGGTTTAGGTTCAATATTAAAGACTAAGGGATGTGTGGAATGATATGTGCAATGAAAAGTTTGATTAGTATCATGGTAAAATATAATCATGATAGGTCATATTTCAAATTAAAGTACAATCCCTCAAGCAGTTCAACTGAAGTTACAATACATTTTGAGAATCAATGCATCATTTGGGTACTAATAACAAATTTATGTTGGAATCAAGTACAAACAGGACATTTAGTGCAATTAAACGAGGTGAAAGCTGCGATGTTCCTAAATACTTTGTTTATGACATGTGAACATTGGGAAATCTAACATGTATGGGTGATATTTACTTGAAAATTTTTGAGTTTATTTTGTGGCGGCACAAGAAAACAAGTATTCAAGTATTGTATTCACATGGACTCGTGCGATACCAAAGTTGTTTAAAAATTTAAAACTGTTTTGAGTACGGAAAATGAGTTTATTTAAACATATGCTTTGGTATGTGTAATGTAAGTAGTGAAACAACAATAGAGAGATTGTATTGTCGGAATTAAGTTTCGTTAACTATGAAGGTGAGAAAAACACAAGAAGGGAGGTTGAATTGTGCTGGATTTTCTGAAAATATTTTTAGAAGTTTAAACAAAGCAGAACAGAAAGATAATCGAAGAAAGATAAGAGTTAGAGAGAGACAACACAAAATTTTTTATCCTGTTTTACTCCACAATCCTAGGTTACTTCCCGTCCCCTTGCATTTCCAAGGTTTTTTTTTTCTCTCACTATAATCACACAAGATTATAATTGTTCCAACACACAAGTCAGTGACTTCCTCGCCTCACACAAGACGACTTATACAATAAGAGTTTAATAAAATAGTTTTTATGTTTTTACACTTTCAAACATAAAGAGTGGTAAACTAATTTCAAGCTTAAGAAACTTCTGACACACAAGAAATTCTAAGATACTAAGTTTGTAAGAATTTTTTTAAGTGTTTGAATACTTTTGAATTTGACAGAGTTTTAGCACTTGTAATAATTCTTAATCTCTTAATTTCTTGAAACTGCCCAGGTCCTTATATAGGAGAGAAATAATAGAGCATGTGTTTGTAGATTTTCAACTCATCAAAATCGTCCTTGAGAATCTTTGATTTGGATTTGAAAATTTTGCCTCAATTGGATAATGTCGTTAAATAGTACTTAAGAAGTCTTTTACTTCTTATGGAATCCTACACTCTATTTTCCGTTGAAGTTCTTTGTCTCTTTTAGAGAAATTCTATATCTATCACTTCCTAAGTCAAAAATTCATTTTCTGAATGCAAATCGAAAAAAGTGTTAAAAACTGGAACAAACACATCAATATAACAAAATAGAGTTTATATATAATCATCTAGATTAAGTATCTTCAAAATAGTCATATAAGCTACACATAATCCCAACAATAGAAAGGATTTGTTATACATAACCTTACTGCAAGAAACAAGAAAAAAAGTTTAGACACCGAAACTGATTCCTTGTTCTCCGTCGCTATTTCTTTCTCCTCTATATCACTATCTCTATCTCTCTTTTTATGTTCATCTTTGTACATGAGATTTGTCCTCCATAAATTTATATGGAATTGATATCCTTAAAGAGAAATAAGACACCTATTTATAAGATTCTAATAACTGAGAATTTGCTGGGCGAATTGATGCTCGCCAAGTGAATCCGAGCTTTCTTCAAATTGTGGGAAACGACAGTTCATACAATCAGATCATTAAAACGCCATGAATCGCAATGCGAATTGATGCCCACCTAGTGAATTTGCTCTTGCATGTCCCCGGAAAAATCTTTGGAACTCCTCGCTTCTATCTCACTTAGCTTGCCTAGCGAATGTGCTATGCCTCATAATCCATTTGACTTTATCAATTCTTGGTCATCAATATGAAAAACCTACAAAATATGAAGAGAAGTAGGTAAAAGCAACTTATATTAGCCTAAAACTACTAATATTATATATTTACAGTAAATTAGATGTGTTTACCTAGATTACTTGGAAAACAAGTCAATAAGTGCCATGCAAATTATCAAGAATTTGACACTTATCAAACATTCAAAGAAAACAAAGATATTCCATGCATCGATTTCATTTTTAAGAAAACAATGCTTTGTGTTATGGATTCATCAACAATATTCATAATCCTTGAATGTACATATGACAATGATTCCAAGCCTTGAAACTTGGATAAAACTAAGTTGGAATAGGAATTGATCCATCAACAGAGTCAAATTTGTTCTTACCTCCAAGAGCTCTCCTCATGAATCGATGCCAGGCATGGTAATTTGAATGATTGAAAACCAGTGTAAGTGCAATGGAAGAAGGTCCTTCGAAAGCAAAAACATGGTAAAACATTACTAGGAATTAGAGAAAGATCTTCTACCTAGGCATGACAACAAAACCCATGCCCATGGGTACCCGCCCAAACCAACCATGATTTGATTGGGTTTGGATTTTTCCCGATTTCAAAATACGGGTACGGGACAGGTAATGGGGATATATGTACCCACCCCGAACCCATACCCAAACCCTACCCGAAGGTAGAAAGGTCATATTTTTGTTTTTGTTAAGGGGGTTGATAATGATATGCCATGTTATTTGGTTTGATAATTGTCATGATATAAGAACTTTCACGGATAGTTAAAGGAGCCACCGAATTATTCGGTAACAAAATGTTAAAATGAGCGCAAATTGTTGGATAATGCATTATAACATTACCATTGAAGCTTAAAAAAAACTCTTTTTTTATTAAAAAAAATTGATTCACTGCGGGGACGGGGATGTGGTGGGAATACCCGAACTTATTGGGGACGGAGATTAGATTCAATTTCTCATCCCCGTTGGGTATGGGTAAGGTAACAGCTAAGTATATGGAAGTAGGGGATGGAGATGGGGAAGGCAAAACCCGTCCCCACCCTGCCCCATTGCCATGCCTACGTTCTACCAAAGGAATCACATTAACGCCGACATTGCCAGGACCACAAACCACGGTTGAGGAATAAGAGATATGCAAGAGAGATTAGAAGAGTTTTGATGCCAACATGAAGTTAATCATCATGATGAAGAAGATTCTAAAAACTTGGAGAGAAAATGAGAGATACTAGTCAAGGATAAATCTTGTTATTGAAATTATGAAGGAGTTTGAGACCAAATGCTACTCATAGATTGTGAGTTTTAACTAACTCTTATATTACAAAAACTAAGTAATATCTGTCAATTTATAAAGTCTTCATCCTGTTTTGTTTCCTCCCATTAGGAATCACTTCATCCTCTTCCATAATTTCTTGTTCTAAGTTTGGAACTAAATCAAATTTATAATCTCACCCTACATTTCCTTTGTTCAACCATGCATGCCAAAATTTTCAAATTGAGTCCATTCACCTCCCACTTCAACTGTTCAATTTTAAAATTTTGAAAAACATTTAGTCTTTGTCAAGTAATTTAGAGACTGAATAAATTTAAAATTTTTCAAAAACATTAGTCTTTGTCAAGTAATTTAGAGACCGAATAAATTTGAAAATTTTCAAAAACATTAGTCTTTGTCAAATAATTTTAGAGACTAAATTAACGGATCTAAATAAGACTAATATGATTAAAGATTTTTAATTTAAATGACTACTTTAAAAAATTAATAATTTCAAGGGATCAAATTGACAATAATCTACAAGATTAGAATAGAGATTCCTCTAAGTTAAAGGTTTGTATTGTTGTTTAGCTAGTGTGAGTTGGAAGTCTCACATTATTTGAAAAAGTGGAGGTTAAAAAATTATAAGTGAAATGACTCGTTTGAGTTAAAGTGTGATGTTTCTCACATTTGCGTGGTTGGTCTTGGTCTAATGTGGAGGATCCTCGAACATCCCCATGTGACCCAACAACGGTATCATAACCAAAGTTCAACAAGATTTTGAACGGCTCCTTGTGTCAAAAGTCGTCCTGGCAATCTCACATTACTTAAAAACGTAGAAGTTGAACAATGTTTCAAGGTTTTCGGTTAAATTGATGTGTCAAATTCAATTGTGTAATTGCTCTAAGCACAATGTAAGCTATCCTCTACGCGCCACTCTTGATCCCGCATATATACATTTAACATACATAAATGTATCCACATTTATTCTCGGACGTGCATGAAATGGAAGGGAGCTTATGAGAAAAAAATAATTCTTTGTATTTTTTTTACAGAAAATAATAAATAAAACTTCGTATATTTTGTTTATTTATTTATAAGTCTTATAATTTTTTTGCTCAAAAAGATAAAAAAGTCTTATAATCTTTATATATAGCAACTAAACCAACTGCAAGGGCCCATATAGGCATATACCCGCTAACAATTCAAATCCTTTAATTATTTTTTTTGCAACCAGGTCTCTTGGAATATTTAAACATATTATTGATTGAGTAATGGACAATCTGCAATGTGTCTGAGTTGGAGAAAGTGTTAGTTTGCTGACAGAGCACATATAATAATGTTTGGAGGTTATTACTGAATTTGATTGGTAAGAAACAAATGGAAACAAATGGAACATCATGTAACCACTATAGTACTTTAATATAGGAAATTAAATTCACCCTATATGCATCAATATTTTTATATATATGCTTTTGTAGCCATTTGCTTTTCAGCCGGCTTCTTACATATTTATGCATCTCACCATACATATTGATAAATTGATAATTTCTTTTTAGTCAAAGGGTCACAATCTCTAATGTCATCTTTGTATGCTTGTTATAGAATAATAATGTCATGATGTATTTTTAATCAAAGAAGATTGATTCCTATAAATATTTTAAATTTAGTTTTTAGTTCTTATAAAATAAAATCATATTTTTTAATTTTTGGGACATTTTCTTTTAGCGTTTTAGAGATTAAAAATGCTAATAGAAAATTTTATAAGGATTAAAAATACTGACGGAAAATTTCACAAAAATTAAAAAATGATATTTTATTTTATTTTATAGAGACTAAAAATAAAATTCTAAATATTTATAGGGACCATTTATTTAATTAACCCTATACTTTTTTAAACAAAAACATTTCATATATGCATCAAGCACAACATATATCCTTCAAAGTTCTAACTCTTCCTTACGTTCATCTTTCACTACATTCTTTGCTATTTACTAGTGACTCTTAAGAACTCATAGCTAGAATCATGGGAACTAATCTTGTACTTATGTATAACAACAAAGTCATGATTCATCTTTGGTTTATCATATGTATATGCATAAATTCATGCTATTCTCAACAACCTTACGACAGTTCTAATTGTTATTCAAATGAAACATCACCAGGTTCAAGGTACACTTGCAATTCAACACATGACACATGCAAAACATTCTTAGTATATAGAGCAAATCAAAATTTCCAAACCATTTCACAAATCTCAAACCTCTTCAACAAAAACACCAATGAGATTCTTCACATAAACAACCTCACATCTTCTTCACAAATACTCAAACAAGGTAAAGAAGTTCTTATTCCTATTGAATGTACATGTTCTAACCAATTTTACCAAGCCAAACTCAGCTACAAAAATCTTGAAAGCTCAACAACATTTTCCAATATTGCTTGTGAGGTTTTTGAAGGTCTATTGAAACATGTCACACTTTCCGATCAAAACGAAAATCAAGGTAATGAACCGAAATTCGGTGATGTTATTCATGTACCTCTTAGATGTTCATGTCCAAAAAATTACTCTAGTATTATGAAAGGTGTAATAAAGTACTTTGTTACATACCCTCTTATACAAGGAGATAATTTTGATAAATTGAGTAAAAAATTTGGTATCTCACTTGATGATTTCTTGGAAGCAAATCAATTGCAACCCTTGTCATCAGTTTTTCCTCAGACGGTTGTTTTGATTCCAATAAGAGATGCAAATGGTCCAATCAAAATATTCGACATTCCAGATTCTCCTTCGCCACCTCCTAATTTTCTTCCAACAAATCCGTTTACACAAGAATCAACACAACCATCAAATTTGTATATTGCAGGACCTATTATAGGTTTTGTATTGTTCATTACATTGGTTGCAAGTGGATTTTATATGAAGAAATTGAGAAAAACTGATGATGTTATTGATTCCTTTAATCCAACAAACTCAACCACTTTATGGTCACCAATAAGAACCTCTACAACTTCATGCTTATCTCCTGATTTTCTTGTTGGTATCAAGTATTGTTTGCTTAATTACCATATAGAAGAGATTGAAAAAGCTACAAATTTTTTTAGTGATGTGAACAAGATTGGTGATTTTGCTTATAAGGGGTTAATCAATGGTATTGAGGTTATGATAAAGAGGATGAGATTTGAAGACACTAGTGAGGTAATTGATTTACATTCAAGAATCAATCACATTAATATTGTGAATTTAATTGGTGTTTGTTATGGTGAGAGTGATTTAATTTCATGGTCTTATTTAGTTTTTGAGTTACCTAAAAATGGTTGCTTAAGGGATTGTTTAATGGATCCATGCAATACTTTAAATTGGCATAGAAGGACACAAATAGTATTTGACATAGCAACATGTCTTTACTATTTACATTATTGTTCTTTTCCTTCTTATGCTCACATGAATGTGAATAGTAGAAATATATTTGTAACTGAAAATTGGAGAGGAAAATTGGCAGATGTGGGGGGTGTATCTAACAATCTTTTGCATGGGACAGTTTCACAAAAGGTTGATATTTTTGCATTTGGTGTTGTGTTGCTTGAGTTGATATCAGGAAGAGAAAAGTTTGATGGAAAATTGGTTAAAGATTGTGTTGGATTTTTGTTTGGGGAAGGTAGTGAAGGTGGTGGTTGTTTTGAGGGGTTAAGGAATTTTGTGGATCCAAATTTGAAGGATTATTCACTTCCAGAGGCTCTTTGTTTGTGTTTTTTAGCTAAGGATTGTGTGAAAGATGATCCATTGCATAGGCCAACTGTGGATGATATCATGAAGGTTCTTGCAAAAATGGTTTAGATAAGTGTAGATTAAGAAAATTTGTTACCAAATTTAGGTAAAACTAAGTTTGTAACTATGGAACTTTATTGTAAGAAAATTGTAATCATGAGAAATATTCTTAATTTCATAACATTTTTCAATATTGACAACCTTGTATCCTAGTAATTGATAGATTGGTTTGGTCAAGACATTCCGATCTATGAAGCACGTATACGAACACGGACACAACATAGACACTGACATGCCGACACCATTAATAATTTAAGAAAATCATATAATTTAGTGTAATTATATATATCCGTGTCAGATATGACACATATCCGATATCGAGACACGCCTAATTCGAAAAATGTCCGTACTTCATAGCATTCCATAGTTATATTTCAAACTCTTGGTTCACTTTTTTTTCCTCTACAAAGTTATTGTCCATGTTAAATAAAACTAGTCTTTTCTAATGATCTCAATTCTAGTTGGTCACAATGCACATTCAAATGGAAGCTTTTGTTTTCTTTAAGTTGATTATTTTTAGTTTCAAACAACTAAGGGATGAAATCAGACACGCTTAATGCTGAAAAGAACCATTGCTATCTCTAAACAACCCTAAAAGTGCTCCTAGAAGCTCTGTCGAAGTTTCACTTAATCCAATTAGAAGGAGGGACAATCCAATAAAAATGAAGAGTAATTGAAGCAGGAGGAGCATGACATTTGACAACAAAAAATACTTCAAATTTTGTAACTCTTAAATAGATGAATAAATGTTGCCCCTAGATAAATCTCGAGAAAGAGACACTATTACAACAATGACATTTAGTAATATTTGTAACTAAATCAAGGAAAATGTTACTGATTAAATTTAGTAACATTTAAACAATTGTTAGATAAGTCCTTGTTACTAAAGAGATTTAGTTACATTTTTTAGTATTATCGTAACAATAAGAAAATATCGCAAAATGTAATATTATTGTAACACCTTTTGCATCACCAATAACAATAAAAAAAAGGTTAAAGCACACTTTTCCACCCTTAATTTTTAAAAACTTGCAATTTTGGCCTCCTAAGTGTAAAAACTACAATTTTGACCCCCTAAGATTTAGCTCCTTTGCATCTTGGGGAAAGAGCTAGGCTTTTCAGACCTCATAAAGTTGTCTACGATATTTTGAGAATTGCTTTTTAAACTTTCAATGTTTCCTAGAAACACAAGGAAATGACCAAAAACACCCCAATGGTAGTTAATTACCGCTGGCTTATAATTAGAAAATCGATGGTAGTTAATTACGGTGGATTTTTGGTTATTTCCATGTGTTTCTAGAAAACAATGGATGTCAAAAAGAAAGATTTTGATATTTTTTTATTTATTTTAACATATCGGGGATATAACTTCCTAAAACACATTTTTCGGTCAAAAGAGATATTAGGGGGTTTAAAAAGAAATCATCTTATAATAATATGAGTTGGGCTTCCCATTCTCGGTCCATCAGAATAGTCTATGCACTTATTGCTTTTTGCACGTCTCTAATCAGCACCAATGATGGTCAAAAGAGCATATGAAAGTTGCTTTATACATATCTAATAGGGCTGAAAAACACATGTAAAATACCAAAACACCCTTATACAGTTAACTATCGAGGAAAATATAACCGACTGCAGTTAACTACTGAGGAAAACTTCAGCAGTTAACTACCACCGGTTCCATCGGCAGTTAACTGCGCAGATGCAGGTTTATACAGGAATAGAAACACGAGAAGCCATTTCAGTTTCAATTTTCTTCAAACTTCTCTCAAATTCTCTCCCATTCTCACCAAAGCCATTTTCACGAATTGCAAGCAAATCAACCACACATTATCACAAGTAAGTTGCATCAATCATTTTAATCATAATGTTAGTTTGTTTAGTTTAAGTTTTTTTAAAAATATAAGTAGTTTGCATGTGGTTAGGGTTTATGAATGAATTGACAATTTGAACATTGCATGGGTAGTTTATGAATTGATAAATGAATGTAGTTGTTGCCTATGTTGTTTAAATGATGTTTAATGATAATGTGGTTTTGAATGATGCCAAATGAACACAATTTGAATCTGTTTGATACTTTGCACACAAAGTGTTTGATAAAATGCCTCAATGATAATTATATTGATTATTTAGTTAGTTTAGGTTATGGAAATGATGTTAATTATAGTTTGATAAAGTGTATATTGATTATTGATTATTTAGTTAGTTTAGGTTATGATGGAAATGATGCACACAAATTATATTGAAATGATGATTATATTGAATGATTTTAGGTTATGGAAATGATGTTTATTGTGCTTTGATAAAGTGTATATTGAATTAGGTTGAATTAATGTGGTTTTGATTTTCACCGAATGTGAATGTTTATGTTTAGTTTAGTTTAGGTTTAATGTGTTTGATTATTTACATATAAGTTGAATGATGTTATTTTTTTTTTAATTTTTGTGCAGATATGTCTGATCAAGACCAGGGGCAGCCGATTGATCCATCTAAGATAATTGGTGGTAGGCGTGCTATGACACAAAGTCACCAGAAGGAGAGGAAAAACGCACATATATCGAATAGGGAAAGAGGTCGGAGGGGGGATGGTTCAGGGATTTCTCAGGCTACACAACCTGAAGAGTCACACGTGGTTGACCCGACCTAGTTGGAGTACCTAAATTATCAGGATCAGGTACACCACGATGTCACTGATGGTGGTGGCTATGACCAGCAGCATATACTAGAGCAACATATACCAGACCAGGATGACATTGCAGCAGCGGCTGCCCCAACGACGTTACTTTTGCAGCCTCCCTTTCATGGAGGACCGAAAAATACATCTCTGTTGCACTCTTATGCTAACCATGTGGCATTGCCACTTTGGTATAATTCTAATAACGAAAGTGTTATTTTTAATTGTCTAAAATTATCATATGCAACACAATTTAAATGTTTTAAATTTTTTTATGTGTTTTTGTTTAATTATTATAGGCTTAATTGCACTTTTGGACCCCTATCTTTTCAAAAGTTGCACTTTTGGACCCCTAACTAATTTAAATACAAAACAGCCCCCTATGTTTTGATTCTTTGACAGTTTTGGACCCCCAGTCCATTGTTGACTCGGGCAACGCTGACGTGGCACCCTAAGTGAGGTGTCACGTGTCATTTTTATTTTTTTTTGCCTTGGGGGTCCAAAACTGCCAAAGAATCAAAACATAGGGGGCTGTTTTGTATTTAAATTAGTTAGGGTTCCATAACCGCAACTTTTGGAAAGATAGGGGTCCAAAAGTGCAATTAAGCCATTATTATATCAACTTTTATATGTGTTTTTGTTTAATTATTTTATTTATGTTTAATTATTTTCTTTCTATCAACTTTAATTATTTTCTTTATGTTTAATTATGTTTTAAATTGTTTTTGTTATATTTTTTTTAAGTTTTACATGTGTTATGTCTTAAATTAAAAATACGTGTAGCAATTTAAATTTGTGATTTTTATTTTTACATGTGTTAAGTTTTATTTTGTTTAGTTAAATATTTACATTGTTTAAGTTCTTTAAAATATGTTTATTTTTCTATTATTTCAGGTTCGTAAGGTGCGTGTTGTAAAATCGATTAATCATGGGGCTAAGATTTTGAGTCTCCAGCGTCCAAACGATAATCAAGATTGGTTTTGGCATCTGCATAGGGAGAGCAGGTTACATGATTTGGTTTATCTGGCTACACCACCGTGCCTCATACTTTGCTGATGACTTTAAGCGAGAGGTGACACCCCGAGACGAGTAGTTTTCACATGGTCTTGGGGGAGATGACTATTACTTTGGATGATGTCACAAGTCTTACGCATCTTCCGATTGAAGGGCGGATGTTGAGCCATCCGAAGAAGATTTCTCGACATGAGGGAGCGGAACTGATGGTGAGGCACTTAGGTGTGTCTCAGGTCGATGTAGAGAAAAATTGCGGTGAAGAGAATGGTGATTACATTAGTTATAAGTCGTTGAGGGAGTATTATACGAGGTACCTTGATAGGGCTACCATATTTGCAGATCCAGGGGATTTAGAGGAGTTGCAGAGGGTTAGAACTGCTTGTGTGAAGTGTTATCTCCTATATCTTGTTGGATGCTTGTTGTTTGGTGATAAAAGAAACAAACACATCAAGTTGGTCTATCTGAAGACCATGTAGAACGGCTACGCGGGAATGCGTAATTATTCTTAGAGAGGGATGACATTGACATACCTATACCACTGTTTAGTTGAGGCCTGTTTGCCTAAAGACAGAGCTCTTGGGGGAAGCGTCACACTGCTCACTGTAAGAAATTGTCACATTTGAACCTTAACTTTATTTTTTTGTTATATTTTTCGTGCGTAATAACTTATAAATGTTATTTGTTTGTTTTGTGCACGGATGTTTTTTTGGCGCATTTTCCTGACTTTTACAGTGTTGATCCAAATCCCAACTATATTGAAAACTATCCGGTTGCAACGAAGTGGACGTTACTGAAGGGACATGGAGTAGGGGGGTGATGTATCGGTCATTGCTTGATTATTTGCAGTTTGATGACGTATGCTGAAGGTCGTATGAATAGCACAGGGAGATCCAGGGTTTTGAGGAGATTTTATGTTATTCAGGCTAGGTTATGTGCAGTGTTATTAGGGTGTATCGTCACTTGCCTGAGAGAGTTTTGCGGCTGTACGGATATGTCGAGACCGTCCCTAGACATCCGACGGATGTTGTAGAGCTGCGACCACCTCAGATTGTGCAGACAATCCTTGACTACCGCACTCACACGCTCAAGGAGCCCGATTGAGGTGAGGAAACATGGTGGATGAGGGATGACTATGTGTTATGGTACACTACGATGTCTCACCTTCAGATTTTTCCACCTCTTCCAGGAGATCTTCTGAGGAAGAGTAGATCATTGCACAACAGTGAGAGCGGTATGAGGCGAGAAGCTCGCCTGATACCTATGACATGGTTAGTGCCGCTGTTGCCTACGCTGATGCACAAATGGGTTAGGAGGAGGTCATGAGCCCTCAGCAATGATTTCAGGCCATGAGCCATGTTAGGGAGCAGATCGCGTCGATATTGACACAGAGGCAAGGCCAGAGGCCGAGGAGGCGGCAACAACAACATCAGAACCAGGACCAGGAATATGATTACTTTTAGATTGTTGTTTATGACTTGTTTTTTAGTTTTGGTATTTTGATGACACTGGTTTGTATGTTCGTATTTTGATGACATTAGTTTTCATTGGGATATCTTACTTTCTTTAATGGTAAAAATGTTGGTGTAATTAATGTGTGAATTTGCGCCAATTTTGATTTGTGATTTGAATGATTATGTTTAAAAAAAACATGTCTGTTATACCCTGTTTTTGGACCTAAAAATACTGGGCCCAATTTCATTTCAAACTTTGTCAATTATCAAATTTCAACTGCACAGTTCAAATTGTCTCTGCCTCGCAGTATTTTCAATCACAATTTTACCTATGTTTTTCTTGCATAAAACCTTTCGAAATGTCTTTACTTGTCTTATAAGTCATTCAAAAGTGTCTCTGAATCATTACATTGCTTTTTCTACAGTTTATTTCAAAATTTGCAAAAAGTCGTACAGAAGGGTATTTTGGTCATTTCCTGCAGTGGGACCCATTTTCATCCTTGTGACTGTCTCTGAGTCTTTCTCAGAATTTTTTAACATTTCATCAGTAAACCTTGTTGAAATTCATTTCAAACTTGCGTCTGAGTCAGTGTCAAGTCTGTTTGAGTCAGTTTAGGTCATTTTTAGCCCTAGGGGCATTTTGGTCATTTCACACGAAATTTTGGCATAGAGAGGTTACTTTGAAGTACCTCATTTAGGCCATTGGTTCGTTTTAGTCCGTTTTGTCGATTTTACTTTTGTTTCGCTTTACGTTTGGTCAAATTACGTTTTTTATTCAATTTTATTTTTAATTGCATTTTGGTCCCTCAATTGAGGTCCCAAAATTGCATTTTTTGTCCAAATAATTTTTAATTTCATTTCAGTCCTTACTTTCATTTTTTAGTCCAATCCATATATTTTTCAAATTTGCAAACAGGTCCTTCAAGTCAAATTACAGGGCAGCGCCCTTTTTCAGTCCAATGCCACATGTCAGCTTTCTAATGGTCCAATCACTCACACATCAGCTATAAATACTGTTCACAGTGCCACATAATCGAAAGCCAGTGCCAACTCACCAAAAACAGATAAATTATTTTCTCTCTCTTTTCTGTTAGATCAAAAACAGAATCAACAGAAAAAGCTTCAAGCTCATCAATGGCAGAAGCAGTTACAACCGCGATCCACCATTGAAACTGATCATAATCCACAAAATCCAGCAAAACTTGGCACTGAATTCAACAAGAACACAACCAAAACCGCAACGATCTCAAGTGGTACCAAAACAGAATCCAAAACAAATCAACAATCAAGCTCAGAACGCAGCAAGATTCAAAGAAATTCGCGCGATAGCGAAGGAGAAGAAAGGGAGAAGAGTGATGGATTTTCATCCTTGAAGTAAACAAAGCAACAACGAAGCCATTCAGGAACCTCACCGGAGCTAAAAGCTCAACGACGAAGAACCACGCCAGCGTCAGAACCACGTCGGAGCAAAAAGAAGCTCGACGGCGAAGCCCTCGACACCGCGAAGCTCCGTCGAAGCCTAAAGCTCAACGACGAGATTCGCAGTCCAGATCAAGACACAAGGTTCACAACGAACTCCAGATCACGGCGGAATCATCATCGGAGCTGAAAAGCTCAACGACGGAGAAACCAAGCCAGATCGAAGCTGTTTGCGCGCAAACCGTCATCATACCTCCGATCCAACTCAGGTACCACTCTCCTGAACTGAGTTATGCAATTTCAATGTTTAGATCTGCGATTGGCCTTGCTGTTCATGCACATCTGCGCTGTCCATTTCATTTCATCATATCAAAATCACATGTTTGCATGCTAGCACTCGTCACCGGTGATGTATGGCCGTGAATGTTCCTTTGCTGAAACCAATCGTTACTGATATGTGTGGATGCGTTTTGTGTGTTTGTTTTGTTTTATGAAAGAAATTCCTGGTATTTTGTGGTTAAATCACGATCTTGAAGGTGTGTGCTTTGTGTTATGGAGTTTTGTTTTTACGGATGAAGAAGAAGGAAGTTGGCCGCGGCTGTAAAGAAGAAAATTAGGGTTAGAATGATTTCCCTGTGTTGTGCTAAGCTTATATACCCCCTATCAATCCTCTGTGCGCGCGTTAGTGTGATCCCACCATGCGCCTTCATTGCTGGCCGTTAGATCTTTGATCTAACGGCTCCTGTGAGTCCATCTTTAGCAGGTTTTATGCGCGTTTGGGCTTGGGTATGGGCTTAGTTCTTGTTGTGTTTCTTTGTTTTTCTGCTATTAACACCATTCTTGCATACTGCCTGCACCTCTGATTGCTCTGATTTTTACCATAAATTCTAAAAAATTACTACATGTTTTTATCACTTTCTTGATGATTTTTAATGATATTTTGCTTGCAAATAACTGGTAAAAATATGTGCATAGGTCTCTTGTTCAATTTACTTCTCTAGTTAGCTTTTTCATGTTTTTCAGGTTGATTCTTGTCCTAAAAATTTTAGTGCATAACATGGCTAATTAGAACGCATTTTCATGATAGATGTGATGATAATTCAACGGTTGTGCCGCTGTTTTCATTTGGTTTGTGTTTGTGCTTGCATTATAGGCCATTTATTACACATTGTGCTTGATAAATTCTCATGTTTTTACCCCTTTTTTATTGCATATTCATTTGGTGCATTTTTCATTGTCATACCCCAAATTTTGACCACTTTTCTCTATCCTTATCCATTTTATTCGTATTTTTAAAGTCGGAAATTTTCGTCGTTTCAGACGAAATTTCGACAAAAGATTACTTTGAAGTACCTCATTTTTTATTCTGAGTCGGACCCTTTTCTCTCTTTATTTTATTTTTTATTTCGGTATTTAATTTCCTCTTTTATTAGTTTTGATTTTAAAATTAGTTACTTTAATTTATTTTCTGTTTTGTGTTATAATGTCAATGAGTCCAAAAAAAATCCCAACAGGGGTCCAAAAATATTTTTTTACACGCCTAATATTCAGGCAGATTGTCAAACTTTTGTTTCCAAATTCAGCATGTTGTTTCCTTTTTCCCATCAACCCTAGTGGTATAAATTAAAACCTGCATAATGAAGAAAGGACGGACAATCTTCCACAGCCGCAAACAGAAAAAAACCTTAGCCGCAAACAAAGAAGAAAAACAGAGTAATTCCACAACCAAAAACAGCAACAAGAAAGAAAACCCTAACGGCACTGTTCACGCAGCCGAGACTTTTTCAGCCGCAGTCATATCATCCAAAACCCTAATCTCATCCCCGAATTTCCATAAGTCATAGTATCTCAGATCAGAACCAAGATCCTCCAAACCGGAACAAAGTACAAACGGAATCGGAGGGGAAAAGCTCGCGCTGAAACGAACCGGAGTGGAAAAGCTCGCGCTGAACCGAACCGGAGCAGGAGAGGAACTCACCGAACCATCCTTTTTGCAAGGCTTTAAGGTAGTATTTCATATTTGTTGCTATATAGAAGCTCAAATCCGGACTGTTTGTAGGTTTTGTTTCAAAAGATTTTTAAAAAATTTGAATTTAGATCTAGAAGTTTTGGTTGTTTGTTTGTAAAAACTAAGTAGATATTTGAATTGAGGAGAAAAAAGGATGTTTAAAAAGGTAATTTGTTTTTGAAAAAGGAGTGTTTTGAAAACTCCGGCACGGTGGTGCACCACCGGCCACCGCGCCGGAAAACTCATGAAAAAAGAAAAGAAAAAGAGAGAGAACGGAGAAGAAGGAGAAAGAAGAGAGAGAAATGAATGGGAAAAATGAGAGAAAATGGGTCATACACCCTATTTATATGACTTCGAACCGGGCGGGTCTAACCGACCCGCCCACGACCCGTTTCTGCTTAAAGCCCATTTTTTTTATTCACTACAGTTTTGTTAATCACACCTCTGTTCTTTACTTTCTGCACCCCTTTTGCTAAAAAAATTTATCTAAAAAAACTTACAAAAATATGGTGTTTGTTTTGACTTTTATTTACTGTTTTTATTTTATAATTGCCATTTTTATTTTATTTAGAATCCTCTCATGCATATTTTAATTTCTTGTCATTTTATTGTCGTTAATTTTTTTTTTTTTTTTTTTTTTTTTAGTGTGTATAATTAGGAAATTGATGTAATTTATCTTGTGCATTTTTATTTATTTCTCGTTATTATATTCCTCTTGAGACCATAGAATGTATCTAGGAATTGATGTAATAATGTAGGTAACACAAGCACCGACACTTGCACCGACGCTTCACGTTTATTTCTTGCGACGTTGCGCCGTTATGTTAGTTTTTACCGTTAGTTTAGAAAAAATCATTTTCCCAAAAAAATCAAATATGTCAAAAGTTCAAAAATATTTTCTTAATAAACCTTGGCTTGTAACCCAAGTGTCCTTTTTTTCCTTTTATTTTCTTAATCAAATGCTTAATTGAATTAATATTCATAATAGACTTGATTTTCTTGTAATTAAAATTTGACCAACCTCATCTTATTTTCTCTCATGCCTCGAGGCCTCTTATCCTTTCTTAAAACCATTTTCAAAAAATCTTAAAATCAACCTAACCCACCAAAAAGAAACTTTTTAGGTGAACTACATTGGTTTTGATCCCTTCTCTTCAAGGGTATGTAGGCATGGGATTTGTATCCTTCCAAATCAAATAAAAATAACCAAAAACATGCTTCTTCTTCCCCCATTCTTTCACTTAGATTTTTAGGTAGTTAATTTTCAAATAAGCAATGAATTTAGCACAAGATAATTTAGGGTAAGAGGTTCCTACGGAATACCGTAGATGCTTAGGGTGCTAGCACCTTCCCTTCGCATAACCAACCCCCGAATCCAAAGTCTCGATGAGGGTTTTTACTCATTTTTTTCCTTCCCACGAATAAAAATCGAGAGTTCAAAGATCGACGATTCAAATCAATTAATGGTTTGATATCCGAAAATCACGAGCACAGAAATGGCGACTTCACTGGGGACTTAAATTCTACGCGGGTTAAACCCACCTTATTTTATTTATTTTGTGTTGTACTATTTGTTTATGCTTTGTACATATTTGCTTACATACTGTGTTACGTGAGTGGTGAGATAAGTCCTACACCCGGACTTGAGTGAAACATAAGATAGGGCGGAGTACGATCATAGTGCCATACCAGGAGCGGTCCTGCGATATGTGTACACGTGATGTAACTCCACTCAACGTAGGTCTTTCAAAAGTAATAATATGTCGTCATGAGCAGTCGTGATTGGCGTTATTATTTTTGAAGTCCGCTAAACGTTGAGGACCTTTAGATCACCCTTAACCCATCTTGGCCTTTTTAGGACGTAGTGCGGTGGCAAAACCAAGAGCAGTCTTGACTTTGGTCGACACGCGATACTACACTCAAACTAGACTTACTTATGGATGTTATTGGACTAGGAGCGGTCCTATGCACTGATATGTTCATAAGGGAAGTTGTAATTTGGGAACTTGGTAGAACCCGTGATACAGGTACATTTGAAACCATAGTCCTTACCAAATGGCGTTGTTGCCCTCGGCTCCAACATTGTGGAACTTAACCTCCTCATGTATTCAATGTACTTTAGTATAACCATGCATACATGCATTCATTCGTATATATATATTTTTCCATCAAAAATTGAAGGACTTAGATAAGTTTTTTGCAAACATTATGGATATGGACCTTGTAAGAATGAACACCAAGATATACAACTTCAAAAATCTTAACTAAGATTGGTTTTGTTCTTACCTTTTGAAAAAGGAACCGTTTGCAACGTCTTTACAATGTTCAAAATGAAGCCATGTTCCTCTACAATGTTTACAATTCACTTTGATAAGTCCTTCAAAAAAAAAAAATCTAAAAAAATCTAGTTTTGCATAAGCATATCATGCATCATTTTGCATTCATAGTTTCTAGTCCGTGTCTCATATTTTGTTTCCACCAACAAAAGGTCAATCCATCAGTAATGTAGTTCAATGTCTTCATCCAAGTTCGGCTCGCATATGCAGACACTCGTGCAAACAGGAAAAATGGATCGACTTGAGCAAGAGGTCCACGAGCTTCGTGGAGAGGTAACAACACTTCGGGCTGAGGTAGAGAAGTTAACTAGCCTAGTATCTTCATTGATGGCTACAAAGGATCCACCGCTTGTTCAGCAAAGGCCTCAGCTACTATGTCAGCCAACATGCATGAAACGGCCTCGACAACATGGTTCTCAGCCGCTTATTCCTCAAATTCAGGTCCGAAAAGCATCTCAGTGTGACCCAATTCCGGTAAAATATTCGGATTTGCTTCCCATTTTGCTTAAGAAGAACCTTGTTCAAACCCTGCCACCTCCTCGGATGCAGAATCCGCTGCCACCTTGGTATCGCCCTGACCTCAACTGTGTATCCCATCAAGGGGCACCAGGTCATGACACTGAGCAGTGCTATCCTTTGAAGGAAGAAGTTTAGAAGTTGATTGAAAATAACGTCTGGTCCCTCGAAGACCCAAATATAAAAGTGCTACTTCAACAACAACATCTGGCCACTCACTATGTTGCCATTGTTAGGCCCATCACCAATGTTGTTCAAGATCCGGGTTATAAACCCCAGTTTCGACCAAGTCAACAACAGTATATGGCTTCTCACTCTGTTGCCGCTGTTATGCCCATCATGAATGTTGTCTGAAATCCGAGATATCAGCCCCAGTTTTAGCAATATCAACAACAGCCTCGACAACAAGCTTCGGGACAACCACAGTTTGATCTGATTCCCATGAAATATGGAGTGTTGCTCCCCGATTTTCTTAGGAGGAAGCTTGTCCAGACCAGACCACCTCCTTGTATGCCTAAGAAATTGCCAGCTAGGTATAGGCCCGACCTCTCTTGTGTCTTCCATCAAGGGGCACCTGGTCATGATGTTGAGCGTTGTTTTGCTTTTAGGAATGAAGTTCAGAAGTTGATCCAAGATAAGGTCTTACGCTTCTAAGATTGAACGCAGACATGCAAGTTAATCCGCTATCGGATCTTGAAGCCAAAGGTTGATGCGTGGAATGTTTAGCTACAATTGGGTCTTTGCTGATGTTTATTTCTACTACTCATTTGTTCAATTAATATGTTTGTTTGTTGCTTTATGTTTTTCAAAAAAAAATTAAAAAAAAAATCCTTCCGTCCCACCCGAGGCGAAAGTGAATTTGTTTAGGGCTTTTGCTTTATGTATTTTCATCATTAATGAAAGGTCGTCTTGATCCCGACCTTATTTTTATTTTTTGCTTTTTCTGGAAAAATGGTAATAAAAAAACCAAAAAATCTTTCCCTTTAATCATTTTCACATATCTGCATAATCATAATGTTTATATCAATAATCAAATCATGCATTAATAAACCCGTTGAACACTTAAACCTGGTACTCTCTCTCGACTTTGAGTTCCTTATATCTGAGGCTGAAGAAGAGGATGATGAAGAAGTTTCCACTGAGATTTCTCGCCTACTAGGGCATCTTGGCCGTCGTAGCTGCAAATATCAAGAAAGAATGTCCAGAAGAGGACTTTCATGTACAAAGATTGGCACGAGATGCTACCATCTGCCTTGCAGGGATATTGTACTTCATGCACATTTCAACAAGGGCAGCCCCCCCCCGCCATCCCTCAGTATTCAATGTAAAGGCACTGTGCCACATGGAGGTCAAAGTCTTGTCAACGGAAGTTCCAATGAAAGCTAAGATTGATTGAACTTAAAAGTGTTATTGCCGGGTGCCATGGACAGTTATATCAAAAGGATAAAGCAAGTATTCGACAAAGAAGGCTTGTCCCAGTGAATGTCAAGAAAGTAGCTTTGTGCTAAAAAATATGCCAAATTACAAAGAATGATGGTAAACTTGTATGTCCTGTGAACACCGTTGCAGTCAAGAAATACTTTGTTAAAATGAAAAAGCTCGATAAGTCGCAAACCTGAAAAGGCGGCTTAGGCAAAAAAGAGCGTCTCGATGGACTGAAAACCCGAAAGGGCGATCCATGCAAAAGTTAGAGACATTTATAAAAAAAAAAAGATTATCCTGATAGGTTGAAACCCGCAAGGGCGATCTATGCAAAAGTTAAGGATCGTGACAAAGTAACTGCATCTGGTCGAACATGACTCACTTGGGGCATTTCAGCTGTCAAAAGACCTCCGGCTCATTGCGAGGTAATTGCACTAAATCATATATGATTCATCTGGGGTATCTTAGCTGTTAAAGGACTTTCGATCTGAAGCGTCCGTAAATCAAAGACTCAGAACAGTGGAATTCAAAGTTGGTAGAGGAAACAGTAGTTATTGTGTTCAATGTACCTTTTTCATATAATTACCATTTTCCAAACTTTTTAAAATCCGTGGAGCCACGCCTTTGACAGGCCACCACTCCATTTACATTAATTTGAGCCTATGCTCATTTATTTGAAACTCTCATTCATTCTGTTTACAAATTTTTCTTCTATTTTTGATGTTAATACCTAAAGCAAAAAAAAAAAAAACTTTTAAAAACTTTTTTCATGTCTTCTGAAAAGGATAAACAACAGGTACATTTTCTTTGAACTTATGAGTAGGTGAAACATACATCAACATCCGTCTCAATTACAGTTAAACTTTGCAAGGTAAGCATGATCAAAAGTTGAGATGACCTCTGTCAAAAAATAATACAAAAAAGAGCTCGCTAAGTCGAAAACCCGAAAGGGCGGCTTAAGCCAAAATGAGCGTCCTGGTGGACTGAAAACCCGAAAGGGCGGTCCAGGCAAAAATTAGGGGCATACATATTCCCGGTGGATCGAAAACCCGAAAGGGCGGTTCATGCAAAAGTTAGGGATTCAAAAAAAAAAACAAAAAAAACAAAAAAAATTGAAATGAAAAAATGAAAAAGACAGAGGCATCACAGCTCAAGTGGGTCGATTGGAAGAATCACTTTGTACTGATTTACAAATGAAAACTTCTGCCAAGTGGTTAGATGAAATGGTGTCTTCTGCCTATGGTTTAATTGTTGGCGACTTCTGCCTATGCTTTGATCAAGGGCAACACCTGCCAATGGTTTATTTAAATGGCGATTTTTGCTTGTGCTTTGTTTAAATGGCGACTTCTGCCAGAATGATTGATTGATGAGTTTCATCCCGAGAAATGGCGACTTCTGCCTATGCTATGATTGAGGGCAACTCCTGCCAATGGTTTGTTTAAATGGCGACTTCTGCCAGAATGGTTGATTGATGGGTTTTATCCTAAGAGATGGCAACTTCTGCCAGGTTTTCTGATCGGTGGGCTTTATCTCCAAGGAATGATTACTTAACCATCAACTGAGACATTATATCGGGTTGTACCCCCCATCAGTGCTTTGTTTATCGGGTTGTATCCCCATCAGTGCTTTGTTTATAGGGTTGTATCCCCATCAGTGCTTTGATTATCGGGTCGTATCCCCTTTAGCGGTATGATTAGTGGGCAGTTACCCCTTTCAGTGGTTGAATCAAGTTTTGTTACCTCTTCGACGGTATGATTGATGAGCTGTTACCCCTTTAGCGGTATGATTAGTGGGCAGTTACCCCTTCAGTGGTTGAATCAAGTTTTGTTACCTCTTCGACGGTATGATTGATGGGCTGTTACCCCTTTAGTGGTATGATTGATGGGCCGTTACCCCTTCAGTGGTTGAATTAACGTTTTGTTACCTCTTCAATGATATGGTTATAAGGCGTGACCCCGCCGTTGGTTTTGATTGTGGAGTTGTTACCCTTCTAGTGTTTGTTTCTCAGGGCTTTACTCCATCAGTTAGTTTGAATATGGGTTTTTACCCCGTAAGTTGGTTTGGATATGGGTTGTATCCCACCAAGTAGTTTGAATATGGATTTTATCCCATCAGTTGGGTGACTGTTGGTCGTATTCCCATCAGCAGTTTGATTATTGGGTTGTATCCCTATCATTGGTTTGATTATTGGGTTGTGCCCCCATCATTAGTTTGATTATTGGTTTGTTCTCCTATCAGGGGTTTGATTTTGAGCTTTACCCCACTAATGTTTTGTTTGGAGGGCTTTACCCAGTAAGTGTTTGACTCACCTCCTGTATTGGTATCCCCGTGGAAGATTCTCGAGTGTTTGTGCTGCAATGCCGGACTATTTCCTTTTAGGACTTGTCCAAATCTTGTCTCAACAGTCTTCCGTTGTACTGTCATATGTGTCTCGTACATGTTCATGCATAGATAGCATGCACACAAATATCATTCATGCATGGTTGCATTATTACCAAGTGTCTTATTTCAATGTATCCTGTAAAAAGTGTCATCCCCAATGTGTTTGATTCGAGTTTGTCACCAATTAAAGTTTATTTCAAGTGGCAGGTCCCACCGAGCAATCTTTGTGTCCATTCAGTTTAGCTCCCCAGTAACTTTTGTAAGCTATCCTCGTACCGGCAACAGGTGACTTTTCTTATGTTGGTCGTTACCCCAGTAAAGGTAAGTGACGGCATTTCCTTTTTGTATGTTGGTCGTTACCCCAGTAAAGGTAAGTGACGGTATTTCCTTTTCGTAAGTTGGTCGTTATCCGAGTTGAGGTAACTGACGGTATTTCCTTTTCGTAAGTTGGTCGTTATCCGAGTTGAGGTAACTGACGATATTTCCTTTTCGTAAGTTGGTCGTTACCCGTGTTGAGGTAACTGACGGTATTTCCTTTCTTGCATGTTGGTCGTTACCCGAGTTGAGGTAACTGACGGTATTTCCTTTTCGTAAGTTGGTCGTTACCCCAGTAAAGGTAAGTGACAATATCTTCCTTTTCGTAAGTTGGTCGTTACCCGAATTGAGGTAACTGACGGTATTTCCTTTTCGTAAGTTTGTCGTTACCCGAATTGAGGTAACTGACGGTATTTCCTTTTCGTAAGTTGGTCGTTATCCGAGTTGAGGTAACTGACGGTATTTCCTTTTCGTAAGTTGGTCGTTATCCGAGTTGAGGTAACTGACGGTATTTCCTTTCTTGCATGTTGGTCGTTACCCGAGTTGAGGTAACTGACGGTATTTCCTTTTCGTAAGTTGGTCGTTACCCCAGTAAAGGTAAGTGACAATATCTTCCTTTTCGTAAGTTGGTCGTTACCCGAATTGAGGTAACTGACGGTATTTCCTTTTCGTAAGTTGGTCGTTACCCGAATTGAGGTAACTGACGGTATTTCCTTTTCGTAAGTTGGTCGTTATCCGAGTTGAGGTAACTGACGGTATTTCCTTTTCGTAAGTTGGTCGTTATCCGAGTTGAGGTAACTGACGGTATTTCCTTTTCGTAAGTTGGTCGTTATCCGAGTTGAGGTAACTGACAGTATTTCCTTTTCGTATTTTGGTCGTTACCCGTGTTGAGGTAACTGACGGTATTTCCATTTCCTTTTCGTAAGTTGGTCGTTATCCGAGTTGAGGTAACTGACGGTATTTCCTTTTCGTAAGTTGGTCGTTATCCGAGTTGAGGTAACTGACAGTATTTCCTTTTCGTATTTTGGTCGTTACCCGTGTTGAGGTAACTGACGGTATTTCCATTTCCTTTTCGTAAGTTGGTCGTTATCCGAGTTGAGGTAACTGACGGTATTTCCTTTTCGTAAGTTGGTCGTTACCCGTGTTGAGGTAACTGACGGTATTTCCTTTTCGTAAGTTGGTCGTTATCCGAATTGAGGTAACTGACAGTATTTGCTTCCGTAAGTTGGTCTTTACCTTAGTATAGGTAAGTGACGATATTCATGTTCGTATGTTCGTCTTTACCACAGTAATGGTAATAAAACAATATTTCCTCCCCAGTGATATCTATCAGTTTTTCCCCAGTCAATGTATTTTTGTCGTCCTTGCATTCATACTTGCATCGCAGACATTCATACCAGTATATTCATAAGCATGGCATTCTTAGCATTTGAACTGGTCAAAATTGGTGTACTTGGTATTTAAGTCTCTTCGACCCGTTGATTTAAAAATTTCATTGTTTTAAATCTCCGTGACGGAGAAACTTAAATAGGGGCATCTGTCATACCCCAAATTTTGACCACTTTTCTCTATCCTTATCCATTTTATTCGTATTTTTAAAGTCGGAAATTTTCGTCGTTTCAGACGAAATTTCGACAAAAGATTACTTTGAAGTACCTCATTTTTTATTCTGAGTCGGACCCTTTTCTCTCTTTATTTTATTTTTTATTTCGGTATTTAATTTCCTCTTTTATTAGTTTTGATTTTAAAATTAGTTACTTTAATTTATTTTCTGTTTTGTGTTATAATGTCAATGAGTCCAAAAAAAATCCCAACAGGGGTCCAAAAATATTTTTTTACACGCCTAATATTCAGGCAGATTGTCAAACTTTTGTTTCCAAATTCAGCATGTTGTTTCCTTTTTCCCATCAACCCTAGTGGTATAAATTAAAACCTGCATAATGAAGAAAGGACGGACAATCTTCCACAGCCGCAAACAGAAAAAAACCTTAGCCGCAAACAAAGAAGAAAAACAGAGTAATTCCACAACCAAAAACAGCAACAAGAAAGAAAACCCTAACGGCACTGTTCACGCAGCCGAGACTTTTTCAGCCGCAGTCATATCATCCAAAACCCTAATCTCATCCCCGAATTTCCATAAGTCATAGTATCTCAGATCAGAACCAAGATCCTCCAAACCGGAACAAAGTACAAACGGAATCGGAGGGGAAAAGCTCGCGCTGAAACGAACCGGAGTGGAAAAGCTCGCGCTGAACCGAACCGGAGCAGGAGAGGAACTCACCGAACCATCCTTTTTGCAAGGCTTTAAGGTAGTATTTCATATTTGTTGCTATATAGAAGCTCAAATCCGGACTGTTTGTAGGTTTTGTTTCAAAAGATTTTTAAAAAATTTGAATTTAGATCTAGAAGTTTTGGTTGTTTGTTTGTAAAAACTAAGTAGATATTTGAATTGAGGAGAAAAAAGGATGTTTAAAAAGGTAATTTGTTTTTGAAAAAGGAGTGTTTTGAAAACTCCGGCACGGTGGTGCACCACCGGCCACCGCGCCGGAAAACTCATGAAAAAGAAAAGAAAAAGAGAGAGAACGGAGAAGAAGGAGAAAGAAGAGAGAGAAATGAATGGGAAAAATGAGAGAAAATGGGTCATACACCCTATTTATATGACTTCGAACCGGGCGGGTCTAACCGACCCGCCCACGACCCGTTTCTGCTTAAAGCCCATTTTTTTTATTCACTACAGTTTTGTTAATCACACCTCTGTTCTTTACTTTCTGCACCCCTTTTGCTAAAAAAATTTATCTAAAAAAACTTACAAAAATATGGTGTTTGTTTTGACTTTTATTTACTGTTTTTATTTTATAATTGCCATTTTTATTTTATTTAGAATCCTCTCATGCATATTTTAATTTCTTGTCATTTTATTGTCGTTAATTTTTTTTTTTTTTTTTTTTTTTTTTAGTGTGTATAATTAGGAAATTGATGTAATTTATCTTGTGCATTTTTATTTATTTCTCGTTATTATATTCCTCTTGAGACCATAGAATGTATCTAGGAATTGATGTAATAATGTAGGTAACACAAGCACCGACACTTGCACCGACGCTTCACGTTTATTTCTTGCGACGTTGCGCCGTTATGTTAGTTTTTACCGTTAGTTTAGAAAAAATCATTTTCCCAAAAAAATCAAATATGTCAAAAGTTCAAAAATATTTTCTTAATAAACCTTGGCTTGTAACCCAAGTGTCCTTTTTTTCCTTTTATTTTCTTAATCAAATGCTTAATTGAATTAATATTCATAATAGACTTGATTTTCTTGTAATTAAAATTTGACCAACCTCATCTTATTTTCTCTCATGCCTCGAGGCCTCTTATCCTTTCTTAAAACCATTTTCAAAAAATCTTAAAATCAACCTAACCCACCAAAAAGAAACTTTTTAGGTGAACTACATTGGTTTTGATCCCTTCTCTTCAAGGGTATGTAGGCATGGGATTTGTATCCTTCCAAATCAAATAAAAATAACCAAAAACATGCTTCTTCTTCCCCCATTCTTTCACTTAGATTTTTAGGTAGTTAATTTTCAAATAAGCAATGAATTTAGCACAAGATAATTTAGGGTAAGAGGTTCCTACGGAATACCGTAGATGCTTAGGGTGCTAGCACCTTCCCTTCGCATAACCAACCCCCGAATCCAAAGTCTCGATGAGGGTTTTTACTCATTTTTTTCCTTCCCACGAATAAAAATCGAGAGTTCAAAGATCGACGATTCAAATCAATTAATGGTTTGATATCCGAAAATCACGAGCACATTCATCATTCCCATTATATTTTTCCTTGTTTCACTAACATTTTGTTCCTTGTGAGACTTCACTCATAGCATTCCACTATTTCCTCCGCTTTCTTTAGCTTAGCATTTATTTTTGCAAGTTTTGATTCATTTGATGTTGTAATTTGTTATCATTGGTTTGTGGCTTGGCAAAGGGGCCATAGAATGTATTTAGGCAATTTTTGTAATATGGACTATGGACACTATGACGCACCGACACGCACACACTCACCTTAGATGTATGCATAGGATTGTATGGTTAGATAAGCGCTTAGGTTTGAACACTTAGATAGAAATCCAACTTTTTTCCAAAAAACATGCAAATAACTTCACTTGAAAACCTTTTTTTGAAAATAAAATGGAGTCAAAACTCCTTATTTTCCCTTTATTTTCTTAAGTAAAACTTTCAATAAACCTTAATCCTCCTTGGACTTTACTTTTGCAAAATGACTAAATCCACCTCACACTTTCCAAATCTTATGCCCTTGAGGCCTCTCATCTCTATTCTTCAAAATCTCTTTTCAAACTTAAAATCAACCAACAAAAACAAAAATCATTTTTGAGCAAGAACTACGAACGGTTTTGATCCCTTAAAAGGGTACGTAGGCAATGAGTCAAAACTCATCCAAGCCGAAATAAAATCAAATCCTACTTCTTCTCACCCCCATTCTTAACTAATCACACCTTCCTTTTTTAAGCAATAAAACTAAAGCGTAGAAATCAACTTAGGAAAGCGGCTCTTATGGAATACCATAATCGTTCCGGGTGCCTAACACCTTCCCGTAGCGAAAACGACCCCCGAACCTAGAACTTTTTAAGGGTTTTTCTCCTTTTACCCTTCCCAAGAAAAAATAGAGATATCCACGGTCAAAAGGTTCAAGTCCAATTAATGGCTTGGCACCCAAAAACCATGATAACAGAAATGGCGACTTCACTGGGGAGATCTTTTTAGCGGGTCGCGCCTAGTTTTCCTTAGTTTATATTTACGCTTTATTTTATTGCTTACATATGTGAATACTTGTTTATTTTCATTTTTTGACGTGTGGGGTGAGAATATCAAAAGTCCTATACCCGGGCTGAGTGAACTTATGTTTAGGTAGAGATATAATCGACAATTCGATCCGGGGGTTGCCTCGTGTATTGGATTATGCGATCAATCTCACATAGCTGAGGCATTTTGAAGGTGATATTGTCGGCGTGTGTTGTCATGCTTAGGCACTTCACTTTCAATTGTTCGACGAAGCTATGAACCGTAGTTACCAAACCCATCCTAGCCTTTTTAGGACGTAGTGCGGTGGCTAAATTGAGTGTTGTCTCAAACTTTAGTCGTCACGCGATACTACACTCAAACTAGACCTTCTCACAAATAATCATGGAACGGGTGTCGTCCTGTACTACCATGATATATGTGAGAGAGGTTGCAGTTTGGGAACTGTGTTAGAACCTTGGTTACTACTATCCAAAGCCTTAGTTCACCGGACGCCGTGTCCATCCGTGGCCCTGTTACTTTGAATCTCAACCCACCTTGTTCTTTGTAACTAAACAAAACAACCATGCATACATGCATTCATGCATAAGTTTTTTTTCACGCATACATCGAAGATTTTTTTAGACAGATCGAAACATTGTAAGACACCGCAGGTGTGAACTTGTATTCATAAGTTTACCATTGTAAAACCTTATTTTGCTTGTTTAACAGTGTTTACAATGTTTCGAATTTGTTTAAAAAGTCCTTCGATGACATTAAAAAGAGTCGTTTTTGCATTTGCATCTGCATATCATGCATCATATGCATCATACATCGGTCACAAAGGCTTCCAATTGCTCACTACTTCCTGGTTCCTCTGCCACAGTTTGAAAAGTGGCTCGTGCTCAGAAGGTCTACGAACCTGATAGAATCGATCGAACCAGAGAATACAGAAGAAGGAAAAAGGCTATGGAAGAAGAGAACACGCAGCTCCGTACCGAGTTAACTTCTCTGAGGGAAGAATTGGCTAAGGTCAATGACACCATGACTGCTCTGCTAGCCGCCCAGGAACAATCATCCACCGGTTCACCAACAACGACAGCAGCAACAAGCTAGACCTACCTTTCCTCTGATATCAATGTTATATGCTGAATTACTCCCGACTCTACTTCTCAAAGGGCACTGCACAACCAGACAGGGCAAGCCTCCACCTGATCCGTCGCCTCCCAAGTTCCGTTCGGACCTCAAGTGTGATTTCCATCAAGGTGCTCTGGGTCATGATGTCGAAGGATGCTACGCGTTGAGGTACATTGTAAAAAAAACTCATAGACCAAGGAAAATTGACCTTTGAGAATAACGTCCCTCATGTCGTCGACAATCCTCTTCCGAATCACGCTGCTGTGAACATGATTGAGGTATATGAGGAAGCTCCCGGACTTGACGTCCGTAATGTTACAACTCCTCTGGTACCACTACACATCAAGTTATGCCAAGCCTCTCTGTTTGACCATGATCATGCCAATTGCCAAGAATGATTCTGTAATCCTTTGGGTTGCTGTGTTGTTCAAAATGACATCCAGAGCTTGATGAACAACAATCATTTGACTGTCAGCGACGTCTGTGTGATTGTGCCAGTCTTTCATGATCCGCCCGTCAAGAGCGTGCCTTCAAAAGAGAATGTTGAGCCTCTAGTGATAAGGCTGCCCGGACCAGTACCTTATACTTCTACAAAGGCTATTCCTTACAAGTACAATGCCACATGAATCTTCTACAGTGCTGAGTTTATCAATGCAATTACTGAAGAGGCGACTGGATGTAGTCCTAGGCCTATGTTTGTTATACCAGGAGGCATTGCGAGAAATTGTGAGGCCATCAACATTCATTCAATCATGCATGTTTCCGAATAATGTGTCTTGTTGCTTAAGTGTTTTGTTTTTCAAAATAACCATCCTCTCGCTCTGCCCGAAGCGAAAGTGATATTTCTGGAAGGGCGTGTTTGTTTCGGCATCGCCGTTATCAACAAAAATCGTCGTTTCTTTCACGACTTTTATTTTTTAGTGATTTTTTTTTTTTTTTTTTTTTTTCTCTCTTGGAAATAATGGTAATACCAGAAAAAACCAAAACATCTTTATTTTTCTTATCAATTTCAAAGAACTGCATAAAAGAAAAAAAAAAAAAACCATTTTCTAAAATCATTCAACCATTCTATGCAGTTTGAACCATAATAAACCCGTTGAACACAGTAATCCTACGGTTCTTCCAAATTTTGAATTCCCTGTGTATGAAGCCGAAGATGAAGAGGATGATGATATACCATCACTCGATTGCTTGAGCAAGAATCAGCCTATTGTATGGAACGATGAATGCCAGGAAGCTTTTGATAGCATCAAGAATTACCTGCTGGAACCACCTATCCTTGTCCCTCCCGTGGAAGGAAGGCCTTTGATTTTGTATTTGTCAGTGTTTGATGAATCTGTGGGATGCGTGCTTGGTCAACGAGATGAGACTGGAAAGAAAGAGCATGCTATCTACTATTTAAGCAAGAAGTTCACCGATTGTGAAACTCGGTATACAATGCTTGAGAAGACTTGTTGTGCTCTAGCTTGGGCTGCCAAACGCCTGCGTCATTATTTGGTGAATCATACAACTTGGCTGATATCCAGAATGGATCCGATAAAGTATATCTTTGAGAAAGCGGCCGTTACTGGGAAGATCGCACGCTGGCAGATGCTTTTGTCTGAATATGATATTGTGTTCAAAACTCAAAAGGCAATCAAAGGCAGCATTCTTGCCGATCACCTTGCTTATCAACCGCTTGATGATTACCAACCAATTGAATTCGATTTCCCTGATGAAGAGATCATGTATTTGAAATCAAAAGACTGCGAAGAACCGTTGATTGATGAAGGTCCAGATCCCAATAGCAAGTGGGGGTTTAGTCTTTGATGGTGCTGTCAATGCTTATGGTAAAGGAATTGGGGCAGTCATTGTATCCCCACAGGGGCATCACATTCCTTTTACCGCCCGAATTCTGTTCGAATGTACAAACAATATGGCTGAGTATGAAGCATGTATCTTCGGGATCGAGGAAGCAATTGACATGAGAATCAAACACCTCGACATCTATGGAGATTCTGCGCTCGTCATCAATCAGATAAAGGGTGAATGGGAGACCCAGCATGCTAAGTTGATTCCTTATCGTGATTATGCGAGACGTTTGCTGACATATTTTACAAAGGTTGAGCTGCACCATATTCCTCGTGATGAGAACCAAATGGCTGATGCTCTTGCTACTCTATCCTCCATGTTTCGAGTAAACCATTGGAATGATGTGCCAATAATCAAAGTGCAACGCCTTGAAAGACCTTCACATGTGTTTGCTATTGGGGATGTGATCGATCAGGCTGGCGAAAATGTGGTTGACTATAAACCCTGGTACTACGACATCAAACAGTTCTTGCTGAGCCGTGAGTATCCGCCGGGTGCTTCCAAACAAGACAAGAAGACCCTGAGAAGATTGGCCAGTAGATTCCTTTTAGATGGAGATATTCTATACAAGAGGAACTATGACATGGTATTGTTAAGATGTGTTGATGAACATGAAGCAGAGCAGTTAATGCGTGATGTACATGACGGTACCTTCGGGACCCATGCTACAGGGCATACTATGTCAAGAAAGTTGCTACGGGCAGGTTACTACTGGATGGCCATGGAGCATGATTGTTACCAGCACGCCAGAAAGTGCCACAAATGTCAAATCTATGCTGATAAGATTCATGTGCCTCCGCACGCCCTCAATGTTATGTCATCCCCATGGCCGTTCTCAATGTGGGGCATCGACATGATCGGAAGAATTGAACCGAAGGCTTCAAATGGTCATCGTTTCATCTTAGTGGCAATTGACTACTTCACCAAGTGGGTTGAAGCAGCATCCTATACCAATGTGACCAAGCAAGTGGTAGCTAAGTTCATCAAGAACAACATCATCTGTCGATATGGTGTTCCCAGCAAGATTATTACCGACAATGGTACCAACCTGAACAACAATGTGGTGCAAGCTCTTTGTGAAGAATTCAAAATTGAGCACCATAACTCTTCTCCCTATAGACCTCAGATGAATGGTGCAGTTGAGGCCGCCAACAAGAATATCAAAAGAATTGTCCAGAAGATGGTAACTACTTACAAGGACTGGCATGAGATGTTACCCTATGCTCTGCATGGCTACCGTACTACCGTGCGCAGTTCAACCGGGGCAACCCCTTTCTCTCTTGTATATGGTATGGAAGCAGTTCTTCCTTTGGAAGTGGAGATCCCATCTCTCCGTGTGATTATGGAAGCAAAGTTATCTGAGGCTGAATGGTGCCAAAGCCGGTATGATCAGTTGAATTTGATTGAAGAAAAACGTATGGATGCCATGGCTCGTGGACAGTCATATCAAGCAAGAATGAAGACTGCCTTTGACAAGAAAGTCCATCCTCGAGAATTCAAGGTAGGGGAACTTGTATTGAAAAGGAGGATAAGCCAGCAACCCGACCCAAGGGGCAAGTGGACGCCTAACTATGAAGGTCCTTATGTTGTCAAGAAGGCCTTCTCCGGTGGCGCTTTAATCCTTACACACATGGATGGTGTAGAACTTCCAAATCCAGTGAATGCCGATATAGTCAAGAAATACTTCGCCTAGAAATGTGAAAAGAACAGCGTGGTAGGTCGAAAACCCGAAAGGGCGGCCTAGGCAAAAATGCGCTTCCCGGTGGATCGAAAACCCGAAAGGGCGGTCCAGGCAAAAATAAGGGACAAAAAAAAAACAAATATGAAAAGCTCGCTGAGATTGTACGCAACTCAGGCAAGAATGAGCGTCTCGATGAATCGAAAACCCGGAAGGGCGGTTCATGCAAAAATGAGATTGAAACAAAAGGCAAGTAACTATACCTGGCTAACCACCGTCCCCCTTGGGGCATCTGCAGCTGTTAATGACCATCTTCATCTGAAGCTTCCGCATTTGTGAAATCAAAGTTTTTGGGAAATGTAATGATTACTGTGTTCAATGTACCACCAACCAATAAAATTACCATTTTCCAAGCTTTGTGAATCCGTGGAGTCACGCCTTCGGCTGACCACCACTCTTATACATCAATTTGAGCCTTTGCTTTTGTTTGAAAATTCTATTTTTTTTTCTTCTACTTTCAAAGCTATATACAAAACATTTTCTTTCTATTTTGATAATGACAATGCTTGAAACAAACATTTTGAAAATTGAAAACTTTTTGTCTATTTTGAAAAGCAAACCTGAGCAACAGGGTACATTCAAATGAAACATGCATGAGTGAGAGTATGTTGATGTCTATTTCAATATATGTTACAAGCAGGTTCTCCTCCAAGATAATCTGTGGTCAATGGCAAGAATGAAAAAACAGAATGAAAATGCATGAAAATGAATGAGCTCGCTAAGTTGAAAACCCGAAAGGGCGACTTGGGCAAAAATGAGCACCCCGCTGGATTGACAACCCGAAAGGGCAGTTCAGGCAAAAATGGGGCATTAAAAAGAATTTATTGCCCCGGTGGATCGAAAACCCGAAAGGGCGATCCAGGCAAAAATGGGATGCAAAAAATAATGAATGAAAATTGAGAAAATAACATGCAAAAAGCATTGACCACAGATGCGATGTTTACAACTTACCCAGTACTGAAATGCCCAGCACAACGGCGTTTTCCCCAGTGGAGTCTTCCAAGATTCTACCCCCAACAAGTTGATTAGCTACCTGCCATCAGCCATGGTTCCGATACGTCTCCCAACGACGTTATCTCCAAAGAGGATTTCCAGGAATGTGTAATATAGCACGAGCCACTGCGTGCCCAACACTCCAGTGTCTTGTCTGTCTCTGTGGAACCGTGCCTACAAACTGCCAACAGTCATGCATTACAAGCATTCATACATGCATAATCATGCATATTACGTGCCCATGCATTTAATGAAACTGTTATATCATCCATGCATATCGCATTTCCAATGTCAACATCAGTCTCAATTCAATACTCATGTCAGGTTCTCTGTCAAAACCTTGTGAGCCAATAATATCGGTCAATTTCTACCTTTCAATTCAAATCGACGTCAAGTCAATCTCAATCTATATTTTGTCAAAAAAAAAACTAAATCCCAGTGAATCTGTTTCTGCTTGGTCAAGTGGCTAGCTCAATCCAAGAGCAGCTTGAACCTACCTATTTGCTTATGTTATCGGTCGAGTGCCCAGCTCAATCCAAGAGCAGCTTGTACCTGTCAATATGTTTCCGTTTGGTCAAGTGGCTAGCTCAATCCAAGAGCAGCTTGTACCTGTCTATCTGTTTCTGTCCGGTGGAGTAACCAGTTCGCATCCAAGAACAAGCTCACACCTGTTTATTTGCCTTTGCTTTCGGTCGAGTGACCAGTTCGAATCCAAGAACAACTCGTACCTATCTACTTTTCCATGACCTCGGTCGAGTTACCAGTTCGAATCCAAGAACAGCTCGTACCTGTCTATGTGTCTATGATTTTGGCCAAGTGGCTAGTTCAAGTCCAAGAACAACTTGTACCCGTCTATCTGTTTCTGTTCGCTCAAGTGGCTAGCTCGATCCAAGAGCAGCTTGCGCCTGTCTATTTTGTCTTTGTCTCCGGTGGAGTAACCAGTTCGCATCCAAGAACAAGCTCGCACCTGTCTATTTGCCTTTGCTTTCAGTCGAGTGACTAGTTCGAATCAAGAACAACTCGTACCTGTCTACCTTTTCTATGTCCCCAGTTATAGTCTCGGTGCGTCTCTCAAACGACGTTATCCCCAGAGAAGATCCCCCATGAAGGAAGACTATTTCCCCAGTGAACATGTGTTATAGCACGAGCCACCACGTGCCCAATACTCTAATGTCTTGTCTTCCCCGTAAAGTCGTGTCTACAAACTGTCAACCATCATGCATTTCAATCATTCATGCATGCATGATCATGCATATTACATGTCTATACATCTGATAAAAATTGTTATACCATCCATACATGTTGCATTTCCAATATCAATGTCAGTGTCAAATTTCAGTTCAAATGTCAATGTCACATTCAATTTCCAATACAAATGTCAAATTCAAATGTCAATGTCAATTTCAATTCAAATGTCAATGTCAATCTCAATTCAATATCAATGTCAATTTCAATTCAAATGTCAATGTCAATCTCAATTCAATGTCAATGTCAATTTCAAATTCAATGTCAATGTCAACTTCAATTCAAGTATCAATGTCAATTTCAATTCAAGTAGCAATGCCAATTTCAAGTCAATAATCAACACCCATGTTACCTTGTGAGCCAGTGCAGTTTGGCCAGTTTCCACCTTTCAAACTAAGATGACGTCAAGTCAGTTTCAAATTCTTATTTCAATCTCCAGTGATTTCCATCCATGTTTGGATAAGTGGCTAGTTCAATCCAAGAACAGCTTGTCCCTGTCTATTTACCTCCGTTATCAGTCGAGTAACCAGTTCGAATCCATAAGAACAACTCGTACTTGTCAATTTTCTCTTTTTCCAGTCGAGTCACCGGTTCGAATCCGTAAGAACAACTCGTACTTGCCAATTTTCTCTTTTCCCCAGTCGGGTCACCAGTTCGAATCCATAAGAACAACTCGCACTTTCCAATATCCCCAAGTGAGTTACCAGTTCGAATCCATAAGAACAACTCATGTTTGTCCAGTAACCTCTATCCCCTGTGAAGTGACCAGTTCGAATCCATAAGAACAACTCGCAGTTGTCTGTTTGTTTCATCCCCGGTCAAGTGGCTAGTTTGAATCCAAGAACAGCTTGTACCTGTGCAACTTGTTTCTAGTTTCCCGTTACTCTGCTATTCACTATCTTTGTCAATGTCTACCAATCCCGCAATGGGTACGACATATTTTGTTAATTCCAATCCCCATGAGGTCTTGCATTCATAATCCAAATGATGCATGGCATGCATATTATTTGAAAATGGGTAGGCGTATTTTTACGTCCAAACACAGTGCAAATGCTAATATTTAAGTATCTTCGTCCTGTCAAGCCAAAGACTCCGTCTCTTGACTCTCCAGACAAAGAAACTTAAATAGGGGCAGCTGTTATACCCTGTTTTTGGACCTAAAAATACTGGGCCCAATTTCATTTCAAACTTTGTCAATTATCAAATTTCAACTGCACAGTTCAAATTGTCTCTGCCTCGCAGTATTTTCAATCACAATTTTACCTATGTTTTTCTTGCATAAAACCTTTCGAAATGTCTTTACTTGTCTTATAAGTCATTCAAAAGTGTCTCTGAATCATTACATTGCTTTTTCTACAGTTTATTTCAAAATTTGCAAAAAGTCGTACAGAAGGGTATTTTGGTCATTTCCTGCAGTGGGACCCATTTTCATCCTTGTGACTGTCTCTGAGTCTTTCTCAGAATTTTTTAACATTTCATCAGTAAACCTTGTTGAAATTCATTTCAAACTTGCGTCTGAGTCAGTGTCAAGTCTGTTTGAGTCAGTTTAGGTCATTTTTAGCCCTAGGGGCATTTTGGTCATTTCACACGAAATTTTGGCATAGAGAGGTTACTTTGAAGTACCTCATTTAGGCCATTGGTTCGTTTTAGTCCGTTTTGTCGATTTTACTTTTGTTTCGCTTTACGTTTGGTCAAATTACGTTTTTTATTCAATTTTATTTTTAATTGCATTTTGGTCCCTCAATTGAGGTCCCAAAATTGCATTTTTTGTCCAAATAATTTTTAATTTCATTTCAGTCCTTACTTTCATTTTTTAGTCCAATCCATATATTTTTCAAATTTGCAAACAGGTCCTTCAAGTCAAATTACAGGGCAGCGCCCTTTTTCAGTCCAATGCCACATGTCAGCTTTCTAATGGTCCAATCACTCACACATCAGCTATAAATACTGTTCACAGTGCCACATAATCGAAAGCCAGTGCCAACTCACCAAAAACAGATAAATTATTTTCTCTCTCTTTTCTGTTAGATCAAAAACAGAATCAACAGAAAAAGCTTCAAGCTCATCAATGGCAGAAGCAGTTACAACCGCGATCCACCATTGAAACTGATCATAATCCACAAAATCCAGCAAAACTTGGCACTGAATTCAACAAGAACACAACCAAAACCG
This sequence comes from Medicago truncatula, assembly GCF_003473485.1. NCBI lineage: Eukaryota > Viridiplantae > Streptophyta > Magnoliopsida > Fabales > Fabaceae > Medicago > Medicago truncatula. The sequence continues at coordinate 29,744,883 of NC_053045.1, read as the reverse complement.
CAACGATCTCAAGTGGTACCAAAACAGAATCCAAAACAAATCAACAATCAAGCTCAGAACGCAGCAAGATTCAAAGAAATTCGCGCGATAGCGAAGGAGAAGAAAGGGAGAAGAGTGATGGATTTTCATCCTTGAAGTAAACAAAGCAACAACGAAGCCATTCAGGAACCTCACCGGAGCTAAAAGCTCAACGACGAAGAACCACGCCAGCGTCAGAACCACGTCGGAGCAAAAAGAAGCTCGACGGCGAAGCCCTCGACACCGCGAAGCTCCGTCGAAGCCTAAAGCTCAACGACGAGATTCGCAGTCCAGATCAAGACACAAGGTTCACAACGAACTCCAGATCACGGCGGAATCATCATCGGAGCTGAAAAGCTCAACGACGGAGAAACCAAGCCAGATCGAAGCTGTTTGCGCGCAAACCGTCATCATACCTCCGATCCAACTCAGGTACCACTCTCCTGAACTGAGTTATGCAATTTCAATGTTTAGATCTGCGATTGGCCTTGCTGTTCATGCACATCTGCGCTGTCCATTTCATTTCATCATATCAAAATCACATGTTTGCATGCTAGCACTCGTCACCGGTGATGTATGGCCGTGAATGTTCCTTTGCTGAAACCAATCGTTACTGATATGTGTGGATGCGTTTTGTGTGTTTGTTTTGTTTTATGAAAGAAATTCCTGGTATTTTGTGGTTAAATCACGATCTTGAAGGTGTGTGCTTTGTGTTATGGAGTTTTGTTTTTACGGATGAAGAAGAAGGAAGTTGGCCGCGGCTGTAAAGAAGAAAATTAGGGTTAGAATGATTTCCCTGTGTTGTGCTAAGCTTATATACCCCCTATCAATCCTCTGTGCGCGCGTTAGTGTGATCCCACCATGCGCCTTCATTGCTGGCCGTTAGATCTTTGATCTAACGGCTCCTGTGAGTCCATCTTTAGCAGGTTTTATGCGCGTTTGGGCTTGGGTATGGGCTTAGTTCTTGTTGTGTTTCTTTGTTTTTCTGCTATTAACACCATTCTTGCATACTGCCTGCACCTCTGATTGCTCTGATTTTTACCATAAATTCTAAAAAATTACTACATGTTTTTATCACTTTCTTGATGATTTTTAATGATATTTTGCTTGCAAATAACTGGTAAAAATATGTGCATAGGTCTCTTGTTCAATTTACTTCTCTAGTTAGCTTTTTCATGTTTTTCAGGTTGATTCTTGTCCTAAAAATTTTAGTGCATAACATGGCTAATTAGAACGCATTTTCATGATAGATGTGATGATAATTCAACGGTTGTGCCGCTGTTTTCATTTGGTTTGTGTTTGTGCTTGCATTATAGGCCATTTATTACACATTGTGCTTGATAAATTCTCATGTTTTTACCCCTTTTTTATTGCATATTCATTTGGTGCATTTTTCATCATTCCCATTATATTTTTCCTTGTTTCACTAACATTTTGTTCCTTGTGAGACTTCACTCATAGCATTCCACTATTTCCTCCGCTTTCTTTAGCTTAGCATTTATTTTTGCAAGTTTTGATTCATTTGATGTTGTAATTTGTTATCATTGGTTTGTGGCTTGGCAAAGGGGCCATAGAATGTATTTAGGCAATTTTTGTAATATGGACTATGGACACTATGACGCACCGACACGCACACACTCACCTTAGATGTATGCATAGGATTGTATGGTTAGATAAGCGCTTAGGTTTGAACACTTAGATAGAAATCCAACTTTTTTCCAAAAAACATGCAAATAACTTCACTTGAAAACCTTTTTTTGAAAATAAAATGGAGTCAAAACTCCTTATTTTCCCTTTATTTTCTTAAGTAAAACTTTCAATAAACCTTAATCCTCCTTGGACTTTACTTTTGCAAAATGACTAAATCCACCTCACACTTTCCAAATCTTATGCCCTTGAGGCCTCTCATCTCTATTCTTCAAAATCTCTTTTCAAACTTAAAATCAACCAACAAAAACAAAAATCATTTTTGAGCAAGAACTACGAACGGTTTTGATCCCTTAAAAGGGTACGTAGGCAATGAGTCAAAACTCATCCAAGCCGAAATAAAATCAAATCCTACTTCTTCTCACCCCCATTCTTAACTAATCACACCTTCCTTTTTTAAGCAATAAAACTAAAGCGTAGAAATCAACTTAGGAAAGCGGCTCTTATGGAATACCATAATCGTTCCGGGTGCCTAACACCTTCCCGTAGCGAAAACGACCCCCGAACCTAGAACTTTTTAAGGGTTTTTCTCCTTTTACCCTTCCCAAGAAAAAATAGAGATATCCACGGTCAAAAGGTTCAAGTCCAATTAATGGCTTGGCACCCAAAAACCATGATAACAATGTCAATATGTTGTGTTTTGTGTTTTAAACACATTACAGGATCAGAAAATGAAGTTTCTGTCTCTGCATTGGCTTCAGGATGCATCGGTAGTTAACTACCAAGGAAAAAGGGAATCGGCGTCAGTTAACTGCGAAGGGGTATAAAGGTCTTTTATATGTGTTTCAACCTTCTTATATGTGTATACAACAATTTTCAAAGCATATTGTTAATCAATTCTGACTGGAAGTCCATTTTGATGCACACACTTTTCAACCAATTGCTATCCTCACTCAATATTTTAGTATTCACACTTCCAACTGAAGCTTTATCACTTGAATGCACCTTATTATCATTTAAAACGCTTGCATACAAATCCATATCAGCATCTTTGACCAAATTTGATGGTTAATTAAATGTTAAATTTGTAACATTAAAGTTTTTTGGTCAATTAAATTATTCTAATTGGAGTGCATATGAAATTTCAATTATTTCGTAAAAAAGGATTTAATTTATTTTCATTAAATAGATGTAAACTTTTGACTTTTTCATTTTTTTACCAATTTTAAACTTTTGACTTCATTTTATTGATTTTTAGTAAAAAAATAAATAATATCAATTTGGCATAACTTTTGTGCAATGTATATAAGATAACGTCCAACTAACTAAGGCTAACTCACACTTGTGATTTCGAAAGCTTGAAAAAATAACAACTACAATATAAAACATCATGAAATTTCAATCCCTTATTCTTATCCTCATTTTTTTGCTGGCCTCTACGGCTAGGAATCAAGCTCTACTAGATGGTTATTACCCCATCCTACCCCTCAATGGTTATGATGTGATAGAAATCGCCAAATTTGCTGTGACCGAGTACGACAAGCAAACAGGGGCAAAGCTGAAGTTCAAGAACATCATAAAGGGTGAATCAAAATTTGCTGAAGGGTTCACCGGCTATCACCTTATCATTTCTGCTGACAACGGTTCTATTTCTAATAATTATGAAACCTTTGTCTGTACGACGGTCTACGTCCCTACATGGAAGCTCATTTCTTTTCGACCTGTTCAAGTTTAAATTATTAAATGTCGCTTATTATGTAATATTAATCATATAATAACAATTCTCTCTAAAAAAAATCATAATAATAATAATAATAATAATAATAATAATAATAATAATAATAATAATAATGTTTTTATTTTTACAAAATCAATAACACTACTGTTTTTGAATTTTTCAAGTCTTACTTAATCTCCTGTCAAAAATAAATTCTAAATTTATTAAGTGTTTTTGGCATGATGATGATGATGATGATAATAATAATAATAATAATAATAATAATAATAATAATAATAATAATAATAATAATCCTCTATACATTCATTTAAGAATGTTTAAAATGAACAATACCCATGACACATTAAAATCAAATTTAAAAGAAAAGTTACATGTGACAATTTTAGGTTGAATCATAAAAGTTATAGTCCATTACACCATTTAAGACAAACTTTTTTTTAATGACACCATTTATGACATACTAAAGTAACAAAGTATAACCAACAATCAAATAAAAATCTTCAACAACAAAATTTTGAAAAATAATCTAAATAAATAATTATATAAAACGACTTAATTTCAAAATTAAAAAACTAGAATTATAATTTATTAAATCTGCAAAAATAGATTTTTTATTTATTTATAAAATTTATTTTGCATTGATTGAAAAATTACAATCTCAAATGACTACATTGCTTCTTGCACATGAATCTTTTTTTTCAAAATAAAAAACTAAAAAATACGAGATAAATATAAAAAAATTGAGGGAGAGCATTTTTCAATAATATTAAATATCTTTGAAATAAACAAGAGACTATTATTTTTCAATAAAACTATATGTTTGTCATTGATAAATAGAAAAATATACGGGACACATTTTTATCAAGAGAACGAAATATAAGACTTGGGTTGGGGGCCAACGCCGTGACCCCGTAAACCACAAAAGCAAAACCCAACTATTCAGTACAAAAATGGCACTACAACATTTTTGAGTTTAGACCACACTTGACTTGTCCACGGATAAAAAGTTGTGGCTAGAAATAGGAATAGGCCATGGATTTTGAAGGTGTGGCTTACAAATTACATACACAATACACTAAATAACTAAAAAAAAACAACCGTGCCCTATAGCCTTTTAGACAACGACGTAGCCACATAGAATAATTGTGCCCTATTTAATTGTAAAAACCCTGCCTTAAAACCTTCACAAATGAAGTAGCGGGAATTGAAAATGAAAAAAATTTGTTTTAGGCGCAACTTTTTTCATTTGGGCGCTATGACCAAAAAATTGATCCAACAAAAAAAAAAGATTTAACAAAAAAAAAAGCCAATAAAACGTAAGAGTCATCTAAAAAGACAAAAGAGGTAACAAAAAAAAAAATCACTTTGTAACACCAAGCTTCACTCCGCCGCTCTTTTCTCCTTCAATCTCTGCCACCAGCCGACGGACCTCCGACGACCAAGCTTCACTCCACCTCTCTTTGTCTCCGACGACCCACTATTCTCAAAGCCTCTCTTCACTTCCATCAGACCTTCAGCCTCTTCTCTCTTCACTTCACCTCTCCGCCGAACCTTCAACCTCTACCCTCCATTGAAACTTCTCTCTTCATCAATTTGAGTCATTTTCTCTCAGGGTAAGTTATATTTCTATCAAATTTAGATTTATCTCAAATTAGAAAACCCTAAAATTTCAAAATCCCCCAAAATGTGAAATTGATGTTCAATCTATTCTTATAGTTAGGTTTTGTAGTGAATCTCTTTACTTTGCATAATTGTTTTAAAATTTTGATAATTTTGTTTAGTTTGTTCTTATCTGTGTATAAGAGAGTATATGAGATTGATGTAATTTTTTTTCTCTTAGTTTAAGAGAGTATACGAAAAAACGGATCCAGGTTTCTTGGTTTACAAATTGGCACAAGTTTGAATCCTACTGTAGATTTTTTTATTTAATTTTTTTGTATGAAAAGAAAAACTCCATAATTAGAAACTAGTCATTGAGATTTACCTCTTTGTGCACAAAAATTGTTCCACTACATGACATTTTCTCTGCATAGATTTTAGTAGTAGTTGTCTTTCATTATTCTATTAAATTATTAGTGTTATGTTAAGTACAGAATGCATAAAAATTGCGTGAGGATAATGGTTCTGAACTATAATAGAATGTCTCTGGATAAAGATTTATAGACATGTAGGTATACCTTTTTTATATGAATGTAATTATTTAAGAATTGTTGAACTACATGTGCTTATGGACATTTATAGCTTTATCATGCCTACATGTGTTTAGAGTTTTAACATGAACATTTAGTATGATCTGGATTGTGGTTCACTAAGTGGATTTAAATTAAATGTTTGCACTAGAAATTGCACTTGAACTTATCCTGTTATGATCCAAACATAAATTCTCAAATAAAATCTCCTTTTTGTATTTAGCTTAAAAAGTGATGATGGATAGTCAGTTTTAAACACAACACCACTAATCCATTATACTCTAGCTTTTGATTCCTTTTTTACGTTCATCTTTATGTTGTCTTGATGCCATATGTTCTTTCTTACTGCTAGTGCATATTTATTGTTAATTTGCGCCTTTACTGCTAGTGCATATTAGTAAAAAAAATTAAAACATTTAAAAACATTTGCGCCTTTATTACGTCTTTATTTTTTATTTTATTTTTATTAACGTAATTTTTTTTATTGTTACCGTTTGGACCCGAAGATTATCTTCAAGAGGAATGATGCTAGTAGATTGCACGTAATACTTGTTTTATGTTTTGGAAATGCAAGACTTGCTCGTATTTTATTTTTTGGAATAAAAAACTCAGCTGTTTTTTCTTTTGGAAGACAAGAAACTTAGACTGTTATGTTTATTGTGGAACAATGAATTGGTTTTTTGTGGAAGTTACCGGATTTTGTTATGACTTTGTCTTTCCTTAATTAAATATATATTTTAAGACACTTATGTTAATTTATTTCCTTTTTTAATGATTTTTTAATTATGTTTATTTATTTTAAGAAATATAAAGAATATGAAATAAAGGCACAAAAATAAATAAGCGATTTTGCGGCCTAAAAGTATGGGCAACGCTCGTTATCGAAATTAAGTTTAGTTAATAAATGAGTAGTGTAACTAAAGAGGCAATACCTAGAACTGGAAAAAACGGTAACCACGGTCATGAAATCGTTGCCTAATGTTCAGGTAAACCCTAGCCTAAATCAGATGCCAAAATCCGTGGTTTAAACTAAGCCAGAAAGCCGTGCCCTATTGTAGTACCTGAAGCCACGGTTGCTACAATTTCGTGGGCAAAGGAAAAAATCCATGGCCATAGGAAATAGGCCACGGGCGCATAGACGACACTTGAAAAAGAGTGGCCAAACCGTGGTGCAAGGCTTTGGCCACGGATTATCTGGCTTTGGCTACGGGTTTTGAAGTATGGTCTAAGTTTAAAAATGTTGTAGTGTGGTAATAAAAAAGGACAATCCTATACAACCATTACCACGTACAATGCAGCGAACCCATATAAGGGCGCGACAATCGAGCGAACGTAGTGGCACGAAACCTCATCCTCTGTACATACATTTGAGAATGTTTAAAATAAACATTACACATGGCACATCAAAATCAAATTTAAAAGAAAAGTTACATGTGGCAATGTAAGGTTGAATCATAAAAGCCATAGTCCAATTACACCTTTAAGACAAACTTTTTTTAATGAGACCATTTATGACATACTAAAGTAACAAAATATGACCAACAATCAAATAAAAATCTTTCCCTAAAAAAAAATCAAATAAAAATCTTCAACAACAAAATTTTGAAAAATAATCTAAATAAATAATTATATAGAACGACATAATTTCCAAATTAAAAAACTAGAATTATAATTTATTAAATTTCCAAAAGTAGATTTATTTTTATTTATAAGATTTATTTTGCATTGATTGAAAAATTACAATCTCAAATAATTATATTGTTTCTTGCATATGAATCTTTCTTGTCATAATAAAAAACTAAAAAATACGAGATAAATATCATCACCGATAAATATAAAAAAAATTGAGGGAAAGCATTTTTCAATAATAATAAATATCTTTGAAATAAACTAGAGACTATTATTTTTCAATAAAAATATATTTTTGTCATGGATAAATAGAAAAATATATGGACAAGTTTTTATCAAGAGAAGGAAATACAAGACTTGGGTTGGGGGCCAACGACGTGACCCCGAAAACCACAAAAGCAAAACCCAACAATTCAGTACAAAAATGATAATAATAGAGAACAGTCCTAAACAACCATTACCACGTACAATCCAGCGAACCCACGTAAGGGCGCTGCAATCCAACAATCGTTTGCCAACACAGAAACAACCCAAGTTCCAACAACTATCTTCAAAGTATTAGAAGACCATAAACACCATTTTGAGTGAAAACAACTAATTACGAACCAAATCCATAAAGTCGCGGTGGTTTTGAAACTTCAGTCAGACTCCATATCAAGGGATGAACAAACGACATAAATCTACCACTGTCCACCAATGATGCAAGAAGCAACCACGACAGATACAATATTTTAGGTATGATGAACGACTTCTACCATCTTCATGGATCATCTATGCACCTAGCCCTTTCGAGCAACATCAGGATACAACCAGTCATGTTGAATCGAGATATGCATCCAACATAACAGCACCAGAATGAAAGAACCCATACCTTCAATCCAGAAAACCAGATTCAAGATTTTCAGACAAAATCACAGAGCCGAAACAAAGTCACCACCCATCTTCATTTCCACGAAACAAAACGAAAACAAACTGCAATAAACAAAAATGAAAAAAAATAGCAAAAATCAGACCGAGGCTAACTCATAATCGCGTTAACACCATAACTCTACAAGACAACGACTACGTTTAACGAAACCAGTGACCACAATAGAATCAACACACACCAAGACTCTGAAAGGACAGCCGCTGCAGCGCGTCATTGACGACGATCTGAAACCCGTAAATATATTTTTCATTTATACATAAAAACACGGGACATATATTTACCACTGATAAACATAAAAACATGTGACACATATTTGTCATCATTGTAGCAAAAAAATACTAACATATTATTTTTAACAAACATATTTAAAAATTCACGGTGCGTAGGTGCTTTTCATCAATAAATAAATAAAATAAAACAATTTGAAATTAATAGTATATGTGTGTGTCACACAATTCGTTTTAGCTGTAATTTTTTATTTATTTTTGAAGGAGGTGTAATTTTTTTTTTTTTGTCAGGTAGTCTAATGGCTAAACAAGGTGAATAATTGGGGTGTCCGGGGTTCGAACCCCGGCCCCTGCATATAATAATATTATATTATTATAAATATTTATTTTGAGCAAAACATTACTATGAACATACAACGTTGATAAAACGTTACCCACATAAATGTAATGATCCAGGTATTATATTATCATAAAGATGTGTCATTAAAAAATATGTTTTGGGTTTGCTAAAAAAAAAATTGCATTTTTTTTTTTTACAAACATGACTAATTTTTTTTAGGCTTAATTGGACATTTGGTCCTCTAAATAATTATGTGTTTACATTTTGGTCCCATAAATTGTAAAACCAACATTTTGGTTCCTTTGGTTTTGCTCCGTCGGTCAAATTGATCCCTCCGTTAGTTTTTCAATATCTAAATTTTTTGATATAATTTTAACCGTTTGATTGCATGTCCATTATATTTAATAGTGAACCGTCAACACCTAATTTTTTCGCTTTTCATCATCTTCTATCTTCTTCCTCAAATCTTCATCAAATTTTTTTCCAGAATTTTATTTTCCTTCCTCACGACAACACAACAACAACACACCAACACCACATTCTCTTCTCTCTTCTCTCTTCTCCCTTCCTGCATCATCATTCTCTTTTCTCCCTTCCTTCAATAACACAACAATATCCCCAAATCAATACCCTTTTTTCACAAATACCCAAATAGCCACAACACCCCCAAATCAACACCATCACATAATCAGATCTAACTCCTTATCCTCTCTCTCTCTCTCAACGCTGGTGTAGCCGGAGAGTTTTCGACGGGAACTGTTGCGCTATCTCACCGACGATGGTGATAAAGCGGTTTTCGAAGGCGAGATCTATGGCGGTTGCGTTTCCGTGTTTGGAAGAGATTAAGCTTAAGAGAATGGTTGTTAATGATGATTGTTTGGATTTAATTGCGTTTCTGGGTTAATATGAGTTTTTTTGAAACACATGAGTTGAAATCATATGTGAGGGAAGAAGATGGTTCTGTTACAGTGAAGGTGGATTAACTACTTTAATATTTTTGTTGGAGTGGATTGTTTTGATACTTGCGTTTTTTCTTGAAGTGTTATTCTTACCATGAAGGTGGTGATGGTGCTATGAGGAGTGGTAAGGTTCACAATGAAGAAGATTTGAAGGATTTGCCATTGTCTTTACAAGTTTAGTTAATTCTTCAGTTTATAAGTCACAATAGCACTGATTTAAGTTCTAATTATTTGATTCATTCATTTGTAAGGTGCTGATTTTTTCTTCCCTAAATTCCATGTCCAAAATTTTATGTTCGATAAAATAAAAAGAGTTTTTTATGAATGTTTGAAGTTGTTGATGAAGATGAAGAAGAGGAGCGTGTAAGAAGATGAAGAAAAGATAAAAAAAAAATTAGGTGTTGATGGTGCACCATTAGATAAAATAGACTTGCATGATCAAATGGTCCTCTTTTAAAAAAAACAATCAAACGGTTTAAATTAAAATAATTAATATAATCTATGATGGACCCTCTTAAGGTTGATCCACCATAGACATTTGGGGTTAAAATTAACGGTTAGGGATCAAATTGACTAACGGAGTAAAACGAGAGGGACCAAAATGTTGATTTTACGAGTTATGGGACCAAAATGTAAACAAAGAATTACTTAGGGGACCAAAAGTTCAATTAAGCCTTTTTTTTAAGCAAAAGTTAGAGTTGAGTGATATCACAGATGGATTTTAGAGTGAAGGCTCAATTAAATCCCTCACTGGTGGACCACAAAGAAATACGGTTGGATTTATCAATGCATCATATTTGTTGGAAACAAAATTAAGAACATCTACATGTTTCCACATACAAGGCAAATTTATTGATAATAAAATAACGGAGTGCAAAAAATATCTAGAGGGTACTAAACCAAAACCTTATCAAGAAAACATGGTGAAGGAAAACAAAGTGTGGTTTTATACAACACAACTAGCAACAAGACCAAACTCAAAATCATCATTTCAATCAATAATTAAATAGACTCGGTCTATTTCTAGAGTATCCTTCTTTGATGCACATTGGTAACAAAACCTACCAAACTAAATCAATTATTTGAAAATCAAAATTAGCTAATTTTTCCGCACACGTGTTACCTTAGCGTATAAGTGAGACTCCAAATTGAAACCACTAATGATATTAACATGATTCATCCACCTATTTCTTGGATGCAAAGAAACCAAAGATGAGTCATTGAAAGCTTTTAACAGTTCAAAGAGAATTACATTCTAACAAAAAAAAAATGAGATCAACCTAGTTCATAAGCCTTCCTAATAACAAGAATGAAACAAACCAATCCAACCCTAAAAGAAGAAGAGACCCCTAGGTTCATCGGCAAAGTTACATATAGAGCTCAGGTTGTTCAATTGAACCCCTTAATTCTTAAATTTACATACAAATTATTATGTTTTCATCATGATAAATCCCCTCAAAATTAAACATTGCACCATACTTGCACTAAAAATCTTAAGAACTCATAGCTAGAATCATGGGAACTAGCCTTGTACTTATGTATAACAAAGTCATGATTCATCTTTGGTTTATTGTATGTATATGCATAAATTCATGCTATTCTCAACAACCTTACGACAGTTCTAATTGTTATTCAAATGAAACATCACCAGGTACAAGGTACACTTGCAATTCAACACATGACACATGCAAAACATTCTTGGTATATAGAGCAAATCAAAATTTCCAAACAATTTCACAAATCTCAAACCTCTTCAACAAAAACACCGATGAGATTCTTCACATAAACAACCTCACATCTTCTTCTCAAATACTCAAACAAGGTAAAGAAGTTCTTATTCCTATTGAATGTACATGTTCTAACCAATTTTACCAAGCCAAACTCAGCTACAAAGTTCTTGAAAGCACAACAAGTGATGACCATTGCTTCCAGCAGCATCAAACTTTGCACTAAATTTGTCCACCTAAATGAATTAATTGGCAAAATCAGTTATTTTGGGGATCGAAACTAAAATTGGCATATTCAAAAGATGTTGAAATAAAATGTCTAATTTGTAAAGTCAAGACATCAATTTTAAAACCAAGACTACATGTGTAGAAACCTCATAAATCCGCAAAGGAGTTGAAGTCACTCCAAGTTGGAACTCAAAAGGAAGAGGCTACCAATGAATTAGAAAAAGAGTAATAATCTTTAAATTTTTCTATGTATATAAAGAAGATTGATATGAGGATATTTGTCATTGATGTTAGAATTATATGTGCAGTAGAGATTAGGTAAGCATGCACATTGTCTCACCTTTTATACTTTGTTCTGCAACAAATAGCACCAACCATGTCTAACAATATTAAAAGTAGAAATCTGTAAGTTAGAGAGAGAGAGAGAGAGAGAGAGAGAGAGAGAGAGAGAGAGAGAGAGAGAGAGAGAGAGAGAGAGAGAGAGAGAGAGAGAGAGAGAGAGAGAGAGAGAGAGAGAGAGAGAGAGAGAGAGAGAGAGAGAGAGAGAGAGAGAGAGAGAGAGAGAGAGAGAGAATATACCAAATTGGATGGAAGCAAAATTAAGAGAATTCAGTTGAAGCTACACGCTCTTGCCCTTCCGGCGAATGACAACATTAATGGAAACAAAGAAATTGCAACAAAACCTTGCAAGCAACAAATTTGTGATTCTCTTAAAAGCTTGTCGGCGAGGTTACAAAGCATGGTCGTCGGCATCGTGCGTACCTCTCATATTTGCCATGGAAACAACTTCTTCGCAAGGTTCGATTAACTCTTTGCCATGGAAACACTATGAAGGTGTTTGAGGACTTGAACCTTGTTAAACTCCAATAGAAATAGGGAAAATGGTATCCAATAGGCACATGCTTAATTTTTTTTTTTTTCTTTTTTGCATGAGGTTACAGGTTCAAGTTAATTGGAGACCATTTTTTCTATATCTATTGAAATTTTACTATTTTTATTTTAAAAAAAGGTCATTGGAGGACTTGAGCCCTTGTTAAGAGGAATTAACAAAGCAAAATTAACCACTGTATGCCAACCATCAATTTGTGTATATTGTTTAAAATAGTTATATATACATATTCTATAGTTTTATGGCACCACTAACAAAACCACCCAAGATCCGCCACTGGGTGCGACACTCATATCATGAAGCTAATATGTGTGTAGGTGCATTAGCTAATCTTGCAATTACTTAAACCTTGTTAATTTTGATGATCTCTTTTTCATGCAATTACTTAAACCTTGCATCAAAGGGGATTCAGTTTGCATCAAACTCAGACAAGTTTATGATCAAGGTGTGGAAGCTTGCAAGAATAATTTACATGGTCGATTAGTTATGAATAAGGGAAACAAATCTTTAACCTCTTGTGATCTCTCATCGAAGTTGCAGACAGTTTAGAAGGATTTTGGCCAATGGAGGTTGATGATCTCTCTTCATCCAGATTTCTTATGCCTCTCAAAGTGGGAACATGATTTCAACCCTTACACACAAAGGCAATCCAATGTTCAGAATCATGGACCTCCCCCAAGAATATTGGCTGCCAAGAACATTGTTTGAAATATCAAGCGGGGTAGGTACTACGCTGGCATTCTTGTCGACATTGACCTATCCTAGAGAATATTTGATGAAGTGTTGGTGATGCGCGAAGGTTTTGCATTTTATGTTGATATCGTCTACGAAAGATTGTATTATTGTTGGTCTAATTGTTTCACCATAGGACACTCGTAGATAAACAACCTCGGAAGCAGATGTCTAAGGATATTCATATGCCACAATAAAAAAAATTGTGAGACCGAGGCAAAAGGTGAAAAGGGTCATATCCCTTCAGGCGATTCGCAATTCCTAAAATGTGTTCTTGCGTCTAAATCTCTTGACATTGCTCCTTGGGACATTCACAATAGATGAAACATGACCCTCTATTATGCACTTAATTTATATAAAATAAAAAATAGAAAACGAGGTAAATAAGATAATGCAATAAAGGAAATATTGCTATTCGTCTAGGGTAACTTCATACTTTTCATCATAGATTATTTTACAATGCATATAGAACATGGCATAACAGAATTCTCCTGAATTCTAGAGTGACATTTCATGCTTATTACAATTAAAATCGACTCATCCTAAATAGAAGAATCTATAGTATAGACTATGATGAATACTAAGTTTTCTTATCATACTCATGGGCCAGCTCCATAACAGTTCAGCTGCACTAAGCGGTTGTTTAATGGCTGCAATGGTCTTGCATTATAGTCATAGTCCTGCAAAGTTAAGGTATATTGTGGTTGGTTGGCATATATATTATACATACTATATTTATAAACAAGATCGATTGATAAAATTAATATTATGAAAAAAGAATTCATGCAAAATATGGACTAAATTTAGGGTAAAATATGTCTTTTGGTAACGGTAAATATACAAATTTTTTATTTTAGTTCCTCTAAAATTTTCCTTCAATTTTTAGTGTATATAAAATTTTGCATGAATCGTGATTTGTGTATATTTATATATGAAAGTAACTTACATCATGAACAGCAGCTTGAAGCAATTCGATTTGCTCTTGTGAAACAGATTTCACCTAGTCATAATTTGAAAAGATAATAAAATTAAATGGAAAGATAGCTAGTAAAAGAAAAATTTATAATCAAATAAATGTGGCCAATAAAACTAGTTAAGTGGAGCTAAGAAATTAAATTTAAATTAATTACTAACCTCTTTAATGACCGTCCAAGTAACATTTTCACTGCATGGGGGTGTAGTTAGAGAACCCATGTATCTATAATACTTTGTTGTGTTGAAATTAATCTGATTAGGATCAATTACTCCCACTGCTCTTTCTTCCCCGGCAGTGTTATTAGAAATTGCCTCCAAGTCATCTTCCAACTATATGAAAAAGATGAAAATAAATAGTATAAGTCACATATATTAATTTAATTAATTAAGTCACTTATGATAAAAACTTGTACTACATCACACTGCACTGTTATTTAATTAAGTTACCAATGACAAGAAAGGATCTGGCATTCCAATTGTGTATAATACTCCAATCACTGCCGTTTCATTCAATGGAGTTTGATGTACCAAATGTAACTCTAGATCGAACCTGCAACACATTTAATTATTATATGTTTAATTTACTACTCCCTCTGTTTCATTTCAAGGATCTGACATGTATTTTAAAACGGATGAAGTACCTAACTATCCAATTATATGAGTGATCGAATAAAAAACTATATGAGTGATATATTTAATTGATGTAAGAGTAAATTTTGTTTGACAAAAATGTAAGCCAAAAAAAACTTTATGGTGTTTTAAAATTTGGATTGGACCTAACACAACTCTTACTAAATAGGTTTGTATGTGAGAATTGATTTCCAAACTAATCGTTTCTTGGATCAGAAACTAAGTATCCAAAAGAAGGTTATATCTCATCTAAGATAAGATTTTCAGAGCACGCCCTCAAGCTTTGGAGAGAACTAGATAGCCTTTAATATCATCTTAGAATTTTGGTTGATCTAATCAAACTCTTACGAAACTAAGTTTTAAGATGAGTGCCGTCATTACTTACAAACAGATGTGGAAATCATATCTCATCCAATATAAAACTTTCAAGCTAATGTTGGAGATTCTATATTTGTTATTTATTTTTTAGGGAAATGTGTATTTTTAAAGATATACTACTATCATATGATTCATGATTTGAATTGATGTTATGATTTTTTTTTTTGACAAGTGATGTTATGGATTTAATTCACCGTGGATTATAAGATGAAAATTGCACTTCTCCCATCCAAAATTGTTCATTCCCTTATTTATGTCTAACATGAGTTAACTCACGCTCGACTTTTTTAACGTGAGTTAGCTCACGCTGAACATTTTTCAGCATGAGTTAACTCAACTAGATACGTAAATGTGCAAAAACAAAAGTAGAAGAACAATTTTCTTATAAGAAAGTCATGAAGCCCAAATTTTCTAACAACAAATAACAACAAACATTTGTTTTGTTAAAAAATAAAATGTAACATTTTTTTTTTATATAATTATCATGAATTAAGGGTATACAGTAAGTATGTACCTTACACCATTGATGGTGTGTTCAGATGGAGTATGCCAATGGAACTGTAGAAGTTCATACTGTGTTCCATCAATTTGTAGATAGCTTGAGTTCGACATCAATTCAACCTATTCATAGAAAAAATGATTCAGAAAATTATTTGTATAAAAAGTTGTTTTCTTATAAGTTGTTTAACAATTCATTTATAGTAAGATATTTGTTATTAACTTACCTTGACATCATGACCCCTGTTTTTAAGAGTTGCATTAGAGGGATTGTAGTTGGTCTGAAGTGGTCCTAAATTTGATATTTGAACCACCTCATCTCTCAAATCAATTGGAGATTGCATTGTTCCATTTTTGCACAAAAACCATTCGTTGGGTTTAATGTGTCCCCAATTCGGTGGTCCTAGCGGACTTGCTTCATCGTAATTAAACTCAGTCTCGTCCTCTGCAAATGTCATCAAATATATTAATTATTCAGTAAATTTAAAAACGGAATTTTTGTTTATACATCATGATATTCTACGGAATAAAAAGTTGTAGGAATATATATTTGATGTGCGTGTTTGATGTTTAAACGAACATTTTTTATTCATATTTAGGGCAAAATAAGAACAAAACAGCTAAGAAAAAAAAAAGGATTGATCATTACCAACTTCTTCAGACATTGCTGGGCATGATGATAGCAAAACGATTGCAGTTAATAAACTGAAAATCAAAACCAGTGAAGTAAGCTTTGCCATTTTGATTTCAAACTAGCCAGAGGGTTAATTAATTTGATATAGGATAATGGGCTGTTGTAATGAAAAGGATTAAGACAAACACTATATTTATAGACAGCTAGAATCAAGGGTGTGAAACTAAATAAAACACTAGGAGTTATTAATTAGAATGGCTTAAGAGTTGAAATATGACAAGTTATTTACTCTCTCATTGAAGAAACCTCTATTATAAGATTTTCTTTTTTTTTGACTTTTATTTTAGCATTGTAAAGTAAGTTTAATTTGTATATACCGACTCTGTAAAAGATTTACATTGTCAATAAATAATAATTAGTCAAACATATGATTTTTTTTACAAAAACAAAATGAATTCATTCATTCAAATTGATAAAGTACATCATATACAAACATCACTAAAAATATAAAGGATGAATTTGCGAACAAACTCACAGCACCCAAGTTAATAGCATATAATAGCAAAATGCATACAAATAATATGATAAATCTAAGTCATCGAAATACTCATGTTTCCGGATCTGCAATGTTGATTCCTAAATCATTGATTGAATTTGACTGATATCGATCTTTCAATACGAACTAAACGAACGTCGCGACAAGACGATGAACAATACAACGCCTCACTTAGACGACAGCATCACAAAAAATAAAAGAAAAAACTTGATATACTTGAAAACGACTTATTTAGATTGAAAGAAAAAGGGAAAAAAGATGTAGAGTGGTGATTCTAGGTCAAAAAATAACCTAACCCCACACATCCTCGATGAATGAAGGAGAAAGAAAGTTTAGAGAGAAATTGGAGTTTCTCTCACTAGAAATCTAGGGTCGGCTGTTAGTTTTTCAAACAAATGATTTTAAAAGTATCTATTACGATAAAAAAAAGTTACTTATAAGTTGTAGTTCCTTCATTTATGTGTATGAATTTTTTGTTACTATTGTTATTTCGTCTATATAAATTAGAAAAACAACGTTAGAAAAATTAATGATTAAGACAATACAATTTTTGTTTGTTGTTGCAAAAGTGTTTTAGAATTAAATCTTTATATAATTATAGAAAATTATTAGAAACCAATAGCTTTAAGAACTTTCCGTTTTTTGCAATTGGACGATTATGTGATCCCATTTTGTGTGCTTACTTAGCATTTCTTCTTCCGTTACTTTACTTGCAAGAAAATATGATTTTGGATAATAGATTTCACTCACGTTTCCAAGTTGAAAAAAACCTTTGACAATTTAATTTAGCTAATTGAATTTGAAGGGCAAACGTTTGAGTTGCTTGAGTCAGCCATCGAATAAGAAGCAAATTGAAACACTCAATAAAAGTAAGAGAATTGCTGGCTGTGGCACACGAGTAATTTACGTTTTTGCCTCATTGACAGTTAACTGTCGAGGAATTCAAAAACCGGTTGCAGTTAACTGCCGAGGAATATGTTTCATCAGATGAAACAGTCACCTGCTCCCCCTACATACTATTTTCATCATCAACTTCAATACCACCTCCATTCAATCCCCAAATTCAATATTTTTTCATCAAATCTTGATCCAAAATCATTCAAGCATCAAGCATAAGAGGTATCAACACACTTTTGACGTAAAAAAACAGGTATTGTGCATTTTAATCCGTTCATTTTTTGATTTTGTTATGGGTATCTACGTCAGTTACGTAGAACTATGTCATGGGAAACTTCGGCAGTTAACTGCCGAGGAAAACTTCGGTAGTGTAGTGCCGAGGAATACCTCGGTAGTAAGGTGCCGAAGAACTCTTGTGAAAAATTTTCACAACGAAAAAATGGCAGTTACTGCCAGTTTTTCAAAAAAAAAAATCTTTTTTTTTTGTTTTTTTTTTGTTTTAATTCATTATGGCATTGATGTTTATGCATTAGTTAGTTGTTAATTCATATTTTTATGTTGTTTAATTATAGTAATGGTAGAAAACGCGAAAGATGTTCCGGGAGAGACAAAACCAAATTTTGTCGAATTTTTCGGAGATGTCAAATCGTCTAAGGTTGAAGCGAAACCAAACATTGATGGAGCTTCCGTCCATGTTGAAGCTTCAAAGTATGTTTACGGCTCCGGTTAGAGCTGTCAAAACGGGCGGCCGAGCCAAGGGCTTTTAAGGGTCGGGCTAAAAAGCCCGGTTTGAATATGGGCTGCAAAAAATGAGCCCGGCCCTATACGGGCTCCCGGGCTAACGGGCCAGCCCGGGCCCGTATCAGTCTCTCACACACACAGACCACATAAAAAAAAAAAAACAGTTGTATTTTTTGCGGGCTTCCGAGCAGCCCGGAGCCCGGACGGGCTAGCCCTAACGGGCCAAGGGCTTTTACGGGCCGGGCTAAAAAGCCCTCTTCAATTTCGGGCTTCAATTATTCGGCCCAAGCCCTACATTTTATTCGGGCTTTCGGGCCGGCCCTTACGGCCCGGCCCATTTTGACAGCTCTAGCTCCGGTGTCCTCCCACTTCAAGCCCACGAGGTCGACACAGCTAAGTTTTTTTCGGACGACGTTAAGTTGAAAGATAGAGAAGAATTGCTTGAGTGGGCGCGTCGTCAAGCAAATAAGGCGGGATTTACAATTGTTACACAAAGATCAAGCTTGATCAATCCAATATTCCGCCTAGTGTGTGAAAGGAGTGGAGCTCACAAAGTGCCGAAAAAAAACCGAAGCATGCGAGAACGGACTCAAGAAAATGTGGGTGCTTGTTCATGATTAGTGGATATCAAAGTAAGCAAACAAAGGAATAGGGATTGAACATTCTTAATGGAGTTCACAACCATGCGATGGAGCCGGCTTTAGAAGGACACATTCTTGCCGGTAGACTAAAGGAGGACGACAAGAAGATTGTAAGTGACTTGACCAAGAGCAAGATGCTTCCAAGAAATATTTTGATACATTTGAAGAACAAAAGACCACATTGCATGAAAAATGTGAAGCAAGTGTACAATGAACGTCAACAAATATGGAAGGCAAATAGAGGTGACAAGAAGCCGTTGAAATATCTAATCTCGAAGTTGGAGGAGCACAACTATACTTATTACTCAAGAACACAAAGTGAAAGTACTACAATCGAAGATATCTTTTAGGCTCATCCAACATCTGTTAAGTTGTTTAACAATTTTCCAACGGTTTTGGTTATGGACTCCACCTACAAAACCAACATGTACAGGATGCCAATGTTTGAGGTAGTTGGGGTCACTTTGACCGATTTGACATATTCGGTTGGGTTTGGATTTGTGACACATGAGAAAGAGGAAAACTTTGTTTGGGTTTTAAAAATGTTGCGTAAACTTCTTACGTCAAAGATGAATATGCATAAGGTGATTGTGACCGACAGGGATATGTCTTTGATGAAAGCGGTTGCAAATGTTTTCCCCGAAAGTTCTGCAATGAATTGTCACTTTCATGTGCAAGCAAATGTTAAATAAAGGTGCGTCTTAGATATTAAATACCCTTTGGTCAGAGCGTTAGCGTGTTGGAACATAGATTCAAAGATGTCAGTTTGTACTTCGGGTTAGGTGGTCATGTGTCTAGATATACTTTGTACAACATTGCTTTGGAAGAGACACGTTGTATGGAAACATTGTGCATGGACAATGAAATTTGTGGTTGTGTTCAAAGGACATCTTACGGGCTACCATGTGCATGCGAAATTGCTACTAAGCTCCTTGAAGAGAAGCCAATTTTATTGGATGAGATATACCACCATTGTCATAGGTTACGTATGGGCGAAGAAAGTAACGAAGTTGGTTTTTGTGTCGAGGTTGAGTTGAAGGCTATTGTAGAATGTATCAAGAAACTCCCTTTCCAAATGAAGCTTGAAGTCAAAGAGGGTTTGCGACAGTTGGCATTTCCTGAAACCACCATGATGTCTCCACCACCACGAAAAGTACCAACCAAGGGAGCCAAGAAAAAAGTCGACATTGTGAGGTCTAAAGGAAAAATTACATCGACTAGTCAGATCCCTTCTTCGTGAGAGGTTGTTGATTCCCAAAATTCGGATAGTCAACCGTCACCATCACCAACAACATCGTCATATAAAAGGAAAAAAAGTGCTCGTCTTTGTAAAACATTGCTTAACCTACTTCCACCACCTACTCGGTATCCAAAGCCTAAGGGTATCGCGGTTATGAGGCCTATTGATTATATGCCACGCTTCATGCTTCCATTTATTGAAAAAGTGGTGGATGTTATTGGCGATGGACATTGTGGATTCTGAGCTATAGCCGAGTTCATGGGCTTGACCGAAAAAAAATTATCTCATGATTTGTACACATCTTATTCAAGAGTTGATAGATCATAGAGATGATTATGTTGAAGTATTTGCGGGCGAGGATCGTTATAACTACATTTTAAATGGCTTACATCCTCCCGCAAATACAAAAAGTTGTGCACATCTTGTTGATAAGTGGTTGACTTTTCCGGACATGAGACACATTGTTGCTAATTATTACAAAAGGTGCATAGTCGTGTTGACAAATCTTGAAGTTGGAAACTCGGAATCTTTTTTCCCACTAAGAGGGCCACCACCGCCGGGTAATCAAAAAACTCCCATCTTGTGCCTTGGGGCAATTCCGAATCATTTCGTGCTTATTTATTTGAAGAATGGTTATCCACTACCTCCATCATCTACGAAGTGGCACAATCACAAGAAAGAAGATGCGGTGACTTGGGAAGATGAGTATTTGGATCAACAAGAGTTGTTCCGAAAGCTCATGGCTATTGAAAGTGGAAACAAACCGCCGAAACCACAAAAGGAGTCAAAGAAAGCGGCGCCTATTTTGTTGGACACTCCCGAAAAACTAAAGCAACAATTTGAAGTTATTGCGGAAGATGAGGAAGATTCTATGTGACTTGATCTTCTCCAATCACTTGGTCTTTAATGAGTGATTTTTTTTTGTCGGTGTTAATCCTTTTTTTGGTAGAAATTACACCGACATATATTTTGGAGTCGAAAATGTAATGCCAATTTTTTGTGGCCAATATATAATTAACATTATGTAATTTATATTGATATATATGATAGTATGACTTTTATGTGGTGAAACTAGTGCAATACTTATTTATTCGTTATTAATGTTTACGCACTTGATTTATTCGTTATTACATTTCATTTAATTTTGTTCTAATCTATGATTCTTTTCTTAAAGCTTTTGTCAAGTGAAACATGTCTGAGGTTGCAAAAATTGAAGGTCGTGTTAGGTACTCCGCTTTTAAAAAGACAATTAAGGTTATGATAACGCCGACAGACTCTCTTGATGATTTGAAGGCACAATTTAACACTTATTTTGAGCATCTTGGTGAAAATCAATATACACGTCACTTGTTTGGTCAAATGTCATGCATAGACCAAGGAGAAGATAGAGACGAATACGCATGGAAAACGGCAAGCTATATGCTTTGGCTTATTCGCGACGATAGCGACGTCAGATTTATGTTTCGGAATATCACTACTAAAAAAACAAAAATTAGTGAGGGATATTTAGTGAGGGAAAACATGAAATCCCTCTCTAATTCCGTCACTAAATTTTGCGACCAAGGAATTTGTGAGGAATTTCATTTTTTCCGTCACTAATTTCCCTTGCTAATTTTGCTTTTTCTAGTAGTGTATGGTGGAAGATAATATATTATATATGTATGCTCGTTCCATATGCAATTGCGTTGAATGTAAGTAGGGATTTAATTTAATGATGTGCAATGAGTTGTTTAATTATGAACACTTAATTACGGCCACTTTGTAACGTTTTGATGAATTTTAAACGTTTGTGTAATTTGAACCAAATGTCGGTTTGATTTAATTATGGACAATTGTAAAAGATATTGTATTTTTCTTGTTTATGACCGAGTTTCAATGTTGTATGATTTATATTGCCTTTGGAAATGCTCTGGTTTAATTACAGGTAAAAACTGACCGAAAAAAAAGCTTGGAAATGCTTTAGAATTATGCAGAACCCACTGTCTGCATAATCAGTTTTCCTCGGCAGTAAACTACCGAGGATTTCCTCGACAGTTAACTGTAGCCGATTTTTGAATTCCTCGGCAGTTAACTGCTAAAGAGGCAAAAAACGTAAATTACTCGTGTGTCTCAGCCTTATGCAATGTGTAAACATCAATTCTCTAAAAGTAAAAACCAAAGATAGTTAAAATTATATGAAGTCGCAGTCAAAAGGTCTATAAGTTTTTTAGATCCTATCCAAAAAAAAAAAGTTTTTTAGATGTATATTTAATATTTATATAAATATTTTCCATGGTAATACTTAATAGAGTCCTTTAATTTCTAAACCCAAAAATATTTTTATTAGTTTTTAAGATTTCACAACTTTTCCTCTAAAATAAATATTTCATAATTTTTCATACTATTGAATTTGAGACTCATATTTGCATGTATTAAACAACGAGATGACAAGCCATTGGTAATACTTTTGTGTGAATAAGATATTTTTTTTTGTATTACCATAGAGATTTAACGAAGGTCTCCCTCAACCACAATAGATTTATGTTTGTAGCTTTGACGAGAAGGCGTGTATTTATAACTACGAAGCCTTAATACTGTTGTATTTTCATAATTACATTCGAACCCATAATCTTTTTTTTAAGATCGAACCCATAATCTTTATTATGCTAAAAGAGGTATTTACTCTCTCACTACCAAAAAAAGGTATTTACAATCTGAAGGATTGTTTTTTACTATTTCATCCAAATGTTCCAAGTCATAGGTGACCAAATATAACCATGCCACGTGGTTTAATAAGAGGACATTAGGGGATTAAATTCAACTGTTTTGCAGTGATTTAGTGATATCTTTTTTTTATTGTCAAGTAGTATGTATAGTAGTTAGAATTTAATTTTTTAAAGATGAATAAGTGGTGTGTCCTCGGCCTCTGCATATAACAATGCATGTCTTTGTCAACTGAGCTATGTTCACGGAGACGATATAGTAATATCTTTAATCATATATATCAAGGCTATTCGTTTTTATAGTCTCTCTCTCTCGCTCTCTCTCTCCCTCCCTCCCTCCCTCCTTAAATTCTAGTCGTTACCACTTTTTTTCTTGATCAAGTGCAAATCCAATCAATGATTTTGGCGTCAACGACGTTGCCGATTCGGAGACATGAGTATTCTGGAGACTTGAATATAGTCATATTTTTAAGCATATATAGTCTAATTAATGTATTAAAAATTAAAATATTTAACATTTTTAAAAAATAATTTCTTAATTTAGAATTCTTAAAAAATACTTTTAGGACATTCGTCAGGCACAAGCACTCTTAGTATTCCTTTCAAAAAAAAAGTACTCTTAGGTTTTTTTTTTCTTTTTTATTTGAAGGGAAAGTACTCTTCGTATTTGTTTAGTCAAAAAGAAAAGTACTCCCTGTATTTGTGAATATGTTGACATCCTTGACTACAGTTTTTACAGATCGAATCCTTGACTATAGTTATAACCAAATCCATGCATGAACATGCAATGCCATGAATTCAAGTCTAGACTCTATCTATAGTGCTACTAGAGTGCAATGCCCTCACCAACAGGTTTTCACCAACGCCGCAAGTGTCAAAAATTTATGCGTACGGCCTACCAAGTAATTAACTTGATTACGGTAGAGGAGGAAGTACTATTTACGGTGTGTGTTGGGTGGGTTTGAATTTTGAAAAATCAAACTTGACGATGTAAATTTTGAATAATTCAAGTGTAAATAAATGTTGATTGTTATTGTATGGGTAAAAGTCCAATCTATATATCAACGGATTAGCTTTTCTTGAGTAATTATTCCCTCCGATCACATTTATATATAAATATTATTTTTTTAAATTTATTAAATAAATAATGTATTTAGATTATAATACATTTTTAGTAAATCAGTTATTTAATGTATCTGAAAAAGAAATAGTTATTTATAAATGTGATCAAAGGAAGTAATCCATAAGTAAACTATCGTATAGACTTGTTGTTCTATAGATACAATGGAAGATAGTTGACCAAGTGAGAGTTATGGGGTCCTAACATTCTAATAATTTTAATAGAGTAAGTAGGCAATTACCCTTCTGAAATTAACAAAATTTCAATTACCCCCTGAAATTGCACAACGTTAATCAATTTACCCCCTCCGTCAAATTCTTCTGTTAGTTAACATGACGTTTTGTAAATACCCCCTGAAGTTTTGTACTTATGTGCAAAATACCCCCTGAACTTGAAAATTTATATTTTTTTTCCTTATACTTAAAAGTGACTACTTTATCACTAAATTGTGGAACATATTAGCTAAGTTTGGATCATTTTTAGTTACTTGCTGAGTACTCCATCATTTTTTATGTTGGCAAATCAGTGAATTGTTTGATTTAGCGTGAACCGTGTTTCAATGTATAATGAAACTAAACAAATAAGTTTTAAATGAGTGGCTACCAAAAACTGTTCACAAGTTAAGCAAGCGTCATGACAATGCTTTGTTTTCAGTAAGAAATCCTTTAGCTTGAAATTTTTACAACCCTTCATCTTGGGAACATTCAATTGAATCTCATGTTTCAACAGATAGATGTTAATGATCTTCCTGAACTGATTTATAATATGAAGTAACAAGATATGAAATCAGGTCTAAGGAGGGAATAAACTACGGTTTGAGCCATTTGACAAGCATTGGTGCTTAAAAATTAGTAAATTTTGGGAGTTATCATTATCCTACAAATTCAGAAAGAAAGGAAAAAATTACATATAGGAGATGCTTGTAAGTGTTTTTAATTAAGATTAATAAGACATCTCCTTTTTTATATAATACAAATCCTAATGAAACCTTAGTCTAAATTTTTATATTTTAATACAAGTTTGAGCATGAAACAAAACTAAACTCTTCTATTATGTACTCAAGCAAAGGATTCCCTTGCTCACAACTAGAGCATAGTACCCAAGATCTCCATAGTCATACCATTTCGGTGTAACTAACTCCACCGCAATCCGAGCTTTCTCCACCTCAACTTCCAAATGCGTACATCCATTATGTCTTTCACCTTGCAACTCCACCTTAAAGGTTGATCACGGATGGGTATTCTTATATCCGCCTCTCCAAATTGAACTTGAGTATTCTTCCCACCACCTCTCCATATTGATGTAGTGTGTTTAACGTCTCTCCAGATTATAAGTTTAGTATAAGAGATTTATAAGCTTATTCACCTTTTTCCATCGTGATCAAGAACTTCAAGACTCACATGACAACCTAAACTATCCATGTCCACAGATTGATTCGATTTTAATTGAGCGAGCTAGTTAAAAAAATTGACGTAACTAACCCAACTATTTGAGATTTTATTAAATTGAAATATGTTTTTATTACAATGGATCCGATCCAATTAATAGAAAAATAATAATGCACTGTACTAGTATATATATACACTACAGCCATGTAACAAATAGAAAACTAAATAAGGTAGCAATGAATAACAATGATTTTATTAATTATTCTAGAAAAATTCTCAATCATGTTCTGGTCCTCACAAATGCATTGGATATTCTTTTAGTTTGTTGAGTTGCACTAAACGGTTGTTTAATGGTTGCAATGGTCTTGCATTAGAATCTGAGTCCTGCAAAGTTTAGCTCAATGTTTAAAACATAATATATTATGGTTGATTCCTTGCATAAATTAAGATTTTATTGATATTCTTTGCTCAAAAAAAAAAAAAAGATTTTATTGATATTCTAAAGTGCTAATTAGGTTTAGATAAATATTAATATTACAAATAATATAGGAAGTGTATGAAAGTAACTTACATTATGAACGGCAACTTGAAGCAATTCAATCTGCTCCTTTGAAACAAATTTCACCTGATCATTTGAATAGCTTATAAAATTAAATTAGAAGAAAGTAAAAGAAAATTTTCTAACCTAATAAATATGACCAACTAAACTAGTTATTTAATAATTAAGAGAACCTAGCAAATTAAATTAATCACTAACCTCTCTAACAATTGTCCAAGTAATATTTTCATCGCAAGTAATATTTTCTAACCTAATGCATTTTGTTGAATTGAATCACCCTAGGATCAATTACACCAACTGCTCTTTCTTCTCCTGTACTAGTAGAAATTGCCTCTAAGTCTTTTCTCAACTATATATATATATATATATATATATATATATATATATATATATATATATATATAAAGTATCAATCACATATATTAATTTAATTAATTAGGTCACTTATCACAAAAACATGTAGATCACGCATTGATATTTAATTAATTAATTAATTTACCAATGACAAGAAAAGATCTGGTAATCCTGTTTTGTACAATATTCCAATCACTGCCGTTTCTCCTGATGGAGTTTCATGTACCAAATGTAACTCTAGATCCAACCTGCAACTCAATTAATTATTAGATATTTAATTTAATTAACTCTACAGAATCTTATGAATGATCAAATAAATAACTATATGAGTGATATATTTAATTTAAGATTAATTCTCCCTAATGGTTAATTAGAGTTATCTGGGCTTTGCCCCCTACCTCTCACCAAAAAAAAAAAAAAAAAATTAGAGTTATCTGCTTACTTACACCGATATTATTAAGATGGACACCTTCATTCAGGTTACACCTAATATCTTACCGTTGTGTGTGTGAGTTTGAGTGATTTTATCGTTTATTCAATAGATAGAACATCATTCGTAAAAAAAATAAAAAAATATCATGATTTGGATAGTGGTTCGAGTAGAACTTTTGTGATATTTTCCATGTTGTAAAGTATGTACCTTTTGCCATCTATGGTGTGTTCAGAGGGAGAATGCCAATGTAACTGTTTAAGTACATACTGAGTTCCATTAATTTGTAGATAGCTTGAGTTTGCAATCAATTCCAGCTATTCATAAACAAATTAATTCAAATAAATTTGCATCACATAAAATAGAAGAAGAAGAAAAAAAATTAATAACTTCTTTATAATAAGATATTTTTTTATAAACTAACCCTGATATCATGACCCCTATTTTTAAGAGTTGCATTAGAGGGAGTGTAGTTGATCTGAAGTCCTCCTAAATTGGACACAATTTGAACCCTATGATTCAACAAATCAATTGGCGATTGCATTGTTCCATTTTTGCACCTAAACCATTCGGGTTTAATGTCTCCCCTATTATGTGGTCCTTGATCACTATCTTCATCATAATTAAACTCACTTTCATCATCTGCAATTGCCATTAAATTAAATTAAAAAGTAATTTAAATATCTTTGCATTATTGGAGGTGTACTTTTACATTGTGTTGGAGTATGTATATGTTGAGTAGTTTGCATTATTGAGTCTTTGCTTATGTCGATGCATCATTGTCATATCGAGTCATATGAGAAATGTAAAAGGAGGTGTACTTTTACATAGTTGTGCATAAGAGGATGTGTACTCTTACATAAGATGTGCGGTTGGCATCTTGTTGTTGTTTGGTACCACATGCATGCATGTATGTGTCAGAATTAGGCGCATAGCATATTGACATGAGTCGTAATTGTTGCATGTGAATGATAATTGTTGAAGATTGTGATGAAATTGTGAATGATAATTGTTGATGATAAGTGTGCTTGGTGAGTACTTGATCGTGCTATTTGGGATTGTTATGTGAATGTGTATATTGAATTAACTGTTTATGTGAAGTATTCAGAATTTATTTTAATTCATATATGCTCAATTTATTTTATTGATTATGATTGATGTAAAGCTTACCCCAGTGGTTTTGACCGCCTACCTGTTGGTATGGATGGGTAGACGAAGTGCAGAGTTAGTTGTTTTGGTGAGTTGCTTGGTGGTTGCTTGGATAGCGGGAGCTATCTCCGTTATCGTGTCCTTAGAGTCTAGGATAGGCTCTGATCTAGGTGTCTGTTTATGATTATTCTAGATTATCTGTTGTGGACCTATTATGTTTTGGAGATTTACCCAATTGTCGGGATTTGGAGAATTTTTTATGATGATGTATTTTGATATCATGACATGTATACTTTTGAGGTGTATGGTTTATATCTGCTGCGACTGTTGAAAAGTATACTTTTGAGGTGTATGGTTTATATCTGCTGCGACTGTTGAAAATTTGTATACATGCATGTTGTTTTGGATTTTGTTGATGATGTGACGTCTATTTCTTGAATATTTATATTATTCGGCGTGTTTTATCGCTTTAATAGAAATAGGGTGTTACATTTAACATCTTTTCAGACGACCACCAACCTACAAGACATCATTTCCAAGGTGAAAAACATCACCTTATTCATCTCCACAACAAGACACCACCAAAACACCTGCATCCTTATAATCCGCTGAGACAACCTGCATAAAGTTATCATTGTCCCTAGGACAATCCCTCTTGAGGTGACCATCTTGTGACACTTGAAGCGCCTAGACTTCGCCCTGTTAGAACTTTATGAGTTTCACTTGTTGCCTCTATCCCCACCATTTCATCTTGAAATACTTAGACCTTCACTATTTTCATCATCTATCAAGTCCTTGGACTTAGTTAACTCCTTGGTTCTCAAATCCGCTTGGACGTCCTTCAAGGTGGCAGTGCCTTCTTTACCATAGAGCATGGTACCCTTGAAGGATTCAAATGATCACGGTAGAGCACACAATAAGAGTATAGCTTTGCCTTCATCCTCAAGATGCACCTCAATGTTCTCCAAATCATCAAGAATTTGTTTGAACTCCATTAGTTGCTCCAAGACAACCTTTGACTCCACCATCTTAAACGAGTAGAGATGTAGTTTTAGGAATTGTGTATGAGCCAAAGAATTTGTCACATACAACGACTCCAACTTTGACCACAATGATGCCACAATATGTTCCTCTGTTACATCCCTTAAAACTTTATCACTAGGGCACAAGACAATAACATTTCTTGCCTTGTCCACCATCTCGGTCTTCTCCGCTTCTGACATGATGACCAACAACTCACCCTCACCCTTCAAAGCTTTTTCATACTTTTGTTGTATCAAAGCAACTTGCATCTTAAACATAAGAAGAAGAAAAAAAAACTTGCGTCTTTACCTTCCAAAACCAAAAACCATTATCTCCAATAAATATCTCGATGTCCCCCTTTGAACTTATGGTACTCACTTAACCAATTGAGCCATATTCCCCGCGGTGGGAATCAATTGTTGTGAATTCGGACTCAAATCTCACATCAATAAACTTAGAAGTGTGGAGAAAAGGAAGTAGTAACCAATATGAAAGTAACCTCAAGCAGCAAAAATAATAACAAACTTAGAAGAAATCTAGGAATCAAGTGAAAAACACAAAACCACAAGCAAAAGGTAAAGAGAGAAGAGAAATAAACACATCAATAAATGTTTACCTAATTCGGTCCAACAATGACCTACTATGGGGGAGAGATTGATCTCTCCAATCCACTATCAATAAGTTATTTACAAAGAGATACAAATGAGTTACAAGAAATTAGCTTCAACAAGCTCTTCAAGAACAATACATAATTTCTACTCTTTTCACAATCTCTTCCCTAGAACAAGAGACTCAAAGATTTCACTCATCCAAGGTGTTTACAAATGTTTCCCAACTCAAGAGAACCTCTCAAGTGAACCCTCACTAAAGACTCTCATTCTTGAAGTTACCTCCTTTGATTTCCCAAGTTTTTCGCTCTTGAAGCCTCACAAAAAACATGAAGAATGAATCCTTATATAATCATCCCAAGAAATTGTGCCCTAATTTCCCAAAATTGTTTCCCGATTTTCAGTTCGTACATAGTACAACTGAACGTTATCCAAAAATCTTGACTCGATTACTAGAAACCGTGCCTTGATTTCAACAAATCGTGCCCCGATTTTTGTCCAGCTAAAACTCCAAAACTTGCACAAAATTGTGCTCCGATTTCTCCAAATCATGCCATGATTTTTGCCGAATCTCATTCATCAATTTTAAGTCATTTCTCAACACTTATTTGCTAAGGAATTGCTCCTAAAAAATTTCACTCTTTTATTTCGAAGCTCAACATGTTAAATGTCTACCATGTTTAAGCAACTTCTTGTTCTACCCAATATCTTGATTGAACCATAGGTTTGTTATTTTGATTTGTGAGTAGTAGTATAGAGTAGCATGGTTATTCCCTCTTTCTGTTGTGTTGACTTAGCAAGTTGGTTAGAAGTTAGTTAGATAGCTTAGTTTGAGTTTTTTAAATTCAAGAGAGAAATATAACTCCCCGTGTTCAATTGCTTCATAAGTTTAGGAAAATATTTTCCCTTGAAAAAAAAATTTAGGAAAATATTTTATACACACCCTTAAAAGTTTGTACACTTTAAAACATAGAGACAGAAATAGAGTGATTTATAGATGTGATAGTTTGATGATATGATAGAAGGAGAGAGATTGAGAGAAAATGAACTGTTGATTGTGTGTAAGTTTAATATATGAGATTTTATAAGCTTCTCCACCCTTTTCCATCATGATCAAGAACTTCAAGACTCACATGACAACCTAAACTAACCATGTCCACAGATTAATTAATTCGATTTTAATTGAGTTAGTTAAAAAAAATTGACATAACTAACCCAACTATTTGAGTTTTTTATTAAATTGAAATATGGTTTTATTACAATGGAGTACACTACAACCATGTAACGAATAGAACAATAAATATGGTAGCAATGAATAACCATGGTCCATGAGTTTATTAATTATTCTAGAAAATTCTCAATCATGTTCTAGTCCTCACAAATGCATTGAAACTTCAATGTTGATAGCCTTTTAGTTTGTTGAGTTGCACTAAACGGTTGTTTAATGGTTGCAATGATCTTGCATTAGAATCTGAGTCCTGCAAAGTTGAGGTCAATGTTTAAAACATAAGATATTAGTAGTAATTAGGTTGAGATAAATTAATATTACAAATAAGACACTTATAATAAAATATAAGAAGTATATGAAAGTAACTTACATCATGAACGGCAACTCGAAGCAATTCGATTTGCTCCTTTGAAACAAATTTCACCTGATCATTTGAATAGATTATAAAATTAAATTAGAAGAAAGTAAAAGAAAATTTTCTAACCTAATAAGTGTGACCAATTAAACTAATTATTTAATAAATTAAGAGGAGCATGCAGATTAAATTAAATTACTAACCTCTCTAACAATTGTCCAAGTAATATTTTCATCACAAGGAGGAGTAGTCAACGAACCAATGTATCTATAATAATGCATTTTGTTGAATTGAATCATCCTAGGATCAATTACACCCACTGATCTTTCTTCTCCTGTACTAGTAGAAATTGCCTCTAAGTCTTTTCTCAACTATATATATAAAACAGAAAAGTATCAATCACATATACTAATTTAATTAATTAGGTCACTTATCACAAAAACATGTAGATCACATTGGCATTGATATTTAATTAATTAATTTACCAATGACAAGAAAAGATCTGGTAATCCTGTTTTGTACAATATTCCAATCACTGCCGTTTCTCCTGATGGAGTTTCATGTACCAAATGTAACTCTAGATCCAACCTGCAACTCAATTAATTATTAGATATTTAATTTAATTAACTCTACAGAATCTTATGAATGATCAAATAAATAACTATATGAGTGATATATTTAATTTAATTAATGTAAGATTAAATCTCCCTAATGGTTAATTAGAGTTATCTGGGCTTTGCCCCCTACCTCTCACCCAAAAAAATAATAATTAGAGTTATCTGCTCATAAAGCTTACATCGATATTATTAAGATGGACACCTTCATTCAGGTTACATCTAATATCTTACAGTTGTGTGTGTGAGTTTGAGTGATTTTACCGTTTATTCAATAGATAGAACATCATTCGTAAAAAAAAAAAAAAAGATAATATCATGATTTGGATAGTGGTTCGAGTAGAACTTTTGTGATATTTTCCATGTTGTAAAGTATGTACCTTTTGCCATCTATGGTGTGTTCAGAGGGAGAATGCCAATGTAACTGTTTAAGTACATACTGAGTTCCATTAATTTGTAGATAGCTTGAGTTTGCAATCAATTCCAGCTATTCATAAACAAATTAATTCAAATAAATTTGCATCACATAAAATAGAAGAAGAAAACAAAAATCAATAACTTCTTCATAATAAGATATTTTTTTATAAACTAACCTTGATATCATGACCCCTATTTTTAAGAGTTGCATTAGAGGGAGTGTAGTTGATCTGAAGTCCTCCTAAATTGGACACAATTTGAACCCTATGATTCAACAAATCAATTGGCGATTGCATTGTTCCATTTTTGCACCTAAACCATTCGGGTTTAATGTCTCCCCAATTATGTGGTCCTTGATCACTATCTTCATCATAATTAAACTCACTTTCATCCTCTGCAATTGCCATTAGATTAAATTAAAAAGTAATTTAAATATCTTTGCATTATTGGAGGTGTACTTTTACATTGTGTTGGAGTATGTATATGTTGAGTAGTTTGCATTATTGAGTCTTTGCTTATGTCGATGCATCATTGTCATATCGAGTCATATGAGAAATGTAAAAGGAGGTGTAGTTTTACATAGTTGTGCATAAGAGGATGTGTACTCTTACATAAGATGTGCGGTTGGCATCTTGTTGTTGTTGTTTGGTACCACATGCATGCATGTATGTGTCGGAATTAGGCGCATAGCATATTGACATGAGTCGTAATTGTTGCATGTGAATGATAATTGTTGAAGATTGTGATGAAATTGTGAATGATAATTGTTGATGATAAGTGTGCTTGGTGAGTACTTGATCGTGCTATTTGAGATTGTTATGTGAATGTGTATATTGAATTAACTGTTTATGTGAAGTATTCATAATTTATTTTAATTCATATATGCTCAATTTATTTTATTGATTATGATTGATGTAAAGCTTACCCCCAGTGGTTTTGACCGCCTACCTGTCGGTATGGATGGGTAGACGAAGTGCAGGGTTAGTTGTTTTGGTGAGTTGCTTGGTGGTTGCTTGGATAGCGGGTGTAACGCTCCTATTTCTATTAAGCAATTAAACATGCGAATAATACATTTATTCAAGAAATAGAGATTACGTCTTAATCAAAATTCAAAAAACGATAGACATGTATGTAAACCTCAACAGTTACAGCGGAATATAAATCAGAGTGATCAAATATATACATGCCATGAGCAAATAAATCATATCCCAAAGATAAATCTCAAAACCCAAACATACGGGTAGTCATCAACAAAATAATAATCCAAAGGAAAAATATAAACAACCTAATCTAGACCGACACGACAAGCCTAGATCAGAGCCGACACGACACCGATATCGGAGGAAGCTCCCGATACCCAAGCAAAGACTCACCGAGACTACTCCTGCACAACGTCTACTCACCCATACAGGCAAGTAGGCGGTTAAAACCACTGGGGGTAAGCATTACATTATCATAATCCAGATAATAATCAAATTCAATAATATCATGTACTTGAATAATAATAGTCATGCATAAATACTTATATCACAACTTGCTAGTTCATATCCACATATATCAATCACATGAATAATTATCCAATCATAAATATTCATTCACAACATTAGTCATAGACAATCATTAGCAACATTCATTCATCTCAATTCATCACCAATCACATAATTCACATAGGACTCATGCTATGATATGCACTTATGGACACATAAATGCATGCGGTACCAAATCTCAACAAGGTCGTCACCTCCGATGGACAAGTCAACATCGCATGTAAGGCTCACCTCTGCCTTACAATAATCTCGAAGTAAAAGAGTCATCCCTTTTACAGCAACAACGACTATGATGCATGGACATGTGTAAAGACTCGATAATGCGACAACAATCACAATTTCAAACTCAATATATAGGACAACACCCAATTATATTGATTATCTCCACAACATTGCATTATCAAGAAAACATGCCCATACACAATTAAATCATAGTATTCACCATCACACTTCAACATAATTATCAATAATCAACAATGTCATGCAACATCAACTATATCATATAGTTTCACCATTTCAAGCATTCTCATATTCCAAGTAATAGGGAAAAACAACATCTCATGATAAACATCATATCCAAAATATAATCACTCCTTCATACAACTTCACTTAGTCATACAAGAATAATCTCAATAGCTCACAAAACAATTTGCTAAAGAAACATTTCCGACAAAAAATCCAAACCATGTGGTAAACGGCCAACATTGATAATTTTCAAAGCTAGGCAACTTATTCAAGTTTGAAATCCTACAATTCAATCTTAATTAATCATATAAGTATGAGCATAGGCCACTTACGAACTATCGATCATTAGTTCAAAGGTTAGCCTAAGTTCGTATGAGAAAATCCCAAGTTTATACATTCCACATTCCCACCCGAAAATCAAGTTTGACATGATTAAGACATTGTACCAACCTTACAAGCATTGCCTAAGCCCATAAGAATTGTAGACTAAGCTTGCAACTCCTTTTGTTCACAAAGACCAAGTTCCAACAATTTCCGAAAAACCGAAACGACACAAACTCAAGTTTCAAACCATTTAGAAAATTAAAGTTCCGACAAAGCCAGATGTGTTCCAGTAGAAAAGTAGGTGAAAACAGCAAAAGAACACTTCAAAACGATCGCCTAGGACCCTCACACAACCACCCCCAAGCACCCGGACACGGAGCAACAAGCATGTTACCCTGTCCGGGGCGCCTGGCGCTCGCAGTGGGGCGCCCAGCGCTGGCTTCTTGACTTGTGGGCGCCTAGCGCCCTTGCTCAGGCGCAGCGCTCCGTAAACGCGCGTTTTCGCGTGTTTCGGCCGCGGGTTTTCGCCAATTCCGATCAAAAATCGAATGTTTAAAATCCTCAATCATCAAAAGTGATCCGAGGCATAACCCGAGGCTCTAACACATAGAACTCGCTCGTTTCGGGGCATTTGTACAAGTTATGAAATTGTTTAAAATAATTTTTCTCAAAACAATAAGTTCTCAAACAACCACAATTCATCTCTTCAAATTCAACACAATTCTCAACAACATCTCAACATAAATCATACCCAAGTCATGAAATGAGATCAACATCATCAATCATCCACAATCATAACATATAATCATACACTCCATCATAATTCAACAACAACATGTCAAATTCATCCATTTTGCACAATTTTCATAACTTCTCATTTTCACATATTTAAACATGTAATTTAACCAACAATCATACAATTATTATCAATTCATGCATACAAACATATCATCAAAGTTGGAGCACGAATTTAGCAACAATTATCCATTCATTCATTTCAACCCATTTCATACAAATCATGAAAAATTGCAAAGAATGAACATGATTATGATAAAGACTAACCCCCTTACCTTAGATGAAGATTAGACCAAACCTAGGCTTCAATTTAGCTCCTAAGCTTTCCCAATTGGATTCTTCAAGTTCTTCTCTCCAAACCCTTATCTTCTCTTCCCACTTTCTCAAAATGTTTGTGAAATGAAATGAATTGGTTCTTCTAACACTACCCTAGTGTTATCTCTACTAATGGGCTTAACTTAGTTTCTAGTGGGCTTAACCCGTTTCTATTCAAACCAAAAATATTACTACGCTCCAAACGATATTTTAATTAATAACGGTAAAATGTCACTAACGGTAAAATCTCGACTTTCTCTAGTAACTTAATGAAATAACCATTCTCACTAATTACTAAAAGCAATTCCCACTAAAAATTATAATTTTACCCATCCTCACAAAATTACCAAAATACCCTTCTAATACGAAAACCCATGAAAATGCACCCGATGACAATTAAATACACACAAGCACAAATAATCACACACAAACACATAATAAAAGTAATTAAAATAAACCTAGCTAAAAATCGGGCTGTTACAGCGGGAGCTATCTCCGTTATCGTGTCCTTAGAGTCTAGGATAGGCTCTGATCTAGGTGTCTGTTTATGATTATTCTAGATTATCTGTTGTGGACCTATTATGTTTTGGAGATTTACCCAATTGTCGGGATTTGGAGAATTTTTTATGATGATGTATTTTGATATCATGACATGTATACTTTTGAGGTGTATGGTTTATATCTGCTACGACTGTTGAAAATTTGTATACATGCATGTTGTTTTGGATTTTGTTGATGATGTGACGTCTATTTCTTGAATATTTATATTATTCACGTGTTTTATCGCTTTAATAGAAATAGGGCGTTACATTTAACATCTTTCCAGACGACCACCAACCTACAAGACATCATTTCCAAGGTGAGAAACATCACCTTATTCATCTCCATAACAAGACACCACCAAAACATCTGCATCCTTATAATCCGCTGAGACAACTTGCATAAAGTTATCATTGTCCCTAGGACAATCCCTCTTGAGGTGACCATCTTGTGACACTTGAAGCACCTAGACCTCGCCTTGTTAGAACTTTATGAGTTTCACTGGTTGCCTCTACCCCCACCATTTCATCTTGAAATACTTAGACCTTCACTATTTTCATCATCTATCAAGTCCTTGGACTTAGTTAACTCCTTGGTTCTCAAAGCCGCTTGGACGTCCTTCAAGGTGGCAGTGCCTTCTTTACCATAGAGCATGGTACCCTTGAAGGATTCAAATGATCACGGTAGAGCACACAACAAGAGTATAGCTTTGCCTTCATCCTCAAGATGCACATCAATGTTCTCCAAATCATCAAGAATTTGTTTGAACTCCATTAGTTGCTCCAAGACAACCTTTGACTCCACCATCTTAAACGAGTAGAGTTGTAGTTTTAGGAATTGTGTATGAGCCAAAGAATTTGTCACATACAACGACTCCAACTTTGACCACAATGATGCCACAATATGTTCCTCTGTTACATCCCTTAAAACTTTATCACTAGGGCACAAGACAATAACATTTCTTGCCTTGTCCACCATCTCGGTCTTCTCCGCTTCTGACATGGTGACCAACAACACACCCTCACCCTTCAAAGATTTTTCATACTTTTGTTGTATCAAAGCAACTTGCATCTTAAACATAAGAAGAAGAAAAAAAACTTGCGTCTCTACCTTCCAAAACCCAAAATCATTATCTCCAATAAATTTCTCGATGTCCCCCTTTGAACTTATGGTAATCACTTAACCAATTGAGCCATATTCCCCACGGTGGGCACCAATTGTTGTGAATTCGGACTCAAATCTCACATCAATAAACTTAGAAGTGTGGAGAAAAGGAAGTGGTAACCAATATGAAAGTAACCTCAAGCAGCAAAAATAATAACAAACTTAGAAGAAATCTAGGAATCAAGTGAAAAACACAAGCAAAAGGTAAAGAGAGAAGAGAAATAAACACATCAATAAATGTTTACCTAATTCGGTCCAACAATGACCTACTATGGGGGAGAGATTGATCTCTCCAATCCACTATCAATAAGTTATTTACAAAGAGATACAAATGGGTTACAAGAAATTAGCTTCAACAAGCTCTTCAAGAACAAAACATAATTTCTACTCTTTTCACAATCTCTTCCCTAGAACAAGAGACTCAAAGATTTCACCCATCCAAGGTGTTTACAAATGTTTCCCAACTCAAGAGAACCTCTCAAGCGAACCCTCACTAAAGACTCTCATTCTTGAAGTTACCTCCTTTGATTTTCCAAGTTTTTCGCTCTTGAAGCCTCACAAAAAACATGAAGAATGAATCCTTATATAATGTTCATCCCAAGAAATTGTGCCCTAATTTCCCAAAATTGTTTCCCGATTTTCAGTTCGTACATAGTACAACTGAACGTTATCCAAAAATCTTGACTCGATTACTAGAAACCGTGCCTTGATTTCAACAAATCGTGCCCCGATTTTTGTCCAGCTAAAACTCCAAAACTTGCACAAAATTGTGCTCTGATTTCTCCAAATCATATCATGATTTTTGCCGAATCTCATTCATCAATTTTAAGTCATTTCTCAACACTTATTCGCTAAGGAATTGCTCCTAAAAATTTTCACTCTTTTATTTCGAAGCTCAACATGTTAAATGTCTACCATGTTTCAGCTTGTGGGAGAGTGTTAAATAATCCAGGCTCAAAGGAAACATAGAGGCATATTGCGAAGCAACTTCTTGTTCTACCCAATATCTTGATTGAACCATAGGTTTGTTATTTTGATTTGTGAGTAGTAGTATAGAGTAGCATGATTATTTCCCTCTTTCTGTTGTGTTGACTTAGCAAGTTGGTTAGAAGTTAGTTAGATAGCTTAGTTTGAGTTTTTTAAATTCAAGAGAGAAATATAACTCCCCGTGTTCAATTGCTTCATAAGTTTAGGAAAATATTTTCCCTTGAAAAAAAAATTTAGGAAAATATTTTATGCACACCCTTAAAAGTTTGTACACTTTAAAACATAGAGACAGAAATAGAGTGATTTATAGATGTGATAGTTTGATGATATGATAGAAGGAGAGAGATTGAGAGAAAATGAACTGTTGATTGTGTGTAAGTTTAATATATGAGATTTTATAAGCTTCTCCACCCTTTTCCATCATGATCAAGAACTTCAAGACTCTCATGACAACCTAAACTAACCATGTCCACAGATTAATTAATTCGATTTTAATCGAGTTAGTTAAAAAAAATTGACATAACTAACCCAACTATTTGAGTTTTTTATTAAATTGAAATATAGTTTTATTACAATGGAGTACACTACAACCATGTAACGAATAGAACAATAAATATGGTAGCAATGAATAACCATGGTCCATGAGTTTATTAATTATTCTAGAAAATTCTCAATCATGTTCTAGTCCTCACAAATGCATTGAAACTTCAATGTTGATAGCCTTTTAGTTTGTTGAGTTGCACTAAACGGTTGTTTAATGGTTGCAATGGTCTTGCATTAGAATCTGAGTCCTGCAAAGTTGAGTTCAATGTTTAAAACATAAGATATTAGTGGTAATTAGGTTGAGATAAATTAATATTACAAATAAGACACTTATAATAAAATATAAGTATATGACAGTAACTTACATCATGAACTGCAACTCGAAGCAATTCGATTTGCTCCTTTGAAACAAATTTCACCTGATCATTTGAATAGATTATAAAATTAAATTAGAAGAAAGTAAAAGAAAATTTTCTAACCTAATAAGTGTGACCAATTAAACTAATTATTTAATCAATTAAGAGGAGCATGCAGATTAAATTAATTACTAACCTCTCTAACAATTGTCCAAGTAATATTTTCATCACAAGGAGGAGTAGTCAACGAACCAATGTATCTATAATAATGCATTTTGTTGAATTGAATCATCCTAGGATCAACTACACCCACTGATCTTTCTTCTCCTGTACTAGTAGAAATTGCCTCTAAGTCTTTTCTCAACTATATATATAAAACAGAAAAGTATCAATCACATATACTAATTTAATTAATTAGGTCACTTATCACAAAAACATGTAGATCACATTGGCATTGATATTTAATTAATTAATTTACCAATGACAAGAAAAGATCTGGTAATCCTGTTTTGTACAATATTCCAATCACTGCCGTTTCTCCTGATGGAGTTTCATGTACCAAATGTAACTCTAGATCCAACCTGCAACTCAATTAATTATTAGATATTTAATTTAATTAACTCTACAGAATCTTATGAATGATCAAATAAATAACTATATGAGTGATATATTTAATTTAATTAATTTAAGATTAATTCTCCCTAATGGTTAATTAGAGTTATCTGGGCTTTGCCCCCTACCTCTCACCAAAAAATAAATAAAAAAATAGAGTTATCTGCTTACTTACACCGATATTATTAAGATGGACACCTTCATCCAGGTTACACCTAATATCTTACAGTTGTGTGTGTGAGTTTGAGTGATTTTACCGTTTATTCAATAGATAGAATATCATTCATAAAAATAAAAATAAAATATCATGATTTGGATAGTGGTTCGAGTAGAACTTTTGTGATATTTTCCATGTTGTAAAGTATGTACCTTTTGCCATCTATGGTGTGTTCAGAGGGAGAATGCCAATGTAACTGTTTAAGTACATACTGAGTTCCATTAATTTGTAGATAGCTTGAGTTTGCAATCAATTCCAGCTATTCATAAACAAATTAATTCAAAGAAATTTGCATCACATAAAATAGAAGAAGAAGAAGAAAAAAATCAATAACTTCTTTATAATAAGATATTTATTTATAAACTAACCTTGATATCATGACCCCTATTTTTAAGAGTTGCATTAGAGGGAGTGTAGTTGATCTGAAGTCCTCCTAAATTGGACACAATTTGAACCCTATGATTCAACAAATCAATTGGCGATTGCATTGTTCCATTTTTGCACCTAAACCATTCGGGTTTAATGTCTCCCCAATTATGAGGTCCTTGATCACTATCTTCATCATAATTAAACTCACTTTCATCCTCTGCAACCATTAAATTAAATTAAAAAGTAATTTAAATATCTTCTAAATGCAGTTGATAGGGTAAAGAAAACAGTAATAACATTGATCTGCTGAGTGCATGTTAGAGTTTGATTTACTCGTCCCTACTCACTTGGTAAGGGATACATATGCAGGAGTTGGGATTTGAACCTCAGACATTCCACTTGACAAAAAAAATTTGATTTACTCTTTAACCGCATTTAGTGTATGTGAGGCCGGCTACTTGATTCTTTTAGTGGGGAAAAAGAATTAAATATAAAAAATTTTCCCCTAATAATCATATGATATTTTATCATGTTAATATATGTAAGGTGCAATGTTATTTAAACATCCAAAAATTAATAACTATTTGGCAACCGTATAAAAATAAATAATAAAAATCAAAGAATATCTAATTCGTATAACAGTGATTTCACCTTTTATTTTTGTGTTAACACTTTGTTTACCGGCCAATTCTATGGTGTACAAATGAGACAAATCTTGAATCATGCACAAGTTAGTTTTTATCATTGGATTAATAAATCTCACCATTAAATTAAATGAAATATGTATTTTATTGATCAAATTATAAAGAAAATCCTTGAGCATGGGGCAATCACATTTTATTTGTGTATGTTAGACAAAGTCAGGTTTAATACGGTGAAATAGGTCTGATTAATGTGAAATTTTATTGAGAAATAAGTAAAGTCTAATAAAATATTATTTTGTGAGTGATTCAACTTTAGCCGAAGTTCATTAACTAGTTTAGGAAAACTACATTCATTAGTACTTAGTAAGATGCATTATTTTATTAAAATTAAGAGATGATGGAAAAATTCCAAAGAAGTAGGTCGTAACATGTATAATTGTGAATGTTTTAATATAAATTAATGGTAACTTATGGAAATTAAGAGCAAAGCAACTAAGAAAAAAAGGAGAGATCATTACCAACTTCTCGAGACATAGCTGGGCATGATGATAGCAAAACAAGTGTTGTTAATAAACCAAAAATCAAAGCAATCGAAGCAAGCTTTGCCATTTTAATTTACACTAAGCTAAGAGGGTTTAATTTGCTATATGTTTGATCAATGCTGTGTGTGTTGAGTTGTTTTTAACAAAGACAAAGACAAGCACTATATTTATAGACAGCTAGCTACAATACAAGGGTTTGAAAATTAATTAAAAAAGTCATAAGAGTTGAAATATGAAGAGAAAAAAAAAAGTAATTTACATTGACGTCATTGAAGAAGCTTTTCCTTTAAGATTCTCATTTTTAGACTTTTATTTTGACAATAGTAAATTATAGAAACCAATAGCAGTAATAAATTATTGATCCCATTTTGTGTCCATACTTGATTGGTATTTGTTCTTCCGTTGCTTCCAAGAAAATATTCTTATGAGTCACTCACGTACGTTTCCATGTTGAAAAAAAGCCTTTAGATATATATTTATTTTATTTTGAATAAACAACCATTTTGGTATATATGAAATGCTATTAAAAAATATATCGAAATAACAAACACATTTATAAGTGTCTCTTTTATCTATCATTTCAATCCTCGACTTTGTTTTATGACATTCAATGAAATCCTCACACGTTTTTTTGTCAATTTAATCCTCAAAATTGTTAACAAAAAAGAAATGTTTTTGCAATATAATTTTGATACATATAGATATTATTGTGACGGTGTCTCGCATTCGGATATCAAATGTATGTTAGTTTATTTTCTTTTATTCAAGTACTTGTTTGAATTTCAACGGCGAACGTTGAGTGATTTTTTGAGTCAGACATTGAATAAAGAAAGCAAATTGAAACACTCAATAAGAAAGAAGGAAAAAAAAACATTATTCAGCAACAGATAATCACCTGCAGTTGAACAACGATTTCAATGAAAATGTTCAGAATCGAAAGGTAAAGATGTCGTTAGATGTATTTATCAATTTAATGAATATAATTGTCATCTAGTCCTCGTGAGCATATGTCAGTTGATAAAAACATGCATTGTTATATGTAGTGTTCGAGGTTCAAACTTCGAACACTCCACTTATTCATCTTAAAGATGATGAACTTTAACCTTTAAGCTGCTTGACAAAAAAAAAAAGTCCAAAAACTTTATAAATTTTTCATTGTTGAGACTTATTTTCACGTGTCAAGTAAATAAGTAAATAATGAGATGTCATAACAAGATGAGATGACAATGCTTATTTATTTTTTTATCTTATTAACGGGTGTTTGTAATGCCCTTGTTAAAGATTTAAAAAAGAAACAATTAATAAATTTTATGTTTTTTTCTTTGAGAGGAAATTTTATTTTGAAATACACAACTATCAAGATAAAAAAAAAAATGACTTTAACTTCTTATCAAGTACCCTAAAAGCATTATTTGTTAGCATATATTTTTTAGAGAGGCACCGCATTGCATACATAGATTAAATCTTATTAGACATTAAAGTTTATTTTAAAAGATTGATTTGTTCAAAAGTATGTGAGGTGTAAAACTCCAAAATAAAAAAATATGCATAGTCATGTCATCAAGTGACTTGTTATCTTTTTTTTTTTTTTTTTTTTTTTTTTAGGAAAAGTGATTTGTTATCTTATTATTCAACTTTTGTTAGGGGTCACTTGATTCATCTGAAGTTTGTCCTGTCATCTCTTCCGATTTACTTTCTTTCCTTTCCTTCTGCAAGGCTCGCACATGTATAATTTCCTTCTATCAAATCTTTATATAATTTTCTTTTTTTTTTTTTTTTTTGGGGGGGGGGGGGGGGGGGGGGGGGGGGTGGGAAGGATCTTAGGAAAATTTGTTGGGATTCGGTTTGTTTATCAAATGAGGGTGGAGGTTTAGGGGTGAGGAAGTTATTTGAATTTAATATTTCATTGTTATGGAAGTGGAGGTGGAGGATGTTAGTAGATAGGGAGGGCCTTTGGTATCGAGTGTTGAAAGCTCGGTACGGGGAAGAGGGAGGCCAATTGAAAGATGGAGAGAGGGATTGTTCTGTGTGGTGGCGGATGATGTAGGGTGTGCGCGGTGGTGTAGGGATGGGTGTGGGGAGTTGGTTTGAGGACAACGTTTGTAGGGTGGTAGACTATGGTAGGAGTACTTACTTTTGGTCGGAAAATTGGGTGGGCGGAATTCCCTTACAGTTCAAATTCCCTTGCCTTTTTTATTTGGCTTTAGATAGGTAGGTAACGGTGGAAGATATGTCAAGGAGAGGGTGGGCGAGGTGGGGGTGCAGCTTGGGAGTAGAGGAGGCGCTTTTTAGCCTGGGAGGAGGAGAGTGTTACGGAGTGTGCTACTTTGCTACATGCTATTGTTTTGCAAGATCAGATATCTGACAGGTGGAGGTGGCTGCTAGGTCCCATTAATGGGTACTCTGTTAAGGGGACTTGTCGCTATCTCACGATGGTGGATGCACTTTCTGACCAGGTGTTATTAGTGGATGTGTGGCAAAAGCAGCTTCCAATAAAGGTGTCATTGTTTGCTTGGAGACTCTTTCGCAATAGGCTTCCGACCAAAGACAATTTACTTCGGCGTCATATTCTACCTAGTGACGATAATCTTTGTGTGGATGGGTGCGGATCTGTGGAGACGACAGATCATCTTATCTTCCTTTG
Organism: Medicago truncatula; assembly: GCF_003473485.1. Lineage (NCBI taxonomy): Eukaryota > Viridiplantae > Streptophyta > Magnoliopsida > Fabales > Fabaceae > Medicago > Medicago truncatula. The sequence continues at coordinate 29,700,431 of NC_053045.1, read as the reverse complement.
TGATACCTCTGAAAGGGTGTGGTCTGCGGTCTTGCAGTGGCTGCATTTATCTTTTGTTGCCCCAATAAGGAGTAAGTTTCATTTTCTTCAGTTTGGGCATACGGCGGGTCTACCACATTCTTCTTTCATTTTCTTTCAAATAATCTGGAGGCTTGTGTCTGGATTATTTGAAAGGAAAGGAACCATCACATTTTCTTTCAAACGGTTGCAGCTCCACAAATTTTAGTAGAAAAGGTTAAACTGTTATCTTTTAATTGGTTAAGAGAAAATGTTACTACTTTTGTCTTTAGCTATCATGACTGGTGGAGACACCCTTTATCTTGTATGGGTGTTAGACTGTAATTTTCTTGTTTCTTCTGGATCTTTATTACAGTGTCTGCTGTTTTATGCACCTTGACTAGACTTTGTGTTATTTTTGGATGATTCTCTTTTGCACATCTTGTGCGTGGTGAATCATCAATGATATTGTTAATCTCATTTTGCTTGTTAAAAACAACAAAAAATAATCTAAAAAGCGTACGAAAAGATTGAAAAAGATCAAAAACCGGCAGACGTATATTTTTCATATGGAAATTAGGGTTTGAAATAGTGAATCAATAAAAGTAAGGGATAAAAAACGCATTTGAGTGGAGTTTTGAATACAGAAGTTCCATATTTGATAAATAAATAAATAAAAAGTGACAATTAGCATGGTGAACTTGATAAAATGAAGTATGAACCATCATGGTGAAGTTAAAAAATAATAGTTGATCTAATAATAAACAAATTCAATTTTTGTTCAAAAAAAATAAACAAATTCAATTGTTATGTAAAAAACACAAATGTAGTTTTTAAGATTTAAAATGGTTAACTGTTTACCTGTGTTTTCGGCAAACTACGGGTTAGTTCTGATTATTACAAGCGAGACCGAATTAGAGTCTCAGGACATGTTGTGCAAAGGTTTTGATAAAAAAAAAATAAAAAAAAGGTTTGAAAAAGGGCCACAAGATGCACTCAGGTTACTTAGAGAGCAGGACATGTTTTGAAGTAGAGGGCACTGTCTCTCGATAGTTTGAGATTGCAAGTAAAAGCAAGATAAAATTAAAGAAGAAGGTAAAAGTTTAAACGCATAAACTTAAAAGGAATGTAAAATGCATTGCATTAAAAATAAAGGTGGTCTACAAATCAATAGTTTACATACATTATGTATAACTCGTTTCCCTAGACGTCGGTAGTTTGAGTGTTGTAGAATTCTATAAATGATTTGCGACCCATTTTTCGACTTGGAAACACTTATTTATACGAATAACTAACTGGTGAACCATTAATCCCATGATCAGCACTTCCTCCATCTTGGACAACCGCTTGTCCCCACATTTCCACTAAGGGAACCGCTCTTGAGCTTAAAATCATGTTTTCCCGCCTTGATTGCTTTGTCACGTTGACCCGGTTCAAACCCTCGAAAACCTGAATGAACCCAACTGATTTAGAGCATTTCAACGTTGAAAATGATGATTTTATTCAAAAACTTTATACAAATCTTGTCCAATACTAGAGTCTTGTCGTCCTCCTCTACATTCCCATCTTTCAGACTTGGGTTCGATACCACATGGGTTGTGCAATCAAGCCCATCTAATTTATAGAGAAAAATAATAGTTACAAAAAGAAACAGATCCACCTAAGTTTAAGATGAAGGTTGGGTTTGATAATAAGAAAATCAAGAAACGGTCAAACTCTAAAATACTCAGATTTGCTTTAGCAATTCACTGTGTGAATTTTTTGGATTCTAGATTTTTTGAGTATTAATTTGTTGTTGAGGTTGAATATGAAGATGAAAATGAACAAGATTGATGAAGATTATGAACATTAATATTTTGTTTTTGACCTTAAGATTAAGGTTAAACGTATTTTGTTTTTGAGATAAAAGCTGAGCATATATTTAAATAAGATAAAAAAACACTTTTAAATAATTCAAGTTTGACAATATTGTAAAAAGAATTGATAAAGTGAGATGAGAAAAAATTTGGTGTAGATGGTCTACCATATTATTGTAAGACATAGATCTATCACCATCTAAAATTTCTATACTCCATGGTGGAACATATGGCCATAGTGGTCCATGGAAGAAGCCGTCCTGTAAGGAATATTATTAAGTTTTTTTTTTTTTTTTTTTGTTGGTCGGAGTTTGAACCCCAGACCTTACATATTTTATGTATTATTCTAACCAACTGAGCTATGCTATTATTAGGTGGCTTTGATAAACGAAAACAAAGGCGTGAGACTCGAATGTTGATTTTTTAAATGTAGGAATTAATGACATGTGGGTAGAGAATTGCTTATATAATGGATCCCTTTCTATAATAACAAACAACTGCACCTTTCCTCAAAAGAAAGAAAACAAAGTTGCAATGCAAACCGGAGTCTATTCACCCTGCATCAAAAAGGAAAATTTGAAATTCAACATGAAAGAGAGGTTACAAATGTCACATTTAAATTGTCCAATTAGCCAGAAAATATAATAAAAAAGTCAAAAGACGAGCCTTATTAATTCACCACCAAAAAAAAAATATTAATATCAATTTCCGTCATTTAGGATGATCTGAATAGAATAATTGGTTCAGTAATAGAGTAAATGGAACAAACATAATAGAGTAAATGATTTAAGTAGATTATAGCTTATCCAAAATGTGGCAACATGTATTATAGTAAAGTCATTACACTACATAATTAGTGAAGTGTCATTGAGCTTGAACTAAAAAATTTCCAAAAATGGATAATAAATATCTTATCGTAGTTGCTTACAATAGTTTTCGGCATCCCGTGCAAACAAGGAATATGGAAGCCAAGGATGTAGCTGAAAAATGCAAAAGTGTGCTTATTTGGATAGTCGATCAATAATGACCCAATTGTTGACTTTCCTTGAGACAGAGGCAGGTGCGCAGTACAATTCACACTTAGATCTTCCCAAACATGATGTGTAGAAGGGTGCCATTTAATTTGGGAAATGAGAGTTCTTTCCCACCATAGGAAAGTTGATCATGTCCATTAGATTAAATGAGGAATACATTCTTATCATACTCTCTCAACTACTAGATTATTTTTTACACTATCTTCCACCCTCTCTCTTTCATGTTCTCACACTAAATTTGTTTGATCCTTGAAAATAGTACGCTAACAAATTTTCCGGCAGCAACCATGGTGGTGTGTGGTGGTGCAGTGGTGGTCAAAGTGGTTGTTGAATTTGTGATTTAGTGGTGGTGGTATGGGTGTGTGGGGATATGAAAGAGAGGGTGTGAAAGATAGTATAAAAAAATAATCTAGTGGTTGAGAGGGTATGATAGGAATATGTTCCTTATTTAATCTAATGGACATGATCAACTTTCCCATGGTGGGAAAGAACTCTCCTTTCCCAAATTAAATGGCACCAGAAGGTAAGGTTTAATAGACAGAGGCAAGTGCGCAGTACGATAATGTGTCCCAAATAAGCAACTTTGTTCACTCCAAACTCACATTGAGTAATCTTGGAAAAGAGTTGATCTTTGAGTTAATATTATCATAACTTGTTGAAGACGTGTCAAATGAGACTCCTAAGAAGAAATGTATATAAGTTTATCATCGACCAAGACTAATACAAATGTTTGAAGATAAACAGCGGCGAAGCTCGTACAATTTTTACTAAGGATCAGATATAAAAAAGAAATAAAATATATTTTAAAAACTAATATATTAGATTTTGCTACAATAGACCCATCCATTTTCATAAATGAGCATTTTAGCAAACTGCACCCTTTTAGTTGGACCAAAAACTCAATTTTTGTTTTTTTGAAAGTATGAAAACTGAAGGATAAAACTGTAATTAACTTGCAATCATTAATGTTTTTTTATTTCCTTTTTTTTTTTCTTCGTTTCCACTCAGCCTCTCTCTCTCTCACTCAGTTTCCTTTTCCATTCTTCTTCCATTTTCTCTGACTCCCTTTGATCTTTCCCATGATGTTGTTTTTGCTCTCAAGATCATTGGAAGGATTTCGATTTATTGTCATGGTAGTTCGATTAGTTTGATCTTAAAAAGGGAAAAATAGAGAATTGGTATATAGTGTTGTTTGATTTGTTCTGAGTTTTATTGTTTGATTATGTTGTTTTTGTATTGTTGATTGAAAGAATAAATTACCATGGCTGTGTATTACAAATTTAAGAGTGCAAAAGATTGTGATTCAACTCCCACGGACTTTCAATTGAAACAAAATGGAAGAAGAATGGGGAAAAGAGAATCGAAAGAAGAGAGAGACGAAGGAAAAAAAAAAAAGGAAGTAAAAAAACATTAATTAGTGTAAGTTAATTACAGTTTTATCATTCAGTTTTCATATTTTCAAAAAAACAAAAATTGGGTTTTTGGTCCAAATAAAAAGGTGCATCTTGCTAAAATGCTCCTTCGTGAAAATGGGTAGGTCTATTGTAGTAAAATTCATTAAACTTAATCAATAAGTAAAATAAATTTACAATAATTTTTACTTATATTTAATGAAACAACAACGAAGAATCGCCCCTGAAGAGAATGGGTTTTTACCAATTTTTAAATTTTTCTTCTTCTTTTGGGGGTAGCCAATGCTACCCCACAGCTTTGAAGAGAATCGCCCCTGAAGATAAGGAATAAGAACCTCATTCATAGTGGCTTGAAATGATGAAGGGAGATTAGAAAGTCCAAATGGCATCACCAAGAATTTAAAATTTCAATCAACCGTATGAAAGGATGCTTTGAATGCATCTTTAGGAGCTACCAAAATATGGTGGTAGATCGTAAATCTAGTTTGGAAAAATAGTGGTTATGTGAAGTTCATCAATGGTTGCTATGGGAAACTGATCCTTGATGTTAACGGTATGAAAATTGCTCTTTTTCTTTAGATTTTTTCTCATTTCCACCAAGAATTTCCCCAAGCGCGAGTTAACCGTTGCTTGATATCAACGGAAGTTAACTGCAGCTGACTTTCAACGGCAGTTAACATACACCGGTTTTAGGTATCCTAATAGAACAGCAATTCTTGACAAGATTGCTGTTTTTTTAAGCACCCAAACGTGCATTTTGTTTGCTGATCTTGTTGTTCTTTTGTTATCAGGAACATGGGATCAATGAACATAAATCAAACAATTTATACATAACATAAATAGCTAGATTCAGAAAGGAAGTTCCACATATATCACCTTTGGACCTTCAATGTTAGCTGGTGAAGAGAAAATGGTTCCCATCACATTGAAAAAATATAGTCTCACACCATATCTCTCTCTTTCTGTGCCCAACATCACATTAAATTTAAATATTAAATTGTAGTTGTAATTACAAAAACGTGGATGCAGGGACGCTAGTTTAACTGAAATGAAAAGCCCTCGAAACACGTTGTATTTAGCTATGAAGCTCTGACTCATATATGAAGACCGGACGCGACATTGAAACATTGATATCAATAATAATTTAGAAAATAGAATAATTAAATGTAACCACATGTATATGTGTCGTGTCACTGTCGGATTTGGACATGTTAGACATGCACATCTTCGATATAAAGTGTCAGTGCTACATAGCTGCTTACTACTCTCAACCCGGTTGCTACCTCAACTTTGTGGGGCTTTGCCAAGTTTAAAAGTAAACACCCCTTTGTTTCTCCAGCAAATTGTTGGACAACGTATTTCACTCTGGCCAACCTCCACGACTCAATTCATCTAAACTTTAAGTCTAGCGAAGGGTAAATTTCCTCATTCCAATTATTCCTTCAATTCCATTTCCAAATCTCTAGAAAACATGATAATCAGCTAAGCTAATTAACCCACAAAATCATGGATCATGTGCTCTCCAAATTGATGTCTAAGCTCTACATCCTGCTGCAACTGTTGTTGCTGCTGTTGTACACTTTCAACGCCGTGTCTTAGACCCAAAGTCAGCGACACGGATCCACGTTGATACGGCATAAAACCCATAACTGTTGAATCGATATTTGGTGTAATCTGATCACTTTCCAATTTAGAACTCTTCTCTTGAAGATTATTAATCCATTGCTCTTCATTTGTAATAACCTTTTCAACATTGTTAATGCCTGAAGATGACCCCATTTCCAAACACTGAAATTGCTTTTCATGCGTTCCGACTCTGCATGCCTCATTTTTATCATTGTTCTGATTCTGAGCTTCTGCTGTGCCTTTTGATTCAAGCATGTGTATTTCTTCAACCATTGGTTTCCACACACGGACTCGAGCATTTATGAACCAATTCGATACCTATTTTTATCAGTTATTACATCGTTATTCCAGCAGTAAAAATTCACAAACAAGTCGGAACTAATTTGAGATTTCCTCAACAAAATGACACATAATATAGTCTTCAAAAACATTCCTAGGAGTAGGGATTAAGATCACTTGCACGGGCAAGGATCGCACATTCCAGTTATGCAATTTAGACCATCAAATCAAGATCAGACGAACTCATTTTTGTCGTAAATTTGAATTCAAATTGTCAAACTAAAAATGTGAGTCATCTGATGGACGGTCTATATTGCTTAGCTGCAAATGGATTTTTGTTAGTACAATTTTGACAAGAGAGTGAAGAGACAATAAAAACAAAGTAGTACGGAGTATTAGCATTATTAATAAAAAAACTTTGATTCAAGAATGAAAATGAAAACAAACAAAATCAAGGAACAATTATTGATTTAAAAACATCAAAGTTTTGGGTTAGAATAATTTTAAATATTTGACCATCCAAGAGTGCAATTATTTCTCTCAAAAAACAAAAAAAAAAGAGTGCAATTATTGATTTGAAAATCAAGGAACAATTAGAAGCCATCCAAGAGTGCATGTCAAATAGAAATTCCATCAAGAGAAATAATATAAAAATGAGTATAGACATTAGACATGATGAATTCAAAAGAAGTAGACCCCCACCTGGTTTCTTGATAGACCTGTTTGAGTAGCTAACATGTGTTTATCAGTGTCCGTAGGGTACCTGAAAATGAAATTGAACAGCAAAACAAAATTCAAACATTAATGTTTTTATCATGTTCATAAAACATAAGATATACTGGATTAGGCAAATGTCAATGCATAATTTGTTAGGGCTGGGAAAATTGTACAGTAGTAGGCATCAAACTCTCCTTCATAATACTTTTCCATACAACATGGTTAAATATGGTATTAGGGTTTTGTATAATGTGCCTCAGCAAAATAATCTTGCACTATGCACAAGTGTTTTTTTTTTACTGTTGAGAAATGTTAACCGGTACTCCCAGAACACTGGTTAAGGATGCTAAAAAATGAAATTATATAATAGTTATTGAATTGAAAACTGTGTAATTAATACTAAAAAAGTTAAAATTGTTTCCTTTTATGGTAATAATTTTCTTTTTTGGCATCCTTAACTAGTGCCCCGTGACACCGGTTGGCATGACTCTTTACTATTTGATCAACAAGTCTCATCATAAAAATTAACTTGAGCATGATACAAGATTTATTTCACTTATGCATCATAGAATTGATCTCGTTTTAATCCTTATAAAATTAATTCGTTGCTCTTTGCCCTTCATCCTTATACTCACTTTTCAATTTCTACAATTTAAAAAACTACACCTAGGATTAAAAGTTTTTGTAATTTGTAGGAACTAAAAAGTGGGTATAGAGTTTACAAAAAAAACAAAAAAACTCAAGACAATTATAAAGATTGAAAATGTATTAGCTTAAACGCACTTTTGATCCCCTATTTAAAAAAAAAAACCAAGTTCTAATCCTCCAATTTTTCGATCCCCCGATTTCACTAACATCGATTCTTCGATCCCCCAATTTCACTTACAAAAGAACTTTATTTTGCTTTTGTTAACCTATTCATTTATGACTCTATCACGACATCAATGAATAAGACACAAAAATGAGATAGGGTAGGAAAAGTCAAGAAGAAGAAAAATAAGTGAAATTGATGACACAAAACAGTTTTCAAAATGAGGATTAAAACTTTGTTTTTTTGAAAATATGGAGAATAAAAATATGCATATAAAGTTTAATCCGTACGTACTTATATAATTTTAAAGTTTATAAAGTAAAAGAGTGACAGAAAAACATACGGATGAAGAAAATGCTCAAATAACCAAGCTTTAAGAATTGCCACTGATCTTTCAGGTAACCCTCTCTGGGGCCTCCAAACATGCTGTTGTTGAGGTTCAACAAAGTCTACATTACTATTCCCTCCAGATTTGTTCTTTTGTAAGCTATGATGATGATTCATACACCTTAGCCTTGTCATATTATTATTATTACTGTCAAATTTATTACTGCTACTTGTGGTTGTTGGTAGTATTGAAAAGTCCTCTCCTAATACTTGACATGTAAGTTTGAGTTGATCTGTGATAGCATTTTTAAGGCATCTGAAGTGTCTTGATAGTGACTTTAGAGCCAATGAAATGTATGGTGTAGCTGAACTTAGACCAGCTACTGACTCAAATGATGAAACCACCATTTGCATTTGTTGATGGTATTGCTTGTACCTTCTTGTAACCTATATCCAAAATTCAACATTATTATCAATACCATTTTTTAACTATTTATAGTATATTCTAAGTATACAATTTGAAACAAATAAAGGGCAATTCGGTGCACTAAAGCTCCTACATATGCAGGGTCAGGGTCTGGGAAGGGGTTCCACCATTTGATGTATTGTACATAGCCTTACTCACTCGATTTTTACACAAGAGGTTGTTTCTAGGACTTGAACCCGTGACCTTCCAGTCACATGACAACAACTTTGCCAGTTGCGTCAAGGTTACGCCTATACAATTTGAAACAAATAAACACACTTTTTTTAACAGATGTAGAATGCTAATCGCGTAAACACACGAACATCAGACATGACATCGATACTGGTAATAATTTGAGAAATAAACTGATTGAATATATAATCGCATGAGTCAATGCGGTGTTACTCACTCGATTTTCAAATGATTTTCAATGACCATATGATACACTTCATAAAGTGATTCTACGATAACTGATATAACCGAGGTCAAATACCTCCTTGGGTCCTTTAAGTTTCAGGTTTGTTTTAGATAGGTTCTTTAAGTTTCGAGTTTGTTTCGGATAGGTCATTTCTGTCAACCTCGGTTAAGCCAAAGTTGTTATGTCGGTTAAGTCAAAGCTGATATGTCCGTTAAATGGGTGAGGTGGTTCTCTCTACATTCCGCAATCAGAACAAACTCGAAATTTAAAGGACCTATCTGAAACCTTAGAAACTTAAAGGATCTATCTGAAACAAACATGAAACTTAAAAGATCTATCTGAAACAAACATGAAACTTAAAGGATCCGGAAATGTATTTGGCCTATAACCAACCTGAAACTAATCCTTTACGACCTTAAACAACTTTAAACTAATTTTAACAAATCATCAACTATATCTAACACAACGATCTGAACAAGTTTTTAGTGTGAAGTGTCGGTGCTACGTATTTAGAATACAAACAATAATACAACCAAGAAATTGGTCAAGACATAAAGTAGTATTCCTATTGCATCAGATAATCTATTGTTTAGTACAAAAAGTAATTTGAGCTTTTTGAACAGAAGATGTAAATTATTAAGGAACTTCATTATTTTTTTTCTTTTTTTGTCTTTCATTTTTTTCTATCCCCTATGATTTGTATTCTTTATATTGATCATACATTTATATCATTCTTCTCGAGGTAAATAAGAAAGTTCTCTATACTACCAACAAGGAAAGTTCTGTAAAGTTGAAACCATGCACTGTAAGGAACACTATTGCCACATCAAAAACCATCACTACAATATTTCATAATTATTGAGTTGTATCAACTTACAAAACATGATGAGAATTTTATACTATTATAACAACCACAATTATTATATTAAAGTAAAAATATTAATTATGTTCTGAAGTAGCAAGATGACATAAAGTAAAAGCTGCAATAATACCAATTTGAGTAAGTTGATGCAACCAGGTAGGGTATTCCCTAAAAACTTTTTTAGAGTTTTGAACAAAGTACTTTTAGAAAATGAACAGACACACAGTTGAAGGGTTCCAAAAAAGCATTCTTGTTTGGATTTTGGACCATTAACATGATTTATAAATAACTGGACAGGATCCAAATCACTGTTTGCTTAACTTTTCAGCAAGAAAGATTGAGTTTATTTATTTCATTTCATCATTCTTTTCATTGCCTTAAACTACAGCCATTCAAGCTCAGCCACATATTATGGAGCACAATTGCATAAAGGTTTTAGATATTTTTTCAACGACATTGCAACTGCGATAACGGACACATCAACTGCATTTAGCCGTATTTTCAAGTTTTGAATCGTAACTGCAACCGCGACCACATCCACAATTAACAACCATAGCCACAAGTAAAATTACAAAATCTTAGTTAACCAATACTCTTCTCCATAAACTAGGTAAAAACCAAAACTAATATGGTACGAGGAAAAAGGGTATGATCTTAATCTGTTTGAATGTATTAAGAATAGAGTTTGAACTTGGAAGCATTTCCTTTGGAATATTGATCAGAAAGTAATACAAGAATCTTCCATGGGATACTTCAAAATCTAATACCTATGAAACATAGACATTGACACTACACACAGCGACGCGTAGACACTGGTAATAATTTGAGAAAATAGATTTGATTGAATGTAATCTATGTGTGAGTGTTGTGTCGATATCACTCTGAAATGTCGGAACTACACATATAAACCGGTGCACAGTCCATAGGTGGATTAATTTGCATCACCCATGTGAATAACATATATCATTAAACTCTAGTATGAAAAAGCAAAAGAAAATGTACAAACCAGCTGTGATACATGGGAATACTCTCCAAGCCATAAACAAAACACTTAGAAAAATGGGGGGAAAATTGCACCATATGGTTGGTGCAATTTTAACTCTATGTCCAACCCCACACAGTCAACATCCAAGACCAAACCTAAATACAATCAATGAATGAACACACCATATGATTTGAGAAAATTTGTTCCTCAAACTCCAAATAACCAAAACCACAATGTCAAATCAAAGTTAAGCTGTTTTACCTCTACATCCAACCCCACAGACAGAAAATAGAATAAAGAAAAAACAAATTAGAAAAGATATCAATCTACCATTTCAATCAATCCTTTTAAAAGCATCCATGTGTGTCTATGTATGTATGTATCAACCATGATTCCAAATTAAATATGAAAAATAAACTCACATTAGTCTTTGACATTTTTGTCCATTTAATAAATTTATCCTCATTCATCATACTAGAGAGAGACTAATTTGTTCTGAGTATAAAAATATCATAGACTAGTTTAAATTTCAATTTTGTAGGAGACTAATTTGGGGTGGGAGAAAATTGAGAAATCTAATTGGGTCTTCACTTATAAATTACTGTTTGCCAAAATTACACATTAAAAAATGAAAAACATTTTTATTTAACCTATAAATAAATAACTTGTTAATGATTTACCTTTTGGATCCCAAAAAACTAGGTAAATGTATTAGAGTAACAATGACAATAAACTACATGTAAATCCCACATTTTGGAAATGGATTTTGATGAGATTCACGAGTTTAATCCAATAAAAATAGTGAATGTTACATAAAATATTTCTAGCATTTCTCATTAGAAATGTTAAAGTATCTTTTATTGAAAAAGTTTGCCAATAATTTATGCAGAATCAATAAAAAAAGATAAATATTTTTGTATTCTCTGTAAAATTTGCAACTTTTCAAATTTAGTCCATATATATATTGTTTCCAATTTATTGTCCTGATTTTGATTTTGTAGAGAGACTAGTTCTTTTATGCATGAATGAAATTGGAGACTAAAATGGAGACTTTTTATAGTGACTAGTTCTTCGATTTTGATTTTGATTTTTACACTTTTTGAAAATGGAGACTAAAATGGAATAAATTTATGCATGAATGAAACTCTAAAAGTTGTGATTTTATAGGGAATAAATTTTAGAGTATTTCTCATTTAATATATTGTTTTATCGAAAATGTTAATAAGTGCTCTTATTAGCCTTAATGGCACATGATAAAAAGTTTAAAAAATAGTTTTTTTTCGTGAGATTAGTGTATTCAACAAATCGAGACATCAAAAAACAACTTTCTACATAAAAATTATCAATAATTCCATTTTTAAATTCTTAACAAATGTCCTAGTTAGCAAGACCCTTCTTTTGTTTATAAAAAACATTTTCAATCAGGTAAATTTTCGAATAACAAGAACAAGACCCAAGATTTCAAAAGAAAATGAGAAGTACCAGAAGTTCTATGATAAACTTTGAACACAAACTAAATATGCAAGAATAACATAATAGGACAGAATGACATGCTATAGCCACCCCACCCCAAAACCTAAAAATATGTTAAAATTCTGAATATATATCATAAACCTAGATTTGTAATAGCAAGTCAAAAATTAAGAACTTGTTTCCAATCAAAAATTATGTTGTCAGGAGAATAAAAGCAGCATTACCAAGAATAGAAATCCAATATCAGACAAAAAAAAATCTTTTTCAAATCAGACCAATCTAAGAAAACATTAAGCTACAAAATTAACCATGTCTTGAAAAAATATACCACATGATAATACAATTTTGTCTTTGCTAATTTTCTGAACATCAAACCTAGTTTTTTTCTTTATTAAACTTGTGTATATATTTTCAATTAAACTTTTAATAACCTTTGAATCAACAGTAAAAGACAGCTACAAATACTATTAACAAAGCATTTAACCTTTTTTAAATTAAAACAGTAAATAACAGTAAGTTCCTGACAGACATTAATTAAGTAACAATAACATACAAAAAGAACATAAAAAAGTAAATAAAATCATACATAAAATAAAACAAGCTATAAGGGTTACATGAACAGTGAAGAAAACAAACCTCATCGTGCATGTACAGTAATTGAGCCTTATTCTTTTGGCACTCTGGTCGAGAAGAAGAAGCAGAAGAAGAAAGACAAAAGTTATTCCCAATTCCTCCATCACCACTATTCTCTTTCTCTTTTGAACCATACAACATTGAAGATGAACCACCTGAATTACTACTACCTTTTTCATCAACACCACCAGAACTAGAACAACCAACAACATCTCTAGAAACCCATTTAGGAACATTATTGTTATTATTTTCAAAGGATTTGACAAAGCAACAACATTCCTCTAATAATTCTTGACAAGGTTTTAAATACCTTGAATTCTTTAAAATTGTTGCATACCCAGTAAATGGTCCAAGTGGACCAACATTCCTAAAACCACTACTACTACAAGTACTGTCTCTAGAAATTAATGTTGTTGGTTTCACAACATTTAAAGAACCTTGTTCAAAATTGGAAGATGAAGCTGAGGGTTTGGATTGTGAATTTGATGAAAGTGACAAGGATAAACCTTGAGGGTTACAATCACTAAAGAAAGAACCCATGTTGCTGTTGTCAACAACAGTTACACCTCTATTTGTCCACAAATTTGCTTCATTTTCATGACATACAGGTACAGTAGGGCTATTACTATTCCCACCTCCCCAAATGCCATGATGATTCATTAAAGAAGCCATTTCTGAAGTGCTATGTGAACTAATGGAAGTTGAAGACTTGAAAATATCATTATTGTGAATCTCAGAAGTAGGCAAGAAAGAGTTAGGATTGATTTCATGATTTTCATAATAATATTCCAAAGGGTTTCTGTGTAAAGGATTTGATGGTGTTGAAAAACTATTTATCATTTGATTAGATGAATAAAGACCTTCTTGATCATGATCATCAAGCATGTTGTTGTTGGCATTTCTGAGATGAAGAAGATCCAAGTTATTGAAACCTGCAGGTTGTGAAGTTTGGTGTAATGATAACAATTGTTCAATGTTGTTGTTAGGAAACTCTTGATTCTGGATCCTCAATTTATCTCTCCTAATTTGTTGTGCAACATGCAATTGATCTGGCCTCATTCCAAATTTCCAACAATTATACTTGAGGCCTTTCAAAACTGAAAAAAATATATATATATATTTAATCATAATCAACAATCAAATAATAATAATAATATTAATACGGATTTAATGAAAAAAAAAGTTCCATACATGCATCTAACATGAGTCAACATATCATTAGATGCATCAGTAAAACTTCTGTAATTCAAATAGAACACCAAATTAACCAAGATAAATTGTGTTTTTTCCTTCTTTCTCTAAACTAGTTTCATATTTTCTACCTTGATTCTCTTGTAATCGAAACCGAAGAAAACTCGAGCGATAAGAATTTGGATCCTCTACAACCGCCTTTATGGTATCGTCTAGCACCAAAAATAATGTAATTTTCTTCCAATTAACCTGTGTTATATATATATGTCGGTAACAATGAAGATGTAGCACACCTAAAGAAGAAAACAAAAACAAAGTTGTTAAGCTTCAGCATATAATAGTTTGAGTAAAACCCTAGCTAGCCCTTGATCTCTCTTACAAAAACTCAAATGGATCTAGTTGTTGGGTTTTCAAAAAATTTAACCAAACCACTCACATCTAGTATATCCACAAGTTACAACTATATATATATATATATATATATATATATATATATATAATGAGAATCAAAAAAGAAGTGAAGCTAACTTCTTAGATTACCTTGGTGGAAGATAGATTCTTGTTTGTGTGGAGGATAGGTAGGAAATGGAAGTGGGAGGAAGCAAAGCAAGGTGTGAAAGAAAAACAATGATTGCTAAACCGATATTCATCCGTTAGCTTTCACGTCTAAATTAACGTCAACTCAACTTTTTTTTGTTATTTACTGCACTTATTTTTTTGACAAAATTTACACTTTGTTCAGAAGCTGAGGAAATATGTGACGTTTTTGTGACTCGTGATTCGTGAGTGGGGTGAAACTCCAACATTTGTGGTCCCTTTGATGGGAACTCTGAATTGGTTCCTTACTTTTCCCTTTTTTACTAATTTCTCATGTATGTATATGTTTTCCATTCTGTTCTTTAATTGTCACGTTCCCAGGCTCATCATATATTTATGTAATTTTAAACATTTAATGATATTAAGGTACAAATGTTTGTAACAAATCTGTACTTTGCAATGTTTGCATCACACAAAATCATTTTTAACTTTAGATTAATAAAGTCTACTTTTTTACTAAATGAAAAATGAAGAGACTTATTAATCTAATAATGAAAATAAACTTGCATGTGGTGTAAGATTAATTCACTTGTATAAGTCGCATAAAACGGTGATTTACACCCAAACAAACTGATTACAGAGGGTGAAATTGGTGATAGGACCCGACAAATTACACACATTAATCCGAACGAAATCGAGTATAGTCTTGCCAAGTCTAAACCAAAAACGGGTTGGGCGAGTCACACAGGGTTTGAAAATTGGATTGAGATGGATAACAATGGATTAGTTCGATTCATGTTTATAGGTCTACCAAAACCCCAAAACGACCGGCCCAATTATATATAATTATCATATTGTTAAAAAAAAAATAGGGTTAAATATGTTTTTTTCCCTATAAATATGGAAACTTTTCATTTTAGTCCTTCTAAAATTTTCCTACAACTTTTAGTCCCTATAAAATTTTCCATCTTCACTTTTGGTCCCTATTTTAAAGTAAACTCATATATAGAATTATATTTTTGAATAAAATTTTTCAGAAAAATTCATATATTATAAGAATCTCTCACAAAAAAAAAATTAGAATTTTTTAACAAAACATGAATTTAATATGAATTTTTATATTTTTTATGGTTAAAAATTCATATTTAATTTATGTTTAGTTAAAAAATTCTATTTTTTTTTTTTGGGAAATATTTTTACAATATTCTACACATTTCTGCACAATTTCATTAAAAAATTATAAAATTAACTTAAAAATAGGGACCAAAAGTAGTGATTGAAAATTATATAGGAATTAAAAGTTGAAGGAAAATTTTAGAAGGACTAAAACGAAAAGTTAGTATATTTATAGAGGCCAAAAAAAATATAATCAAAAAGACTTGAAATTTAACTAAAACAGTTTTGTTTAGCATTTTCATATAAAAGCTTCTCATTTTCACACACACCACTTCTCATACTCATCCTCCATCGCAATAAAAAAAAAAAAAAAAAAAATTAAAAAAATTAAAAAAAAAAAAACCTATAAATCACTCTAATGTTGATCACTCCTTCTCCACGTTGTTTCGCTTCTAGATTCTGTCGTTCGAACTCTCTATTCATTGCGACAAAAATCCACCTTTGTTTTAGCACCCCAAATTTCTTATTAATATATTTTAGTAATATTCTAATAAATTATTATAAGTGTTTTGCTGTTGATTAACAATTTTCTACATGTTTGGTTGTGTGTTTGCATCAATAATATATTTAAAATATTATTTCTCATAATAGAATCTGACACAAATAAGAAATACTATTTCTCTCACTTTTCTCTCTTGCTCTTCATCATATATATTTTATAACACGTTATCAGCACGTTCTAACCATCTGAGTAGTAAGAATGTCAAATTTTTCAAAACTTCACTTTGAAACCCTTCAAATTTCTGGAAACAATTACTTGACTTGGGTTGTAGATGTTAAAAAGTATCTAGCTACAGAAGAAAATGGAGATGCCATCAAAGAAGGAAATACGACATCTGATCAACAAAAGGCAAAAGCGTTGATATTTCTTCGTCATCATATTAATAATGCACTTAAGAATGAATACCATACTGTGAAAGATCCACTTGTGCTCTGGGATAAGTTGAAAGAAAGATATGAGCATCGGAAAGCCATCATCTTCCCAAAAGCTTGATACAACTGGATGCACTTGCGTTTACAAGATTTTAAATCAGTAATTGCTTATAATTCTGAAGTATACAAAATCACTTCTCAATTAGAGTTATGTGGAGAAAAAGTAACATATGAAGATCTGTTAGAAAAAAACATTCTCAACTTTTCATGCATCTAATATGCTCCTGCAACAGTAGTATCGTGAAAAAGGGTTTAAAAATACTTTGAATTAATATCTTGTCTTCTTGTTACTGAACAAAACGACAAGCTTTTAATGAAAAATCATGAAGTTCGTCATGCTGGTGTTGCTCCATTCCCTAAAGTGAATGCATCACAACACAACCATTTTAAAAAAGCTCGTGGTCGTGGCAATGTCCATGGCCGTGGTCGTGGTGGACAAAGTAGCAAAACAAATGAAAATACATGCTACCGATGTGAAGGAAAAGGTCATTGGTCTCGTACCTCGTCATACACCAAAGCATTTGGTTGACCTTTATCAACAATCACTAAAAAAACAAAGAGAAAAGAGTTGAAACTCATTTTGCTTATAAAGATGGTGATGATGGTGATTACAGTGATTATGGTGACATGAATCCTAATATTGCTGATTTCTTTGAGGATCCAAATGAAAAAATTGATCACCTTATTGGTGATGGAATCATCAAGAAGTAGTTTTTTTTTACTTTCATAATAATAATCAAATCTTATATTTACCTAAATAGATACCATCTTAAAACAAGAAGCGAAGAAAGTATTGAATATATTTGCATCACAAAACATGATTTGGATAAAGCATGTGTATTGGAAAAGCTACCTGATTTTTCTTCTGGTTTGTACAACACTTACATTAGTACAATTGAAGCATATGTAATTGTAAACCAGATGTTTACAAATCATGATAAATTTATAGTTTGGCATGATCGGTTGGGCCATCACGGATTTATAATGATGCAAAAAATAATTGAAAATTCATGTGGTCACAAGGGAAGTTGATAACTTGGCCATCACAAAAAAAAAAATTGGAAATGAATCTCTAAATTTTTTAGAACGCATACATGGTGATATTTGTGGGTCAATACACCCACCATGTGGACCATTTAGATATTTTATGGTTTTAATTGATGTATCAACTAGATGATCACACATTTGTTTATTATCTGCTCGCAACCAGGCGTCTGCGAGATTTCTAGCTCAACTAATTCGATTAAGAGCTCACTTCCCTGATTATCTAATCAAGAAAATACGCCTTGATAATGCTTCTGAGTTTTCATCTCAAATTTTCAATGAGTATTGCATGTCCATTGGAATTTACATTGAACATCCTGTAGCACATGTTCATACACAAAATGGACTAGCATAATCATTTATTAAACGTATAAAGTTAATTACAAGACCACTTCTCATGAGATGCAAACTCCTAATTTCCACTTGGAGGCATGCAATTTTGCATGCTGCTACTTTGATTCACATCAAGCCAACTAGTTATCACAACTTCTCTCCCTTGAAATTGGTTTACGGTCAAGAACCTAATATTTCCCATCTAGGAGTTTTTGGATGTGCAGTGTATGTCCCAATTTCTCCACCAGAGCACACTAGGATGGGTTCTCAAAGAAGTTTGGGAATATATGTTGGATATGAATCTCCATCTATAATAAAGTATATTGAACCAACAACAGGATATTTATTTACAGATCGATTTGCCAATTGTCATTTTGATGAGTCAAATTTTCCAATATTAGGGGGAGAAAAAATGCAACTGAAAAAAAAAAAACTGTTGTAATCAATTTTCATTGTTTCATCTTGATCCTCGAGTTAAACAATGTGAACTGGAAGTTCAAAAGATAATTCATTTGAAAAGTTTAGCAAACCAATTACCAATTACCGGTTGATCTAAGACTTGTAGACGTAAAAATAATAATTTTATTGGTTTCTGAAAATTCACCAAGTAGGTTTTTTATTTTTTTTTTATTTTATAAACTGATGCAAAAGCATCCTACCATTAGATTAAAACAAAAAAAGAGTGCAAAAAAGAAAAGGGGGACCATACCAAAACATTTTCAAAAGGTAGAAAATTTAAAGTTGGGCATACCCATTCTGTACCTATTGTACTCTCCTCTAATGGAGTCAGGTAAGCTGTCAAACCAAAACAAGTCAGAAGAAGTTAATGAAAGACCAATATTTGCAAGACTGTCGGCACAAGCATTTCCCTCTCTAAAGATGTGTGACACAAAAAAACTCATTTGTCTAATCCTATACATACAGTTAAGCCACCTGTTTCTAAGGACCCAAGGGACCACAAAAGATGATTTGAAAGCTATAAAGTGACCAATTGTGAATCTGTTTCTAACCAAGTATGTTAAATATATCTAATTATTACATGAAGTTTTTATTTTTAAAAAAATGAGGGCCTAAGCCCGTTCAAATAGTCATTTGATAATTGTCGCTGATAACTTTTAGAAACATATTTAAGTTCGAACTCAGTTATTATATAAAAATGATTAGGTAAATAATCATTTCCGTTTATAAATGTCAGACAAATAGCCACAATAATCCTATGTGTAAAGAATTAATAGAACAACTCAAGATTATGCCAATGTTTTAAAACACGGATTGGTAGTCGACCCGGTCAAGGTACTGGGTCATTGGGTCTGTGGTTGGACCAATGAATCACTGGTCGGACAGCATGACTTTTTTTTTTAGGGAAGTCGGACCGCATGACTATTGACCTAGTCTTTATAAAAATAATAAAACTTCTTCTATAAAAAATTAATAAAAATTCACACATTTAAATAATTATCGAATATATATCAAAATCATATTCACATTAACCAGAAAAACTAAAAGGAAAATATATTTTATAATTATCAAATAAATATGTGAGATATTATTTTTTTGGGAACATGAGAGTTTTTTTTAACAAACGTGAGAGATATTTATATAATATATTAATAAACATGTGTATATTAATATATATTCGTGAGAAATAAATGTTTCAGTTAAATATATATAGTCCGTATATATATATATATATAGTTCAGATGAAAATTTAACAAGCAAGATCACATAGTCAAGTGGTAAGTGTTAACTATATTGTGCTGCATGTACCCGGTGATCAATTTCCACTTGCCCTAGTTTGATAATTTTTTTTATAAAATAATCATTTAGAATCCGGTCCGGTTCGCGGGTGGGACATAAAGGTCACCGGCTCGCCCGACCCGCATGGGAACACACTGGGTTTTCTGGGTTGCTTGCATATCCGGTCTGATTAGCTGACCAACCCGCCCACCCCTCCGGTTCCCCGATCGAGCGATCGAACCGGTCGGGTCGGTCCGGATTTTAAAACACTGGATTATGCACTATGTTAATTTAATCGGTCTTTGACGATGACAAAATGCTCATATTATGGTTAAAGAAATGTTTACATCTTTAATATCTACTCCTTGGTTTAACTCTCCGCACATCAACTTACCACATTTCAACCCTCCAAGAACATCAAGGTTATAGCGTTAAAGGAAGCATTTTAATGTCGGAAGCTATTTTTATTAATGGACTTAACAATCCGACACTATTTTATAATTTCGCTATCTTCAATTTATATTGTGACTACTCATTAAACATTTAAAAATGAAACTGATTATTTGTCCAAAAAGAAATTATTAAATTAAAATAATTTTGTTTACTACCAGTTACAAATCCCCATATTTTAATCCTAGTCACGAACTCAATTATTTCATGATTGAAGATTAATCTCCCTATAGCCAGTTATAAGTCCTACTAGTATTACTAGTCTAGTAATAGTACTGCAGTTACTAATAACATTACGTAATCACATTACTAATATTAGGTTTTGAAACTTTTAATGAATTGAATATTTGAAAATACTGATAAAAAGATAGGAGAATAACAGTGTAATGTAACCGGCTTTTCAGTTCATTGGTAAATGGCGATATGAACACTGCCGTTAAGCAAAAGATATGCATGCTGCTGCGCTGTGTGTGCAGGGTTGCTGCTCTGCTGATGGGTTCGATCCCCCATAACTATTAGTATGAGACAGACAGAGTATAATCAACAGTTGGCGTAAGCTTCCTTTGCCTCGTATAAGAAACATGATGTTCTTTCTTTTGGGTTAACAAATACAAGTACGGTTTTTTTTATCCATAAATAACTTTTATATTAGTCATTTTGATATTTTAATCTCTTTTATCTAATCAATTTTGTTATTCACTTTTTTTTTAACAAGTTAAAATGAGATATATATTAACACAATAAAAGTGACCCACGCTGCACAAGGAGTGCTAAGGGAAGTAAGTAAGAGACAGAGTTAGTACAAAGGAAGCAAGACCAAATGTAAAGACGAGCTACCGCAAAGTAACAAAGAATTACAAAGAAATGCTCATACATATCAATGGGTGTCTCCACCACTCATGGTAAATGGTAAATGTAAGCAAAGTTCATTGTTTTAGCCTTGAGCCATGTAAAAGAGAGAAGTTTGACTTTATCTTACAATTGATGTAGTTCCAAAGAATTGTTGTTAAATACCGAATTGTTTATTTCTTTCTAGATCGTCCAAACATACTTTTTTCAAATAAAAAGTGTCTTGGAATCATTAAAGTTCATCATTATAACGAGCGATCCAAATTTGTTTCCTTCCTTTTATTTTGGGGTGTTTTTAGGATTCAACTGTTTTTTCTTGCCTTTCATCATTTTGGGATTATGCTCGATATTATTACTCATTGGCTTACAAAGACTCGTACATAGAAGATGTCAAAATTTAATTATTAAGGCCAAATAAAAATAGATAAGAAAGGTATATCTTTCATCATGCATAGTTTACAAGAATATAATAAGCAATAATCTTTGATTCCATATTATATTGTTAAAAAATATCATGTGCTAGGTTTTAATTATGAGACAAAAGATCAGTTCATAGAATAATAAATAAGTCTCGCCACTTGCTAACGGCGCTGCCGACCTAAATCTCATCTATCGCCGCTTCTGAAACGTATTTTCATAGATGCACCCTCGTTGTATCAACTTGCATGTCACCGTGCTCTCTCTTCTCATAATATCCTCCATAGCTCCCTCTGAGTATTCTTTATTGCACTCCTATGAGGATTTGTAAACTCGTTGTGGTTGATTTGATTATTTCCTAAGTTAGGACTAATCTGCTCTCTCATGTCATGGTGTAGACAAGACGCAATTTGTAGATTATATCAGGAGATTTTACTATGCCTATTTCGAAATTCATAGGATTTAAATGAGTCTGTTAAGTTGGAACTGCCGAGGCTTAGGGAACCAGAATCTACTTCCAAAATTGAAGTGCCTAGTCTAGGCTATAAACCAAATGTTTTATTTCTTTGCAAGACATTAGTCTCATCTAAGACCACCTTCAATGGGGTTATTGAAAGCAAAATTCAATAGTTGAAATCATTGGAGAAGCTTGTTGAAAATGAGAAAAGAGGAGAGAAATGATTAATGGTTTCAACTAGTTGAAAATCTGACCGAGTGGGCCACGCGGTGCATTTCCATTTGCCAGCCAAAAACGTGCAGCACACACGCCGGCAGGGCGCGTCGCAGACAGGAAAATGCGGAGAGAGAAATGTTTTTTGGATAACGCAGGACACGTGGTGCAATCTGATTGGTTGGCTGGATTTTTATCTTCTTAATAATTTGGACTCAATTATTTCATTGCAAATGACTTTTTTTTTCACCAAAATTCGTAATTTTTTTTCCTCTATAAATAGAGACTTGGATCATTTGATTTGGACACAGAAAAAAAAAATCATATTTTTCACTCTCTTAATCTTATAATTAGCATTTCTTTTGAAGTTTTAGTCTTTGTTTAGTGAAATGGATCCCAATAATAATCAATTTAACACCCAAAATTCTTCTGATTACCCATTTAGCTATCAAAATCCCAACAATTATCAACACCCAAATCAATTTCCCAACCAACATCTTCAAAACCCAAATCAATTTTCCAACCAAAATCCAAATCAATTTCCCAATCAACATTCTCAAATCATGCCTAATTTTGGTTTTGCATCAAATTTCACTCACCCATCCTCTTTTCCAAACAACTTTAATCCATATCAGAGATCTATGATGGGATATCCATCTCAAACACCACCATTTAATGGTTATATGCCAATGATGAATGAAAATTTTCAAAGTGTTGGTGAATATCCTGAATATTCAACACAAATAAATCGTGGTGGAATGACCAGAGCTAATGAAGTCATTCCAATTCCAGAGGATACAACTCCTAAGAGCAAGAGAAATCCGCAACCAGGATGGAACACCGAACAAAATCTAGTGCTAATTAGTGGGTGGATAAAATTTGGAACATGCAATGTTGTTGGGAGAAACCAGACAAGTGAAGCATATTGGGGTAAAATTGCTGAGTATTACAATGAGCATTGCTCATTCGATCCTCCGCGTGATATAATTGCTTGCCGAAACCGTTTTAATTATATGAGCAAAGTAATAAATAAATGGATTTGTGCTTATGAAAGCGCTAAGCGTTTGCAAGGAAGCGGTTGGTCGGAAGATGATGTTTTGGTAAAAGCGCAGGAATTATTTGCATGTGGGAAGAATGTTCAATTTACTTTAAAGGAAGAATGGCGCGCTCTCCGTGATCAACCACGTTATGGTAGTCAAATGGAAGGAAATGTTGGGTCAGGAAGTAGTGGATCTAAGAGATCTCACGAGGACTCTGTAGGATCTAGTGATCGTCCAATGGGTAGGAGGCAGCTAAAAGAAAAGGTAAAAAGAAAAGTAAGGACGCTGATGGCTTGGAGCAGGTGGAAAAGGAGTGGGTTCAATTCAAAGAAATCAAGGCGCAAGAGATTGAACAATTGAAAGAGTTCAACTTGATGCAACAGGAGAAAAACATATTGAAGAAAATGAAACTGTATGTAAAGTTAAGTTCAGAACAACATCTTGATGACCGGAAAAAAGAGCTGTTGTAGGAGTTGGAGTGTGAGCTGTTTTGAAATTAATTTCAGTCAAATATTTGTTTGTATTCGGTAAAAATTGTCAGTGTTGTCTAGTCCCTAATGTTTACTTTAATAATTGTCAGTGTTGTCTAGTCCTCAGTTATAGTCCCTAGTGTTGTCTAGTCCCCCGTGACTTATTTGAAATACTATTTGCTTTAATAATTATGCTCACTGTGTGCCCATTATTTCACATACTATTTGCTTGCTTTAATAATTATCTCCACTTTTTGCTTTAATATAATACAATAACTTATTTCAAATCCGTTAGTGTCCACCACACAATTTACTTGTATATAGGGACTCGTATCTACTTCCAATTTCACAAATCTCATTCATATCTACTTCCAAAAAAACTCTCAATTGACCCTTTTGATATTGAAGCCTACTTCCAAAAACGTGATGTTGAAGACACTTATATCGTCAACCGATTTATTCAGCGTCGAAAAAAATTAGAGGAAGGTAGTGCATCTCGTACTAGAAAATATTTTAATAGAGATCATGCAGCGGCAAACCAAAGACTAATTGACGACTACTTTGCCAATGAGCCTACATACGACGATGCAATGTTTCGTCGTCGGTACCGGATGCAAAAACACGTTTTCCTTCGAATCGTTGGAGACCTTTCAAGTAGTGATAACTACTTCACCCA
Organism: Medicago truncatula; assembly: GCF_003473485.1. Classification (NCBI taxonomy): domain Eukaryota; kingdom Viridiplantae; phylum Streptophyta; class Magnoliopsida; order Fabales; family Fabaceae; genus Medicago; species Medicago truncatula. The sequence goes on along the minus strand of NC_053045.1, from coordinate 29,676,012 downwards.
ACGAGTTGATGCAGCCAATAAAGAAGGTATATCACCATTAGCAAAATGTACCACAACAATGCGAATGTTAGCATATGGTGTGGCAGTAGATGCGGTCGATGAATACATCAAAATAGGAAGTAGTACAGCATTAGAGTGCTTACTTAGATTCTGCAAAGGAATCATACGACTGTATGAGCAAGTGTACTTGAGAGCACCAACCCAAGATGACCTGCAAAAAATACTACATGTTAGTGAAATGCGGGGGTTCCCAGGGATGATCGGGAGTATTGACTGCATGCACTGGGAGTGGAAAAATTCTCCTAAAGGATGGGAAGGTCAATTCACAACAGTTATTCTTGAAGCAGATGCATCTCATGATCTATGAATATGGCATGCCTTTTTTGGATGTCCGGAAACGTTGAATGATATAAACGTTCTAGACCGGTCACTAGTGTTTGATGATGTGGAACAGGAAAAGGCTCCAAGGGTGAATTACTTTGTGAATCAACGTCCCTATAATATGACATACTATCTAGCTGATGGTATCTACCCTTCTTATCCAACTTTCGTCAAATCGATTAGACTTCCTCAAAGTGAACCCGATAAGTTATTTGCAAAACATCAAGAGGCATGTTGGAAGGACATTGAACGTGCTTTTGGAGTGCTTCAAGCTCGATTTAAAATCATCCGTGAACCAGCTCGCTTGTGGGACATAGCCGATTTGGGTATCATCATGAGGTCATGCCATATTACATAATATGATTGTTGAGGATGAACGAGATACATATGCTCAACGTTGGACCGATTTTGAGCAATCTGAGGGAAGTGAATCCAGTACACCGCAACCATACTCTACCGAGGTGTTACCCACTTTTGAAAATCATGTGCGTGCTAGATCCGAGTTGCGTGATCCAAATGTTCATCACGAATTGCAAGCAGATCTAGTGAAGCACATATGGACAAAGTTTGGAATGTATAGTGATTGAAGATGATTTGTATCGTACTAAATAAATTACTTGTGTGTTGTATGCTTAGTTTGTTGTCTTCCATTTTAAGTTATTTGTGTGTCGCGTGTTTAGTTTGTTGTCTTGCATTTTAAGTTATTTGTGTGTCGCATTTTAAGTTAAGAAAATAAAAATAAATTATTTTACAAAATTTTGTTTTTCCAAAAAAAAACTAAATAATTAATAGTTAATTGTATTATTTTAATTTAATTATAATCGATAATTTTAGGTAATTATAAAAACAAAAATATAAAATTAAATAAGAATAAGAAATAAAAGGTGGGGGGGTAGGGTGTTGAATGAAAAAACCATTGGAGAGGTAAAAATTGAATGGGTGTTGAATTATGAGAGAGAAAATGATGTGGAGTGTTGGGAATTGAAAAAGTGGGTGTTGAAGGGTATTGAAATTTTTTTGTCATTGTACATGGTCTAATAAAAGTGAAGATTTTCATTATAGTCTCGGTTTTGATTGGTGTCTTATTGTTAGTACTACTGGTAGAGGTGGTGGATTGGCTAGTATTTTTGAAACACTCTTTTAATTGTTCTATTATCAATTACTCGTCAAATCATATTAATGTTCTCATCAACGGTCCATCTAAAGGTGCGTGGTAATTTACCGGATATTATGGGTTCTCGAAAGGGGGACGACGTCGAGATTCTTGGAATTTTCTCATAAGTATTACGAGGTATGTTTCATTACCCATGTGTATTGGTGGTGATTTTAATGATATCTTATTTGAGCTTGAGAAGAATCGAGGGATCTAAATATTAGGATGGTTAATCAATCGTTTTTTCCATGCAGTGTCAGATTATGGATTAGCATGTGTCCATGATAGGATACCAATACACCTAGTTTAAGAGTATTAGTACATCCAGAGAAGTTGGAGAGTGATTGGATAAAGCTCTTGCAAATGACACCAATACTTGATCTTCCCCAATGCACAACTAGAAAATGTGGTCGCTGATAAATCATACCAATATCCTATTTTGGTGAATCTAGAACAGATAGTTAGAGTTGAGCTTGCCAAAAGTTCAAATATGAGAATACATGGAATGTGGAGTCTAGGTTCTATGATGTTGTTACAGAGAGTTGATATATTAATGTCCATCATTTAGTGATGCCCTGTTTATAGATATGCGCAGATGATTTTAGTTCATGGAGCAAAAGCAACTACAACAAATTGAAAATAGAGGTAGAGGAATGTCGCAAGACATTGAATTTTGGTCGTAATCAATGTAATTATTGTAACCCCCCAACAACATGCTTCCCATATGACAACAAATGAATAAAGTGTTGATTCAAGAGGATAAGTATCGGATGCAACAAGTTGAAACACACTGATATCAGATTGGTGATCTCAACACCAAAAATTTACAAGTGTGAGCAACAATGCGAAAGAAAGTGAGCCGCATAATATCATTAGAAATAGATGGTGAGACTATACTAACTGATGATACATGTATGTTCCCTTTATCTATAGAGTATTTTGAAGATTTATTCCATAGGCAAAATACTGTATATAGTTAAGTTATTGATGTTCTCACACCGGTAGTTGATGAAAATGATCAAATCGAACTCATGACACTTACTCAAATTCATGAGTTCAAATAAGCCATGTTCTTTATGCACCATATAAATTCCCCATACCAGATGGCTATAGTCCTGGATTTTATCAACAACTTTGGAGCATATGTAACCCCAATATCTTCCAAGAAAGTTGACTTTGGCTAAATGAAAATCAATTTCCCCCTACAATAGACACAACCAACATTGTTGTCATTCTAAAATGGAAACAACAGAAGTCAATGAAGGATTGTCGTGTAATGTGGTGTATAAACTAATATCCAAAGTCCTTGCCAATGTGTTGAAGCGGGTGCTTAAGAAATGTGTGTCTGACAACCAATCAACATTTGTACTTGGAAGGTCCAGCTTGGACAATGCAATAGTCACATTTGAGGTGGTCCATCATATGAAAATTGATCGACACAATAGTAATAGTAATGTAGCGCTCAAATCGGACATCATTAAGGTTTATGATCGAATCAATTAGGTGTATCTGAAAGAGGTGATGCACCCAAGTCGGTTCGCTGAATACTAATGTGTGTTGAATATTTGGATTACTTAGTGATAGTAAACAATAATTTGGTTGCTTCTGGTTAATCTGGGGAGGGGCCTTTGTCAAGCTGACCCACCCTTTCCCTATATGTTCATCCTTTGTGCGAAAGGGCTATTTGCGCTTATCAAACAAGCTGAGAGGATAGGTAATTTACATGGAATTTGTATTTGTGTTAATTCACCTGTGATTTCTCACTTATTTTTCGCTGATGATTGTTTTCTCTTTTTCATAGCAACCAAATCTGAGGCGCATATCCTGAAAAACATCCTAACAACTTATGAAGCAGCATGAGGCCAACCTATAATCCTCCCTAAATCTAAAATTTAATATATAGTACGATAGTTGAACAGCAAATGGGAGCCTCCATTACGTAGATTGTCAATGTGCAAGCAGTACTAGGCACATGTAAATACTTGGGGTTGCCATATATGATTGGGAGAATCAAGCAAGCTATGCTTGGTTACATTAAGGATATGATTTAGCAAAGAATAAACTCATGGAGCAACAAGTGATTGTCAAAGGCGGGGCGCAAGTTATTGATAAAGTTTGTATTACAAGCTATTTTGTCATATGTTATGGGTGTATTTCTTCTGAAAACATTGATTGATACTATTGAAAAGATGATGAATGCTTTTTGGCTAGGTCATGGCGGAGCAGCAAAGTGGGGTATTCAATGGATGTCATGGAGAAACTATCCGTGCACGAGAACTTTGGTGGAGTGGGATTTAAGGATCTCACATTTAATGCACTATGTTAGGTAAGTAAGCTTGTAATGATGCTTCATGAAACATAGATGGGATTTGTTTCTATCTTTGCCCCAAAGAAGTCATTACATGGGAAATAGCGAGCTTTAAATAATTGAGACACAATTTTCTTTGATTTTTGTTAGTAAACTGATTGATCAGGCAACCAAGACGTTGAAAGATTATCTTGTTTCTCACTTGTTTGATATTCATACTACCAATTTGATCTAAAATACTATTATTTCCCCCAAGTTACAACTGACACCTTGGTTTGAAAGGGAGAAAAGAATGGTCGGTATTTTGTTCACTTACGAAGATCGGGACAATGGAATTCTATATGGAAGATCAAAGCTCTACCAAAAGGTGAAAAATCTGGTTTGGATGGTATGTCATGAATATTTTCCAAGTTGTGTACGCCTGATTAGTAAAGGAGTTAAATGCCCCACATAAAGCGTTATTTATAGTAAGACCATCAAAGATACTATCCATGCTATTTTTACTTTTCCCCCTAAGTTACAATTGACACCTTGGTTTTCTAACATCATAAATTGTTGTCCTTCTACGTAGAGTTTAAAGAGGTCATGTATAAGAATGTTATGTCTTCTAGGTCTATGGGTCGATAAGAATTGGTTTTGCAATCTAAAAAGGATTAACGACACAGCACATCGTATTGTTCGATTGTGTTCTATTCTTATATAATTTTCTATTAATATAAATTATTTGTTTCTAATAAAAAATCAACATTTTTTTAATTTTTTATTTAAAAAAAATCTTCCTTGTTTTATTTTTACCTTTAATTTGTTCAAACACATATTGTCCATAATTGCATCGAAAGACATTAACTTTTTAAAAAAGAAAAAAGAAAACTATTCACTTTCAAAACACATACTACAGCACAGTAGTATAATAAGAATATCAAAATGAGACACACAGGAAAAAGAGTAAAAACCGTAAAATTTAATGGAGCCATAAGAAAGTACTACAAAAGGAACAAATTTTTATAAGAAGAAAGTGTAATTGTTGTTATTAGCAGTAGTGATGACGTAACTACAGAAACCCTACAAGGACAATATAGGGTTCCTATACTTGCGGCATGTAGCATCAGCTGGAGCATTGTAAACCCCAAATATAAAGCTGAAAATCCATAAATATCCATTCCAATTCTAGGCTCTGTCTCTGTGGGTCACCTCATTGTGTGTGACCATTGAATTGGCCAAGGCTTCTTATCAGTGCTTGTCACTCTCAACCTTTTCTTTTAGGTTAAATAATAATATCATGCATATAGTAACTATCAATTTAGTAATTCTTAAATATCACTCTTTCTTTTGCTTGTACTAATAAAACTGTCTTGTCTAATGTCCACATGCTAAATCATCTTATCATGCATGTTGTGTTTTTAACCCTTAAATTAATAACTATTATTATATGTCATTTGTTACAATAGTGAGATATAAATTAAGGTTTTGTTGATCTTAAAAAAGAGAGTTTTGAAAAAAGAATGAGTAAATGGTAAAAATAGAGAATATTTAAGGTGAGAATTTTGAGATTAACTTTTTCATAATATAAAAACATTTTTTATTAGGGAAAATTTAAAAAATTTATTGGAAGAAGATTTTTGGAGATGTTGATGGGTTTACATATATTCTCAAATATAATTTATGTTATTATAATATTTTAAATATAAAAAATATAATAATTATAATAATTAATTTATCATTCTCTAAAAGGATACTCTTCAATTTTTTTAAAAGAGTTCTTCATTTTCCTCTATATTTTCCACCGCATAAAACCCTCCATTCCCATCTTCTCTAAACTCCCAAACAAAACCTAACTGTAATGTAAAAAAATTTCTTTACTTGTACAACATAAAATTGATCAATAAAAAATAATAAATAACATTTAAAATATTGAAATTATCCTCATATTATCCTCGAACATTGAATCTAATTGAATTGCTAGCTTCTCAATTAGAAGAGATATTCATATTTAATCTCAAACATAATTTTAATAAGAACCATTAAAACTGAAAAAGTCATTGTTCTCATAATTTCTCTTGTATACCTTCCTCATAATTAGAAAAGAAAGAGTAAAGTTAACCCTTGTGGTTTTTTAAAATATTTTTTGACAAATTTTTGGAATTTGTTATTTAAGATTTTTTTTCTTTCTTTTTGAATAGGTCATTTAAGCATCCAAATGTATACGCTATGGCCATTTTTTCTATAGTTGTCAACTTACAACTAAGAGTTTAACTTTGTAGTCTCAAAAGATAAAGTTTAAATTACACTAAAACAATTGTAAAATGATCATTAATCCCACCTTAAGGAATAAATAAGTAAAATATATAAATTTCTCTTACAAATTGAGACCAAAATAATCTCCAATTTTTTATTTTATTTTTATAAGTCTATAGACAGTGTTAATGGAACAAATTTTTTATTATTGAAAAGAATGGAACAAATTTGATATACTTTTAAAATTAAGAATATAAATTTATAAATTCTAAATATTATCATCATGAAAACAATTATCTGTAATATTGATTTTTTTTTTTGTATATTTAAAAAATTAAATAGAACAAACCGCTAATTTAACCCCTAAATTATCATAGTCTCTCCAATTTAGTTCATAAATTATATAATATAATAAGTAATCCCTGAATTATATGGAATTCGTCAATTTAATCATTAAAGTATACAACAATCTATAACAATTAGGATAAAAGTTATATGTTTAAGGACAATAGTATATATTTACATAATTTAGGGATAAAATTGAAATGTGAGCGATAATTTTGATAATAAATTAATAGTTTATTCAATTGAATAAAATATAGAGCTAGAGTAAATATTTTTTTTTATAATTTTTACAATAGAGTTAAAAAAAAGCTAAATCAAAGATTTTTTTATCTCTTTCTTTTATTTTCTTCTCTTTCTCTCTCAACAAACTCTCACTAACCTTATCATCTCTCTCTTTGGCCACCTTGGCTTTTCTATATTCACGCCGCTGCCACTCTCTATGCCCTCGACGTGATTACCTGTCCCTTCATGAAGATAGAAAGAGTGAAAACACTCAACAACTTAAGCACTTGTACCTTTTCCATCAATATGCTTCACTCCATAAACAGGTCCTGTCGTGACAAGTATTCTGGATACCCTAAAGGTGTATTTGGTTGTGAGAAGAAAATGAGAAGAGAGAAAAAGGTGAGAGAGAGTAAGAGAAGAGAGAAATAGAGGAGAAATGAGACATTGTTTGGAATAAGAGAAAGAGATAAAAAATAGGAATGAAAGAAGTGTTTCTCTCTTTCTTCTCTTGTTTGGTTTGATAGAGAGTGAGAAGAGAGAAATGTAATAATTTATGAGAGGATAAAAATATCCTTCAATTAAAAAAACTAATGTATAATATTTTATTATTGATTTTCTAAATAAAATTATTTTTAAAATGCAATGTAATTAATAAAATGTATTATTTGGTATACTTATTAATAAAATGTAATATTCAGTATACTTATGTTTGCGTTGAATTCACTATTAAAATTAAAAAAAAATTATGACATGATAATTTTGTATCTTTTTTTGTTATAATTTTTTTTTTGTATTTTGTTTTGATAACTAACTTATTCCTTTTTCAAGGAAAAATATTAACCTACGTTACAATGGATTTATGTTTGATACTTCTTTTTATTTTTTTGTTTCGATAATCATATGTTTTGGCCTAACTAATTTTGAAAGAAAAAAAATCAAACTAAACAAGTATATTAGAGAGAAAAAGGCAAAGGGTAAATGTGGAAGATGACAAAAAAGGGGATCTTTCTTCCATCTTTCTCTGCTAACTTGGAGAGAGTCCTAAAAGTAGTGGGACCCATGCCTGTCTCTTCTCTCTTCTCTAATTCTCTGTTGTACCAACCAGAAGAAATGTTGCATTTCTCTTGTATCTCTCTCACCTATTTCTCTCTCTCATAAATCACCTCTACCAAACACAGTGTAAAAAAGAAAATATATATAAGTTAAAACTAAACAAACAAGGATATGCATCTTTGTCATCATGTTTTCTTTGACTAATCATGTGAGTTTTTCCTTTTCATTTTTTTTATTATCGTAATTAATATTAATTATGTTATCCTAACCCACTGTTTTGGATAATATTAACTCAATTTGTGAGAATGTTGTGTTCCTCTCTCTTTAGTTTTTTCAACCAGTGGTTCAAATTCAGTGGGATCAAGCCACAATGATTGGTGCAAATGTAAGTGGAGTAGCATATATATATATATATATATATATATATATATATATATATATATATATATATATATATAGGGTTATGTTAACTTGTGTCCTAAGGGCACAGGTTAAAGAGCTTAAAATAGAATTAACAAATAAATTTAATAGTTAAATGATAATTTTTGAAACTTTCAAAGCATTGAATGCACAACTTTTAAGAAAAAGTTTATATATTTGCTTCCTTAACTTATGTTTCAAGGGCACAAGTTAACATTTCCATATAAATATACAGTAAGTTTTTAATAAAGTTGATGTTTGTTTAATTAGTGATTAATCAATTGAGTTTTTGAAAATCCCACTTTAATTTCTTTGACCAAATTGAAGTATATATAATCAAAGTGTACATGCACATGCATGCACACGTGTAATAATAAAATAAAATCAATAATTTGAAAACAAAAAAAAATCGTATGAAAGAAAGAGGTGAGATTCTTATGTACAGCTAGCGAATACGGTCTTGATAATTCATATATATGCACTTGTTTATGAAAGTGAGAACATGGAAATGAAATTTCACAAAGAAGGTATATATTGATGATTTATCAGTCACATTTGACCATTCATTTGCTTAATGACGTGAAATCATGAATATATATAAAGAAATGGGGCCTCCCTAAGATGGAACATGTTCTGTTTGTCAAGTTGCTAGATAGGTGCAATCACATTTCTAATCACACCTCAATTACTAAAGAGGGTTTCAAAAGAATTACGTGATTATATAGGAATATTGAATTACTCCTATAATAGCATGCGTTGTGTTTGGAAATGATATCGCTTGTGATGCTTAAGGAAATGTTTGGATGATCAAAGAAAGTGAAAAGAAAGATAGCAAGAGGAAAGATTGTTGAAGAAATGAAAATGAATGGAAAGAGAGATGATTATTTAGTTGTTTGATATCGAAGAAAGTGGAAAAAAAGTTGAAAGAAAGTTAGATATATTTTTATTAAATGACATAAATATCCTTATATATATATATATATATATATATATATATACACACACACACACACGTCAGAAGCAAATTAATTTTTTTATCAAATTTATGATAAAAATGAACATATGGTATTGAAGAAAAATACTTCAAAAACTGAAGATTATGTTGTCATTTCACCATGTTGGAAGCTCATCTCACACTTTCTTCGCTTTGCTGGGAGAAAAGTTTTTAATGTGGGATCCGCTAAATGATGATACTTTCTTTTCTTAGTGACGGAGCATCCAAACAATGGAGGCACAATTTTCCATAAACTTTCTTTCTTTCTGCTTTCTATTCACCCTCTTTCCTTAGAACCAAACAGGCCCTAACTATTGCTTTGCTACATTCAGCATCATGGTTCATGGAGAGAGTAAAAAATTATAATATTTTATGTTTCCTCAAAGATATATGAGTTTTGTTATTCTGAGATTTATTATTTCTTAGAAACACGTTGAAATGATAAAAAACTTAATGGTAGTTAATTGTTGCTGGTTTTCTGTTTTGAAGTCAGCAGAGTTAACCACCGCTGAGTTTTTTTTGTCATTTTCATATGTTTCTAAGAAACAATGGACGTAAAAACAACAATTTTTAAGATGAGTTGTGCTATTGTGTACGACAAAATCCACACACCACATGCACAATTGTTTTTCTTTTTTTGAAATAATTAAATTTTAATTAAAATAATATTAAAAAACTTAAATAGCTGTTGGCGGAATACACGTCGTGTGCATTTGACGACAACCATGTGTCGAACTATATACCATTTTCCTTTCAAGATATATCATTAATTGAAGTTTAAGAAGCATCGAGTTGGCCTTAATTTTTTAGATAGGCTTTCACCTTCTAGTTAATTTATATCTTCTTTGTCCATAAGAGATGTGATTTCGAGTCATTCTTTAGGATCAAAATCACCACTTTGCTTTATTGTTTCCTCTTTTTTTTTTTTTTTTTCCGTGATTTCATATGAGTATGGATTTTGTTAGCCGTTTACTGCAACGTTGTTTGATTTTCTGTTATACTTTGGTACATGTTTGTTTGGTTCAGATTGATAGATCAATTTTGTTTCATTATAAATTCAATCAATTGGCATCTATGTTACATACTTTTTTTATATTTCAGTCACATTTTATCACTTTTCTAAACATTTTATCTTTTTATGCTGTTAAGATATTGTGACTTTCATTTTAGTGATGTTGCATTTATGTTAATTTTTTTATTTTTTATGTATTTTACGAATTTGAATGAAAGTAGTCAAGAACGAGAAGTTAATCCGTGAAATAAAATAGACGCTTTCTGTTATGTACCTGTTACTTTTCCTTTTCTCTTTCTTCTTTTAATGATGAACATGAAAAATGTTCCTTTCACTAGAAAGAAGGTTTTGATGTCGGTATGAGTTTTTGATCCCCATAACCCATATTTCACTAGTATTTAATTTACACATCTGCCATTCTTAAGATTATCTTTTTTGAGCAGTCGGTCTCAAGCTTTAAGCTTTATTTGTAAAAAATTGTAATTGTCATCATTAACTGATATCTATAAATACCAACTGAACTAAGTTCACGAGGACATCTCAGTTTATTTTAATCATAATAAACTAATATCTCAAACCATTTTAGTGATGATAAAACGAAAAATACTTGGATGCCTTAATGGATAAAGCACATTTAATGGATATTAATAAGAAAAATAAACGGATATTTTAATTATTCGTTAATTAATAGATACAAATGTGAATATTTAATGATATTCATGTCAACAGATATCCATACCGTTATAAAACTAAGTAAATTACATAAATATTTCTATTTAAATATAAAAAGACTTTCCAAATTTTTTTTAAAAAAAAAACACATTTTTTGACATAAGTTGATGAACTTTTATTTCGCTTAGAAATAAAATGTATGGATATTATTATATTTTGGTAAAAGGAAAAAAAGAGTAAAACACAAGTTGACTCTAAGTTGATGAACTTTTATTTCGCTTAGAAATAAAATGTATGGATGTACTAATACATTTTTTTGACTCTATTTATGGTGTGTTTTATTGACCCAACCAATGTTTTTCAATATCTGAATATTCAACCAACAAACAACCACTATTGATTCCTTCAAAAAAAACAACCACTATTGATGATTATTATGATTTTTTTCCTTATAAAAATATACCACTATTTATGATTTATTAATTCCTTTTGTCAAAAAAAAAAAATGATTTATTTAATTCATATTATTAGGGTGTGTTTGTTTCAAGTTATAATTGTTGATTTCCGGGAATAAAATGATATAAATGTATATGCCTATGTTTGTTACAAGTTTACTAAAATTTATTCCTAGGTATAAAATGTTCCTGGGAATAGAAAAAATTTCCCAAGGAAAAGGGTGGGAATAAAGTTCCCATGGAGATGGGAATAAATTCATAAATAGTTTACCTATTATAATCCCTATTTTTATGGTTCCTAGGAATATTATAAAGCTAACCAAACATATTTTTCCTAAATATCTTGGAATAAAATTCACATCTTTATATTCCAAGGAATGTTATTCCTAGAAATAAATTTGGTAAACTTGAAACAAACACACCCTTAGTGTCATTCATCATCAACACAAAGTATCTTATCTTATACAGTCCAAAATATTAATATTGATGTATATCCAACATTCTTACCAACCAATACATATTTTTCTTTCCAAAGGATTGAAATTAATGGTTATCAAACTTGGAGATTCTTGTCATTTTATCGCAAAGACGTATGTTTAACTTTCAATCTTAGTGTAACAATGTTTTTATATCGAAATAAAGTTATTTGAACATTCCTCTTTAACAACAACAATTCACTAGAGAATAAACAACCATTATTTCTCACTATTATCAACCGGTAATGTTTTCGACCCACCAATGGTGGACGATTAATTCGGCTCGTGCATAGAGGTATACGCACTAGCCAAGCGTTGTTCCCCTTGGAAATCGCTCTGGATACGTCCTTGGAAGAAGCTTCTTGTCACTGAAGCCCAAACAACTTGGTTACTGATAATGTTATTTGAAAGTACAAAAATCAATGTGTTTAAGGACTGACAAAATGCATCATTTATAACTATTGATATTCATTAAGAAGAAAAAACTAATTCTATGACTAAGGGGGCGAGAGTTAGGGGTAATCAAATAATACATATATCTCATTTAATACATGTCATCAATTATTTCCATCACTATCTATCCTTTGGAATGGGAACAAGTTGCCTCCTTTCAAGCCTTCTCATGGCCTCCGCCAAGGAGACCCGCTCTCTCCCTATTTATTCATCATTTGTATGGAAAAGCTCTCCACAACTATCAACAGCGCCGTCCAGGCAGGTTCTTGGGATCTCATCCAAATCTCTGTTAACGGACCTCATATATCTCACCTTCTCTTTGCATATGATGTCCTCCTCTTCACCAAGGCAAAAAAATTTCAACATCGGTTCATCACAAATATGTTTAGTCGTTTCAGTCAGGTCTCGGGGTTGAAAATTATTTTATCAAAGTCTCGGGCTTTCTACTCATCAGGTACCCCTCATGCAAAAATTAATAGACTTACTTCTATCACTGGCATCAGAAGCACTACCTCTTTTGACAAATATTTGGCTTCCCTATTCTAAAAGGAAGGGCTAAGCGTAGTGACTTTCTTTTTATCGTTGAGAAAATGCAATCCAGATTTGCTTCTTGAAAACATAGGTTGTTGAATAAACCAGGTAGAGTGACTCTAGCATCATATGTTCTTTCCTCCATCCCATCGTACTACATGCAGGTTACTTGGCTTCCTCAAAGCATTTGTGATAGCATTGACCAAACCACTCGCAATTTCATTTGGAAGAATGCAAACAATAAGAGCATTCATCTGATTGGGTGGAATAAAATTGCTCAGCCGAAAAAACTTGGAGGTGTAGGCATCACGACAACAAGGGAAACAAATATATATTTATTGGAAAAGCTTGTGTGGGATATGGTTCAATCCTCAAAGAAGTTATGGGTTGAAATTCTCTCTAACAGGTATGTCGCATGTTCTAAAGTCCTATGCTACTACTCACTCTAGTGATTCTGTTATTTGGTCAGCTATCCTTTGCTAGAAATATTCTCAAAGATGGTTTTTTGGTTCTGCCCTTAGAGTTCTCTTGGCTTCATAGGGTCGCTTGCACCCTACATTGACACCCTACATTGACGTTCATGATTTACAACTGTCAGTTAAAGATGTATTCTCTTAGCTTCATGTTGTACCTTAAAAACTGGAAATGACTATCATCAAATTTAATCTTGATTTTTGTTAAGAAAATGTTGATTCATTGTAAGTGTAGAGTTTTCCTTCTCGTAGAAATGTTTGGTTTTGAAAACTTGAATTTTGATCAGTTAGAATTATATACTTATATTAGGATATTTAGAAACAAACTGTATCCAATTTCTACAATTCACGGCATCACATACCAAACATGTTTTAAAAATAAAATAGAAAAACTTAGTAGCCAAAAGGATATTGATATTTTAAATTAGACTTAAAACAGTGTTGAAATCGTTTTTATTAAAAATTTGTTAATAGTTTATTCTTAAGAGAAATGATATTTGAACAACTATTTTTTGATAACTTTTGTGATAATTTTCTTTCTCATACTCACATTGTCCTCCTATTTTCTTTTTCTATTGCTTTGATTTTTGTGTCATTACCTAAATTTCTTTATATATTTTGGTTGTCCAACAAGTTGTCACAAGAAAGAGTTGTTCAAATAACATTGCTCTATCTAAAACTTATTAATAGATAGTATGTGTTCGTTTGTTTTGGCTTTTCAGCAACAAGAAACACTTCTACAGATCTCAAAAGTGGAAATTGAGTTTTCAATGTTGTTTGGTTTGACTTTTTAAAATTGCTTCTATCCTCCAAAAGCAAAACCAAACACATCCTATATCTATCTTGTCAAAAAAAAAAAAAAAAAGATAGTATATCTATAATGCTTAATTCTGGAATTTTGAAGAGGTAAATTAAAGATTTCATATTTTTAATTAGTAGTAAGATTTTCTTGTTGGTTTATTCTAAGATGGAATAGGAAAGTGAGTTTTGCATATCAAGGTAGTTTTGGATTTTAGAAAACTTATTTTATTCGTGATCTTTTAAATTCAGAAAATTGTTATTGAAAATGATGATGATTGTGGCTAAAGTATTTGTATGGATAGATTTTTGTAAGACTTATAAGATTAAAAGAAGAAGAAAAATAACTTGTAAAAATATTTTATAGGTCGAGCTTTTTATTATAGGCCGAAAATGTTAGATTTTTAAAAAAGTGTAAAATGTGTCATTAGTGTAGCAAGGTGATTGTAGAAATGACTTTTCAACATAATCTAGGCTTTACAATGATTTTTTATTTTAGAATTTCGAGACATAAACAAAAATATATTTGAATTGGTTAGCTTGCTGGAAATGTTTTTAGGAAGTTGAAATGATTGAAAAATAATTTATTATAGAAAGTGTTAGAAGCTTAAGGATTTATTATAGAAAGTGTAGTTTAGTTTACATAATTTTTATAGCACTAGAATTTATTAAAAAAATATATAAATTTTTGAATTATTATTATTATTATTATTATTATAAGTGTTTTCTTTAAATTATTTTTGTAATAAAGTTAGCAAACTAGTTTTGCGACCGTACGTTTGATTCGAAGGCATGAGCTTTCATGAAAAAAATCGATATATATATATATATATTCAATTTACTTGAATGATTTTATTTAAGAAATGTTATATTTTCTTAACTATTTATGTAATTTATTTTAAATTTGTAGTAGGAATAATGAAGTAGGAGTTAATTTTTTTTTTTTTTTGAAGGGATGAAGTAGGAGTTAATTGTGAGTCACATATTAGTTAAAGCATGCAACCTTGAATAAGAACAATGTTAGTTAATTTGACTCTTTGGAACTACGGGTGGATTATTATGTAAAGGTATATAGAGGTAGTGGAGCAAAAGATTGTCGTGTAGGAAGGTTAAGAATTGTTATTGCAAAGTAAGGGTATCACTCCATGTGCTTCTGTACGTATATATGTGTATATATTTATGTTGTGATGATTATCATAGTGTTTGTGTAATGAAGGTGCGCACTCGAGACGTTTGTGTGTGTGTGTGTGTGTGTGATGAAGGTAGAAAATACATTTTCACTTTATTCTCACTAGCGAAAAAACGGAAATTTATGTGTCCGTCTTTCCACTCTTTTTATTACTTGAAAATTACGAACAATATTTTTTTATGAAATTTTGATTTTGATTAAAAGTAAAAATATAAATGTGTTTTACTTGCAAATTATAACAAATCAAAATATTTGATTTGGTGATAGTAAAAATATTTGGTTTCCCTAGAATAAAAATGGAAAACAAAGAAAAGGGAAAAACAAAAGGGTTTTTGGGCCTATGTTCCATTAAATAGAGTCTGAATTATTTATTACACACTAATTAATAATAATAATAATAATAATAATAATAATAATAAAATAGTAATAAAACAATAATAAGATATAGTCTTCCGACCGCCACCGCAGCTACTCCAGCCACCACAACTACTTCTTCCTTCCTCTTCCTTAGCCATCGAATAAAACGAACCGCGATCTCGATCAACCCCACAGTGCTGCCGATAAGTCCCAGAAAACCAAAGATAAAATACCATGTCTTTGGCGACGCCCAGATGGAATGTGATGCAGGTGGTGGGGTATAAGTTGACCTCACCATCGGATTAACAGTGACCTCGATGGTGACGGTCAACATGAACAAAATATAATATGATGACATCACTACAAATGAAAAAACAAAGAGGATAAATAAGCAATTTATCAATATTAGGTCAATTTAGCAATGACCATTGATTTAATATTAATAAATACGAATAGATAAGATTGCTATCAAATATTTACCTATAACTTGGATTGGATGGATATTAATAATAAAAAAACTAATGTACTATTTTTTGAAATTGTACAAATCACCTAGTTTTGATAGATTTATAGATTTGGAACAAGTAGAAAATTGGGTTGTTTTAGTTTTCGTTACAATTTTTTTTTTTTTATCAAAATAAATATTTAATTTTTCTTTATAATTTAAAAAAAATCAACAAGTGTTAATAGTTAATTATTAAATCTATATTTATCAATTGTTTGAGTTTAAATTCAGGATCTCTAACTCATTTAACATTTAACTTAAACTAATTAAACATTCAATAATGATGAATTTTTTTTAGTCAATTATTAATGATGACTTTAATAACTATATTACCAATATCATGAATATTCTGCTCAAAAAAAAAATATCATGAATATTCGCCGATTAAAAAAAAAGATGATGTATCCAAGTTGTTTGGGTTCCAGTGGCAAGGAGTTCC
The DNA here is from genome assembly GCF_003473485.1 of Medicago truncatula. Lineage (NCBI taxonomy): Eukaryota > Viridiplantae > Streptophyta > Magnoliopsida > Fabales > Fabaceae > Medicago > Medicago truncatula. The sequence goes on along the minus strand of NC_053045.1, from coordinate 29,659,538 downwards.
TTCCAAAGACGTCTCCGGGGAATACTGAGTTCGATTCCTAGGGGAAACAAAACTTGGTCAGTGCGCATGCCTCTACACATGAGCCGGATTAGTCGTCCACCATTGGTGGGTCGGAAACCGATGCGAAAGCAAAAAAAAAAAAAAAAAAAGATGATTGACGTTTAATATTTTTTATGAACCAAGTGATATTTATTTCAACAGAAAATGAATCAAGTGATATCGCTTATTTTCAAAGAACGTGGATATAACAGGAATGAGGTAAAGTATGATATATAGATGGATATATTACTAATATTACTTTGAAAATGAAAATACACGTTCCTTTGTATTGAAACAGGTCCTTATCGCTTTGTAAAATGAATTACTACTATTATTTTTTTCCTTTGTAAAATGAACCAAGTGATATCGCTTATTTTCAAAGAACGTGTATTTTATACCCCATTCACAATTTTGAACAAAATAAACGATATGCAAACAGAATAAGCAAAACGAAATCATAATAGAACGAGGAACCGAAACAAATTTTATTTGGAAAGCTAAAATAATTAATGAAATCATCAAAGAAATAAGGAACAAAGTAAAAACTTATAATAGAAAGTAAATGGAAATGAAATAAGGAAAACAAAGTAGATCCATACCAAATGAAAACTGAGCTTGAAGAAATAAGCAAATGATTGAGACAAACAAATATGCAATCAATGTGAAGAAGAAATGGAAAAGATGATGGATGATGGATTGAAGATGAAACAATGAAGTAAAATGTCATTAGTGAAATATTTTTGCATTAGTGAAATCCTGCATATATACTATAGTATAGTAGTGACTCTTAATCTCTTATAGAGATTATTACTTAGGCATATGTGCTTTGAGTGTTGATATCTAGTGAAAAGTAATTCATTGTATTGCTACTGAGTTTTAAACTGAATTATATATTTTATAAAATTATTAACCAAAATTGATGTTTTGTAGCTTGTGATTTTTGAAGATGAAACTGATCAACGGTTATAGCCAAAATAATATGGGATGGTAAATCCAAAATTTAAGAGAAAATAATTTATATATATATATATATATATATATATATATATATATATATATATATATATGTGTGTGTGTGTGTGGGTGCGCGCGTACACGCGTAAGTGTGTTTGTGTGAATGTCATAATCACCCTATTAATTTCAAAAAAACAAAGAAAATGGGAAAACGAAAGGGTTTTTGGGCCTACGTTCCTTTGATAAAATACTAAGTAAAAATGGAACTTCTACGGTACACTTCTTCTGCTTCAAATATTTACAATTTAACGATTATTTTATGAAATAAAGAGTTATTTATCAATATTTATATTTTATAAGACATCATTTTATAAGAATAAACATCATTTCATTGTTTATAAGAATCATATTAAATTTTTAACATTTTCTCATAAAAAATAATAAATATTCTTTGTTATATGTAACAAAAATTCAAAAAACGTAAAACTTTTTTTTTTTATCAGAGTGTAACTCTTAATCAATTTATTTCAGAGGTTGAATAATCTAAAGAGTCAATAGATCAATTATTATGACCGAATGGGGTGAACGAAAACTATCCGTTAGAAATTCGTAAGTGAATGGATTAGATAGATTTTGTTAAATAGATGATGGAGGGATTACTTATTTTTTGTCTTTTGATTAAGATTGGTTTATTTCTTTGTCGTATATCATCAATCCTTCATATTATTTTATATGATTAATTCTTTTACATATATGAAACAATTTGTATTTTGCTATTGTCATAGTATGTTTTAATGAAATATTATAATTCAGTGCTATATGATATTGATATCGTGCTTCATTTCCCCCCGAAAGTTCTCTCATTTGTTCTCAGGTATAAGCAAGAAGGGTGGGTTTCTTGATCCTTGTGAAATGCCTTTATCGTCACATTTTGTTATAGTGCTTGATTTGATAATGATGAGGCCATTAGTCAATAGGAAAAGTCAGGTTCTAATTGGTTGAAAATTTTGAAAGCTAGATTTCTGTTTTAATTAAATTGCTTTCGGGTGTTCTAATTTACATTTTGTTACTGTTGTGGCACAACTTGTGCTTTGGACATCAATACAAGTTTTTTTTTTCTTCCTTTTCAGCAAGAAAGAAGCTACGGTTGCTAAAACATTTTCTATACTTTCCAATAATTTCATCTCCATCATGAAGAGAGGCATTCACATGAGATAGAATTTGTTGGGCATTTATGATCCAAAAGATATTGTTTAGAGACAAATCTCTTCGTTAAACAACATACACAATTCTTTTAAAATACTCTGTCAATATGAGAGGCATTCACAAGACACTTGATGTATTTCAATGGATTTTTTCATTTTTGGGTATAAAGATCACGATGTAAAAAGACAATGAAAGAATGCCATGATAATATAGACTTTTGTATTATAAGAAAGAGTTATCGACATGCTGGGCGGACCTGTTAAGGTCTTGGTGTGGCAAGTGTCACACCAAAGATCCAAATTTTTAAAACTTTTAAACTAGTGCAGTGCATTTGATGCAGCATAAATAGTATTGTTCTAACTTTGTCTCATATTGTTCACTTATTTATATTATAGTTTGGCTTTGTAATGTAACCGATGTGAAAATTATTATCTATCTATGTTTTACAAAGCACATACATATAAGATGAAGTATTTTTTTGACATATAGAGAATGAAATTAATTATTTAAATTACCATTAATAAGTAATATAAGTTTTTATGATTATCAAGCTATATTTTTTGCGTGCTTGTTGAAAAGTGGTTTTACAATAAGAATGATAAATGAATAACTTTTAAGTTGTTCACACCGTATGTTAATGCAGTTAACTAGTACAAATTGATTTTTTTTAATCATTTTATGTTACCTCAAAATTCGTGCCAGCTTGAATTGCTTTATGGGAAGTGATGCGGTGTGGGTTTGGTTGTTAGTTGATGGATGTCAATATAACTCTGCTCTTTTACAAAAGACCTAAAAATTGAGTTTTGATTGTTAGCAACATATGTTTGTCATGCTATTATTAGGTTTTGATTACTAAAATTGATTTTATATTGTTTAAAATTAAAATTGAATCAGGATGAAGAATATGTACAGAGTGAACTAAGTAACAAGATAAGTGAAGTGATCAATGGTTAAACGATCACGTATATAAAAAGAGATGTTCTTAGAACAATTATTAATGATATAATTTTAACTCAATTTTAACAAATGTAAAATATAGTATTTTTGTAATTTTTGTTGCTACAACTATTTTTAATATAATTTCTTATTAAATTTAGATTTATTACTTATTTGATAAAAAAATTGTGCCCCATCAATATTTGTAAGTCCAAATCCGCTCTGTCGACATGCACAAAAATGAATGAAAAATTCATTCTCATGAATAACTTTCCACGGAATAAGAATGGGAATATTACACAAACATTTTTTTTTTTTTTTAGAAAATGTGTTTGATTAATAATAGTAATTTTTTTTACAATCAAATAGCATGTTCTTGATAATTATTTGAGAGGTGGCTACACAGATAGTTACCTGAACTAAATCCTATCTTCATGAGAACTTTTTATTCCCATTCAATTTTTTGAGAATCCAATTATGATAAAGTAGAATTTATTTTTTATGTATGATAAATGAAACATTTAAATATTTGTTTTTTTTATTTTTTATTGTTGCGTATTTTGTAAGTTATTGTCGGATGTTTTGTCTTGGTTAGGCATTAGTTGTGTTTTATCAAACCAACAACTCTAACAATGTTACTCAATTAATAGGTTTGGTTTTCCATGGAGGAAAAAAAGAAAGTAAATGAAGGTCTTCATTCTATACACAAAGATACAAAAGTCACTTAATATTTTTATCAATTTTTTAAGATAGAAAGGATATAAAAGTCAAAAAATACACTATCATCATAACAGAGAATGGAATGATGGACTGTCTCTCTTAGTAGTTCCTTGATAGATGTTTGTCAAGAAATGCTTTAGCCAGATTACTGAAGCTCACACTAACTTCTTCAGCTGCTGCATACCTCTTGATGACATCAATAACTTCAGGCTTTAAAACCTCTTCCTTGTTAGATTCATTACAGATGTAATAAAGCGCCCCGAGTGCATAATTTATCTGATCAGATAAATACATTAGTTGTTTATCAAATTTTTAGGGGATCTTTTATGGAAGTGAATTAAAATTAGAACGTACAAATCAATGTAAGAAACATTATGTGCTAAGCAATTTTTGAGAAATCAGGTATTACTGATGCAAATTAAGTAGTATAAGGGTACACAATAACATATGTTTCTGATAAATCAAATAAAAAATACAAAAGTATGTTTCAAATAATTAAATTTCACATGAACAATCAAACATATTTTTCATATATAAACATTAAGAAGTTATATTTAGTGATGACGTAGCAAACACAAATTATGCTAGTATATAACTTGAGCATGAGGGTGTAAAAAGGTGTAGACAAGAAATTTTGAGAATCTGGTTGTTCATGATTTGGCATTATGCCAATATCCCTTTGGCCTACAAGCTCAAGGGTCTGCATTCTTCAACTTGAGATTCAAACAAAATCCCAACTCAATAAAATGAAACAATATCAACAAGCAAACTATAATCCTTACAGTGTTCCTAACTGGGCTTGATAAACATTGAATGATAAGAGGAATCCCACCAACTCCAGCTACAATTGTAGCGTTGGCTGGATCTGCAAAAACAAAATATTTTTATTTATCAACTAGAAAAATAACTAATCAGATAGAAATCACAATACCGTGAAAGGTACAACAGTCAGAATTACCAACACAAGAATTGCAGATCCCTCCAACACCAAATTCTATAATCTTTTCATTGGGTTCAGTTACGCAGTCAAGGAAAAGTTCCAAAACATTTAGCTGCAATTATACAAGAGCATCTTAGTGTTCATAATGTGCATTTTCCTTATTGCAAAGACAATTAGTGGGTCAATACCTGGCGCAAGAAGTTAAAATTGTAAGGATCATAGGCAAAGTTGGCCAAATTTGCCAAAATCTTCTCTTTAATTTCTGCAAAACAAACACGAGAAACACCAACAGATAAGGAGATGGTAAAAATAAAGAATCCTACCAAGTACCAACAAAGGTGCTTGAAAGATTGTTTAATTTATAGCGTTGATTCAAAGAAACAGCATACCATCCTCTGATGAATTCTGAAACTGAGTCACCAATTCCTGAAACAAACGTTATTCATATGAGGTTCTCACACAGAAAAATCATCACAATACAAACAACCAAAAAGAAGTCAAAGCACCTGAAGGTATTGCAATCTGGAAGTACCATATCTTCCGGTCCGCTCTTGTTGCCTTTGGTTATTGGTGAACATGGATGTCATTTTTCGTCTAGTCAATAAAAGTAAACACTGAGGATTGATTGATTGAATGAAGTATTATATTTTACACTATTCAAATTTATCCACCAATAATCATAATAAAAACAATATTAACTTAGCAAAATGTTCAGAAAATATAGTTTTTATTTATAAGTAAAATCTATAATTTAGATAAAAGATAGAGTTATATCAACATGGATCAAGCATAGAAAAAAACACAAAGAAACTCAAATATGATATCCAATGAATCAACGGAAACATAACGAATAAATATCAATACATTTGTTTTCTTAAAATTAAGGGAAAAGAGTAAGAGGAGATAGTGGTGGTTCAACAGGTAAACAAATTCCAAATCAAGAGTTAAAGTGGGGTTGGGTTTCTCCCAAGCTTGAATAAAATGATATCTGGAAAATAAAACATCAAAAGATATTCTCCAAACGTAATCAAAATGACAACCCATTAAAATCAAGTTCCAACAGTAATCAAAACAGAAGTAGATATGAATAAAGAGGTGAAAGAGAAAACAGGGGTTGGTGTTTCAGATGATAATGACATTGTTGAGGACACAAGCAGAGGTGAATCTGAAAACAGAGGTAGAGGTGACAACAGAAGGTTTAGGAGAACAACAGTGAACAGACCCGTCAGTTGCAGCCCTTCTTTGAAAATACCAATCTTCGTCCTCAGAAATGGAAAAGAAGAAAGTTTTGCAGAAGGGTTAAGTCACTTAAAATAAATCAAATTACCTAAACACTCTGAAAAAAGAAGCTGAAAGGTTAAAATACGAGGATTAGCTTAGAGTTTTTAAATGCCTAACCAAATTGTGACCTGATTGTAGCCCCAACAACCCGAGAAAACTTCGACCGGGCTGCGATTTTCAGCTGCAAATGCAAATCACCAGCAGAGGGCAGAGTGTGTCACAGTGGACATTGACTCCGCTAACCAAAGCCTCTATCGCGCGCAATCGCACAACGATTGACAATATATCCTAATCAAATAATTAAATTAACTCTTAATTTCAAATCTGAAACAAACAAAATTTGATCTAATTCTGATTTGAATTTTAAATATAGTCTAATCCTTAAATCAATCTTAACAAATCAAATAGGAAAGGAAACCTATGATTGGATCGGCTGAAATTGGTGGTTGCTACTCTCTCTCTCTTTTAGCCCAGATCCCTTCTTCTTTTACTCTATTCCCTCATGTATTATCAATAATTCTAAGAAATGAAATTCATTTCATACACTTTTCAAGTCCTGTTACACTTTTCATTCATCATCATTGTGCTATTCTATTGGTAAATTTGGTCTGAATTTATCAGTATAATATACATTTTTGACCTTATCATCTATTATACCAGTTTTACAAACCAGTTCCCAAATAAATCAATTCAAGAACTGATTTCAGATTGGTTTAAAACCAGTTCAAGAACATATTCTACCTATATTAAATAACAATCAGTTCAAAATGGTTTTGCCTAAGGAAAAAAAGTGGCACCCTGGTGCTACAGAACTCCAACCATACTTACACTGTCGGACTCTAATCAGTCATTCGTTCTCAAGACAGACACTTCTAGATCAAGGATAGGTGTTGTCGTAAGCCAAGCTAAGCATCCCATTGCCTTTTTCAAAATTTACTAAGCATGCGGTTGTTACAACAATCCGCTAATACTCGTGAACTTCATAGTTATTTTATTTTTTTGACAAAATGAACTTCATACAGTTACTCAAGCTATTGCTCGACTCTGCCATTATTTGTTGAGGCATAAATTCTTCATTCGCACAAACCAAAAGAGTTTAAAGGCCCTCACGGATCAAATAATTGAAACTCAAGAACAAGAAGCTTGGCTTCATAAATTGTTGGAATATGACTTCACTGTTGAGTACAAGCTCGGAAAGGTTAGTCTTACTTGAGATGCACTTTCCATATCATCTTTCATGGCTATCTCCAACCCTCATCATTCCATGCTTCAACAAATTCATGATGTAGTCAATTCGGATCCTAAATTAAATCCAATCAAAGCACAATGCTTGCAAGGAATTGCTATTGAACCTCACTACCATGTACAGAAAGCAGACTTTTCTTGAAATCCAGACTCCTCTCCCATTGGTGGACATGCTGGCATTAACCACACCAACATCAGAATTGCCAATCTGTTTTTCTGGCCCTCCATGCCCCATGATATTCACAAGCTTGTCTCTGAATACATCCCATGTTAACAAGCTAAGGCCTCTGCATTCCTGTGAGTTCCAAATTGGGAATATGGTGTTGTTAAATTATAGTCTTCTCGTCAACATGGTGTCACTGAGCCGCAATCAGAAACTTGTTTATGCTACTTCGGTCCCTTCCCAATCATTGAGAAAATGGGATCAGTTACATATAAATTGTTGCTGCCAAAATACATCTGTGTTTTTCGCATTTTCTTATTAAAACCTTTGTTAACAAGTGAGCAAGGTCCAATACTAGAGGCAAAATCCATTCTACAATCTTGCATTTTACTTCAACAAGGTCAGCCAGTACCGCAAGTACTCGTTCACTGTGAAGGGGTTTCAAGTGATGATGCTACTTTGGAAGATTGGCTTCAACTATCAAAGACTTATCCTTCCCTCAACCTTGAGGATAAGGTTGTTTTCCATGGGGACGGTATTTTTTTTCTTTCAGTAAGAATCAAACTCAGTACACCAAGGTTTACAACACACACTACGGACCAACCATTTGCATTAGACCCCAATGTTAATCTCCTAAACGCTGATCAACCGAGATGTCAGTAATAACTAATACTCAATATTATCCATGTTCTTATTCCTAACAACTCATAATAAATGTGCTTAATTATAACAAACCCTTTCAAATTAGAGCATATTTGTCATATATGCCAAGCCCACTAAAACAAAATCATTGCAAGCCCCTCTAAGGAGCTTTTCAATGGTGTGCATCTCATCAGGTAATACAAAATTAAAATACTTGCATTTATTTGATCACCAACAAGGATCAATGCTCTATCCCTAACTACGAACATGTTAATAGGTTTCTGTAAGAGATGGAAGTTAAGTCTTCTCTTAAAGAAGAGAACTGTACAACCAAGAGAAGTTATTGATAGATTCATGCAAATGACATAGGACCAAGTTAAGAGTCTGCAAGAAGTGGAGAAATTTACATAGACATGTACAACCAGGGTTCACTTTCAACAAAATTACATACTTTGCAAACTATAGCTTATATAAATAATGTATAAGTAATTGAAATACCTCGCCCAACTCAATTGTAAGTGGTCCTTCAATGCATGCTCTGTTAACTACCCTTCTGCAAATACAAAAGATTCAGTCGTTGAAAGGAAAACTTTTCCTGCAAAAAAGAAAGATAATGCCATAAAGCTACTCAGACCAATACAATAATAATATTGATAACTATCAAAACCTCAACTTTCAAGCACAAGAAGAATTAAAGTTAAAATAAACAACTTATTTGCAGCTTACAACGCAAAATCTTATCATGATAAGCTCTACATATGCTATTTACTATAATGAAAGGTAAATAAAGATAAATTGTTTTTGAATATGCTATAAGCTGTTTTAATAAGCAGCAAGGAGAAGTTATGAAAATAAGCTGAAAAAGCTTATGAAAAATGTCATAAGTTGTTTTCATAAATTCTTCCAAACAGTGTCACAAAATTTATGTGAGAATCGCATACCCGCGCGCAATAAGGGAGGGGAAAGAAAAACCGATAATGAAAAAAAGAAACCCTGAATGGAGTTTCTTACTGTTTCTGGCGGCCGATGACCAACTCCGATGGCAGGTTTTTGGCAGGTCAACGGCGGCGGAGGTGGTGGCGACCGACGGTGGAGGAAAAGCAGATGATGATGGTCGTGGGTTTTGTTTTTAAGTGAAAGTAAGAAGAAGAAAAACCAGAATGGAACAGATTTGTTGTTGTTTTGTTTCATTTGAATTTTTTTTAAAGGATGTGCCACATGGGACAATATGACATAGCGCCCCATTTAGAGATGGCAACGGGGCGGGTTTGAGTACCCCATTCCCACCCTCGCTTCCATGCATCCGCCCCCGTCCCCAAACTATATTGTGGCTAAAAATTGAACACCCAACCCGGCCATCAATGGAGACGGGTCTCCCGGCCCTGCCCCATCTCCACCCGGAGAAAATAAGTTACACCGGAAAGAGTAAGCATGAAGAAGAATGCTTCTACTATGAGCCATGTTACTGCCCCCTTTCAGGTTGTGACTTTGTTGCATCATCAGAAGTGTTGTCAAACCATTTCAGCTTTAAACACAGGGATTCTCAAATCAAATTTTCGTATGGCCACTCCTTCATTGTCTCCTTGAAGTCTAAAGTTGAAACCATTGTTCTTCAAGAGGAAAATGATGGCAAACTATTTATTCTCAATAATAGTACTATGAGTTTAGGAAATGCAGTTAATATTTGTTGCATTGGTCATAACTCTTTTGAGTCCAAGTATAGTTATGATATATTGGCTAGGTCTGAGATATGCAAATTGAAATTACAGTCTTTTGTGAAATACTTCTAACGGTTTACTTTATTAACTCTTTCATGAGAGTGCCTTGTGATTCCATTTGGTTCTTTTGAACCACCTCATAAGCTAGATATTTGCATAACCCCCATGGTACCTCCTATCTCCTTTTCTTTTGAACCACTTTATTTCAGAGAAATTTATGGTTTGGGGATCATCCAGTTTGTCAACAGTTCCTAGTCCTCGTTAATTTGGCTGCGGACAAGGAAGCTACAACATCTCAGGTAGTTGAACATGATAAAGACTGCAGAATTGAAATTGGAGTTGGCTTAGAAATTTGTCACGAGATGAAGAAGAGCGAATGGCTGTTCTGATTGCAGCACTTGCAGCAGTGCAGGTACGGGAAGGTGCGATGGACGCGTACAAATGAATGCTGGACGAGAGTAAAGGGTTCTTGGTAAAAGGTTGTTATGAACTGCTGTCACATCTGTGTTTTTCTGCATAGTTTGATGCTTATTTTTTGGCAGCCGTGCAGCACCTGTGGGATTTGTCAGTGCCGTCAAAAATCGCTTTATTTGGTTGGAGACTATTGCAGGATATGCTTCCAGCCCAGATCGAATTACGGAGGAGAGGGGTCATTCACATTCATAACTTGCATCAACAGAGCTGCTTCATTTTATGTTTTGAGAAATTGGAATCAGCAAGTCATTAATTTGCAAATTCCACAAAGACATGTGGGATTAAATTTTCAAAACGGTTGGATGGAGTAGTGAAATAGTTAATAGTTTTTTTTATGTTTAATTCAATTGTAGCTGATTCTCTATATCATTGTAGCTGTAAACTGTTTTGGAGCGGCTTTGCACATCTTGTGCTAGTTTTCTCTCGTGATCAATAAAATTTATAAAAATAAAATAAAAAATAGCATTTGTATTATTTATTTTGGTCAACTCTTAATAAAATCAAATTGTCAAAAGTTTTGATTCCGGAAACATGGGAAAAGAGACTCTATGAGAGTGATGTTGGCGCATGAGAAGTGCAGCCGTTATGGTGGAGTAATGTGGTGGGCTGGTGGCACCGCCAACCACGCCTGCCTGAGATCAGCGGTTCTATCGGTGGTACAACACTGATTGCAATAATATATAACTTGAGACAATTTCTTAGAAAGGTTTGCAAAGAAGCTATCTAACGTCAATTTATAATCAACACAAGCAATATTTGTTTAAATCAAGTCTAAACATTACTGCCCATTGTAGATTGATTCATAAGCCTTAATCAAATAAATGAACTAGAGTGGTGAAAATCATGAAAAAACATGAAACAAAATTGGGATAAATTTCTAAAAGGAAAAAAAAAAGGAAAATAGCTCTAGGGAAAGCAATAAGCAATAGCAGTCAACAAACAACTACGGAAAGCAATCACCAATTTGAGCACCGATATTTCATCAACATCAAGTACTTGCTTCTCTGTGCCATAATGGGGCTAGACATGGCAACAAACCCCACCCTCGCCAGATCCGACCGTCCCCGCTCTGAATTTAACAGGGAAAAGCCGATTTAACCGGGTGCGGGTGTGGGGGAAATTTGGATTTTTAGTACGGGGGCGGGTCCAGATGCAGAGATGCTTACACCCACCCCGCACCCTCCCCCGCCCCGCACCCGCTTTTTAAAATTTTCTTTGTTAAACTTTATAATCTTATTTTCATAAGCACCAACCTATTTTAATATATTATTACTCTTTAGAAACATGTTTATTATAATCATTTTGCTTTTTTGAAAAAAAAATTATTAGATAAATAATTATTCATATAATTATTGTGTTTTTGTTGGTAGATTCTAGGGTGAGGTTCTATTAAGTCCCTCATCGGTGTACTATTTGAATTAGCCGTTAATGAAAAAAAAATGTACATGATAACTTTAGTCACAAATAACACAAGATTATGCTTTTTCTCTCTAACGCTCCATGAAACCACCACCGGTTCCAAATCATCATCTTCTCCCAAATCACAAAAATTTAATCCTTCATTCTCTTTCAGTTTGTTTCCCTTAAAAAATGACTGGATTCAATAAATTTCGTTTTACCACTCTTATCTTCCATTACCCATCCGTCTTGTAGGCTTCTTTTTTAATATTAATATATCTTGTCAAAGTCTTAAAATTTTGTTATGGGTACAATGAATTTTAAGAAATTTTCAATCTTCTCTCAAAAAAAAATAAAAGAAATTTTCAATCTGAAACTGATTTTAATGTAAAGTTTTGTGACCATGGATACAATGAATTATGTTGGTAGTGCTAAGACAATCAAAATCCCTGATATGCTAACATTTATTATGGTTGTTTCCAACATTTTCAATACGAGAGGAATTGGGTGAAAGAGGCATAATAGATCAGTTTAAGAGAGAAAAAAAATGTAGGCTGTGTCGAGTGAATGGAAAAAGAGCAGCCGCAGGGAGTCAGGGGGAGAGAAAAAACATAATCCAGTGGTTTGTCACTAAAGATATCATGTACCCTTTTTTTATCTAACAGTCAATTTAAACGGTACAACGGTGAGGGCCGGGAGACCCGTCTCCATTGATGGCGAGGTTGGGTATTCAATTTTTAGCCACAATATAGTTTGGGGACGGGGGCGGATGCATCGAAGCGAGGGTGGGAACGGGGTACTCAAACCCGCCCCGTTGCCATCTCTAAATGGGGCGCTATGTCATATTGTCCCATGTGGCACATCCTTTAAAAAAAATTCAAATAAAACAAAACAACAACAACAAATCTGTTCCATTCTGGTTTTTTTTCTTCTTACTTTCACTTAAAAACAAAACCCACGACCATCATCATCTGCTTTTCCTCCACCGTCGGTCGCCACCACCTCCGCCGTTGACCTGCCAAAAACCTGCTATCGGAGTTGGTCATCGGCCGCCAGAAACAGTAAGAAACTCCATTCAGGGTTTCTTTTTTTCATTATCGGTTTTTCTTTCCCCTCCCTTATTGCGCGCGAGTATGCGATTCTCACATAAATTTTGTGACACTGTTTGGAAGAATTTATGAAAACAACTTATGACATTTTTCATAAGCTTTTTCAGCTTATTTTCATAACTTCTCCTTGCTGTTTATTAAAACAGCTTATAGCATATTCAAAAACAATTTATCTTTATTTACCTTTCATTATAGTAAATAGCATATGTAGAGCTTATCATGATATGATTTTGCGTTGTAAGCTGCAAATAAGTTGTTTATTTTAACTTTAATTCTTCTTGTGCTTGAAAGTTGAGGTTTTGATAGTTATCAATATTATTATTGTATTGGTCTGAGTAGCTTTATGGCATTATCTTTCTTTTTTGCAGGAAAAGTTTTCCTTTCAACGACTGAATCTTTTGTATTTGCAGAAGGGTAGTTAACAGAGCATGCATTGAAGGACCACTTGCAATGATTTTGTTTTAGTGGGCTTGGCATATATGACAAATATGCTCTAATTTGAAAGGGTTTGTTATAATTAAGCACATTTATTATGAGTTGTTAGGAATAAGAACATGGATAATATTGAGTATTAGTTATTACTGACATCTCGGTTGATCAGCGTTTAGGAGATTAACATTGGGGTCTAATGCAAATGGTTGGTCCGTAGTGTGTGTTGTAAACCTTGGTGTACTGAGTTTGATTCTTATTGAAAGAAAAAAAATACCGTCCCCATGGAAAACAACCTTATCCTCAAGGTTGAGGGAAGGATAAGTCTTTGATAGTTGAAGCCAATCTTCCAAAGTAGCATCATCACTTGAAACCCCTTCACAGTGAACGAGTACTTGCGGTACTGGCTGACCTTGTTGAAGTAAAATGCAAGATTGTAGAATGGATTTTGCCTCTAGTATTGGACCTTGCTCACTTGTTAACAAAGGTTTTAATAAGAAAATGCGAAAAACACAGATGTATTTTGGCAGCAACAATTTATATGTAACTGATCCCATTTTCTCAATGATTGGGAAGGGACCGAAGTAGCATAAACAAGTTTCTGATTGCGGCTCAGTGACACCATGTTGACGAGAAGACTATAATTTAACAACACCATATTCCCAATTTGGAACTCACAGGAATGCAGAGGCCTTAGCTTGTTAACATGGGATGTATTCAGAGACAAGCTTGTGAATATCATGGGGCATGGAGGGCCAGAAAAACAGATTGGCAATTCTGATGTTGGTGTGGTTAATGCCAGCATGTCCACCAATGGGAGAGGAGTCTGGATTTCAAGAAAAGTCTGCTTTCTGTACATGGTAGTGAGGTTCAATAGCAATTCCTTGCAAGCATTGTGCTTTGATTGGATTTAATTTAGGATCCGAATTGACTGCATCATGAATTTGTTGAAGCAGGGAATGATGAGGGTTGGAGATAGCCATGAAAGATGATATGGAAAGTGCATCTCAAGTAAGACTAACCTTTCCGAGCTTGTACTCAACAGTGAAGTCATATTCCAACAATTTATGAAGCCAAGCTTCTTGTTCTTGAGTTTCAATTATTTGATCCGTGAGGGCCTTTAAACTCTTTTAGTTTGTGCGAATGAAGAATTTATGCCTCAACAAATAATGGCAAGAGTCGAGCAATAGCTTGAGTAACTGTATGAAGTTCATTTTGTCAAAAAAATAAAATAACTATGAAGTTCACGAGTATTAGCGGATTGTTGTAACAACCGCATGCTTAGTAAATTTTGAAAAAGGCAATGGGATGCTTAGCTTGGCTTACGACAACACCTATCCTTGATCTAGAAGTGTCTGTCTTGAGAACGAATGACTGATTAGAGTCCGGCAGTGTAAGTATGGTTGGAGTTCTGTAGCACCAGGGTGCCACTTTTTTTCCTTAGGCAAAACCATTTTGAACTGATTGTTATTTAATATAGGTAGAATATGTTCTTGAACTGGTTTTAAACCAATCTGAAATCAGTTCTTGAATTGATTTATTTGGGAACTGGTTTGTAAAACTGGTATAATAGATGATAAGGTCAAAAATGTATATTATACTGATAAATTCAGACCAAATTTACCAATAGAATAGCACAATGATGATGAATGAAAAGTGTAACAGGACTTGAAAAGTGTATGAAATGAATTTCATTTCTTAGAATTATTGATAATACATGAGGGAATAGAGTAAAAGAAGAAGGGATCTGGGCTAAAAGAGAGAGAGAGTAGCAACCACCAATTTCAGCCGATCCAATCATAGGTTTCCTTTCCTATTTGATTTGTTAAGATTGATTTAAGGATTAGACTATATTTAAAATTCAAATCAGAATTAGATCAAATTTTGTGTTTCAGATTTGAAATTAAGAGTTAATTTAATTATTTGATTAGGATATATTGTCAATCGTTGTGCGATTGCGCGCGATAGAGGCTTTGGTTAGCGGAGTCAATGTCCACTGTGACACACTCTGCCCTCTGCTGGTGATCTGCATTTGCAGCTGAAAATCGCAGCCCGGTCGAAGTTTTCTCGGGTTGTTGGGGCTACAATCAGGTCACAATTTGGTTAGGCATTTAAAAACTCTAAGCTAATCCTCGTATTTTAACCTTTCAGCTTCTTTTTTCAGAGTGTTTAGGTAATTTGATTTATTTTAAGTGACTTAACCCTTCTGCAAAACTTTCTTCTTTTCCATTTCTGAGGACGAAGATTGGTATTTTCAAAGAAGGGCTGCAACTGACGGGTCTGTTCACTGTTGTTCTCCTAAACCTTCTGTTGTCACCTCTACATCTGTTTTCAGATTCACCTCTGCTTGTGTCCTCAACAATGTCATTATCATCTGAAACACCAACCCCTGTTTTCTCTTTCACCTCTTTATTCATATCTACTTCTGTTTTGATTACTGTTGGAACTTGATTTTAATGGGTTGTCATTTTGATTACGTTTGGAGAATATCTTTTGATGTTTTATTTTCCAGATATCATTTTATTCAAGCTTGGGAGAAACCCAACCCCACTTTAACTCTTGATTTGGAATTTGTTTACCTGTTGAACCACCACTATCTCCTCTTACTCTTTTCCCTTAATTTTAAGAAAACAAATGTATTGATATTTATTCGTTATGTTTCCGTTGATTCATTGGATTTCATATTTGAGTTTCTTTGTGTTTTTTTCTATGCTTGATCCATGTTGATATAACTCTATCTTTTATCTAAATTATAGATTTTACTTATAAATAAAAACTATATTTTCTGAACATTTTGCTAAGTTAATATTGTTTTTATTATGATTATTGGTGGATAAATTTGAATAGTGTAAAATATAATACTTCATTCAATCAATCAATCCTCAGTGTTTACTTTTATTGACTAGACGAAAAATGACATCCATGTTCACCAATAACCAAAGGCAACAAGAGCGGACCGGAAGATATGGTACTTCCAGATTGCAATACCTTCAGGTGCTTTGACTTCTTTTTGGTTGTTTGTATTGTGATGATTTTTCTGTGTGAGAACCTCATATGAATAACGTTTGTTTCAGGAATTGGTGACTCAGTTTCAGAATTCATCAGAGGATGGTATGCTGTTTCTTTGAATCAACGCTATAAATTAAACAATCTTTCAAGCACCTTTGTTGGTACTTGGTAGGATTCTTTATTTTTACCATCTCCTTATCTGTTGGTGTTTCTCGTGTTTGTTTTGCAGAAATTAAAGAGAAGATTTTGGCAAATTTGGCCAACTTTGCCTATGATCCTTACAATTTTAACTTCTTGCGCCAGGTATTGACCCACTAATTGTCTTTGCAATAAGGAAAATGCACATTATGAACACTAAGATGCTCTTGTATAATTGCAGCTAAATGTTTTGGAACTTTTCCTTGACTGCGTAACTGAACCCAATGAAAAGATTATAGAATTTGGTGTTGGAGGGATCTGCAATTCTTGTGTTGGTAATTCTGACTGTTGTACCTTTCACGGTATTGTGATTTCTATCTGATTAGTTATTTTTCTAGTTGATAAATAAAAATATTTTGTTTTTGCAGATCCAGCCAACGCTACAATTGTAGCTGGAGTTGGTGGGATTCCTCTTATCATTCAATGTTTATCAAGCCCAGTTAGGAACACTGTAAGGATTATAGTTTGCTTGTTGATATTGTTTCATTTTATTGAGTTGGGATTTTGTTTGAATCTCAAGTTGAAGAATGCAGACCCTTGAGCTTGTAGGCCAAAGGGATATTGGCATAATGCCAAATCATGAACAACCAGATTCTCAAAATTTCTTGTCTACACCTTTTTACACCCTCATGCTCAAGTTATATACTACCATAATTTGTGTTTGCTACGTCATCACTAAATATAACTTCTTAATGTTTATATATGAAAAATATGTTTGATTGTTCATGTGAAATTTAATTATTTGAAACATACTTTTGTATTTTTTATTTGATTTATCAGAAACATATGTTATTGTGTACCCTTATACTACTTAATTTGCATCAGTAATACCTGATTTCTCAAAAATTGCTTAGCACATAATGTTTCTTACATTGATTTGTACGTTCTAATTTTAATTCACTTCCATAAAAGATCCCCTAAAAATTTGATAAACAACTAATGTATTTATCTGATCAGGTAAATTATGCACTCGGGGCGCTTTATTACATCTGTAATGAATCTAGATGCCTTAACATATGGTTCATTATGATCATAAGTGGAAAGAAACTTGTAAATAAACTTATCTTTTTTGTATTTCTACTTTCTCATCTATATAAAATAAGGAAAAATAAATAAGTATCTAACTAATAAGTATCTAACTAATAATAACACAATGTAATAAACTATACCCAAAATGTTAATATAAATGGTTTATCACTTCTGCAGATAAGATTGACTTACTTGTACTTCTAGCACCTGCAGATAAGATGATTTCGTTTCAATTCTATTCTTGAGCCTCTATCTGTTAAATCAAATAAAGGAATTAAAATGTTCCTTTGTTGTATTTTAGGATTATCTCAGAACATAATTGCATTGAAGGTAAAGCATAAGCTACATAGAGCAAAAAAGTTACAACTTAAATAATCATCAATGATTTAAGTTAAAATTTAACCAAATTGATATGAAAACTCACATAAAATAGCTTAGTGCTTTCTTAACTCCTGAGCCACCTTCACCATAGAGTTCATTCCACTGTAGAAGCTCCGTCATATTTATTGATTCAGAGGACAAGCTCAGAGAACCTAGCATACTGATACTGCTAATACACCATTATAAAGAATTGTACCTTTTTTTTTCTTTTCCAATATCTCTTTAATAGGACGGTGTGCAGCAGTTACACAGAAGTTCTGCAAGTAAATATCCTATATTCATTTTTCAACTATAGCCCCTAAATCTTAATTTAGATGAACAACAAATACACATAGTACTAAATAGAAAACTAAGAAGAAAATCACATCTAGAAAATCTACAAAACTAAGAGTGATCTATACTTGAAACTACCCCAAGGTTTGAGTTTTCTGCACTCAGAATTGGAAGCAGGGGTTGACTACATGCATCACTAAAAGGACCATTACAATCTTAAAAACACTAGTCAGGCCACCAACATGCACAAGAGTTTGACATTCATAACAATTTATTTTCTTTTTGTTATTACCCCTGTTTTATTGGACTGATCATGTAGAACATTAGAATAAAGTACAACTGCTCGAAGCTGAAACTCTCCACAAAAATTCCATGGAAGCTGCTCAGCTTGTAATAGACAACCTTCATGAAGATTACAAGCTTACATTCTATCAAAGACAGAACCACTATCTAAAAGGGATCCCTTTATCATATTTGTTACAGAATAAATCATCAATCATAAAAACAATTACATTGAAATATTTAAAATATAATAGGAGAAATTAACACTCTTATGATAAACAAACATGATAAACAAGTGAACATGTCAAGTGTCAAGGTCCTAAAACGCTACAGCTTCAAACTAAACCATCCCAGCATTCTAGTTTTATTTCAAGTTGTGCCCTGAAGAAGTTATGTCTGAGAAGTTATACCTGACAACGACAACAACAACAACAACAACCAAGCCTTATCCCACTAAGTGGGGTCGGCTACATGGATCAAATGCCACCATAGTGTTCTATCAAAAACCATATTTGAATCCAACTCATTGACCTCTAAATCTTTTCTAATGGTTTCTCGAATGGTTTTCTTAGGTCTTCCTCTAAAACCTATTTAAATGCTTATTTATATTCTATCCTTAAAAAACATGAGAAATTAAGCCTGAGTACTCAATATATCACATATGTACCTTAAATACACTCAATTCCTCATTCAATAATTTAATTATATATGTTACATTTTCAAGTCACTTGTCCTGTCAGGCATCTCCTACTCTGGTTGTTATTACTTACTAGGGAAAATATACCGTTAGTTGAAAGGAAATATCTTAAACATCATTATATGGTGACAATTGTACAATGTATTTACATTATATAGACTATTCCTTATTACTACTTTCCAATAATAGAGCTACACTAATGGCTTAAAATCTGTCCTGATAAAACTAAGTAACAAATCTGCAGCAAGGTACAAAGAACTAAAACTTATTCCTAATTTCATGGCATAATTTTTTTTCTTTTGTTCTTAATTTCATGTCAAGTGGACTTGTAAATCCCAGAATATTGAACTCCATTGCTACTGATAAAAAAATTAAACAGAGTAGTTGACTCTTTTTTCCCTAACCATTTTATATGGTTGAAACCTAAAACTAAACAAATCCTAAAAACACCCAATTCAAAATTCAAGCAGCAAAAAAAAAGTACAATTGTATCTTCATCAAATCTAACAAACAACTGAACCTCAATAAGAACACCCAGTTCAAAATTTAAGCTACAAAATTTTTATTTCATCAAATCTGACAAACAAACCAACAAACACGTGAAACTCATAAAACCCAATTCATATTCAAATCGTGTTCCACTGTTTGAAAAGGATTAGGGTTTCACGATTTTTTTTTTAACAACAAAGGGGTTAGAGTTTCAATTGAAAATTCAGAGAGATAGAGAGAGAGAACTCACCGATTGAGAGGATTCGATTGAACAGCCAAGGGCTTGGACGGCGAGTGTTCCGATTGAACAGCAAAGCGAGCGTTTTTTGATTGAGTGAAAATGATACAACGTGTGATGCGTTTTACAGATGGAGGAAACGATAAGGGTGAAAATTTGTTTTGACTTCAGGTAGTTCTAACTTCTAACCACTGATGTGAATAAGTTAGTCAAAGTTTTCACTTAAATTGCAAAAATGCCACCGCGTGTTTTTCCCTTCATTTCAATTATGTACTTATGTAAATATTATATGCTATTAGGAATTCCCTTAATGTGTTTATGTCAACTGATGTAAAAACTCATAGTGTGTATCTTTCCATTTAGATATTTTCCGTGCTGATGTGAAAACTAAAACCCCCTTGATGTTAAATGTATATTTTGTAGTAGTGCGCAAAATCTTTATTTTTTTTATAAAATATTTAAAAAATGCATATTTTTTCGTTTTTTCATAGCAACAAAAACGGTGGATTCTAGGGTGAGGGCTCTATTAAGTCCCTCACCGTTGTACCGTTTAAATTGACTGTTAGATAAAAAAAGGGTACATGATATCTTTAGTGACAAACCACTGGATTATGCTTTTTCTCTCCCCCTGACTCCCTGCGGCTGCTCTTTTTCCATTCACTCGACACAGCCTATATTTTTTTTTTCTCTCTTAAACTGATCTATTATGCCTCTTTCACCCAATTCCTCTCGTATTGAAAATGTTGGAAACAACCATAATAAATGTTAGCATATCAGGGATTTTGATTGTCTTAGCACTACCAACATAATTCATTGTATCCATGGTCACAAAACTTCACATTAAAATCAGTTTCAGATTGAAAATTTCTTTTATTTTTTTTGAGAGAAGATTGAAAATTTCTTAAAATTCATTGTACCCATAACAAAATTTTAAGACTTTGACAAGATATATTAATATTAAAAAAGAAGCCTACAAGACGGATGGGTAATGGAAGATAAGAGTGGTAAAACGAAATTTATTGAATCCAGTCATTTTTTAAGGGAAACAAACTGAAAGAGAATGAAGGATTAAATTTTTGTGATTTGGGAGAAGATGATGATTTGGAACCGGTGGTGGTTTCATGGAGCGTTAGAGAGAAAAAGCATAATCTTGTGTTATTTGTGACTAAAGTTATCATGTACATTTTTTTTTCATTAACGGCTAATTCAAATAGTACACCGATGAGGGACTTAATAGAACCTCACCCTAGAATCTACCAACAAAAACACAATAATTATATGAATAATTATTTATCTAATAATTTTTTTTTCAAAAAAGCAAAATGATTATAATAAACATGTTTCTAAAGAGTAATAATATATTAAAATAGGTTGGTGCTTATGAAAATAAGATTATAAAGTTTAACAAAGAAAATTTTAAAAAGCGGGTGCGGGGCGGGGGAGGGTGCGGGGTGGGTGTAAGCATCTCTGCATCTGGACCCGCCCCCGTACTAAAAATCCAAATTTCCCCCACACCCGCACCCGGTTAAATCGGCTTTTCCCTGTTAAATTCAGAGCGGGGACGGTCGGATCTGGCGAGGGTGGGGTTTGTTGCCATGTCTAGCCCCATTATGGCACAGAGAAGCAAGTACTTGATGTTGATGAAATATCGGTGCTCAAATTGGTGATTGCTTTCCGTAGTTGTTTGTTGACTGCTATTGCTTATTGCTTTCCCTAGAGCTATTTTCCTTTTTTTTTTCCTTTTAGAAATTTATCCCAATTTTGTTTCATGTTTTTTCATGATTTTCACCACTCTAGTTCATTTATTTGATTAAGGCTTATGAATCAATCTACAATGGGCAGTAATGTTTAGACTTGATTTAAACAAATATTGCTTGTGTTGATTATAAATTGACGTTAGATAGCTTCTTTGCAAACCTTTCTAAGAAATTGTCTCAAGTTATATATTATTGCAATCAGTGTTGTACCACCGATAGAACCGCTGATCTCAGGCAGGCGTGGTTGGCGGTGCCACCAGCCCACCACATTACTCCACCATAACGGCTGCACTTCTCATGCGCCAACATCACTCTCATAGAGTCTCTTTTCCCATGTTTCCGGAATCAAAACTTTTGACAATTTGATTTTATTAAGAGTTGACCAAAATAAATAATACAAATGCTATTTTTTATTTTATTTTTATAAATTTTATTGATCACGAGAGAAAACTAGCACAAGATGTGCAAAGCCGCTCCAAAACAGTTTACAGCTACAATGATATAGAGAATCAGCTACAATTGAATTAAACATAAAAAAAACTATTAACTATTTCACTACTCCATCCAACCGTTTTGAAAATTTAATCCCACATGTCTTTGTGGAATTTGCAAATTAATGACTTGCTGATTCCAATTTCTCAAAACATAAAATGAAGCAGCTCTGTTGATGCAAGTTATGAATGTGAATGACCCCTCTCCTCCGTAATTCGATCTGGGCTGGAAGCATATCCTGCAATAGTCTCCAACCAAATAAAGCGATTTTTGACGGCACTGACAAATCCCACAGGTGCTGCACGGCTGCCAAAAAATAAGCATCAAACTATGCAGAAAAACACAGATGTGACAGCAGTTCATAACAACCTTTTACCAAGAACCCTTTACTCTCGTCCAGCATTCATTTGTACGCGTCCATCGCACCTTCCCGTACCTGCACTGCTGCAAGTGCTGCAATCAGAACAGCCATTCGCTCTTCTTCATCTCGTGACAAATTTCTAAGCCAACTCCAATTTCAATTCTGCAGTCTTTATCATGTTCAACTACCTGAGATGTTGTAGCTTCCTTGTCCGCAGCCAAATTAACGAGGACTAGGAACTGTTGACAAACTGGATGATCCCCAAACCATAAATTTCTCTGAAATAAAGTGGTTCAAAAGAAAAGGAGATAGGAGGTACCATGGGGGTTATGCAAATATCTAGCTTATGAGGTGGTTCAAAAGAACCAAATGGAATCACAAGGCACTCTCATGAAAGAGTTAATAAAGTAAACCGTTAGAAGTATTTCACAAAAGACTGTAATTTCAATTTGCATATCTCAGACCTAGCCAATATATCATAACTATACTTGGACTCAAAAGAGTTATGACCAATGCAACAAATATTAACTGCATTTCCTAAACTCATAGTACTATTATTGAGAATAAATAGTTTGCCATCATTTTCCTCTTGAAGAACAATGGTTTCAACTTTAGACTTCAAGGAGACAATGAAGGAGTGGCCATACGAAAATTTGATTTGAGAATCCCTGTGTTTAAAGCTGAAATGGTTTGACAACACTTCTGATGATGCAACAAAGTCACAACCTGAAAGGGGGCAGTAACATGGCTCATAGTAGAAGCATTCTTCTTCATGCTTACTCTTTCCGGTGTAACTTATTTTCTCCGGGTGGAGATGGGGCAGGGCCGGGAGACCCGTCTCCATTGATGGCCGGGTTGGGTGTTCAATTTTTAGCCACAATATAGTTTGGGGACGGGGCGGATGCATGGAAGCGAGGGTGGGAATGGGGTACTCAAACCCGCCCCGTTGCCATCTCTAAATGGGGCGCTATGTCATATTGTCCCATGTGGCACATCCTTTAAAAAAAATTCAAATGAAACAAAACAACAACAAATCTGTTCCATTCTGGTTTTTCTTCTTCTTACTTTCACTTAAAAACAAAACCCACGACCATCATCATCTGCTTTTCCTCCACCGTCGGTCGCCACCACCTCCGCCGCCGTTGACCTGCCAAAAACCTGCCATCGGAGTTGGTCATCGGCCGCCAGAAACAGTAAGAAACTCCATTCAGGGTTTCTTTTTTTCATTATCGGTTTTTCTTTCCCCTCCCTTATTGCGCGCGGGTATGCGATTCTCACATAAATTTTGTGACACTGTTTGGAAGAATTTATGAAAACAACTTATGACATTTTTCATAAGCTTTTTCAGCTTATTTTCATAACTTCTCCTTGCTGCTTATTAAAACAGCTTATAGAATATTCAAAAACAATTTATCTTTATTTACCTTTCATTATAGTAAATAGCATATGTAGAGCTTATCATGATAAGATTTTGCGTTGTAAGCTGCAAATAAGTTGTTTATTTTAACTTTAATTCTTCTTGTGCTTGAAAGTTGAGGTTTTGATAGTATCAATATTATTATTGTATTGGTCTGAGTAGCTTTATGGCATTATCTTTCTTTTTTGCAGGAAGAGTTTTCCTTTCAACGACTGAATCTTTTGCATTTGCAGAAAGGTAGTTAACAGAGCATGCATTGAAGGACCACTTACAATTGAGTTGGGCGAGGTATTTCAATTACTTACACATTATTTATATAAGCTATAGTTTGCAAAGTATGTAATTCTTTGTAATTTTGTTGAAAGTGAACCCTGGTTGTACATGTCCATGTAAAGTTCTGAATATTAGTACATCCAGAGAAGTTGGAGAGTGATTGGATAAAGCTCTTGCTAATGACGACCAATACTCGATCTTCCCCAATGCACAACTAGAAAATGTGGTCGCTGATAAATCATACCAATATCCTATTTTGGTGAATCTAGAACAGATAGTTAGAGTTGAGCTTGCCAAAAGTTCAAATATGAGAATACATGGAATGTGGAGTTTAGGTTCTATGATGTTGTTACAAAGAGTTGGTATATTAATGTCCATCATTCAGTGATGCCCTGTTTATAGATATGCGCAGATGATTTTAGTTCATGGAGCAAAAGCAACTACAACAAAGTGAAAATAGAGGTAGAGGAATGTCGCAAGGCATTGAATTTTGGTCGTAATCAATGTAATTATTGTAACCCCCCAACAACATACTTCCCATATGACAACAAATGAATAAAGTGTTGATTCAGGAGGATAAGTATTGGATGCAACAAGTTGAAACACACTGATATCAGATTGGTGATCTCAACACAAAAAATTTACAAGCGTGAGAAACAATGTGAAAGAAAGTGAGCCGCATAATATCATTAGAAATAGATGGTAAGACTATACTAACTGATGATACATGTATGTTCCCTTTATCTATAGAGTATTTTGAAGATTTATTCCATGGGCAAAATATTGTATATAGTCGAGTTATTGATGCTCTCACACCGGTAGTTGATGAAAATGATCAAATCGAACTTATGACACTTACTCACATTCATGAGTTCAAATAAGCCATGTTCTTTATGCACCCTGATAAATTCCCCATACCATATGGCTATAGTCTTGGATTTTATCAACAACTTTGGAGCATATGTAACCCCAATATCTTCCAAGAAAGTTGACTTTGGCTAAATGAAAATCAATTTCCCCCTACAATAGACACAACCAACATTGTTGTCATTCTAAAATGGAAACAACAGAAGTCAATGAAGGATTGTCGTGTAATGTGGTGTATAAACTAATATCCAAAGTCCTTGCCAACATGTTGAAGCGGGTGCTTAAGAAATGTGTGTCTGACAACCAATCAACATGCTAAATCATCTTATCATGCATGTTGTGTTTTTAATCCTTAAATTAATAACTATTATTATATCTCATTTGTTACAAGAGTGAGATATTATAACTTAAGGTTTTGTTCATCTTAAAAAAAAGGAGAGTTTTGGAAAAAAGAATGAGTAAATGGTAAAAATAGAGAACATTCAAGGTGACAATTTTGAGATTAACTTTTTCATATTACAAAAACATTTTTTATCAGGGAAAATTTGAAAATTGTATTGGAAGAAGGTTTTTGAAGATGTTGATGGGTTTACATATATTCTCAAATATAATCTATGTTATTATAATATTTTAAATATAATAATTATAATAATTAATTTATCATTCTTTAAAAGGATACTCTTCAATTTTTTAAAAGAGTTCTTCATTTTCCCCTATATTTTCCACCGCATAAAACCCTCCCTTCCCATCTTCTTTAAACTCCCAAACAAAACCTAAGTCTAATGTAAAAAAAAATTCTTTACTTGTTCAACATAAAATTGATCAATAAAAAATAAAAAATAACATTTAAAATATTGAAATTGTCCTCATATTATCCTCGAACATTGAATCTAATTGAATTGCTAGCTTCTCAATTAGAACAGATATTCATATTTAATCTCAAACACAATTTTAATAAGAACCATTAAAACTGAAAAAGTCATTGTTCTCGTAATTTCTCTTACCTTCCTCATAATTAGAAAAGAAAGAGTAAAATTAACCCTTGTGGTTTTTCAAAATATTTTTTTGACAAATTTCTGGAATTTGTTATTTAAGATTTTTTTTCTTTCTTTTTGAATAGGTCATTTAAGCATCCAAATGTATACGCTATAGCCATTTTTTCTATAGTTGTCAACTTACAACTAAGAGTTTAACTTTGTAGTCTCAAAAGATAAAGTTTAAATTACACTAAAACAATTGTAAAATGATCATTAATCCCACCTTAAGGAATAAATAAGTAAAATATATAAATTTCTCTTACAAATTGAGACCAAAATAATCTCCAATTTTTTATTTTATTTTTATAAGTCTATAGACAGTGTTAATGGAACAAATTTTTTATTATTGAAAAGAATGGAACAAATTTGATATACTTTTAAAATTAAGAATATAAATTTATAAATTCTAAATATTATCATCATGAAAACAATTATCTGTAATATTGATTTTTTTTTTTTTGTATATTTAAAAAATTAAATAGAACAAACCGCTAATTTAACCCCTAAATTATCATAGTCTCTCCAATTTAGTTCATAAATTATATAATATAATAAGTAATCCCTAAATTATATGAAATTCGTCAATTTAATCATTAAAGTATACAACAATCTATAACAATTGGGATAAAAGTTATATGTTTAAGGACAATAGTATATATTTACATAATTTAGGGATAAAATTGAAATGTGAGCGATAATTTTGATAATAAATTAATAGTTTATTCAATTGAATAAAATATAGAGCTAGAGTAAATATATTTTTTTTATAATTTTTACAATAGAGTTAAAAAAAAAAAAGCTAAATCAAAGATTTTTTTATCTCTTTCTTTTATTTTCTTCTCTTTCTCTCTCAACAAACTCTCACTAACCTTATCATCTCTCTCTTTGGCCACCTTGGCTTTTCTATATTCACGCCGCTGCCACTCTCTATGCCCTCGACGTGATTACCTGTCCCTTCATGAAGATAGAAAGAGTGAAAACACTCAACAACTTAAGCACTTGTACCTTTTCCATCAATATGCTTCACTCCATAAACAGGCCCTGTCGTGACAAGTATTTTTGGTAGCCTAAAAAAGAAAATATATATAAGTTAAAAACTAAAGAAACAAGGATATGCATCTTTGTCATCATGTTTTATTTGACTAATCATGTGAGTTTTTCCTTTTCATTTTTTTATTATCGTAATTAATATTAATTATGTTATCCTAACCCACTGTTTTGGATAATATTAACTCAATTTGTGAGAATGTTGTGTACCTCTCTCTTTAGTTTTTTCAACTAGTGGTTCAAATTCAGTGGGATCAAGCCACAATGATTGGTGCAAATGTAAGTGGAGTAACATATATATATATATATAGTTTTGCTAGAACACACCCACTAGTTTTTATGTGGGAGTGTTTTAGCAAGTTATAACTAAAAAGTTAATAAATACACCTTAAGGTATATGTTGCTATAACACACCTTTTAAAAAAAACAAGTGGGTGTGTTCTAGTAAATCCTATAGGCATTTGCTAGAATACACCCACTTATTTTTTAGAAGAAGTATTTTAGCAAATCAATAACTAAAAAGTGGTTAAATACACCCTAAGGAGTAGCTTTACTAAAACACTCCCACATAAAAATTAATGAGCGTGTTCTAGCCAAATAAGTGGCATGTTAACTTGTACTCTAAGGGCACAGATTAAGGATCTTAAAATAGAAATAACAAATAAATTTAATATTTAAATGATAATTTTTAAAACTTTCAAAGCATTGAATGCACAACTTTTAAGAAAAAAGTTTCTATATTTACTTACTTAACTTATGTCTCAAGGGCACAAGTAAACATTTTCATATAAATAAATATACAGTAAATTTTTAATAAAGTTGATGCTTGCTTAATTAGTGATTAATCAATTGAGTTTTTGAAAATCCCACTTTAATTTCTTTGACCAAATTGAAGTATATATAATCAAAGTGTACATGCACATGCATGCACACGTGTAATAATAAAATAAAATCAATAATTTGAAAACAAAAAAAAATCGTATGAAAGAAAGAGGTGAGATTCTTATGTACAGCTAGCGAATACGGTCTTGATAATTCATATATATGCACTTGTTTATGAAAGTGAGAACATGGAAATGAAATTTCACAAAGAAGGTATATATTGATGATTTATCAGTCACATTTGACCATTCATTTGCTTAATGACGTGAAATCATGAATATATATAAAGAAATGGGGCCTCCCTAAGATGGAACATGTTCTGTTTGTCAAGTTGCTAGATAGGTGCAATCACATTTCTAATCACACCTCAATTACTAAAGAGGGTTTCAAAAGAATTACGTGATTATATAGGAATATTGAATTACACCTATAATAGCAAGGGTTGTGTTTGGAAATGTTATGGCCCTGCTTGTGATGCTTAAATATTGCTTTGCTACATTCAGCATCATGATTCATGGAGAGAAAAAAACACATGGTCTTGTTAACTAGTACCTTCAGATAAATGGTTAAGAAATTCATAAATAAAAAATTTCTCTTAAAAATATAGGTTAAATACATTATATGGTATCTTTTAAATTTAACGTTTGTACCATATTAGTCCTTTTGTTTTTTTAATTTTAAGTTGATTCTTTATGTTAGTAAAAATGTGCACATAATCCTTTAAGTCGTAAAATATATGCACCATTACCATCTTCCTATCACACTCAATTTAAAAATGATTGTGTGGTCATTTATTGTTAAGTTGGCAGATCTAAATTCACCTCTTTTAAAATTAGGATTCATGGATGTATTATTAGTTATAGTTTGGAACAAAAATCACTTAATTACTTGATTAATAATCCTATTGATGAAATATTTATCTCTAAAATTAGGATTGAATTGACAACAAAAAGAAGAAAATATATATAAAAAAATATGTTTGGTGTCATAAACACTTGTTGAACCTTCTACCTCAATGGTAAATGATCATGGAAACACTTTTCAACAAAGTGATCATATTTGTTAAAAAAAAAAAAAAAAACGTAATTAAAGGTCTATCTTGTTCACTTTTATTGACATAAGTGGCCCTTTAAAACTAGAAAACTAAAAGGATTAAGAAGTTTAAAAAACATTGAATCGCCCTAATTTTTTAGTGAAGCTTCACGTTTTAGCTAATTTCAATCTTCATCCATATAAAAGATGTGATTTTGAGTTATTCTTTAGGATCAGTTGCTTTGTTGTTTCCTTTCCTTTTTTTTTTTTTTCCGTGATTTCATCTTTGAGTATGGTTTTGTTAGCCATCTTAGTGTAGCGCGTTGTTTAGTTTTCTACCTTATTTCGGTGTTCATTTGATTTAGATTAATAGATCAATTTTTTTGTTATATATTCAATTAATTAAGAGTCGATGTTGAATACCTAGATGCATGGATATTTTAGTCACATTTTATCATTTTTCTATACATTTTATTATTTTATGCTATTAAGATATTGTGACTTTATTATATTAACAAATTCATTTTAGTGATTGCATTCATGTTATTTTTTTATTTTTATTTTTTATGTATTTTACGAATTTGAATGAAAGTAGTCAAGAACGAGAAGTTAATCCGTGAAATAAAATAGACGCTTTCTGTTATGTACCTGTTACTTTTCCTTTTCTCTTTCTTCTTTTAATGATGAACATGAAAAATGTTCCTTTCACTAGAAAGAAGGTTTTGGTGTCGGTATGAGTTTTTGATCCCCATAATCCATATTTCACTAGTATTTAATTTACACATCTGCCATTCTTAAGATTATCTTTTTTGAGCAGTCAGTCTCAAGCTTTATTTGTTACAAATTGTAATTGTCATCATAAACTCATAAACTAATATCTCAGTCCATATTTGTCATGGTAAAACAATTCGTACATACGTATCTGTGCCGATAAAATGTGCCACGGGTATATGATGCATGTTTTAATGAATATCGATGGAAAAAATAAATGAATATTTTAATTACTCTTTAATTAATAGATACAAATGTAGATATTTATTGAGAAATCATCAACTTGATGTCAATTCCTTTCCTTTCTTCTCAATTATTCAAAGTTATCATGAGAATGAGTAGCTAAATCTCATTTGTTAAGATTAGATGTAATTGACAAAATTAGTATGTATTCCTTTTGATTATAACAATATATGATTTTAGTTGTTTTTGAATATTGATGTTATCCTTGTTTTCTTATGCTTAAATTATAGATTTGAATTGTTATTGGGAAATACTTTTAGAATCTAGACTTAGGATAATCAACCATATATTGAACTCTAAATTCTAGAGATGAATTTGTGTTTAATAATAACTTAAAGTATCGATTCTTAATGTTATTGTAACTAGAGTGATACGTAATAATATTGATTAATAACTAGAGTCTATATGATTGATAAGAGAATACATGCAAAAATTGGTTAATGAAGTCTAATCCCAGGAAGCAAAAAGCAGCAAAAGTGATCCTGAAGGTTGGCACGGCCGTGTGGCTAGTGGCACGGGTCATGTCAAGTCTCTGACTTGGGGGATGTTATATTTTTGCACCGAATCTTCGTATTTTCAACCCGAATCAGCTCCAAATCTCTCTCTTTTGCTGCAAGACTCAATCATTAGAATATTTGTTCCTGAAATTAAATAACTTGCAATTGAAGTAAAATAATTCTAAAAAGAAAATAAACTTAAATAAAATAAACTCAAATATAAATAAAACGGACTCAAATATTATATTAAAAACACTAATTATTGCCTCATCAATTATCTACCAGACTCGTGGTTTTTTCCCTTATTTATTGAGGGATTTCTATGTAAATATTGTGTATTCAATTACTTTTAGTTGTGTGAAAATACTTTGTTACTCTGATACCCAACAATGGTATCAGAGCTATTGGTTTGTGGTTTTGCTGCAATAAACTGGTAAGGTGTTATATTCATTAGAAAATTCTTAGTAAGGAACTTCTATGATACACTCACAATTTTGAGTGTACCGGTACTCTTGTTTCATAAAATATATAAATTAAAGATCACTTTAATGAAATAAAAAGGTATTTGTCAATATTTATATTTTAGAAAACATAATTTCATAAGAAAAACAATAATTTCATTGTTTATAAGGATCATATTACAAAATTTACATTTTATCATAAAAAATAATCAATATTCATTGTTATGAGTAATAAAAATTCTTAAAAATTATATTTTATTTCGTCGAAGCTTTTGGTATATAAAATTTAATTATCTTAGTTGTCAATGATAAAAAATAATTATTTTTCTTCAAAAAAACAACTCATTTATTATTAATTTTACGAGTTGGTGTACCGATACACCCAAATTTATTGGGTGTACCATAGAATTTGCCTTCTTAGTATGCTTTGTGGTTGCAGCATAGTCTGATTTTTCATATCATAAAATTATTATTATTATTATTATTATTATTCTAGTCTAGCTAGTTGAGAAAAAAAAATATTTGGTGCAAAACCATGGCAACGAAATTTGAGATAGAGAAGTTCAATGGGAGAAATTTTTCCTTGTGGAAATTGTAGATAAGGGCAATTTTGAGAAAAAATAATTGCCTAAACGTGATAAAAGGCAAACTTGTGGATACGACTGATGAAAAGTGGAAAGAAAATGAAGACAATGTTGTTGCAAATTTGCACCTTGCAATGGTGGATTCAATATTGTCAAGTATTATTGGGAAAAAAAGACAACAAATGAGATACGAGGCACTCTAGTAAAATTGAACGAGGTCAAATTACTTCACAACTGAATATTCTTAAAAATAAGGCTCTACACTCTTCGAATGAGTGAATCCAAGACAACAACATATCACATCAATACCCTAAATACGTTATTTTTCCAACTTACAACTTCAAATTTCAGAATAACGGAAAGTGAGAGAGTTAAACTTCTACTTTAGTTTTTATCAGATTTGTATGATAAACTCATCGTCAACATTATCAATGATAATGTGGTTGATACCCTTCATTTTGATGATGCCGCTGTTGCAAATCTTGAAGATGAATCCAAATTCAAGAATAAGTAAGAAAGGTCAGAGAGTTCAATGCAAACTGGCTTTGGTGATAACAAGAGACAGATCAACAAAATGAGGTTGCAGTGGGAGTCAAAATGATAATAGGTCAAAATCTCGTAGAAGGAAGGATCTCAAATGCTAAAATCATGGCATGAAAGGACATTTAAAGGAGTGGTGGAATAATAACAAGGATGGAGAAAATACTTTTGAAGTTTCAACATCTCAAGGATGCATTGGAAGCACCTTAGATGATGGTGAAATCTTGTATAGCGAAGCAATAACTAGTTCTAAAGGTAGAAGAAGTCTCAACGATATTTGGATAATGGATTCAGGTGCAACATGGCAATTGGCACATGACTCTACACTGAGATTGATTTTTCTCTTATTAGCTGATCTCATAAGGAATTGTGTACACATAAAATGACTATACTGTTGAAATTGTTGGAGTCGTCACTATTACATTAAAGATACATGATGGTATTGTTTGCAAAATACATGGGGTAAGTCATGTAAATGGGTTCAAAAAGAATTTATTGTCGCTAAAGAAATTGGGTCAACTCTAATGCAAGATCCATGATGAAAGTGGAATCTTAAAAGTGGTGAAAGATAATCTTGTGGTGATAAAAGCAGAAAAGATGACAAGTAATTTATACATGCTTTCAGGAGGTAAATTTTAGAATATTCTCCGACAAGAAACTTCTTCTCCAGAATCTACTCCAACAAGAGTAAGATCATTGGTGGATATATATGAAACTTGCAACATGGCCAAACATGAGCCTAAAAACTATGCAGTGGCGTCAAAACCAGAACTATGTGCCAAAGGCAATGGAGGAAAAGAACTAACACTATGAAAATCTCTGAATGGGCATAAGAAAAATCTTCGAGCATGGTACACAAGAATTGATTGGCATTTCATCAATCGAGGATTCGGGTAGAGCAAGATTTGAGCTACCACGAACTATGCTTGGAGTTATCAAAATTTGTATCAAGGAGGAGTGTTGAAAAATGCTACAAATTTCTAGTAGATTTTTTTTTTGTTGAGAATAATGTAAAATACATAAGTGTAGAAACTTTCCCCAAGAAGAAGTCTCTAGAGAACATATAACCAACATGTCAAGCCTATAAAAAGGCTACTTACTATCCATTTTAGAGCAAACCACAAGCTAATTATCTTCTAACACTACAAAGTGTACTACTCCATTTCAAGTTATTATAATTCAAGTTCTCCACAATTCCATTTTTACTACTTCAACTATTTCTACTAAAATAATTCTTACTGTCCATTTATAAAATACTAACAGGATGCATAAGCATTGTTTCATTTTACAACATTTGGTATGAGTTAAAAAAATTGTATGATCAAAATTTCACATGATCCTGTCACTGTAAAATAGAGTCTATCTATTTCTTTTGAAATATTAAATAAAAGGGTCCTATTAAACATTGTGAATATCTAAATAAAAGTGAAACAGATTAAAAATGATTAATCGAAATAAATGACCTGTCACATGAAGCTTTGACATTTGAGTGAATTTTGCTTTAAGTTTGACTCATTCTACAATCAATTAGACTGGCTATAATATATGGAAGGGGACAATTCTTGATAGCTCAAAATCCTTCTATATACATATTTTGTACACACACCTCAAGTTTAATAACAAAGAAAAGACATAAACATATTTATATTGTTAACAAATATTGAAATTCATAGTCATAGGGTATCTTTTCAACAATGGTTGATGCCTTGACATTACCACCATGACCCCTAAAACATTCAACCATTGATTTCCTTAGAGTCCCTGAAGTAGGTAACTGGTTACACACCCATTCCACAAGTGAATCAATATCCACAGCAAAATCAAGCATGTTTCTTAGGAGAAGTTCTGGAAACCCTATTCTTTTGTTGCTAGTAGCAAGAATTGAAGCTTGAAGATAGTCTAGCTTTGATTTCTCTAGTTCAGCTGTCACACCATCTCCTGTGTATATCCTCACCTGAATGCAATGCATATTGATTAATACATTTTCTTACACCTTTATACAATTTTGTCTTTAAAAAAAATTGAAGCTAAAAATAAATTGTATATAAATGGAAATGCTACTATAGTCTATAAGGAGCAATGTGAATAAGCAAACTGTTGTAGAAGAAAATTGTTGTTGACACTTTAAACAAGGATGAAACACACCAGAAAAAGACGTAAATGTCCATCAGCAGTTAACTGCAGCCGGTTAAAATTGATCAACAGTTAACTGCCGATAAAGTTATATTGATAAATTAGTAGTGTTTCCTAGCATTGAGTGAAGTGTGAACAACATTCGTCGTTTTATAATGTGTATGTTTGTGTGTGAGGAGCTGGACTTACAGCTGGAGAAGAACGAGTTCCACTACAGAGAGCAAATGTGACATTTGGATCCACAAATTCAAGCCCATAGAGTTCACGTACAACTGATTCTTTCTCTTCCCACTCCCCCTTCCTTTGTGCCTAAAGCATGCAACATTGTTTTACAGATTTAATTACAAAAAATATAACAAGATTATGGATAGCTAATGATTTTAATTGTTTTTGCATTTAAATGAACACTAAGTAGAAAGTGGCTTTACCTCTTTCATATTAGAAGCATCTCTTTTCCTTAAAATAAAATGCTCTATTGCTTGAGCATTTATTATGTTGCCTCCTATGTTGAGGGTTGCCTATACAATAGCAATTCAATTCAACATTATAAGGACATTCTGTTTTATGATTTTTCTAAGGAAAAAAAAATAAAAACCTTTTTTCTAATTAAATAAGTTTAAAATTTTTTAATTAAAAGGTTTTGTATATTTTTTTATAATATTATTTGTTTCTTTCTGCAAGTTAGAAAATTAAATTCTAAATGTACCAAATAAAGAAAATTAAATTCTAAAAGAGATTAAAATTTATACCTTAAAAGTGTTTGTTTTATAAACAACCTCCCTCTTAAAATAATTTATAGTCATAATGTAAAATTTAACCAAACATGTTTTTTTCAAAAGTACTTGGAAATAAAGCTTAATCCTTATATTAAAAAAAAAGTTATTCCAAAGAATAAATGTAGAAAACTTGAAACAAACGCTCGAAAAACTTATTAAATTTCTAAGCTATGATAACTTTTTTTTTTTTGAAGGACTAAGCTATGATAACTGTTTTCTTCTTTTGAGTTATGACACTTGTCATTATATCATGGAAGAGCCTAAGATGCTACAATCAGTACAGGTAACATCTATATATCAAGACTTTTAAGGTACCTTGTTTATCAATGCAATTAACTTTTCTGAGGTGGATGGCACACCATATTGAATGAATCCCTATAACAAAAAAAATACATTAATCATTAATCATATATATAATATAGTGTTGATCCATGTCCTATAATTCTTTCTTATTCATTGAAATTTTAAATATAGATTTGTACAAGAAATGTCTACCATACATGCATGATACAAGCGTTGTACAAGTTGATCCAAAATGCTAATTTCTGTTGATTTGTAAGGCCTTTCAAATCAACTGTCTGAAGATTGCTCATCAAAATCCTATAAACAACAAGGAACATATTAAAATCTAGTGAAACTTGCAAATTTCTCAGCATTTGGTCTTGTCAATAGAAATTTAGAATTATACAACACGACCAAAATTGAGGTTGCATCCGTCATATTTGACTGCGATTTTCTGCAATATCAAATATCGCACTGCAGCCACTATTTAAATTCCTGATATTTACATTATTCATGTCATACCTTAACTTTCTTAGTAATGGAATAGACGAAGGGCTTGATATAAACTTTGGATCCATTGAACTTGAAGTAAACATAACCAAATTCTTGTAAGGACCAATATCCCTAGGAATGGACTCTTCTGAATCAAAGATACCATATGGATCTTGCTGCCTTGATTCCTTGTGCA
Organism: Medicago truncatula; assembly: GCF_003473485.1. NCBI lineage: Eukaryota > Viridiplantae > Streptophyta > Magnoliopsida > Fabales > Fabaceae > Medicago > Medicago truncatula. The sequence continues at coordinate 29,623,548 of NC_053045.1, read as the reverse complement.
ACATAAGACTTGGTTTCTGGGTCGATCCCAAATCGACCCGGAAGCTTCTTGAGCTTAAAGAAGAATGCAATGATCTTGAAACAGGTCCTGATTTCTCCAATTCCATTGCTCTTGATGTTCTAAGTAGTCTTACATATATAAAATTCAAACACTTCATGATGCTTTCAGATAGCTTGTTTGGTTGCCACTTTAGGTCATTTTCTTCTGATAAAAGTGGATCAAGTAGTGACCTAGTTGGAAGATCCAAGGACATGTCTAGATTACGTTCCCTCAGCTGAAAATAGTATAGTCATTGGTTGCAAATATTAGGTCCCACATATTCATTTTGTTACAGTCACTTCAAATCAAGTTACTATGTCATCGAGTCGTCCAATTTTTAAAATCAATAGTCAATGTGGCACACAAGTCTAAGTTGCGACTAACTTTGGTCAGTCTGGCAACTCAATCCACATAGGCTATAGATGTTAGAAATTGGACGACTCAATGATAAAGAAAGATAATTGCAATAAGATGGATGCTCAAAGGACATAGTTCGCGCAATTAAAATACCAAAGATCAAAATTGCACAATTATATTATCTACGGACTAAAATTTCAAAGCGAACTAATTTTCATTTTGATTAAGTAAAAGAATCATACATACACGAATAAATTGGGAAATTCGTCATTCATACCTTAGGTGATGGATGACGCGGGTCTCGCATGGGCGAGGGAGGCTTCACTGCTCCATTTTTCCTAGTAATTCTTTCATGAAATTTAACATCTTCCTGAAAACTATTTTCTTTCTGTTCAACAGAATTTTTAGAAAATCCTGTTTTTTCATTAAGACTGAAGTCATTGAGATTATAATCACCCTTGATTGCTTTACTTATGAAATGCAATGCCTTTGTTTCAAATGCCATCCTTTCATGAACATTACTACTGCTTCTTTGAATAGAACTAGGATTTGTAATTGTTGAAGTTGATAAACGATTGTTAGAATTGCTCATAAAATTCCCTTGGTTCTGTATTTTTGACTTAGATTCGTTGGTGATTTCTTGTTCATGTTTCAGACCAGTTTGAAGTGTGCTAATTTGGGATTCAAGTTTTGCTATCTCATTCTCAACCATGACTAGCTCTGCTAACAATTCTCTCATCTGCATAAATTGCATAACAAATAATCAAATTTTACTTCAAGCAAATCTTTTTTTTTTTTTTTTTTAGTAAATAGACGAAATGGTAAAACCATTAAAAATCACACACACAAGTGGAGGTGCCAGTGTTTGAACCCTGATCATGACGTCCAACCTAACAATATCGACTTTTTTGCCCGTTGAACTAGGACTTGTGGACGAGCAAATACTAGTTTATTGCAACATTGTTACCATTTTGTATAATTGTATTTTTGCCAGTTATGGTTTGAAGGACCTAACTCCTAAGTGATGATGAAACGTTTTGGGTTGGTTCTAAAAGTCTTCTTACATACATGTATGATACATATGCTATATAAATTGAACCCATATCCCTATAACATTATATTACCTTGCCAATATGAAGCTTTGAATAAAAAGTGACTAACACTATGAAAATTTAGCTAGAGAAAGAAAACAATAAAGTAAAGGGAAAATATATATGAGGTGAACATTGTATTACCTTAGAAGGAAGAAAATTGGGAATAGATATAGCTGAACCGTTTGGCCTACTATTCACCATATCCAATATTTCACGAACTTTTTCTTCTTGGTCCAACAACCTTTGAAGCATAGTGACCTGTTTATTACATTAACAAGTCATATAGTTTTCTGAAGTTCTCTAAAGTTGAGTCTTAATGCTATATGCCATTGAATTTTTGGCATATAGCATAACTCCCCAATATATTTATAGGAATAATATATAAGTTTTCCAATTTAATGCTATATGCCATTGAGGGGCATGGTTCTCATTCACTATTATTGTCCTCTCCCTTGGCAAAAATAGCAAACTTATAGTTCCAAAGTTTGGACTAATTAGTATAGCTATACATTGATATGATCATGAAGTCAGTCATAACATTTTGGAAAGGAGAGGGACACTTTTTATTACCATCTTAATACATTACTATAAAAGTAAAAGATACTTCATCATATTTATTTACTCTTGAAGTAACATGATCCCTCTCCTCTATATATGTATATCTAACTCTAAAGTGAGTTATTCCACTTAATACTTCATTATAAATATTTAAGGGTTAATAGTGCTTTAACCCCCTGTAATTTAGGTCATTTTTGGTTCCCCCTGTAAAATAATTTTTTTGAATTTCATCCTTGTAATATGAAGATTTTTTGGTTTTGGACCTCCATGAAAAATTTCACCCCCTGTAATTTGAGAAAATTTAGGTTTACCCCCCTTATAATTTGAGCAAATTTCAATTTACCCTCTGTTAATTTGAGCAAATTTCGGTTTACCCCTGCTATATCTTCGATTTTGTACAGTCAAAATTCATGAAGGTCCAAAACCAAAAATATTCAAATTACAAGGACGAAATCAAAAAAAAATATTTTACAGGAGGAAAAATCGAAAATGACCTATATTACATGGGGGTAAAACACTATTAACCCAATATTTAATTTCAATAATTGAAGTGTTGATGGTTGTCATATTATGTTAATGAGCAAATACACAAATTTTAGATTAATCAAAATTTGTAGTTATGTAACATAACCATCAACATTTACTAATATTTTTAAGAACTTATCATACGTTCATTTGAAATTATTTAGTAAAGTATCAAATAGTTTTAAAGTTTTATGAAAAATTGTGGAATTGATCTACTTAATTAAAAAAAAATATTTGATGGTTAGATTAAACTCATGTAGTAATTAATTATGAAATTTTTCCATAAAATATATATGAATCCAAATACCTCTTTTTCAAGTTCCTCTTTCTTTTGCAACCCGTTAATTTTCTTTTTCCTCTGCAAACAAAAAGAAAAGGACAAGGGAAAAAGTACTTTAGATTAGAGCACTTATTAGTAGACAGAAATTGTAGAGGTTTTACAACAACAATATTGTGATCGCAATTGCGGCCGCATCAACCACATTTTTCCGCGATACAAAGTGTCACATTGTAGCCAAAAACTACAACCGCAATTTAAAACCATGATACATAATACTGTACTAGTACCTTCTCACAAACATGGTAAAATGTAACAATATAATGACAAATCAATACATAATCATAGATGTTAACTAAATTAAGAATGACAATATAGTACTTACAATATCAATATGAGAAGGAGAGATAAGTGATGATAAATGATCTAGTTGAGTATGATCCATGGAAGAGCCAAACATGAAACGCTTAGAATTAGAAACAACGTTAAAACAACATGGAGGACTAAGAGGTTCTTCTTGATCTTCATAATGTTGGTTAGAAGATGATGACACAAGCTTGGTGCCAAAGAAAGAGAAGTTATGTGTTGAAGTTGAGAGGGACTTTTCAGGAATATTAATATTGAAAATTTGTTGATGAAGTTGGTTTTGATTGTATTGAGATAAAAACCGTCTTTGTTGTGGTTGTGAGTGCTGGTAGGAGTGGGACATCATGTATCTCATAGAAGTGAGGGTGGTCTTTTTCAGTTTTTGGTCTTTTGGAGTAGCTTGCAATCTTGGTTTTGTTTTGTGTGGTTATATATATATATATATATATATATATATATATATGTTCTAAGTTATAAGTTTCTTTTTAATTAATGACATTACTTTAAGTAAAGTGCATGCATAGCATTTTTTTTAATTTTTGTTTGGTTGGATCATAATGTAAAGGTTGGCTACAATTTACTAACAAATTAACAAGTAACGTACGAGTTATTATCAAATGAAAGTGAAAGTATATGATAGATAGAGACGCAAGTGAAACTACTAAAAAAAGAGACGCAAGTGAAATCTATTTGTGCTTTTAGCATGGATAAAATGTGATATTGCATCAAGAAAGAAATAACACATGAGCATTTTAGATCAAGTGAGTTTGAATTAGGGGTGACAAAATGAATGAATTTGATGGATTTCGATTGAATTCAGTTGATGAATCAAAACAATCTATTAAACCTTTTACAATCCACTAATATGTTTTTTAAGAAAAATAAAATTAATCTGTTAAACATAAAAACCATCAATTGCAATCAAATTGGCCTAGAAATGATGACCATAAATATTTTAATGATAACAAAATATTTCATCTGATCTCATATATAAAAAAAATATAAAAAATTACATATACCCTTTAAGAAAAGCAAGTTATTTCATCAAAAGAAAAGAAAACCAAGTAATTTCATCTATATTTCTCAGAGTAATATAAAAAGTAACCGTATTATCTAAAATACCCTCATGAGAACTTTGTTCCATATATATTAAAAGTGTTACTTGAAAATTTAATTTAATTAAAGGGTACTCTAAGAATCTTGGCTTAAATGTGACAGCCCTTGTTGAATTTTGTTTGTATTTGAGACCACAAAACATGATTTATTTTGATGATTATATTCAAGACGGAAGAGAATATGAGAACAATATATCCTATAATATTTATTCAAGAGTGCATATAATATATATTCTTCTGAAAGGCCAAGAGCAAAATGACAACAAAAAAATAGTTTTCAACTATATTGGAACCATACTCTTATTTATTGTCAATTGCTCATATATATTATTAAAAAAAGAAAAAATTACATAAAAATTGGGGGGACGTAAAACCTGACTCAATTAACAACCCTAACGGGTAAAATCAAAACAATAAAAAGAAAAAGAAAAATTAAAAAAGATCCACAAATTGGATCCAACCCCTAAAAAATTCTAACACCACCCCGTGTTTACGATCTGATTGATCGAAGTAAGAGACAACACATAAGTTACCTCAGAGCGAAGACCATTTGATGCTTAAGATTGGTTCATTATCCTAATGCACAAAGTATGTCTAGTACCACTACCTCACATCATCTGGTATTCACTGTCTGATGACACTTGTGAAGCACAAAATAGATTTGGTACTTGAAATTCTCGCCATATGTAATTCTAACAACCCTTGCACTGGCACAACACTATATAAAATCTCCTTGAACACACAAAGACAAATGATAAAAATGATAAATGATATTAAGTGATCTGACTAAATTATTTCTCTTTTAATATATTTCAATTGTGAATGTGTGCCCAATATTTTTTATTAGGGGTTATGCCCAATTTAGTATTTCTCATGTAATGAAGCACAAAATGGATTAGGTACCTAAAGTTGTCACTGAGTGAGTAAAGAAGTCTCATATCATTTAGAAAAGTGGAGGTTGAACATTTTATAAAGCACTCATCAACTCATTGTCTTAAGATTTGAGTAAATGTGTGCTCCCTCACTTGTGTGGTTGCTCTGAGCTCAATGTGGTGGACGGTCCTCCGGACTCCCCTTGTAACCTAATAGTGACATCAGAGCCGAGGTTTGACGAAGGGTTTGATCAGACTCCTTGTGTTGAAAGTCTTTTTGACAATGGTGGGACAATGTGTTTCGTTGGCGCTTGTGGCAACGACGGTGCAAGAAAGTGTGTGTTGATGAAAGAACTTCCACTTGAGGGGTGAGCATGATGAATCGATGGACTCACATTTGAGGGGAGGATTGTTGTGTAGCAAATGCATGTGAGTAAAGAAGCCCCACACCGCTTAGAAAATTAGAGGTTTTGAACTTTATAAACGAAGAACCCATAAATCAATTGTCTTAAGATTTTAGGTAAAAGTGTGGTGTATTTCTCACTTGTGGTTGTTGAGTTCAATGTTGTGGATGATCCTCTCGACTCCCTTGTGACCAAACACATTTAAAAGGAGAGAGAAGCATATTGAAAATTTAAATGGAGTGAGTTTAAATTATGAGGGATCACAACATTGATATATCCCTTTGTGTACAACATTGATACCAAACTTATGTTCAACTTATGCATATAAAATTATGTTTCACGCTTTTTATAAAGTAAATTCAAAAAAATAAAAATCCATCCAAGTACAATTATCATTCATTAACTGTAAAAATTAATATCATCTTCTCTCTCAGCTGATTATTGTGAAGATTGGCCAATTAATGGTCTATCCCAGGCCCGGGGTCTAGTAATGAATATATTTTCAAGTACATTTATATACGTAAAATAGAGCCCATAGGTTGTTACCATTTATAAAGGTTGTGTTAATGTTAACATGTTTCTGGATAACCTATTTCCAGTTTTGATGCAACAACTCAATTAAGTAGTGTTATTAAATGAATACTAATGCTCTTTTTAGCTGGAATTTTATCCATCTTTTTAGGTAAAGTTATATTTTCAATCTTTAAAATTTGATTGATTTTACGGTTGGTCGTTTACAATTTTTTCCTTTCCGAATTAGTCATTTATGTTACATTTTGTTTCTTGTCAGTCCTAGATCTATCCCACCTTAAACGACGGCCAGTAAAATTGGAAGCATCTTTTCATTAAGTTTTGCGTTCATTGCTGCAAGAATATGTCCTTGATGTGTAGTATTTTTTTATTTTTATTTTTTTTGGTGGGGTGCGCCAGCCTATGCAATAGTGCAACGCATAAGCGACACTTGAGAAGTTCAATAGCAAGCTATTGTGATGACTTCTCCCCCTCAAAAAAATAATTTAATATCGTGTGACCTATTGAGCCACATATCAGATATTAAACTGATAAGAACAGATACTACACTTGATGTGTAGTAAGTGTGAGTTAAAAATCACATAAATAGAAGTTGAACATTTTATAAGTGAAGAACTCATTAATCTAATGCTCAAACCAAAATAAAATTGGTAAGATTTTTATTCCACCCTTGGCGTGACATAAAAATAAAAAAAATTAAAATGTCAGAACACACAGCAAAATAATAATAAAATAAAATGTCACTCCATTTCAAATGGGCGTGACATACAATTAGAGGACAAAAAAAAAAACTTTATCAAACTAGGGCATTAGGATAATTAAAACTCAATGAAGGTCGGATTGATAATTTATTTTCGTTTAAGGGGGAAAAAATATCTTGCTCTAAATCCAATGTGGATGATCTCATGGACTTCCCTCATGATCCAACAATGGTATTAAAGCTATGGTTCAACCGGCTCCGTGTGTTGACAATCTTTTTGATAAGATGTTCAGGTGGCGTGTCTCGTTGGTACCTCTGACAACAACAATGCATGTAAGAGTATGCTTATGAAATGCTTCTACTTGAGGGATAATCATGATGAATTAATGGATTCACACTTAATGGGAAGATTGTTGTGCAACAAGTGTGATGTAGAATTCTCACATTGCTTATAAATATGGATGATCTCCGAGACTCCCCAACTGATCTAACAATGGTATCATAATAGTGTTTCAATTGACTTTTTGTGTCAAAAATGTTCCTGACAAAATATTCAGGAAGTGTGTCCTATTGATGCCTCTGACAACGGTGATACAAGCAAGTAAGTGTATGCAGGCGAAAAAGCTCCCTCTTGAGGAGTGGGCATGATGAATCGATGAATTCACACTTGAGATGAGGATTGTTGTGTAGCAAGTGTGAGAGAGAAGTCTCACATTACTTGAAAAAGTAAGGGTTGAACAGTTTATAAAAATGACCTAAAATCTTTTTTAAGATTGTGGTTCCAACTCATTTATGTGGTTGCTCTCAGGGTGTTCAAAACTGAACGACCCAAATAGAAAAACTGCAAATCGAACCAATCCAAACCAAAAACTGCTTTTAGTTCGGATGCATTCGAACCATTTTTTAACTCAGCCGCATAGTTTGGTTCGAATTGCAATTTTTATTTTACTAACCAAATCAAATCGGATAAAAATGAAGTAAAGACCCATATATATGCTAACTTATTGATTTTGCCAATCAAATAAAAAGATCAATATCACCCCAATAAAAATGAAGTAAAAAATCATTGGGGTTAAAAATAAAGATAATTTGATGAACATGATGATATGATTCTTTTTCCTCTAAAAAAAATAAAAAGAAAAAAAATGATGATGCTTCTTTTACAAGTGAAGTTGTGTACCCTAAACTAAACCCCAACTTAAACCCATTTAAAAAAAAAAAAAGTGGCTTTGTTCTCTCTCATAGATTCTCTGTTTCTGTAAACTAACAATGGCGGCGCTGCTTGGTCACATTCTGAAGACCCAAAAGAATTCCTCGCTTCTTCGCAACATCACTTCCTCTTCGTTGCATCAAACACCTTTCATTCTCCCACCTTTATCTCAAGGTATTTCAAATTTCAAATCATAACGATGTTGATAATCATTATTGAAAAGTTTTCCCGAAAATTGCAGAATTTTCTAGGGTATCAATGCATGCTTATGGTTATGAATAATTCAGTGACTTGTATTTTCAGAAAAAGTGAATTATGAACTCAGTTCCTTTTAAGTGAAGTTTAAGTCTATTTTGCATAAACCAATGAAATGAGTGAATTTTCTTACTTTTGATTAAATTAATTTTTTGCTGTTGTTGTGATACCCTTGATATGTTGTACCTAATTTTCCATGGCTCTGTTCGGTAAAAAAGAATAGCTAATAACTGAATTGGTAGTTTATAGCGGATAAACTAGCTGATTAAATTCGTAGTGTTTGGTAGAATTAGCGGTTAAACTAGCTTATAAGTATGAAATGATACAAATAAGATATATTTAATTAATATTTAATATATATATTTTTTTTCAATTAAGGTTACAAGGGGAAAATTGGGATAAAAATTATAAGCTATAAGCTACTTGAATTAGCTTATCAAAAAACACTATATGCTAGTAAAAATAAGCTATAAGCTCGTGAGAAAGTGACAGTTACCAAATATGTCTTTTTTAGTCAAACAGATGTTTAAAAAATAGTTAAGCTTATTATTGATAAAACAATAATGGTTTAAATATGATTTTAGTTCTGCAAATATAGTGTTTTTTTGTTTTTTTTTTTTATTTGTGACGGTAAGTTTTTTGGTTAATTCAGTCCTTGCAAATTAAAAAATTGTTGTTGTTAATCTTGGACGTTGTATGTGACCCAATCAAACCAAGCCATGTGGCCCAATAAGCTGACTCAAGGACTAAAAGCAATAGATTTTGAATTTGCAGGGACTGAATCTAAGCAAAAACACTTACACTTACACGGACTAAAACAAAACAAAAAAAACGCTATAACTGTAGAGACTAAAATCATATTTAAACCGATATAGTAAATAATGTTTTGAACTCTGAAAATGAGAAATAATTAGCAACAGTTATTTGGTTAGAAAGGAATGGAGGGAGTGATTGAGTATATTTGAAATGCAGCAAGGCGGATAGGAAATGTAGCAGAAAGTGTTTGTGGATTTGATGAGATGGTGAGAGACAAGGAAAGGAGATATTACATGCTTGGTGGGAAAGGTGGTGTTGGGAAAACAAGCTGTGCTGCTTCTCTTGCTATCAAATTTGCAAATCATGGACACCCCACTATGGTGGTTTCAACTGATCCTGCTCATTCATTAAGTGATTCTTTTGCTCAGGTAATTATTAATGCGCCACAAAAAAAATATGAACTCGAACCATTTTTTATAGGTTTTAGAGATATTTTTCTTCAGTAGTTTTGTTATGCTGGAATGTTGTATAAAAATTTATGTTTCGATTAGGATTTGACAGGGGGAAAACTTGTTCCGGTTGAAGGAGTGAATTCTCCATTATATGCTCTTGAGGTAATATTTTTTACCAAACAGTTTGATATTGCTTCTTTGGTGTTTTGCTGAACTGCATGTTGTTGTTTAATTGTTTTGTATTGAACCTTTGATTGTTTGATGACAGATAAACCCTGATAAATCAATGGAAGAATTCCGGACAGCAGGTCAAAAGCTTGGAGGTGGGGGTGCTAAGAGTTTGATGCAAAGCATGGGACTTGGAGTGGTTGCTGACCAGGTAGTTTGTACATTTAGTTTTGAGTGCTTTTGAGTGTATTTGTGCATATGGCTTTGTATGCATATGATTAAGGTTTTTTAACCACAGTTGCATAGAAGTTGTTGATCCCTTATATTGTGGTAGCAATGCAGTTGCAGAAACATGAAAAACATTGACGTTACGGTCCTGGACTGTTTTTCAAACCTTGCATATGATGTGATTATTTTTTATTTTTTTTATCTAGTTTGTTCTGTTATTGTCGGAACATATACTATATAATAGTATTCAGTTCTGATATTTGTTTGCGCCTTTTTATAGTTATGTATTTATATGACTAACCAACAAATAATCACTTCATGAGTATTCAGTTCTGATATTTGTTTGCGCCTTTTTATAGTTATGTATTTATATGACTAACCAACAATTAATCACTTCATGAAAGTAGCAAACGATTTGTTGATTTAAATTTATCCCCTATTAAGATAAAAGTAACATTTGACGGCAGGTCCTCAGCTACTATTGACTATTACTAAAGACACAAATTAGAAATTGTTAGATCTTTGAAGCAAGTTTCTTGAAATTTTAGACATAGTTTTAAAAGTTTGGTGCTGCAATGACTTCAGATTAAATGTTGTTAACATTCACTTATCTTGCTAATGACGTTGCTGTAGTTAGGGGACCTTAATCTTGAAGAGCTGTTGCACACTCCTCCACCTGGAACAGATGAAATCATTGCAATTGCTAAGGCATGTAGAATTGTTTATTTCCTTTTTTATGTATTTTAAATACAAGCATTGAGGATATTAAGCTCAGAATGAAAAATGTGCTTTGTTTATGTTTCCTGATTATGCTGTTTTGATTCAGGTGATGCAATTTCTTGAGTCTGAAGAATATAGTATGTTCAGTCGGATAGTTTTTGATACAGCACCAACGGTCCGTAACAATTATTAGTTCTTTTACAACGTGTATATGAAAATTTAGGAAAAAAATATGATTGTTTATGAATATCTCAATAGGGTCATACACTTCGGCTACTATCATTGCCTGACTTCTTGGATGGATCTATAGGCAAACTTATGAAGGTATAATTCATATCCACAATCAACTTTATATTCAACTAGGCTTGATCATCTTCCTCTCTACTAGAATTTTACTAAATCAATTGCTCTGTCCAGATGAAGATGAAATTAGGTTCAGTTTTCAAATCCTTGTTGGGAAAAGAACAGCCTCAAAACAATCCTGTAAGCTATTTTTTTTTTTTTTTTCTGGAGAAATCCTGTAAGCTTTTCTGTTTTTATAATAATATTATTCTACCTTTACAAAATTTTAATTATTTTGTATTTGAACTTGTAGTTAGACAAACTTGAAAAGCTCAAGGAGAGAGTGGCAAAAATACGGGATCTTTTCCATAATTCAGACACTACCGAATTCATAATAGTGACGATTCCTACGGTAATGCGAAACTTCTGTTCTCAATACTGCTTATAGTGGACTGGAAACTGAAATATTAAAGTTGAAACAAAAATTCTCGGTGATCGGCATTAATTTGTGCCATGTTCTTAGTGCTGCTTCTTCATTTTCGGGTCAAAGACTCTGAAGTGTCATTTACTGATACGTTTTTGGATAACCAAATTTGATTCTTTCAGATTATTAGAAATCGTGGTTGGGCCTAACACAACCCCACAAAACCGGCTTGTGAGGTGAGGATTGCCCCCACTTATAAACAAATTGTCAGGCCAACTCCTAACCGATGTGGGACTCTTAACACACCCCCTCACGCTCAGGATTACACATCTGAAGCGTGAACATAAATGACGGGTGGCCCGATAACGGAAACCTGATAACAGGTGGCCCAAACAATCGTGAAGAGGCTCTGATACCATGTTGTAATTTGGGGCCTAACTCATCCTTACAAAACCGGCTTGTAAGGTGAGGATTACCTTCTCTTTATATACTCTTCTCAAGAGTCTTGTCTATCCGATGTGGGACTTGGGTTTTTCCCAATACACCCCCCTCATGCCCAGCACTCTTTAGGCTTGGTGCGTGAATAGGTTTAGGCGGCCCTTGAATTCGACAAGCTCTGATACCATATTAGAAATCGTGGTTGGGCCTAACATAACCCCACAAAACCGGCTTGTGAGGTGAGGATTGCCCCCACTTATAAACAAATTGTCAGGCCAACTCCTAACCGATGTGGGACTCTTAACATGGTATCAGAGCCTATCTGTTGAAATTTTGGGGCCTAACTCATCCTTACAAAACCGGCTTGTAAGGTGAGGAGTGCCTCCTCTTTATAAACTCTGATCAAGCTTCCAATCTAACCGATGTGGGACTAAATCCACCCCCTCAAAGACAAGCCAACATAAGGCAACTTGGGGCAGATCGAATCGCAATTTTAAGGTGGAATTACCAACCCACCCCCTCACATTCGGGGTGGGATTTCCAACGCACCTGAGGTGGAATTACCAACCCACCCCCTCATATTCAGGGCAGGATTTCCAACACTATCCAAGATCTACCGTTGTCGGGATTCCGCATTGCCACGCTTCATGCCCATTGGGCCCGAGCGTGAGGGGGTGTGTTGGAAATCCTGCCCTGAATATGAGGGGGTGGGTTGGTAATTCCACCTCAGGTGCGTTGGAAATCCCACCCCGAATGTGAGGGGGTGGGTTGGTAATTCCACCTTAAAATTGCGATTCGATCTGCCCCAAGTTGCCTTATGTTGGCTTGTCTTTGAGGGGGTGGATTTAGTCCCACATCGGTTAGATTGGAAGCTTGATCAGAGTTTATAAAGAGGAGGCACTCCTCACCTTACAAGCCGGTTTTGTAAGGATGAGTTAGGCCCCAAAATTTCAACACAGATTTTAGTAAGTAGCTTTGAATTTTTATCATGTGCATGCAATTTTTGAAATGGAAGCCTTTTAAGTGAGTAAATTTTATTTATACTTTCAAAACTTAAACAACTACAAGACTTAAAAATTAATTTATTTTTAGAGGAAAAAGGCAGTTCCTGTGAATATTCTTGTGCAAGCCTTACCATGTTGTAGACAAGTAAACTATGCTTTCAAAAGTGTTGTGTTGACGACCTGCAATGTCAGTTATCATCATTTGTTTTGGTAGTTTCTGGTTATTCATTCCAGAAAACATTTGATCTGGCCTACATAAATTCAGGCATTGTTGCTTGGCATAAGGCTTTGTATCATGTGGTTCTAGCTGAACATCATGAGCTAAGACTTGGTTAATTCTGCTAATCAAGCATGAGTGAGAATGTGGCAGTGTTTTATGAAATGCATTGCGTTCAACTGTAATTAATATCTCTAGCAAAATTTATCAACTGGGCTTGGTTTATCGTCCTCAAATCTGATTGTAAAATACTTTTGTCTGTTTTTTACCTCTTTTATTACCGTTATTTTAGTTTATCTTATATACGGTTTTTACATTTCCCGTTGTGATTGTTCGATTATGATCTCTTCAAGGTTATGGCAATTAGTGAATCATCAAGGTTACATGCATCCTTAAAGAACGAAAGTGTACCTGTTAAAAGACTAATCGTTAATCAGGTCTTACCTCCTACGACGGGCTGCAAGTTTTGTTCGATGAAACTAAAGGTAATCAGAAATTATTCGTCCATCTTTCTATGCCTTCAATGCTACATTCATATATCTTTGGGGTTTTCACACTATTATTGATCGAACATTTTTTGTTAGAGTTTTGTTTTGATTGTTGTATTCAAATATAAAAAATTATTAGGTTTCATTAGTTATTACCTAAGCAATAAATTATAGGATTGCAGATTTCGGGAAGACAGTGTATGGATACATGAGAAGTGAAAACATGAAATATCCAATTTGGTCCCTGAAATTGTAGGATTGTATCAACCTAGTCACTCGTATTATCAATATTTCAAAATGATCCTTAGAATTGCAAAATGTTAATCCTGTTTGTCCTTTTATTCAGATCTGTTGTCGATCACACTCCTAAAATCATTCACTTAGTTTTAAATGCATCTTTGACTCTGCCAACTTAATGCCATTATAAGTCCTGCAAATACCAATGGGGGTACAAACCTGATTAACATTTTGCAATTTCAGGGATCATTTTGAAATATTGATACAATAGAGGACTAAGTTGATACAAATACTACAATTTTAGGGAACATGTCTTAGCATTTGAATCATAGTGCTTGCTATAAGAACCTTACAAAAGGCTGGTTCCAGTGATAATGATAGGTTGATTTACACAGTTCAGCTTGCAAGTTTTAGCCAACTCAATATGTTGTACCTTGTATTTAACACTTCAAAAGCTGCTTAAATTTACTATTCTTAAGTAAATATAGTAGTTTGCTCAAAAAAAAAATTAAAACGTAAATATAGTAGTATTCTGATAATTGCTTACACAAGGAACAAAATAGGGTATTATATAAACAAACTTTACTGGTTGATTCAAATGCAGGATCAAATGCGCGCAATTGAAACTATCCACAATGATTCAGAACTTGGTGGATTGAGATTATGTCAGGCACCCTTGGTGGATATGGAAATAAGGGGTGTTCCAGCTCTCACATTCATGGGAGATAAGCTTTGGAGATAAAACTTACATCGTAGATAATTCACGAATTTCAGGAACGTGGATCACATTATAGAGATGCTGTTAAATTTTTTTAGGAAGTTTAGAGACTACTCTAGCATTCTTTCAAGCAGTGAAATGGGGTACTAACAGTTTGTTACATTATCTATTTTAAGTTTTAGATGTTAGTCTCTCTTTTCTTGTTTATTGAATGGTACTATCTGATAAGGCAACAAATGTATGTTACAACTAGCAATTCATGCATATCTTTATTGAAAGAATAGAATAATTTATAGATACATTGATAGTGTGATATCATACATTTGGCTGCTGTCACCACCAAACCAATTGGTGTAGGAATGAATGGTATTGTTAAACTAAAAAACTGTTGAACTATACTGTGTTATGCCGAGCTTGCTGTTGAAGCATATAAGAAACTAATAATTGCATTGAAAACAACAATTAGTGAGAATGGTATCGTCTAAGGAAGTCTAATGCTACTTTATCCACATCTAACAATTTTTGTCGAACTCGCTCTGATAATCTTCTATTTCTATACCTGGATACAACACACGTCACATTGCTTTACTAGTTGGTGAACACAGTTCATGACTCATGAGTTGTAGTACCAGACAGAGTATTGGACATGTATAGTCTTTAATTTGTCCAAATAAAAAACCAGAGGGATTGAATGCTGAAACTATTTCTTCTGGAAGGTTATCATACAAAAAAATGCAAGCATTCGGCTGATTATTCCTGTGACAATAAGGAGTACTAAACATTGGTACCAGTGTTTGAGATCATAGCCGTATGAGTGGAGTGCACCACATCGGCTTATTAACCAAACTCCGGAATATCTACATGGCAACAAAAAAGTCATAAATTAGTCGGCACAAATAAGTCTAGACATAAGATCAAATGTGAAGCACATATACAGACACTGACTCATGGACATTGATAAATTAGAAGTGATTGTATATAATAACGACTGTCAGTGGTAGACATCGAAATGTGTTTGACACTCATACATGTCTTAAGTCTAAGTATCAGTGCTGCATATTAAATCAGCAAATGAGCGAGCAAAGGTCAGAATCCAAACCTCTTGGCATTTGATATAACAAATGCTTCAAGAGACCACTTGGTGTAGCACAAGTCAGATAGAAATTTCACATATTTGCTATCCTCTTCATTATCATAAGTTGCTAGGAGAGTCAAAACTACCGGTAGTAACACTGACCACTGCATATCATAACACAAGAAATAGCTGGTAACTAAGAGTGAGGAAGGCTAACCACATCAACTAACTATAGTTGAAATGCTTACCAGCTGGGCTGGACCTGGTTGAAGAAAGATTGCCAACACATAAGCTATGCCAGTGACACAATATACCAAACATAGTAGAACAATGTAGTTATCTGTGAAAGATGATCTTGGATTGTTGAAGAAATAGAACATGGAGAGGTAAACCAGAGGTTTGATGATTGTACTGAAATGGTCAACCGTATCCTTTGAGAGAAAGTAAGCGAGGCTACTCATACCCGAAGCGCTTTCTCTCCAATAATGCAACTTATCTAATGAGAATGATCTCAGAGCTGCAATCTTGGAAAGGAGTGCTGGAAATAAAGACATTATTAGGTCACAATGAAGTGTTGAGGGTATATTTGGTTTGAGAAAACAGGTTGAAAATAAGGTGTCAATTTTGTAACCAAAAGTTAAAATAGAAAATAAAGAACAAAACATATTTTGATACTAACTAGGCCCTAACAAATTCAGATGAAACTTACATACTGCTATTACGGTGTATGTATAACCGGTTGCTCCAAACGATTCATCACTCACTTTGGCAAGCGTTCCTAAGCAAACACCAGCTAGCAGCAAAATCAGAAAATCTACAGCTTGTGTTCTAGCTTCTCGCAACCGCTGCTTACCAGCTCTGCATGGAACCAATTAAGATCAAATCAAAAAACAATTTTTGATGACAATTAGCTGAAATATCCTGAGTCTTGTGACTTGCCTTCCAAGAAAGTATCTATATTGTGTGAAAGATCCAGGTGTATTTCTATTGGACAAATCGTTTGAATTATAGAGGTTGAGTTGAAGGTTGTCTCTCTTCATCTCAACGTTGCATTTCACATCCTGCCAAAGTTCTCCAGCAAAAGAGGGTGCGACAGTAAGCTTTGCATTAGGGTTAGGTGCTCCTTGTGTTGGAATATTACCAGTTTGAGCAGACATTCCTTCGATTAGGTGCAGCATATCCATAGGCACAGAATATCCATTATGAAGCATCCATCTAACTGGTAGTTGTTTATGGGTCACTCCTGAGCCTGCACTTGGTTTTATTATTCCTTCTAAAATGTCAATGTAGTAATCTGGAGGGTTGACACGGTCAGGTACAACAATTCCGATGCCAGAGAAGTATTCTTCTACTTTGTTCACAGGTCCATGATACACTGTAAGACCTCCTTTAGCTAGCAGTATAAAATCATCAAACATCCGGAACAATGTGTAACTGGACATCACATGAAAAAAGTAATCAAAATGCTTATATTAATTTTGTTTGCATGGCACCATTGCATAACTCAAGATTCAATTTGATTTCTATGACATAACTGTTTTCATATTTCAAATATGAGGCACGTTACCAATTCAACTGTGTTCCACACTCTATTATTGGTTGAAATTCATAGTGAGATTAATACAAATTTTAATTAATAATAGAGATTATTGTTGAAAGAGGGTTAGTGAGTGTGTCGATATAACAATTATCATTCTTGATGTCCACAGAGTACTTGTTAGCATTTTCTACTGAAAGTTACCTCGGTTGGTGAAGGACCATGCATATGTTTACTCCTTCAAGAGCCTCGCGTCTAAGTGCTCTAAGAAGTAACTGAGAAGATGAACTGTCCAAACCGGATGTAGGTTCATCCAAAATTAGAAGGGAAGGTTCCATAACCATTTCTAGTCCGACGTTTACTCTCTTCCTTTGACCTCCAGAGATTCCACGTCTCTCCACTGTCCCAACCAAAGAATCCCTTATTGCCTGCAGACCCAAGGATTCAATGACTCTTTCAACCACTAACACTTTCTCTTCTTTCGGTAGATCGGCCGAGAGTCTACAATGGCATAAATGTAGTAAAATGTGAGAGGAAAATAAACATTGGTGGTAACGATGAACATATATTCTAAGTCTTAACTCGGTCATCTGAAAGGCACGTGGATGAGTATGCTAGGCTAAACAAATACCACCTTAAGTACGTGTTAAGTGTTGTCAAATAGAGACTACTGCATAGTGAAATTTGTTTTGCGATATGCTATTTAAAAATTGCTAATTTCAGCGATTTGGGATTGACAACACTGTACTTGCTAACATGCATAATGAGACAAGAGAATAAGTGATGGATTTCACTGTGGCATACCTGCATCTGGCACTAAACCATAGATTCTCCTCCACTGTCAAATTGCCATGGACAATATCATCTTGTGGAACAAAGCCAATGATCCTCTTGAAGGATCGAATAGATGATTCCTGACCATTTACAAGAACTTGACCAGTTGTGTAGCAACCAGCTGCTTTTCCAGTTAAAGCAGAAAGAAATGTTGTCTTACCAGCCCCAGATGGTCCCATGACTGCAGAAACTCGACCGGGATGTAACTTACCGGTCACACATCTTAATAGATGTTTGTTTTTCCCTTTCAAAGTGAGTGTCAAGTCTTTAAAAGCAACCTCAATTGTAGGCCTTTTCCTTATATCAATGTCACTAGCCATTGAAATCACCCCAGAGAATGTTAAGTTCTTATTTTGTTCCTGCATCGCCTTTTCTTTTTCAATCTGACCATATGCATACTTGAAAATTTGACTCTGAGTATGCAACGCCTTACCCCTTGGTGCTTGCTTTTTCACATTTTTGTCTCCTATTTGCACATTGAACCCTTCTTGACTATCAGGATCTTGCTCAATATCATTTATTATTTTTGAGAGGTTGTTTTTATCCTTTTTCTTTGCTTTTGATGCACCAGCTCCCACAGGTGGTAACACACCTTTGAAATCTGGCATCTTCGATGTTTTTTTGCGAGAAAATGTACGCGATAATTGTGATTGTAGTCCTGATGCGTGCTTTTTAGCCATATCTTTTGCAGTTTTCCATTTTTCGCGCGCTTGTGTTTCTCTTACACTTGCAGCAGCCCTTTCTCTTGATTTTGCTTGTCTTCTTTCTCGAGTCGCAAGAACTTGATCAGAACAGTTGTATATGATAATCAGCATAAAACATAAGCCGGCCTACATAAAAAGTTGAATAGTCAGTTCTTTTTGTGAATGATATCAAGTATCATAAAAAAAGATCGAAAAGAAAAGATTGGTTGTTTCATGTATAGAATAAAAAGTTTAAAGATTACTCACAAAAACAAGGAGACCATATGCAGTAATGTTTTGATTTGCTGACTTAGGCTCACAACTTGCTAGCTTAAAACATCCTGAGGAAGACAAAAATCAAGAAAATAGAAAGGGTCAATGGAATTATTATCTTACAATACATAAACTAAACAGCCTTCACATCCATTTTAGAAGGATATCTCTAATAGATAAATAGTTGCTTTACATATTACCTACATTACCATATTGATTATCAGAAATGCAAAAGGAATACTAGATGCTTCAAGTATTAGACAAGGGTTTCTTATAAGAGTAAACATTTACATGTTTGCCAATTTTAAAGTCTTCGCATAAGATTTACTTTTTTTTACACATTTTAACTACAGACACGACACTGATACATGTCAGACACCAGATAAGTGCTGACACTACATATTACAACAACCAGTGTTGTTGTTTTGGACCAAATACGCAATAAAAACACACCATTAAATACTTGATCAAACACCTAACAACTCACTCCGAAGTTACAATATATAAAATTTCTAGAGAAAAAAAGAATAAGATTGCTATTAAATTCAGTTCACAAAAATAAAATAAATCATGTAAGAGATTTGAACACACTTACTCTCTTGAGCTGTAGAACCTTTTCTGCAGTAAGACCTGCAATTCATATAGAAATAAAAGTATCTCAAAGGAACAATATATGAAAGGTGACTATTACATATATTAGATCAAACAATAAGCAAATGGGAAAGTATTGAAAAAAAAGTGTAGTGAAATAATATTTAGGCCATAGTTTTAAATTTTGGTCTGCAACCGTAATTGTGGCTGCGATATAACAGATTTTGAGGTTCCACAAAGGCATCACAACTGCCATTTCAATCGAATCGTCAGTATTTTCTTTCACAAATTAAAGGTTTGTAGCGCAATCGCGATTGCAACCGTAATTTAAAACCATGGTATAGATGGTGAAAAACCAAGTTGGGTGGTTAATACTGGTTTGAGCTAAGGGATTAAAGGAGTTAAAGGTTCAAGGTTCGAATCCTAGTAAGGTGAAATATGCTAACATAACAATTGCTAATATAATTAATGTTGGAAGTAGAAGTTGAGGGAAAAATATGAATACCCTCTACTGCATGGACTTTTTATGGTTGTAGATGGACAGTATGATCCTGCTGAACAGAATACCTCACCACTACTTGTAATGTCTGCCCAAATATCGGCTCCTCCGCAACTATGATTATCTTTTCCAGGAGGTAACTGATAACGATATCTGCAGATTGACTCTGCTGATAAATATTAAAGTGTGCCAAAAACAAGAATGGACAACCAATGGAACTAAAAGGGAAGTACTTACGGTTGACATATTCCACTAGTTTTATTCAGTTCCCCACGCGGACAATATGCGCCCAAAGGACAAGCTTCAATAAAGAACAAAAAAAATATAGTTAGAACATATTGAGAACATAATAAGTTTAATAACTATAAATGAGGTGTAGTTTTTGTTTGTTTGGAGTTAGCGAATCCGGTTCTAAAGTAAATAAAATAAACGCACAAGAAAGCAACGATTGTTCGCGGAGTTCAGCCGGTTATGTCTACGTTTTGACAGCAGAGTGACTATTGTAATTTTTCTATTATGCAATGAATTAGGGTTATAAAGTACTAAGCTTTGTTTAAATAATACAATCACATTAAATACTACATTACGCTGGCGCTTTTGCTCACTCATCAGCGAATATGAGTCATACTTAAGAAGTAGTGTAGTGGAGTGAAAGAGCACAATCAAGAGTGAACACAAATACATAAGCAAAATGAAATCAAAATATATAGTTTTGTAAGGACTTGGATTCTTTGTGGCTGACTTTATGGTGCAGTCGCTGCAGACCATTGGATTAAGAGAGAACGCGACTGCACCATAAAACCGACTGGAGAGGATTCATTTTGAGCATTGTAATCGATGGTTGTCATATTGTATTGAATAAGCTTATATGCTTACGTATCATGCAAGTAATGCCGCGAGGACAAAAGAACCCTTCGCAACAAGGTTGGCAATCAGCCGATCTAACAGGTATTTCCTTCTTCTTACTCTCAAGATCAACCTTCTGATTAGCTTTGCATCCCCAACCAGGTTCACATCCATTAACCCAGGAACTCAAATTACAGTTTATGTTAGGCTTCAAGAAGTTTGCTTTGGCTTTTCCAGACCCTGCAGACTTGTCCCCCGAAACAAAACTTCTGGCATAGGCTTCTATTTCTCCGGCTGTGCACATTCTTTGTGTAATATCTCCTGAAAATAGTTTCACCATAAACAATCACATAATGATACTGTCAAAAAATTGATAACATATAGTGTACGAAAAATTTCACTAAGAGCAACCCAGTGCACGAAAGCTCCCGCATACGCAGGGTTCGGGAAGGGGTCCCACCATTTTGGTGCATTGTACGCAGTCTTACTCTGTTTTTTACGCAAGAGGCTGTTTCCAGGACTTGAATCCTACACACTTTGCAAGATTAAATGTATTCTTCTTTTTCTATCCAATATTTAGTGTACCTTAAAGCTTTAAACCTATGACTAATCGGTGCGTGGTTGTGGCTGGCCAAACATATCTTTGATATCACCATAATGAAACTTGAGAGTACCAGGTCGACCCTATTCTTCGTCTCGTGCATGTGATCATTCTCAATAGTGATATGGGTATATTGATATCAAGGTTTTAAATTATGTACATGTTGTAGAAAATTGCGTTGTCTAGATAATTGATATTAAGGAGAATTACGGCCAAATATATGCAAACACAATTGTGGCCGCGATGCAAGTGGTGGAGACATACAAAAATGAATATGACATACCATATTTTAAAAACTTGAAATGCAAGAAAAAGGGTTCTCCAAAGGATTGAATTTAAGTACCTTTCATCTCTTGAGCACATATGGTCAAAAATGTAAGATCTTTGGTGAAATTGAAGGCACCATCCCAATCAGCATCCCTACAAGGAAACCAAAAAACACATATTTGAATCATCAATATATAAGAATTAAGAGAGACAAAGGTACCTATTTGAAAATTTGTGAGAAAAGAAACATATTTAACCATGTGACTCACACATCAAGTATGCAATAACCCAACTCTTTCTTGATTGCACCCTTGAAAACAGATGTAAAACCTGACATGCTATTATACATTTCCTGGGCAAATATCTCAATACCAGCACCTGAACCACCAACATCACCATCATCATTGCTTTTTTGACAAGAAACTAGTTGTGGCCCCACAAATACAACAAATATTATAACAACAAAACCATGTTTCCTTATTCTATCTCTTTTGTTCATTTTGGCATCAGAAATATTTGTTTTTGTCTTTCTTTTTTTTTTGGTTTATTTATTTACAATTGGGAAGATTTATTATTAACATGATAAAAGGTGAAATTCAAAGACAGAAACATAGAGATTCATGAAGAACATGGATTGAGAAACATGGAGAGAGACGACAGGGAAAGAGAGAGAAAGAACAAGAGCTGGAATTTCGGTTTTTCCTATGAAGAAATGGCGGCAAGGAGGAAGAGATGGCGATGTATGAGGGAGCAACATTTGCTTGTATCAAAAAATCAAACAAATTTCCATCAATGAATTATACAAAAAAAACATATGAATTACATTCATGGTATAATTAAAGATAAGACAAGTGTCACCTTTTTCTCAAAAAAAAACATATGATTATTAAATTTTGTCATATATTCAACCCCACGTGATTAAAGAAATTGGTTGTTTATTCTTAAATTTTCATTCTCTTAGACCACAAACTAAGTGAGTTCTAAATTGTCAAAATGGGTCTTCATACATTGTAATCCTAAGAACAAAAATGTAGATTTGATCTTTTTGTCTCTTTTTATTTTTTTATTGGATTAGATTTATCTCTCCCTTTTTTTTCCCACAAAAATAAATGAATTTTCAGTTTAATTTGTTCTTATAAAAAAAAAAAAAAAGGAAATTTTGTTGGTAACTTGAAATTTTGTAGGGTAATGGTATCTTGTTGGTAAATTTAAATTTACTTCAAAATAATTAAATATAAAAAATAATGTTACATTAAACGATCAAATGATAAATATTTATTTAAACAAAACTTCGGATAATTTACGAAAAATTAAATATAACAATTGGTCCTTAAATTAAATTTTCTCCAATATCATTTTATGACGTATGTTATGACTCATTCAAATAAAAAATATACACAGGTACGGATCCACAGAAGTATCTATGGGTTGGAGCCCCACCGTCATGCGCTCCCACACATGTGTCTGTGTACATATAATATTTAATATTCACTTAATTTCAATTTTATTTATATTATATAATTAATATCTTGTCCTCTGAAAAAACTATAATACTTATTTTCTTGGAAAGAATAATTATCGTAGTTTAAGTTTATTTAATATTAGCCCATTTGGGTTTGGTCTATTGATTGGCTTAGGATCTTAGAGTGTGCTCCTCTCAAGGTCTTAGGAGAACTTACTCTATGCAATGTGGTGTACAAAATTTGTACAAAGGTAGGTTGGGTACTGATAAGTGTTCAAAATGATCTAATTCATGTGTTAGTTTAGGCATGTTTGATGAGGTGTTTTACAAATTATTGATGGAAAAGGTTCAATTATGTGCCTTAATGTCATTTATGCTTTGCATGCCTTACTTTACCCTAAGGAGCAAGAATTGCCAAAAGTTCACAAGAAAGTCGCCATTAGCAAAAAGCTCGCAGGGAGTTTCGCCATCAGCGAAGCTGGGGGCGAAGTCAGAAGCAGAATTTCAAGAAATTCGCCATTAGCGAAAATGTCGCTATTGGCGAAAATCTCACAGGGAGTTTCGCTATCAGCGTGTTGGAGGTGAAACTCAGGAGGATCAAGTGGATAAGGGCCACGTGGAGCAACTCCATTGGTGCAGAGGCCTATTTCACACATTTCGCTATTGTTAACACATGGGCCACGTGTTACCTAGGTCAAACTCGTCAAACTTTCTGATTTCTCCAAAAACCGAGTTTACCTTCGAGTTTACACGGTTTTGCCACCTAAAAACGTAAACTCGAACGAGTTTACGAGTTAACACTCGATTTGTGGAACAGTGCTTTTATCAAAGACAAAATCTAGAAGAAAATGTCTTTCGAAGGCAAGGTGTGAGGGGTTGATAAAATCAGTCCTCCAAGCTAACCCAACCTATTTTATGAGTCTTTTCACACTTCCAGCTTCTTTTTGTGATGAAACTGAGAAGATGATGAAATTTTTTGGCGGGGTCATTCAAGTGTGAATGATAAGTGTATCTGGTGGTTGTCTTGAGATAAACTTTCTATGCATAAGAAGGATGGAGGTATGAGTTTTACGAGTCTATCTAATTTTAATCTTGCTATGTTAGGAAAATAGGGTTGGCGGATTATGACTAAGCCAAATTCTCTTAGTAAACTTTATAAAGCAATGTATTATCCTATATGCAATTTCCTTGAAACAACCGTAGGTCATAAGTCTAGTTTTGTTTGGAGAAGTATGAGCAAGTCTAAATTCATTCTTAAGAGAAGTATGTAGCACTTGCATGTTGCGTTTTGTGGAGTATTCGGAAACAAGGAATAATAAAATCTAGAATGATGTTATTGATGCGCAATCCTTTGTGGTAGAAATGGCCAAATCATTACTCTTTTTGATTGGAAAGTAGCGCGGAAGGTAAGTCACATTACAATTACAATTAAGGGCATGTAGACATTAATATTGGAGAAGCATTTGGTCTATTATCGGCTCTAGAGTAGGTGCATGAACTCAATTTATGACATGTTGACTTCGAGCTCAATTCTAAATAAGTGGTAGATAGTTTTTTGTCCCTGCAAGCACGATTTCATTGAATTCAAGGCTATTATTGATCTTTGTAGAGCTCTTTTTGATCATATTTATGAAAGCTCTAGTGTAGAGTTTATAAGGTGACAAGTAAATGAGGTTGTCCATGAATTAGCTAAGGCGGTCACATTATCAGCTAGTTTTCGAATTTTGATTGACATACCAAATTGTATTGAACATATTTTAAGTAATGATATAAGTTAAGTCCTTTTCCTTAAAAAAAAATAAAAAAATCATTACTAACATATATGTCTTTCCGCTTTTTCCATGAAAATAATGGAAGTTATGGGTTTAACTAATTAATTTAAAAATTAAGTCATTTAATTAGTAATAATAAATGGTATAATGTAAAAAACTAAGCAACGGATAAAATTGGAAGAAAAAAATGAAGAGATGTGAATTTTGGAATATAATATGTTCAATCACTTTTGAAAAATAAGTTTAAAATATGCTCTTGTTATAAAATCAAATGATATTATAAAAATGATAAAGTAGTAATTGGAAAAGTTTAAATGAAGGGGGTTGATGAAATGGTGAGGCGTGGAGTGACGTAGGAGATTGTTCGTTTGGGAGGAGGAGATGTCGAGGGAGTGTGTTAAGTGGTTAACTTCAATTGTATTGCAGGTTGATGTCGGGGTCGTTGGGTTTGGAAATTGAAATCATCCAAATGTTATACGGTTACCAGTGCTTATAACAACTTAATTATAGTTGAAGACACAACTTTTCCGGCTAATAATCAGGGTTTATGGTTAAAAGTGGTTAACCGCTTAAAGTTAAAACTAAGGACAACTTGGTCAAGAGACATAATATTGATACAAGGGATCAAAATTGTTCGACAAGTTATGATGGAAGACAATGACTATTTATTTCTTAACTGTGATTTTTTTTCTTGTTGTAGATTACGGTCGTTAAATTGGCCGGGTTTATCGATGGCTCTTCAAGGTAATGTTTAGGATCATTTTTTTTGCAGTTTGGTTATTTTGGGGGTTTTCAAAAAATGTTTGTTTAACACTTGAAATTTTTTCCTTTCATTTTGTAAGAGTTTTAGAATCAAAATCATCATGTAATAAACGCATATAAATACAATACAAAAATGATATGTAAGGCAGATGAATTTTGATAAAAATAAATAATAAAAAAAAAACCACTTGATGTGAATTTGGGAGCCACGTTTTCTTGTGGCGACCTCCATCATACTATATATCTTCTTTGGATTGGGAAATTATATTGGCTTCCATTTCTGTCCATTTTCTTCGTTTTTACTATTTTTTTTTTTCAAATTTCATTCAACATAATCACAAAAATTCAAAATTACAACCCTCTTTTTCTTTATCTCTCTCCATACACATATAAAAAAGAATATCGGTCACTTTACTTTCTGTTTAACTAAATAAATCAACTTTAGGAGCAACTTCTTCATTTTCTTCTTCCTCTCTTTTCGATAAACAGGGTCTTTGGACTGAGTAGCCTCATCCCATTTTTCTTAAGATTTTCTGATCGGATTTCATGTTTTGAACCTACATATTTATGAATTTCATTTGTGTTCTCATCTCCATAATATATATATATATATATATATATATATATATATATATATATATAAATAGCTTAAAAAATAGATAATTGAAATAAAGAACCTAAAACAATATATGAAATTTAATAATAGTTTTTAATGTTAAATAAGTAAATAGTCCTTATTAATAATTAGAATTTCGTTTTTTTTTCCCTACAAAATAAAACAACCCTTTTTAGTTTCTCAAAAATTTTCCGTCAACATTTCAGTCTCTGTAAAAATTTTCATCAGCATTTTTAGTCCCCGTAAAAAAATTTATGTCAAATTTTTTGGTCCCTAAAAAACTAAAAGAAAATATCACATGGACTAAAAGTTCTATTACTTTTTGCAGAGACTAAAAATATAATTATGAATATTTATAGAATCATTTACTTAGTTAACAATAATTTTTATTATGCCATTTATTTATTGGGAATTCACACTACATGTGACTTTTTCATGACCTGGTAGGTATGCTTTGTTCAAATCTAAAAAAATTCTCAGGATCAACCTTAGTTTTCACACTAACTAATCTTTCAAAATTTCCTTTAAAAAACTTGCTTCCATATGTTCTAGCAATGTCCATTTTTGTTACATTACTTGGATGATTGGCACCAATATCACCATCTCTGTAGTTGAGGAATGCCTCCCTCGGTGAATTTGAAACATAGGGTGTCATGAACTCATAAACTGACCTTGAAAAATTCACATGGCGTTCAATAGCTTGAGAAGATTCATTAATCCAATTATTATAGTACAAAATCAAGAACAAGTTCCCTGCTCTATGAGGAAATGGTGTTTCTGATGGCAATATTTCTTCCATCCTTCCACCGTAAGGATTCCATTGCATAAGCAAACTTTCACCTTTAATTATCAATTCCCATATACATTCTATAATTTCTTTTGGAATAGGTTTCTTCACATAATCTGATTGACCTTTGATATAAGTTGGTTGAGGATCTTTTGGTTCATCCAATAGTACTTCAAGAGGAGTACCAATTGGCTTATCATACCAAAAAAGAGTGGAATTAACCCAAGGCATTGAAAAGCAATCACTTTTTTTCAACCCTAATTCAGGGAAACTTTCATTCACCAAAGGTAAAAGTCTTTCAATTGTCCCCAAAAATTGACCAATGAAACTAACTTGTACTATCTTTTGACCAATGTGAACAACATTAAACTGCAGTCTAATAAAAAGATCTTTATGCAATTTTGGTGCAATTAATTGCCATTTGTAAACAACATCAGTTACATTTTCATTCACATTCCTCTTCACATTAAAAACAGTAACCTGTGAGGTTACTTGAACCAATTTGAGTTTCCAAGACAAAATAACACCATAACTAGCACCACCACCACCTCTTATAGCCCAAAAAAGATCTTCTCCCATTGATTTTCTATCAAGGATATTACCATTCACATCAACAATTTTTGCGTCAATAATATTATCAACAGAAAGACCAAATTTTCTCATCATATTTCCATATCCACCACCAGAAAAATGACCACCAGCTCCGACAGAAAAACAAACGCCGGATGGGAAAGCAAGAGAGTTATTTTTCTTTCCAATGGTATAATAAAGCTTTCCAAGTGTTGCACCTGATTCAACCCATGCTGTTTCTTCTTGTAAATTGACATCAACTGAATTGAGATGAAGCAAGTCAATTATAACAAAAGGCACGTCTGATACATATGAGAAACCTTCAAAGTCGTGGCCGCCACTTCGGATTCTGATCTGAATTTTGTTACTTTTGAGGCATTGAATTGTTGCTTGGACATGAGAATCATCTTTTGCAGTTATAATTGCCAAAGGTTTTGGTGTTGTTGTTTTAAATCTCTTGTTTTGTATTTTCATGTTGAGGATGGTTGAGAATGAGATATTGTTTGGAGTGTAAATGATATCAGAGATAGAGGAATTCAAAGATTGAGAAAAGCAATTGAGAAAATTTTGAAAGGGTGATTGTGATGTTGTTGTTGAAATAGACATGACAATTGTTAAAGTTATGAAGAGAAAAGACAATTTCCCCATTGTTTCTATGCTATGATAGCAACGTGGTTTGTAATTTTTTGTGAATCTCTGTGTATCATTGAACTCTATATATATATATTGATGCATCATTTACTTTTCTAACATTAGTGTCTTAATAATATATATTTTTTAATAGACGAAATGACAATAGTAATTGGAAACTTATACAAACAAGTGTGGAAGTCAGGGTTCGAACCCCAATTATGGCATCTCGTCTAAATTTTTTGATATTTTTACCGGTTGAATTAAGACTTGTAGATATCTTAATAATATTTTGTGTCTTTTAATGAAGAAAGCAAAATATTAATTTTTTGTCTTGTCTTTTTATTAATTTTTCATATCTACTAAAATTTTAAAAATAAAGTCCGAAATATTTAGTATATAAATCCGACAAGTTTAAAATAAATAGACTAATAACATTTCATTTCAAAATAAATTGCCAGAAATTTAAGGCTTTTTTTTTCTTTCTCTTTTCCCTTTCCTCATCATCTTCTTCCTATGACATTCATTCAAACCCGGTAAAAAAACTAAGAACCTTGAAATATAATTTTTTTTTTTTTTTAAATCCTTCAAATTCAAATTTGACCTTAATACCTTTTTGTTTATCTCAATTGAAAGAGGGAAAATAAATAGTAAACGTATTTTCCTCTCTTTTCCCTTTTCTTATTCCCCTTATTTATATATCCTTAGCGAAAAAAGTATATTCTTTTTCTGACATCGTTGTGTTTTTTGTTTCGTCTTGGTGGTGTTCATCTGTTGTCAAATCTTCTTCATCGGCGTGTTGTTAGTTTACGTGAGTCTCCGACTGCTTGGGTATGTGTTTTTTTATGCTTTTGTTTGTTTTCTGGTGTATGGTTCAGAGAATGACGGGTTGGTTGAAGATTATTGCTTCCTTTTGATGTGGTTCAGTTTCAAAAACTCGAAAGGGTCTGTTTGGTTACTCACGAATTGGACTCATCCCTCGACCTGGGTTCTTATGCGTATGATTGAAACATGTTGTGGTTGGTGGTATGACCTCTTCGATTCTTCGATCTTCCAGATCTGTTGAGATCTGCAGGTTTCAAGGCGTCGTATCTGCCTCTATTCTAGTACTGCCTTTTTATCGGTGTTAATCCATGTGACTGTTCTTGAAATGTTAAGCTCGAAAAAGCTTTTATGCTTGATGTTGTGTTCAGAGAGTTGTTGACACTTGGATTTTCATATCGTTTTGGCGGTTAATCCATTCCCCATATTTAAACCCCAACTTTTGTAGATGTTCGCTCTTCATATTTTTTGTAACTTGATTTCACGTTGGTATGGGGTTCTCTGTGTGTTAGCTTGTATTTTTGACAGGCTACAATAAATGCAGTCAACTCAGTTCGACTGGTTTTTTCAACTGCCTTTAGATGCTGACGACAATGATATTATCTATTTCGACGGGAAGACATGTTCGACGAAGTTCAAAAACGTCTTTTTCTTCTTCTATCTGAAGATACAAACGAAGAAGACATTTTTGGGGGGCAATTTGTTAGCCTGTATTTTCGACAGGCTACAATAAATGCAGTCAACTAAGTTCGACTTAGGTTTTGAAGAAATCTAAATGAGTTCGACTCACAAGCTGGATCATGTTTATGGACTTACAGAGATTTCTCCGTTCGATGGAGAAACTTCGACAAGCAAGCAAGATATCGAAGAGAAGTTGGTGCCAGATCGAAAAGCCAAACAGCAGTTACTGTCGAAGAGATGTCATTTGAAATTCAAAAGATATCTAGGGTAGTTATTGGCGGTTACATTCGACGGTTTCTGTTAGGCAGTTGTGTAGTATAAATAAGATTTTTTTCATCGGAAAAACGGGTCACAATTCGCATACACACAAAAGTTACACACTCAAACTATCTGCATTATAAGAGAAACGAGTAAACAAGTTGTAAATGTATGAATCGGTGTACCACTTTACATTTATTTATTCAATTTAAGTTTATCTTTTGGTTTACATCAAGAACATTCATACTTTCTGTCAAATATTAACACAATATGCCCCAAGATTTACTGCTTGTTATCTTAAGTTAACCGTTTTCGCAAACCAGCGTTTGTTTACCAAAAACACACTGTGTTACACTTATGATAAGTGAATTTTTATCAAGATAAATTAAGATTGGTCTACTTGATTTGTTTAGATTGTACCTGGCCAATCTAATACCCTTAGTCTATGGGATCTCTTTCTTTTTATCAACATAATTTTCCTTTTACTTAAAAAAAGTGAAGGAGTATACTTATTAACAAAAAAAAAAAGTGAAGAAAGAAATCAGATGAGCCCTTCATCATACCTAACACCACACCAGCAACTATGGTGTGTATCAAATGCTCATGAGGCAGGAGATGCACTTTCACGATGACTTCTCGGACGCGGTGTGGCATAAAAGTGTTCCTTTGAAGGTCTCTATTTGTGTGTGGCGTCTATTACGCAATAGGTGGCCAACAAAGGACAACTTAAGGCGTCGTGGAATTATTTCATTGGACTCTCAACTGTGTGTTTCAGGGTGTGGTCAAATTGAATCAACAGATCATTTAATTATTCATTGTCCTATTTTTGGTTCTCTTTGGCAACACGTGAAAAATTGGCTTGGTGTGTATTTTGTGGATCCCCAAAATGTTATGGATCATTGTCAGCAATTCAGGTTCTCCACCGGTGGTTATTCTCCTCGTCGGTCATTCCTTCACATGATTTGACTTTGTTGTATTTGGGTCATTTGGAATGAACAGAATCAGAGGTTGTTTTCAAATAAAGTTAAATCAATTATACAGCTTTTGGAAAAGGTAAAATTCACTTCTCTTACTTGGTTGAAATCTAAGAATGTTTGCTTTCCTTTTGGTTATCATATGTGGTGGCAATATATTGGGTATTTGAGTATTGGCTTCATTGTTGTTAAAACAAATACTCATGTATAATGTTGGATAGGATGTTCCAACATCTTGGCACAATTCAATGTGTCCTGCTTATGTGGCTTGGTTTACGCAATCCTTAAACCACGCCCTATTTCTTGTTCACCAAGCAGCGCGTTTTTGTCCAGAATCAGCCGGAAGATTTGTTTCTAAAATATAAACAATATTTTAGGATTCCTTGGTGGTGTGTTTGATGGTTCCTAAAGATGTTCCTACTTTCTAGGAGTTACCATATTTGTGAAATATATTTTCAAAAGAGATTTTGGAAAATATATTTCTGAAGAATATTTGTTTTAATATATTTCTAAAAAGAATATTTGATTCAAATATATGTGTATCCAGAAGAAAGATATTTTTCCAATGGATATTTTATTTGTAAAATATATTTTCAAAAGAGATTTTGAAAAATATATTTTCTAAAGAATATTTGTTTCAATATATTTCTGAAAAGAATATTTGATACAAATATATGTTTAGCCTATGACGAAAAAGCCCATGCTTTGAATGGCTATATAAGGAAGACTTGTACCCTAGTTTTAGTCACGATTTCAATGTTATTGAATTGAATCTTTAGGGTTTCGACTTGTGCTTTATTGTGAGCCTCTCTTTGTATCACCTTGATGCATTGAGTTGGACTTTTAGTTTAGTTGTATTGTATCAAAACCATAGATTGTTAAAAGAATAGTTTTTAGGGTTTTGAGTCGTCTTCCATGTGTGTTCTTCTCTTGTATCGTTTGTGATGCAAGTCTATGACTGTTTATTGAGTTGTAAACTCATGTTCACTACTCCGAAGTTGTGAAGCAAGGAGCTAGGTAGATTGTGCACTACACCAAAGTTGCGAAACAAGGTGCTATTTGTTTGTTTGAAGTTAACTTCATCATTGAGTTTGTGTTTAGGTCTGATAGGTCACAGGGGCTGTGACTGACCATAGGATAGTGAGATGGGATCTCAGATCTAGGAGTTCCTAGGTTGAAGTCTAGACGGGTAGGTCCTAGGTCATAAAGTGTAAACGAGGAGTTTGCTGAGAGCTTTTGAATAAGGACTACACTAGTGTATTTCCTTCCTGGCTTGGTAGCCTCCAGAGTAGGTGACGTTGCACCGAACTGGGTTAACAAACTCACCGTGTTCTTTACTTTCTTGTCATTTATTTTCTTGTTTTTATTTCTGGTTATCGCGTGATGTTGGAACATTGAATGTGACATCACAAACATTAAAACATCATACAGAACGTATTAAAACAAGTGCGCTAGAATTTCACAGTAACTCCTTGTTTGTTTAGGGATTGGCTGACCGTTACCACCTTTTTGTTGTTTCAAGATTGGTTTCTGTAATTTTGTTCTGATCTTTTTGGCACTCCTTGTGCTAGAGAGTAGAATTCTTTGTTTACATATATTTATATCTCATTTTAGTTTGTTCAAAAAAAATTATTTGGCAACCCACCTTATACGGCGTGCATGCAATTGTCCCCACTATGTTTTGATATTTTACTTTAAATGTGTGAGTATATGCTACAATATAGTAAATGTATTTAAACTATAATTTTTTTTGTTGGTTATTTTGATTTTTAAATGTTCTTTAGTTAGTCAGTTTGATCTATAAATATATTTCTGTTTTACAATTTAATCTATAAAATTACTAATAAGAAATATATTTAGAGATTAATTTTCAATTTTGTTACGTTCAATGTATTTTTATTTTTCAATTTAATCTATAAAATTACCAATAAGAAATATATTTAGAGATTAATTTTCAATTTTGTTACATTCAAGAGTGACAACACATCACATGAATGAATTTTCTCTCATAGGAACTATCATTAATCATATATGAAAATGTCTGACATATGAATAGTTAAATAATTGTTTTAGTTATTAAAATAGAGATATATATTTTTGTTGACGTTGAAAATAAAAAAATCATTCCATGATTTTAAAATATAAAAGATTACAAAGATAATTATATACATATATTCAAAATTCATGGGTCCGTCTCTATAATCCTCCGATAACCAATACGGTCGTGCCAAGTGCCAACAACGCACCACACTACCATTCTTCTCCTCTCTCTGAGCTATATATTTCCATCCGACTAACAAACTGCCACAAACTTCATTGAACTACCGTTACCTTCACGGCGTTCCACCGTTGTCCTGTTGTATCCTCTGTCTGCTCTAAAGTCTCAATACATTGTGTGAAACCCTACGTATAAGTTGCAAAGCTTATGTGTTAAAAAAATGATTAAAAAGAATTTACAAAATATACATATTTAATATTTATTGTAGTGTGGCTGAGAATGGACGAAAAGAATGCCTAATTCTTAAGTAGCCCAATAATACAAAGCTGAAA
Source organism: Medicago truncatula (assembly GCF_003473485.1). NCBI lineage: Eukaryota > Viridiplantae > Streptophyta > Magnoliopsida > Fabales > Fabaceae > Medicago > Medicago truncatula. Next base: position 29,590,023 of record NC_053045.1, on the reverse strand, counting down.
TTGTTACGTGAGAAAGCACACAAGAAATAGGCAGACTTGAACGGAGGACATACGGCACAGATATGAACATATGGTGTATAATTAATTATGCTATGTTCATCACAATGAATGGTTACGGTGGATCAAATGCTTCTTTCATGTGTTTGAATTCCAATAAGGAGTAGGTAACCCTTCACAAAATTGATTATTGCAAATTTATAGGTAAGGCTAGTTAATGGAACTCAAGATTAATTGGGTAAGGACTAAGGAGAGGTTATATTGATCATAATTCAGTTCCTTATTTAAGTCGGTATTTAGGTACAAATATGTTGGTACTCTATATTTTTCTATCTAATTATCTTGCGTGACCATAATGGTATCTGATTAGGGTTAGGTGAAAGATCGTTATCTATGGTTGACCAAAGCAATTTTTAATAGCAATAAAATACATGATTGAGATCACTACTATCTTTGAAAATATTCACTATGGTCTCTATTATTTTTTTTTTTCACCTTTATATGATCTATGATAGTGGATCCCCTCAAAAATGATAGTGGATATTTTTTTTTTTTGAAGTATAGTGGATATTTTTTTATTACTAAATATATTGAACCTTAAATATGTAATTTATTTGACTATTTGAATACCTGATTTTTTTGAAATTCTCAAATGAAAACTGATGAAGGGGTTAAAGGATTTTAAACTAGTCCCGTGAGCATAGCTCAGTTGATAGGATATTGCATTATTATATGCAGGGGTCGATGTTCGAACTCCGGACATCCCACTTATTCATCTTATAAAGTGAATTCTAGCCACTAGGCTACTTGACCAAAAAAAAAAAAGGATTTTAAACTAGGAATCGAAAAAGAAAATGAGGTTTTTTTGTACAAATTATAGAAGAAGTCTATTCCTTAACTATAACATCGATTCCCAAGCCCCCATATATTGCAATATTGGTAGGAAATTTTGATGTTTGCATTTTTGCTGCTTGTATTTCATTTTGAAGGCATTCTAAATTCCTAATATAAGCTGCATTTTCGTTGTTTCATATTTACTTTCTCTGTTATTTTAAAAATCTCTTTAGTCTCGCAATTTTCAGGAAAGTATTGGTGCATTCATCTTTTTTTATGAAATAGTATATTTATTTTGTTCATTTGTAGACTTGTTCTATGTTGCTAGTATCTACACTATAAAGTTTCATGCTGTTTATTGACAATATTATATTAACTTGAGACACATCCAAAATGAGAAAACTCGGAAATTAGCCTTCGTTCAGAGAAAGAAGGGATTAACAAAGAAAAGTTTTAAATTAATTTCTAGGCAAAATTACATTTTTAGTATCTTAACTTAATTTTAAATAACGTTTCAGCCCTTTATCTTTTCTTTTTTCCAATTCAATCATTTATCTTTTTAAGTGTTAACATTGTTGTCCTTTTTAACAAAAATTCAAAAAACTCATCAAAAAGTTCATATCTTCATCAATAAACTCATATTGTAAAGTATATTAATGAGTAAAATTTCCAGATCATCAATCAACTTAACTATGACTCAACAAACATCAAATGAATACAAATCTCATGTTCCCTCTTTATATGAATGAGTTTTGAAAATAAACTCCTACATCAAATTGGTGAAGGAGATTTGATGTCGATGGGGTTATGGTTAAGTTGATTGAGTTTTGGCTTTTTTATACATTAATATGAATTTTTTGTTTTTCTAGATTCTGGGTCTTTGATGAAGATCTGGATTTTATTGATGAACATTTGAGTTTTTTTTTTTATGAATTTATGATTTTTTTTATTTTAATTACAAAAAAAAGGATAACAATGTTAACATTTGTGGTTTATTTTAACTCATCCCTTGCAATGATCTCAGCAAAACCATGTTGTAAGCGGAAGCTAACACCATAAAGTCATGCTCCAACGCTGAAACATTGTGAATATATGAAAACAAAACCAGCGTGAGTTAGCTCACGTTGGTGTTCAGAACGTGATGCAGTGTGACTTAACTCATGCAGCGTGAGTTAAGTCACACAACGTTTAACATCTACGTGATTTAAGTCACGTGCAGGTAGACATTTTCGAAAGTTCAGTTGGAAGCGAGCAAAATGTGATGGGAGAAGATCAATTTTCTTTCAGTTTTGATAATCATGCTGCTAATAAACTAGGTGATGATAATGATATTGTGAATTGGATTAGTCATGATGATGTGTTTGCATGGCAAGATTTCTCATTTTTGTTTCAAAATGAAAAGAAGAGGATACAACATTGGCAATTTGGCATGAAGGGGATGAATGATTATTTTGTGAATTGGAAATTGATTATTTTGTGTACTTGATCAATTAGTTATTTCCCTTTTTCTTCTTCTCAAAGTTATTTGTCTTTTAAGGGTTAGTTTTCAACTTATTGACAATGCTTCAACGAGTAGTGTTAATGAGTTATTTTGACAATCAACAATTACTTGTTTCAAAATGAGTTTAGTGTGTCAAGCAGTGAAAAATGATTTGCCTTTTAATTTTATTTTCCTTTTAATTATTGTCTTATTAGTTGATTAGCCATATATAACATGTAATCTTATCAACCCTCAACCTCAAACTAACTACACTCTAAACCTTGTGTCCATTAAATTAACAAACTAGTTTTTGCTGCTTGTGTAGAAAATTCACCAAAATGCTCCAAACTTTTGACGCTTAAGCAAAATCTAAATCCTTATGTTAGCAACTCTACATCTTGTCATATAAGGTTAATTTAAATCCAAATTTATAGAAGGACCATCCTTTGAAGGGTATCCGGAGGAATCGCTTAATTGTAACTCACTTGACTGAATATACATATTGTTGGAGTTGGAGAGGAGATGCTATTGTATGATCTGCAAGAAAGTATGGATGAACACAATTAGGAGAAAAGCTTTGTGAAACAATGACGCAAGCATGGACAATGAGACGTAGATACAAAAAATAGAAATGATAGAAACGGACAAAAGAACAAACGGTTGAGCCAACAACAAATATAATGGAAAAAATAAAGTTATACCAAAATACCAGTTCCAAATGCTCATTCCGTCCCTAATTATAAGCACTCTTTGAAAAGAAAAAAGAATTTGTTGCTAAATATAAGCTCTTATACAAATTACTAGATACATTTGTTATTTTTTCCTAAACATACCTCTAATTAATATTACTAATTTGTCTTAATATATATATATATATTTTTATTTTAGAGAAACTTATCTTGAAATATGAAAAGTCAAGTTTAATAAATATACACGCAAAAGACAATTTATATATATGAACGGAGGAAGTATCAATTACCGGAGAAAAACAAACAAAGTTTCTCAATCACTTATCAATGAAACAATAATTTAAAGTTACTTGAATCAGCAGATTCAGAGCCATATGAGTTGGTGGAAGACTTGAGTTTTGGAAATGGTTCACAAGGACATTCTTCCCTTGGTTTCGAGCATACGCCAAAGAAGCAACTTTTTGGGGGCGTTAAAGAGTAGTTTTTGAAGTTAAAAGAGTAATTTTCATGAGTATTGATAGGAATCTAAGCCCAAGGATGACTACTAGGTCCACTAAGAAACCCATTTGGCTCCAAGGCTTTTCATTTAAATAAATATAATAATATTTTGAATAGATATAGATAATTTTGAACAAAACATTTCTATTCAATTGAATCAAATTTCAAAATTATAAATAAATGAACTTATATGCATTATTATTACATCCTCTCATAAAAAATATTTAACTTATCACGGAAAACGTGGTTTGAAAAATGTGATCATACAAGGGTGTGGGCCGGTATCCCACTTATATAGACAAGCTTGTTGTAGCTGCTTCCGTGAAACTCAATATGGATTGAGCAAGTCAATTGGATGACCAGGATCATTTCATGACGATGCTTCTGTGCGGTTAGACGCACATGTGACTTTCCCTAAACGTTCTTAAGGTGGTATAACGTGTTAATGGGTTTGTTGTATTGGCAAAAACTGAACATATATTGTTTAGTTAAGATAATTATGGTACAACTAAGAGAAAAATGATAAAAAAAAATAATGAACTACTTGACTAAACCTACCATAAAAATGCTATTAACATATAAAAAACTATAGTTATATTGTGTCAACTATCAAACAAATCTTTCTTTCTTTCGTTATACGAGCTTATAAGTATTTTTAACGACATACTAGTTTATAAATTATAAACATACTAGTTTATAAATTATAAACTAACTTGTTCATGGTAAAAAAAAAATCAAAGGTTAATGAAAATTGTTGTTGACACATTTCATAAGGCTGAGAAACACGAGTAAAATACGTTTTTGCCGCCTCGGCAGTTAACTGCCGAGGAATTCAAAAATCGGCTGCAGTTAACTGCCGAGGAAAATACGTTTTTACAATCTAAGACGCACCTTTGTTTAACATTTGCTTGCACATGAAAGTAACAATTCATTGCATAACTTTCGGGGAAAACATTTGCAACCGCTTTCATTAAAGACATATCACGGTCGGTCACAATCGCCTTAGACATATTCATCTTTGATGTAAGAAGTTTACGCAACATTTTTAAAACTCAAACAAAGTTTTCCTCTTTCTCATGTGTCACAAATCCAAACCCAACCGAATATGTCAAATCGATCGAAGTGACCCCAACTACCTCAAACATTGGCATCTTGTACATGTTGGTGTTTGTAGGTGGAGTCCATAACCAAAACCGTTGGAAAATTGTTAAACAACTTAACGGATGTTGGATGAGCCCAAAAGATATCTTTGATTTTAGTACTTTCACTTTGTGTTCTTAAGTAATAAGTATAGTTGTGCTCCTCCAACTTCGAGATTAAATATTGCAACGACTTCTTGTCACCTCTATTTGCCTTCCATATTTGTTGACGTTCATTGTACACTTGCTTCACATTTTTATCCAATGTGGTCTTTTGTTCATCAAATGTATCAAAATATTTCTTGGAAGCATCTTGCTCTTGGTCAAGTCACGTACAATCTTCTTGTCGTCCTCCTTTAATCTACCATCAAGAATGTGTCATTCTAAAGCTGGCTCCATCGCATGGTTGTGAACTCCATTAAGAATGTTCAATCCCCATTCCTTTGTTTGCTTACTTTGATATCCACTAATCATGAACAAGCACCCACATTTTCTTGAGCCCGTTCTCGCATGCTTCGGTTTTTTTTTTTCCGGCACTTTGTGAGCTCCACTCATTTCACACACTAGGCGGAACATTGGATTGATCAACCTTGATCTTTGTGTAACAATTGTAAATCCCGCCTTATTTGCTTGACGACGTGCCCACTCAAGCAATTCTTCTCTATCTTTCGACTTAACGTCGTCTGAAAAAAACCTAGTCGTGTCAACTTCGTGGGCTTGAAGTGGGAGGACACCGGAGTCAACATATTCTGAAGCTCCATTAATGTTTGGTTTCGCTTCAACCTTAGGTAGTTTGACATCTCCGAAAAATTCGACAAAATTTGGTTTTGTCTCTCCCGGAACATCTTCCGCGTTCTCTACCATTACTATAATTAAACAACACAAAAATATGAATTAACCACTAACTAATGCATAAACATCAATGCCATAATGAATTAAAACAAAAAAACAAAACAAAAAAAACAGAAGAATTTTTTTTCTAACTGCCGAGGATTCCCATGACAGAGTTCTACGTAACTGATGTAGACACCCATAACAAAACAAAAAAAATGAACGGATTAAAATGCTCAATACCTGTTTTTTTACGTCAAAAGTGTGTTGATACCTCCTATGCTTGATGCTTGAATGATTTTGGATCAAGATTTGATGAAAAAATATTGGATTTGGGAATTGGATGGAAGTGGTATGGAAGTTGACGATGAAAATAGTGTGTATGGGGAGCAGGTGACTGTTTCATCCGATGAAACATATTTCTCGGCAGTTAACTACCGAGGTTTTCCTCTGCGGTTAACTGCAGTCAGTTTTTGAATACCTCGACAGTTAACTGCCGAGAAGACAAAAACGTATTTTACTTGTGTGCCTCAACCTTATCCAATGTGTAAAGAACAATTTTGAAGGTTAATTGGTCATGGTAAAAAAATAATCAAGGGTTAATATGGAGGACCTAACTACTAAGTGACAAATGACAAATTGAAGGGGAGAGGTCATCAACAATTGGTGAAGAGTAGGAGGAGTGTTCTAGAAACTCACTAACTAGTAAAATAAAATATAAAATCCCAAACCCTAAACCCACTTCACTTCGTTGAGTTTCGTTCATTCTATCTCAAACACCATCTTCTTATCCACACTCTCCAAACATGGCTTCAACCAACGCTCTATCCTCAACCTCAATTCTCCGTTCTCCTACCAACCAGGTAACTAACCATTTCCCTTTCATTCATTTTCATTTAATTTCTCCCTAAAGCACTTAACTTCAAAATCGATTATAATTAATTTTCGATTATTTGTTTCAGGCACAAACAAGTCTTAGCAGGAAGGCGAACCAACATGGAAGGGTTAATTACAGACAGAAAGTTAACCGTTTCGTGGTTAAAGCAAGTGCTAAAGATATTGCCTTTGACCAAGATTCACGCCGTGCTATGCAGGCTGGAATTGATAAACTTGCTGATGCTGTTGGCCTTACTCTCGGACCCCGAGGTATATGATAATTTGAGTAATTGAATGTAATTATATGTGTTGGTGTCGAGTAATTGAATGTAATTATGTGTTGTCAGTTGTCACATACTGGACATGTCTTCAATCTGAAGTGTCCGTGAAAAGATGGAATATATGGAAAAACTCAAATTTGTGTGTCTGAATCTGAATGTATGTTTTTGGATAAAATGCGGCCCTGTTTGGAAACAGAGCTTATTTTGTAGCTTATAGCACATAAGCGCTTATGAATAAGCTATTTATGTGACACAAGATAAAATTGAGTCAAATTGTTTTCGTATAAACTATACTGTAGAGTTTGTAAATAATATGGAAATAGCTTATGATTGTAAGTTCTCTCAAATAGTGTTACAAAGTGTTTATGTTTGTAGATAAGCTCAAATAAGCTAATTAGAACAGACCCATGTGTCTTTTTGAAATGTACTTCTAGAAACATGTGTGGATTTTTTTAGAAATGTGATGTGGAAAATGTTTCCCTCTTTATATAAATAAATTGTCTTTTTATTCTGAAATATTAGTATTATTGCTATTATATGGATATGAAATGTGAAACATTGTTTTTTTTTTTTTGAAGGGAGGAATGTTGTTTTGGATGAGTTTGGTAGTCCTAAGGTAGTTAATGATGGTGTGACAATTGCAAGAGCTATTGAGTTACCTGATGCCATGGAAAATGCTGGTGCTGCTCTAATTAGGGAGGTATGTGATAATTGAATAATAAAGAGTTTAAATTATTTTGTTGCTTATGAAGATTTTTGTGTACATGGTTTTTAACTATTGTTTTTTTGTTTGAATCGGTGGTTTTTCGTTACTGATGACGACGATGTTGATTTATAACTGAAGGTTGCTAGTAAAACTAATGACTCAGCTGGAGATGGGACTACAACAGCTTCGATTTTGGCTCGGGAAATCATTAAGCTTGGACTTCTCAGTGTGACATCAGGTGCTAATCCTGTGTCCATCAAGAAAGGAATTGATAAAACAGTAGCGGCTTTGGTGGAAGAGCTTGAGAAGTTGGCTAGGCCTGTTAAAGGTGGAGATGATATAAAAGGTATTGGCATTAGTATAAGAACATTTGATTTGGTTTCATTTTTGATTGGTTGTTAGTATGTTATGCTAATGAGTTTTGATGTTGTAACAGCCGTTGCTTCTATTTCTGCCGGAAATGATGAGTTGATTGGAACAATGATTGCTGAAGCAATTGGCAAGGTTGGACCTGATGGTGTTTTATCCATCGAGTCTTCCTCCTCATTTGAGACAACCGTCGAAGTCGAAGAAGGAATGGAGGTATGAACTCTTTGCTGGATTTGACATCTTTTCTTTCCTGGTGAATGTTTATAATTGGAAGGAAAGAGTTTTAAAGCTTCCACTTCTAATTCTAATGCTTTTATGACTTATAGATTGACAGAGGCTACATCTCTCCCCAATTTGTTACAAATCTTGAGAAATCAATTGTTGAATTTGAGAATGCAAGAGTCTTGATTACCGACCAAAAGATTTCCGCAATAAAAGATATAATTCCTCTGTTGGAGAAAACCACTCAATTGAGAGCCCCTTTGCTTATCATTGCCGAAGATATCACCGGTGAGGCTTTGGCTACCCTTGTTGTGAACAAGCTGCGTGGTATCCTTAATGTGGCTGCCATCAAAGCTCCAGGATTTGGTGAAAGAAGAAAGGCCCTCCTTCAAGACATTGCAATATTGACAGGTATGTTAAATTTAGATGTGTTCATTGTTTTTTGGATACTGCAAGCATCATAATACATGTGATGTCCAGTCATGTACAATGTAGGTTTTTACTGTTTAATCATGTTAAATAATGGTTAATTCTGTTCAAAAATTTAGTTTATGTAAAAGAAGATATAGTCATTGTTTAGTTACTTTTGATATTTGTTTCAACTGTTTAAGTTTTTCTGCCATGATACAACAAAGAACCGATGACTAGGAAACACGAGTTGTGAAATTATCATATACATTTCTTTGACAATTTTGTGCATTTAACTGCTAGGTGCTGAGTTCCAGGCCAGTGATCTGGGCCTTCTTGTTGAAAGCACCTCAATTGAACAACTTGGTTTGGCTCGGAAAGTGACCATCTCCAAGGATTCTACCACTATTATTGCTGATGCTGCATCAAAGGATGAGTTGCAATCTAGGGTTGCACAGTTGAAGAAAGAGTTGTTTGAGACAGACTCAGTTTACGATTCGGAGAAATTGGCCGAGAGGATTGCTAAATTGTCTGGTGGAGTTGCAGTCATCAAGGTCGGTGCTGCTACAGAGACCGAACTTGAGGATCGTAAACTTAGAATTGAGGATGCCAAGAATGCAACTTTTGCTGCCATTGAAGAAGGTATTGTTCCTGGCGGAGGTACTGCATTGGTTCATCTCTCTGCTTATGTTCCAGCAATCAAGGAAAAACTAGAAGATGCAGATGAGAGGCTAGGAGCTGACATTGTTCAAAAGGTGAGAATGCCGATCAAATTTGCACGTATTTTGAGTAGTATGCTATGATTATTGTTTTCATGTCATGTACCATGATTACAATTTACAACAATCTGAACAACACAAATTTACACTATAAGCACAACTAATATCAACATTTTCTGGGTATTATGGTTTACCTTATAAATTAATGTTTCAAGTGTCATATAACTCGTTCCTTTTAAGAAAAAAAGAAGTGTCATATAACTCGTGGAAAAGATAAAATAATATCAACATTTTCAGGTTATTCTAGTATATTATTTATCACATACTCTGTTTCTTTGTTTGGGTCACAAGGGGGAAGGAATAATTTAAGATTTTACTCTTGTGCTATTATGAGTGCCACGTTAGCAAAACAATTGAGTCAAAGACCTGTTATTTCCAGTTTTCAAGAAAATCCATTTATTTTTCACCCCTTTTAATTTACCCAATCAAAACTTCATCAATATCTGATATTTGATAGGACTAAAAAATATTACTGATGAGTTGTTTTTTCCCTTTGTCTATGTATAGGCATTGGTAGCACCTGCATCATTGATTGCTCAAAATGCTGGAATAGAAGGTGAAGTAGTTGTGGAGAAAATTAGAAGTGGTGAATGGGAGGTTGGTTACAATGCCATGACAGACACTTATGAGAATTTAATTGAGTCTGGAGTCATCGACCCTGCAAAGGTAACAAGGTGTGCTCTGCAGAATGCTGCTTCAGTGGCTGGGATGGTCTTGACCACACAGGCCATTGTTGTCGAAAAGCCTAAGCCCAGGGCAGCTGCGGCTGCTGCCCCACAAGGCCTTACCGTTTAAGTTTTAGATTTTAATTATTGTTGTAGGTTAATTACGGCAAACAGTTTTGAGCAGAAAAGTGAAAGAGCTTGTGTTTTCGGATGACTGTTCAATTGAAAAAAAAAACTGTATTTGTAAACATAGTTTAAGATTTGTTTTGATTGATGAGGGATAAGGAAAGTGATAAATTTGCATTCTAATCATTTTACGTTTCATAATAATTTAAAATAGTCTTTGATGTCTTTCCAGTAACTTACATGTTTCTTAAGGCAGTGATTTAAAACAGAACTAGATATTGAATTGGCAAAAGTTTTTTCATATGGTTTAACTGTTCTTTCTATACTAGTCAAATTAGAATGTCACCACAAAAAAAAAAAAAAAAAATGAAATTTTGATTGAACCCTGAAATAATGTAGTCGTTGTCGTGGCTTTGAGTGAAGCAACAAATGTTTATCTAAAATATGCGTAGCTATGACAAAATTGTTATGTATAAATACATTCAATGTTGATTTTTTATATTTCAAAACAATTGAAAGTATTAATAAGAATATAGTTGAAAAAGAGTAGTAAATAAATTTAGAAATTTTGTAAATGATCTTATATTTAGGGAAAAACACGGTTGTAAATAGGCTTTAAGGATGAAGAGAGTGCACCATACATGAAATTTGGTTTATTTTAAAGGATATAAAAAATAAAGAATTTTGACTGCACCTAAAATGATGAAATCAGTTTTGGCTCCTCTACTAGAGCAGGTAATGGAAAAGTCTTTCATGAACACAATTCTAAATATATATTTTTTTGAAGGAACAATCCCAAATAAATATTATTTGGGTACACTCACATAAAAGTTTTATGTATATTATAATTTTATTTTTTCCTTAATTTTTTTTTATTTTGTGTGTGTCTAAATATTTTTATTTGAGTTTGTGTTCAACCAAATGTGCAGTCATAGTCGAGTTGAATCTTTGGAGATAGAGTCCACCAGACAGAATGAATTCTATATCTGAGGCTCAGGACTGCTTAGTTGAGTTCAACGTAGGGTCTCTTGAAAAACATCGTCAAGCAAAAATCAAAGTGCTGCTAGATGAGAAAAACTGAACCAAGTTAGCCAAACTTATAAGGCAATATGTTTTGATTGAGACTATCACGAGATGCTTAGCTTGGAAAGGGAGTTATTGGAGCATCGACTATCAATGAATGGTTTAAATCTAAAAAGAAGTTACGTTAGAGGTTTTAACCCTCAGTTGATGCCTCAAATAAAGGAATATATTGTGGGTTACTAAAATTTGGGTTCACTTTTTGATGGCGGCCGGAATTTAAAACTCAAACCTTACATATATTATGCATTGTCCTTACTAACTGAGTTAAACTCACGAGGACAAAATAAAAATTGGGTTCACTATCTAGAAGACTAAGTACATGAAGTGGTCGTCCAATATTGTTCCAATAATTAATAATGTCGAAATTAGACTTATTAATTTGTATTTGGGGAATCAGAGCAATCATTTAAAAAGGATGAGAATCCATAACCTGAATATGAACCTTACAAAGTTTTTGTAGTATCAACAAATATAGCCAATGATTAATCAGCTTAGAGATGAACTAATCGAGTCATCGGTTGATAATTCTTTTTTGATCAAAAGAGATGAGATTTCAATAAAAGGACGATATAACCAATAAATCGGTTGATGATTCTAAATATATATAAAAAAAGAAAATTAGATAACCTTCTTTTTTTTTGCTGCTAAATTAAAGGGTTTGGGATTAAATTGAACATGCATCAAAACAAATTTTACGCCCACCCAACTTCTATCAGTAACCAAAAAAACACAAATTTTACGCAAAAATTAGTGGAAATATATGAAACAACATAAATTAAACATTAATTAAAGGGAAATGGTATCACAAATATTTAAGAGTTACATAGACAAACATAAATTAAAACACAAATTATCCAAAATGTTACAAGATATAAACTACACTACTCGGGTTGCTCAAAAAAAAAAAAAAAACTACACTACTCGGGAGGATGCCCACCCCTACTCCTACATTGATAGATCATCCCTCTCTAAACCTCTTAAAGAATTGCGTCCAAACTCAGCTAAGCCTCACTCCCCTGCTCCACCTGATCACTGTCTATGATACTTTTGACATGGTTTCTGATGCGCCCTAACCGTCTGTTTCATGTCTAGAAACATGCGGTTTCCGTGTTGCTCAGCAACAACCTTATCAAGAGCCTTGTGCTAAATAGTTAACGAAATACCCTAACCGTCTGTTTCCTGTCTAGAAACATGCGGTCTCCGTGTTGCTCAACAACAACCTCATCAAGAGCCTCGTGCTAAATAGTTAACGAAATAAAAAATTTCATTATTACAGCCGAAATAGAGTGAAGTATCCGGCCAACTGTAAAGTCTTATAATTGCATCCTTTCAACCCTAGTTATAGAAAAAGTCACTCTTAAACATCTTAGTGGTCGAATGCTTCATTGATACAAGTTATATAAAAAAAATTTATATTTGGATTTCATTCATGAGCATACAAATAATTTGACCAAATCCAAAGAAGAATGAGTCAAACATTCATGTTGACCAAATACCATACTAATTGCCATGCTTCCATATTGTCCATATGCATGCCAAGCATATGACATGAAAACATTTCTTCGTTTTCTTTCCATGAGAAACCATACTTGTGAATTGGACCACATGATCAAAACAATTATTTGTTATTGCACATCTAATTCTCAACCAGGATGAAACATACATCCAAAATTTTACAAGGACTAGACAGTCAAAGAATAAATGTTTAGATATTTTATTTAAAGGGTTAATATGTCTTTATCCCCTTTAATTTGGGCGAGTTTCAGTTTACCCTACTATTAAAAAAAGTTTAGATTCCAACCCTGTAAAATAAGATTCTTTGATTTTAGCCCCTGACCCATGTGACTATGCATAATTGCTGCGTGGCGAGCTGACCGTATAATTATTTTTTTTTTAAAAAAACAAGATTTTTTTTATTACGAAAAATATTTTCCAAAATTTTTAAAAGTTTTGAATATATATTTTTCAAAAATTCCAAAATTTATAATTTACGAAAAATTATATATTTCAAAATTTTTTAAAATTATTTTCGAAAATGTTGAAATATATATTTAAAAAAAATAAAATTATTTTCAAAAATTTGGAATATATATTTTTTGAAGCTTAAAACAGATTTTTTTTTTCGAAAAAGAAGTTTTTTAAATTTTCTCAACAAAAAAAAATCTGGATACAAATTTATTTAAAAATTTAGGAAAATTTATATTTTTTTTAGAAAATTTTATTCCATAATTTTTATTACGATCTGTTACAGATTTGAGAATATTTTTTAATATTTAAAAATTGAGGATAAATAAAATCTAGAAATTTTTTTAATATTTAAATTTATTCTTATCTATTTGTTACATGTGTTATTTTTATTGAAAATTGGAGGCATTTTTGAAAAGAAACAACCAGCCAAAAAGAGCTTAAAGGGGTTGTTTTCTTTATATATATATATATTTCCAAAAATATTTTGAAACTTTTGAAAAAATTTAAAAGAAAAATCCAAATTAAATTAAAATTTTAAAAATATTCGAAAAAATAATATAAGCTAATTTTTTAATGTTTTGGTAAAAAAATTAATATTTTTTTTCTGAATTTTTTTAGAAAAAAAATTTCGTTTTTTAAAAAGTAGTTTTTTTTTTCTTCATTTTAAATATTTGAAAATTAATTTTCTGTTTTTTTTTTATCTTTTTAAAAATAATTTTTTAAACTATTACACACATGTCAGATTTAAAAAAAATTAAAATAATTACACAGTGGCATGCCACGTCAGTGTTTGTTACACACATGTCAGGTTTTAAAAAAAAATTAAAATTAAAATAATTACACAGTGGTATGCCACGTCAGCGTCTGGATGGGGTCGATGGTGTTTTGTGGAGAATTTTCATATTATAGGGTTGAAATCTAAACTTTTTTTTTTACAGGGAGTAAAGACATATTAACGCTTATTTAAATTACATCCAACCATGCATGACGGCGATGCTAAGTTTTGTTTTCCTTTTCGAATTAAATTATCTTTAATTGGAATACGGTTATCCAATAATCTCTAAGCAAACAATGATATCTTTGATGGAACCAACTTATTTCAAGTGACTTTATACAAAAAGAATCAACAACAACTTCTTCAAAATTCGATATCAAGTCATAAGCTTCTTTAACTAGAAACATATTATCGGAATTATTATCCCAAATTCAATTGTCCTCCATACTAGCAAAGTAATGTTAGTTAATAAAACTTTATACTCCTCTTTGAACCTCTCCTCCCCACCAACAAATTTCTTCTGTAACTCCAACAACCTCTTTCAACACTATTACCTAACACCATCTATGTTTTTCTCCACGGTTAAATTAAACAATCTACTAAAGTGTCATTCAAACCTCTCCACTCGGCCATGGGTTATACCAAAATAACGTGTTACTTCAATTATCCACTTTTTAGTAACATTATCCACAAACCATCTCCCTCCACTCTCCTCATCATCTCTACCAATATAAAAAATATCCCTCCACCAAATTGAATCTTTACTCCCCTAACCACTTCATTGCTAACAACCATATTTATAAGACAAAATTAAACTGACGCGAAAACATCCCCCTTAATCTCCAACATCATTTTCCTAAAAGAGATAAATTAAAAGCTTTTAAATTCTTCACATCTAAACCTCCATTCTTTTTAAGCAAACACATTTTGTCTAAATAAATCTAATAAATTTCACAAGCCTCTTTACCGTCACCCAAAAAAGGTTAATTAGCAAGTGCACTCAACGCACACTTAAGACCAATTTCTTTAGTTCATTTATATTTTGGTTCGGATAGATTCAACAATTTAGGTAAATTGTGAGTTATGCGATTTAAATTTGTGCATTCTAAGATTAGCTGATGATGGACAACATATATGTGATATTGCGATGTCAATGTAATGTGAAATTAACAAATAACAATGTATAAAGTGAATTTTTTTCTCTTTCTTTTACAATGATTTTTGTTTTATTTTTTTTTATTTTTTTATGTTTTAACATAAATGGTGACACGTGGCATAACTTGATCGACCAATGTCACGTAGCATTGGAAACCCAATGTCACCCTTACTTTTTATTTTTATAATTAACTACATATCTTATCGTTTATAATTTAGCCACGATCTCTAATCTACACCTATTATCACTTGTGTTTTTTTTTACTTGTTATCAACAAAAGCATTTCTTGTTTGGCTTAAAAAACCAATTCTTTTAAGAGGATACAACTACCATTTTTTGTTTACTAAAAAAATGGAGGGTGCAAATTATTTTAAAATACTTTATTGTTCGGTGTTCTTGGTAGTATATTACTAACATGGTACTAGTTTGAATTTGCCTTTTGTAATCAGACTGCTCATGGCATGATGGTAGTAGCCATGTTAAAATGTGTGCCTATGATCAAATATATCGACTTGTTCAACTTATACCCCACCCACGTGTTGCAATTTGACAGTGTCAATACACACGTGTATTACTTAAGAAATACGTGGGTCGACTTTGCATTAAAATTGACACATTGTAGCATGCTAATTAACCTTCTTACATGGTTTATATCAGATGCTTGGTTGTACCAAAAAATGTAGCATTCATATCAG
Organism: Medicago truncatula; assembly: GCF_003473485.1. Lineage (NCBI taxonomy): Eukaryota > Viridiplantae > Streptophyta > Magnoliopsida > Fabales > Fabaceae > Medicago > Medicago truncatula. The sequence goes on along the minus strand of NC_053045.1, from coordinate 29,574,446 downwards.
AAGCTTCCAACTTCTATAGTACGCCCAACGTTTTGGTTTTAATTACACACTGACCACTCACCGAGTTAGACTTTCACTAATGTAACAACTAACAAGTAAAGTTTCACGATGTATTTATTGTTTTATGTGTCTCGAATATGATTAACTTTGATGAAGAGAATCTATAAAAAAACAAAAAATATATTTTTACATTTATTTTATCTGTGTTACAATTCTTATGTATAAAATTGAATTGCTAATATCAATTTGATTGAGTGTTTTTATGATGCGAATGGACATGTTTAATCGGAGTAATCATATTGTACAAAAGATCCTCAAATGTTCAATTTTTTTTTGAAGAAATAGTTGGTCAATTTGTCGACTTCAAAAACACTCAAAAGTCTTCATTTAAAGAAAAGACTCCATAAGCGTAATGTTTGGTTTTAAAAAACAACACAATAAAACAAAGAAAAAAGCAACAATGGATTTGATTCATGTGGGAATGGAATTGAATATCATGTCAATGAATATGAGTTCTATTTGTGACCGGGTCAATCTAATCATTGTCAGGATTTGAGTTCTCCTTAGGCTTTGTTCCGGTCAAAAATAGCGAATATCTGATATACTAATTTATTGCGGCGGATAGCTGATAAGTTTACTTATAATTAATAGCGGATACGTTAGTTGGTTGAATTTATATTGTTTGATAAAATTAATGATCAAACATTTGGACCGTTCGATCAGAATGCAATGATCACTTCTCAAATTCTGCCAATGAATGTGGATCCTTACTGGATGTGAATGTCATAAAAATTTGCAGCGGGTTCCTTGAAAACTTAGGAATATACGAGGAAATGTTTTAAATCTTTGTTAGCCGATACATTTAGTTGTTTCTCATATATTTAGAGAAGGTAACAACTAAAAAAATTAGTTAGGAAATAGGAATAGTAATAAGTCCTTCAAAAAAGGAATAGGAATAATTATTTCATATATTTTGCTATTGAAAATCAAATTTTGATGATTCATAATAATCTTATTTAAATGAATCATAAAGTTTTTTCTTTAGTTATAAAAATTATAGTTATTTGAATTGTGATTCTCAATACAAGAGACAACGTAGGTAGAAATCATGGTTGAATTTAACATAATCACACAAAACCGACCGATTAGAAGATCATTGCTTTCATTTATAATCGCTTGTTAAGGTCATCTCCTATCTAAGGTGGCGACTTTATTAATACACCCTCTCAAGTTCAACACTATTGGGTGATCTTATACCGAAAACCTGATAGTAGATGGCCCATCAGATCTTGAATGAGGTTATGTACTATCTTAAAAATCGTGGTTGAGCCTAACACAACTACACAATACCGACTTATGAGGTGAAAATTAAATATATCCATAAAATTCTATAAACCTTTTGAAAGATTTAAATCCAAAAAAATAATATATATCTTAGAATTCTATTGTATCAATTATCATTCAATGATCAATTTTATATATGCTACCTAGAATTGTCACAATACAGCCATTTCATTCTTTTAACTAATTGAGGAAAAGTTTGCAAATTGATAAAACAAAATGGACGAATTTTCCGTCCAGTTCACACAAAAAATTATATTTTAAATCTCAAAAGTACCCATTGTTTTGAAACATATCAAAATTAACAATTTGAACTATTTCTTTATTAAGTAGTCAAATAATTAGATTCATACATTTTAAGTTTGAAAAAGTGAAGAATTTGAGTTTCGAACCCCACCTCCTACAACACAAATGTTATTGGTAAGTTATCAACTTATCCGCACTTATGAAACAATTTTCTCTTCTTTATTTATAGATGGTCAACAATCTAGTAGTTAACTTTTTAGTTGTCATTATATAATTATATAATGATGTAGATAATTGATATTTAACAACTTAATTTTTTTATCATAAATTTAGCAACTTAATTTGACAGCAATATTTAGACAGATACGTATGAATATGGCTGCAGAATCGTTTCCCTTAGCAGCCGTAAAAGGCTAGAAATAAACGTTCTCCTTTCTTCAAACAAGGGCGAGCAAATTGGAATCATTCTTAGTTTCCTAGCTAACTTTTACAATTAGGTAAGACATCATCAATTTCTTCAAGATATTTTTGTAATGCCAAAATTCACTTTTAGTCTCTATTTTGTCTAGATTAAAATTTAGTCTCGTCATTTCTTAAATCGTGTATTTGGTCCCCAATGTTTCAAAACTTGTAAAATTTGTTTGGTGGCATTATAGTGTTTTATAAAAATAAGATAAAATAGTGATATGATAAATATTTATTAATGTATATATTTGACATTCATACGAATAACAAACAAGATAACATTATTTTATTATATTATATTTTTGTTATACACATTACAGTGACATGGTAGGATATATATGATATTTAAATGAAAAGAAAAAAGTATACGGTGAGACACAATTACTTATATTTTTAGATTAACGTTTAATAATTTTAAATTTTATTAGTTTGAAATCTTGGAGTATATTTCTGTCTAAATCTCAGTTTCGATTACCTTACATGTTAACTTTGGCAAACTAATTTAGTTTATTCAAAACAAAAAATTGTTTTATAAATTAACAAAAATAAACTTAATTACATTTTTAATCCCCATATTTTACCCACCCACAAAATTGGTCACTTTAGTTTAAAATCCATCAGTTTTGGTCTCTCCCTCACATTTCTAAACTAAAAAACATTGATGTTATTTTTTTAATTGATATAACATGCGATCTAATGATATAAAATCATCCAGACGGATAATTATATAACAATTAAATTACAAAATGAAAATTTCTAAAGTTTAATTTGAAGTGTTTTAGAGTTTTCTTCTTGCTTAAGATTCATCACACTGCTCAGATTATTGTTTTATGCCTCATCTTCTTCACTCAACACCTAGCAACTCTCTCTTTCACTTTCTCCGGATATGAACTCGCAAAGCTTTTTCAACTGGTTGGGCTCACTGTCCTCATCTTCATCAGAATCAACAACATCATCAACATTCTCCACAATATTACACACTCTTTGTCTTTTGGTTTAGTATTTGCAATGAATGAACCACTTATGGATGAAATTTGTAAAATATTATAAGAATAATTTCAAACAAAATATATTTTTTTAATAAAACATGGATTAAATTTTTTTTTACGTCGTTTGAGCTTAAAAATTCATATGTAATTTGTAACACCCCGTTTTCCCAACGTGAAAATTTCATTTATTTAATCAGAGTAATTCACCTAAACGGAATGTCACATTTTTTTCTTAAAATCATAAACTGTATAAATAACTATTTATCCTTTAAAATTCAATAACTAAAAAGTCTTTAATACTTCGCAGCGGAAATTATTCAATAATCAAAACAGTCTTTGGCACTAAAGCCTCTTTACAATTATGTCATAAAAATCCATTCTAAAAACATAGTCATAACTCTTCTTAAAACAATACGTAAGGAATAGAAAGACAACAATAAAATTCCCATCCCATTACGTATCAGAGCACCTAAGACACTTGAGCCACCACTCCTACTAATCAGTAATACCTGCAAGTTACTCATACGAAGAGCAACATTTTCAAGCAGAAGGGGTGAGATTTCACAAAACAATAATATCAAGCATATAATTCAATAATTATATTTAACAACACAAATAACTTCATCTATTAGCAATAATACTTCTTAATGTATAATTCTTAATAATCCAACTAACCTCTAATTATCATTTACTTTATATTCATCACATTATAAATATCATCATATAACACATATTAACCAAATCGTAACAAACATAGATCATCACATCATAGTCATAGTTCATATATAGCATAACAACATCTTAATCCTAATTCATATACAACATAACAACATCATTAATTCATAATAATAGTTATTCATCAACATCTCATTATCAATTCATTAATAAAAGACAACTTATCAATTTAACATAAACATCATCAAGTACACTTAACAACTCATAGATATCATCATGTAATCATCATCGCTAATAACTTTAAAACAACACAATATAATCATCTCTTATTAATAGTAATAATTATCTACATCATAACATAAACATCTTCTTATATTAATATAACAACAACGTATTCATCATCTTATGAAAATATAATCAACACATACTAACACCAAAATCAACATCATAAATCTTCAACATAAACATCTTAAACAATATCATCTTAAATATCATAGCATCTTTGATAAACAATTACCAAGTAATCACAACATTCGATCATCATCAATAACATAACATAATATTCACTTAACAATATTAATCATATATAGAACAACATATTCCTCACTTAATAGTAACAATTATACACAACATCATAACAACTTAACAATATCATAATCATTATCTTAAACAACGTAGCAACATAACAATATCATAATCAATATCTTAAACAACGTAGCAACATAACAATATCATAATCAACATGTCAAACAACATAGCAATATTTTAGTCAACATCATATAATTCACATCGTATAATCTTCGTAGGTACTTCTTTAACAACACATGGGTAGAACACAACTCGACAAACTCATGGATGATAATTCATCGACAACTTAACAACTCATGGATGATAATTCATCAACAACGACCTTGACTCGACATATGCGACAATGCAACTTAGACACTTATATGCATGTGGTACCAATCGTCATCATAAGTATTAATATACTTTTATCGTGCGGAGGACAAAGCTCCTAAAACGTGCGGAGGACAAAGCTCCTAATCGTGGTGAGGACAAAGCTCAATGAAATGCTATGCATGGACTCTTAACAACAAAACACCGTAATCATCGTAATCAACATATCATCATGCATCCAATAATTTGGAGCTAAACGTCATCATTTCATCATATATATAAACATCATGCACTTAGTTAAATAACAGCAGTAGCACAGTCAAGTCACACAACAACAGAGAGATATCAATATATCAATTGCAATTCACAACATAACAATATTAATGTGAAGCATCAACAACTTAAACATCAAACATCTTCCACATAAGGCATATAAATATTTCACATAACCAACATCAGCAACATAGGCGACACATAAACATCTCAGGATATAACAATATCAAATGATAATCAACAACAACTCATGCAACTTAGTTAAATAACAATAGCAGCATAATCAGCTCATATCAACAACTTAATATCAATTCATTTTCAACAACTTCCTGATCATTCAATAATAATTCAAGTAATGCAATCAATCAATAAATCACATTATAAACACTTAGCATTTCAATATAGCTTCACAATTCACAATCATTATCTTTAATAGGTCACACTATGTACCTACAGTTCATTTCTAACCAATCCAAGCAACTCAAGTCTCACAATGCACTAAAACACTCAATTCTGGAAGTGCTCGCGAGGCGAGAGCATCTGCTCGCCGTGGCGAGTACAAGCCAACTTTCCAACTAAGGTTGTTCTAGGTTCAATCTCGTTCCCATTCGTTCCCTAATCATTAGTAGGTATGTTCAGGCACTCAAGGTCCAACTAAAAAGTCGAAATTACAAAATCCAACATGCTCTCTGCCTTAGCTCGCTATGGCGAGTAAGGTTGCTCGCTATGGCGAGCAATACCAAAAGAACTCGCGAGGCGAAGGGAAAGGGCTCGCGTGGCGAGCGATGAAGTTCATCACTCGCGAGGCGAGGATCATCACTCGCCAAGACGAGCGATGAACATAGGCTCGGGCAGAATACGGGTTTTCTCAAAAATCCATCAACTAACATGGTTCAAAGCCTAATATTGATTCCAAAGTTTGTCCTAAACATAATCTAAGGTCCAGGAACACTTTTTACAGCAATCTAATCAATTCCTACCGTTTAATCATCAATTCTAAGGTTTTGACCTACTTTTCGTTTTCTCCAATTCAATCATTTCTCAAGGTTTTAAGCCTAATTTCGATTCCTTAATTCATCTTAATCATTATCTAAGGTCTAAGGACAGTTTCTACATCTTTTTAACAAGTTTCCACCGTTCATTCATTAATTCTACAATTTTAACCTACTTTTCAATTCCTCAAAAACTCATCCTACATCATGTTAAACCTAACCATTGATTCACATACTTAATAGAATTGCAAAGTTAGTCTCACCCTTACCTTATAATCAGGAAATCGCAGCCCCTCTAGGTCTCTCCCTCTTCTCTTGGCTTTTCTCCCTTTTCTCCAAAAGCAGTCGTACGTACGTTATGTTTTTCTAAACTAGGTCTCTCCTATTTATATAAATCTTTAACCTACTTATTTTTCTCTTAAATCCAAATATTAATATTCTATTCTAATATATACATATATATAAAATATTTCTATAACAATAATAAATAACAAATATATCTCTATAACATATATATATTTCCATAACAAATCATTTATATTTCCATAGCAAATGACATATATTTCTACAACAAATCATGTATATATTTTTATAACAAATGGCATATATTTCTAGAACAAATCATACATATTTCTATAACAGATTATATATATTTCTACAACAAATCATGTATATTTCTGAACCAAATAACATATATTATATTTCTAAATCAAATAGCATATATATATATATATATATATATATATATATATATATATATATATTTCTAAATCAAATAACATATATATATATATTTCTTAAATCAAATAACATATATATTATATTAATAAATATATAACATATATCATAACAAAATATCACTTATCAAAATAAATCATATAAATCACACAAATCATATAAGTATATTCTAAACTCATTTAAAATAATCAAATAATTAGAGAGGGCGTTACATAATTCATGTTTTGTTAAAAAGTTCTATTTTTTTGGAGAGATTTTTATAATATTCTAAACATTTCTAGAAATTTTCATTAAAAAAATATGAAGGAAAAACATGACTTAATTTAAAAGTAACGACCTGTACCAAAAAAATAAAAAAAAAATTAAAATTAACGACCAAAAGTGGTGATTGAAAATTTTTGGGGGGATTAAAACTCAAATAAAAATTTTAGAGGGATTAAAAAGAAAGAGTTGATATATTTATAGGGACCAAAAACATATTTAACCCGTTATAATAAAATACATTTTACTATGTTTGTTTCAAAGTAATAAAGTTCTTAGAATAGTTAGTTTGATTAATGGAACATTAAAATGTGACTTAATATTGAGACCCCATTAATTATAATGACATTATTTTTAAAATATCTATAGTCAAACTTTATTGTGAAATGAGATAACAATAATGCATAAAGATTATTATGTGAGTAGATTGATGATCATCTCTCGGGATAATGGACTTGAGATATCAAGTTTTCACATACATATAAATATTAGGAGTAATATTTATATTGAATTGACCCACCATGAGAATACTACATATATGAGTTATGTAAAATATCATAAGATATTTTCATTGTGATAGTGGTGTATGTCACCCTTCGACCTGAAACCACAATAATCCCTTGATATAAAGTCAAGTGCTTTGCTTTCGTTCAAACGTTGTTTGTAACAAGATGATTATAAAGTCGATTCATGAGAACTCCACAAATAATATTGAGGAACATGAGTGACTTAGATGAGATTTTGCCCTCCTACATAACCAATCTAGAGTCCATTAGTCATGGTTCTCCCCCAAATCATCTCAGTGATGGATTGCAATGGAGTGCAAAATTTATCGTCGTAAGAAAATATCTACCCCGTTGGGACTTGTGATCATTAAGCTAAACCTTTCTCTCCCTAATATGCAAAAGAAAATAAATATGTTTGCATTTTTAAAAAAGAAATTCAAGATGATTAAAAAGAAAGATAATATTAGTTTTAAAAAAAAATAATGCAATCATAAAAAAGTAGCCTTGGAATAATTGGATTTTGTTATTATGACCAACAAACCAAATCATATTCCTTTCATTTGTCTCGGA